>NW_024470753.1:0-714245 GCF_017639515.1 Carcharodon carcharias | reverse complement strand
TCATGTGGGTTTGTTTACTAGTTCATCTTAAGAAGCGAAAAAAAATCTAATTGGAGAATTAATCTAACCAAGAATATGTAAAGCCAATGATGTGACTTTAATTAAACTAAGTGCGAAATGTATCAAAGCGGCTGCTTCCTATCCTTCAGTAACCATTGATAATGTAACAATAATCCCTCTAGTTGCAGAATCCGAACCCTGTCTGTCTCAGTGCCCCATCATCATGACAGCTAAAGTCGGAGAGACGGTGGAATTAACTTCTCTGTGCCAGTTACGAAGTGGAATCGGTGCCTCACTATTTCTGGTACAACCACCGTGTGGGTGAAGCCCCGATACTAATCGACAGCCAGCCCTGTCAGGGGGTCGGTTGAAGGTTTATTTCCAAAAAAAGGCAACAGCACAAATGTGTTGATTCTGGAAATTCGCAATGTCCAGTTGAATGACGCGGGTTCCTACTCCTGTGCTCGTAGGGGTAGCGATGTACCGTTACAGAATGCACCAACACTACTGGTTGAGGTAAGAGAGCAAGTGCAATGAATTCAGATCATGCACAGCATTATCATTTCGTGCAAATTAATCATTAACTGTGCTCCAATCTCTGTCCAGACAGCTCCACCAACAAGGAGGCTGTGCTGATGTTTGCCCCGCAGGGTGAGCTGCATTTGAGGGAAACCGTCCCCTTGGTATGTTTGGTCAGTGGAGTTTCTTCCAGCCAGATTGTCATTTTCTGGAATATTTCCGCGCCTGGTCACCGAGGGACCAAGAGATCCCTGTACAATGGAGGCGGACGGGACCTACAGTATCAGAAGTCACGATACGTGTATTGCCGAGGGAAACCTGGAGAAGTGCCGGTGTTTATATTTGTATTGTTCAACTGGGGTCTCCGGTCAAATATTGGATAAAGAGCGTGTCGTACCCCAAAGCAGTAGGGACTGGTGAGAATGTGATTTCAACAATGAAGGCTTTTATTCAACTTTGAAATCAGTTTCCCCAAAGCCCTTTCACATTTTCCTCTCCAAGTCATAACGGGGTTTCCTTCTGAAAATTTTTGTTGAATCTCCTTCCACTGCTTTTTTACAGGCAGTGAACTTTGGAATGGATTTGAGGTCCGTTCTACACTGGATGAACTTTAGAAGCAGGAAACAGGCAAGAATGTCTTAGAGAGGATATAGAAGACATTTAATTGAATGGGACCAGCGATGGCGGACTTCAGTTAATGTGGAGGAACTAGAATCTCGTGTTGTTCTCCTTAGAACAGTAAAGGTTGAGGGGACATTTAATCGAGGCGTTTACAATTATGAGGGGTTTCGTTGGAGTAAAATGGAGAAACTGTTTCCACTGACAGGGGGGTCGGTAACCAGAGGGAGACAGCTTGAAGAGAATCGGGAAAAGAACCAGAGAAGGTGGTAAGGAGAATTCATTAAAACGCAGCGAGTTGTTGTGAGCTGGAAGACGCTGCCTGAAACAGCGGTGGAAGCAGATTCGATAGGAACTTTCAAAAGGGGGAATCGGATCAATACTTGAAGGGGAGACATTTACATGGCTATAGGCGGAAGAGCAGGGAGAATTGGAGTAATTAGATACCTCTTTCAAAGAGCCTGCACTGGCATAGTCTTCCGAATTTACTGTTTCTGGGCTTCCATTTGGGTCACTTTTCCCATCAGATAATCCCAGAAAAGGATGATTTGACCGAGCAACAGGTTTTAAGTGTTTTGTCTCTGTAGGATCGTGCGGTCTGGCCCCTCCTGTTCTCATAACTGTCCTGGTGATACTGGTTCTACTCCTGGTCCTTATTTCCATTTGGATTCATAAAAGCGACAGATCAGGTGAGAATTGATATTTATCAGGGATATTTTAATAATTGTTTGTCTCACCTGGTTCCCTTCTCGTAGTTTTAAAATGCTAAATGCAGATTCTCCTTTTAGAAGAACGATACCAGAGATCCCACAATGAAAGTTGAGTAACTGAACCATTTGCAAAATTCATCCCGAGCACCTTCTCTATATTGAACAATGTGCCTCACCCAGTTGAAATCCAACTCTGATTCCAATGATATATTCTGACATTTTTCATGATTTTTTAAGACTTATTCCAAGACTGCTCGACAATTCCTTCTCAACAATTTCTGGCACTTGAGCCGGGACTTAAAAGACATAACACATGTTTGATCTTTTTGTTCGAAGCCAGTTTTAGCTTGAGAGGGAGAATTCAAAGAGGGGGACAGAATAAGCAACACACGGGTAAGTTGCATTCAAATGTTAGCACGGATTGAATGACAAGTGGCTGGAATTGGAAAAATGCTTAAGACCATTCCCTGTTATCAAAATATTTTGCAATCCTTCTGCTGCCTGTGAGCCCCATAAAAATGGCAATTACTGGTACGAATACTGTTAGTAAGAGACCAGATGGAGAATAGATGCTTAGCACCGGGATTAGGTAGTGCCTGTCCACCCAATGGTGAATATCGCTCCACTGAATTCTTGAATTTCATGTATTGGGGAAGCTTCGATGGATTGGGGGTCTGTTGACATCTGGGACCCATTGACGTATTGGGGCAATTGGAAGATTTGCGGATCACTGTTGCATTGTGTGTCTGTAATTAATTATGGATTAGCCAGACTGGGAAAACATTTCAATTCTTATCATAACCATTAATAACACAGGCGACCACCGTCAAACAGAGGCTAAACAGGCATGTCAGGATGCAATAACGGTGAGTTTTTTTACACTGTTGTAATAATATACAAACATTTGTTTTTTGGGATAAGCTGCAGGGAATCCCATGCTGCATATTTCACATGGTTAATAGAATCCAGGTCACAGACCAGAACGTCTAAATTTGTACCAAATGACACTCATCCCTCTACATGGAATCAGAACATAACCCCTAGACCCTCTCGCCAGCTGTTAATACAAAGTGTAGAGTAATGTTCGACCAGACTTAACTGCAGATTTCCAGCAGCTAAAATTTTTACTTTTCTGCTATTTTCCTTTGCGCCTGCAGTGGGTCGAACCCCCTCCCTCGTTTCCCACCTTTCTGACTCCCCGCCCCAACCAATTTAGTAACTACATTAGCCAATGGAATTACGATTAAGTTAAGACAAAATCCAAAGGAGTTTTATAGATAAATCAACATGCACTTCCGTTGTAAATTGACAAAGATGGAACCAGTTCGGGCGAAAAGTGTGTGTGTGTGTGTGTGTGTGTGTATGTGTGTCTGTGTCTGTGCCTGTATGTGTCTGTGACTGTGTCTGCATCTCCGTGCGTGTGTGTCTGTTTGTGTGTATGCGCACTTTGTGTGCTTATGTCTGTGCGTGTGTGTGTGTGTGTGTGTGTCTGCGTGTGTATGTGTGTGTATTTTGTGTGTGTGTGTCTGTGTGTATCTGTGTGTCTGTCTGTGTGTGTTTGTCTGTGTGTGTACATTTGTGTGTGTGTGTGTTCTTCTGTGTGTGAGTGTGTGTGTGTGCGTGCGTGTGTATCCAGAGACTTGAGCAAAAAATCTATACTGAACCACCAGAGCTGGTGCTGCGCTGTCTGAGGTGCTGTTTGCACATGAAACGTTAAACTAAGGCCCTGTCTGCCCTCTCAGTTCAATATAAAAGATGGCACCACCACTATTGCAAGAAGAGCAGTGCTTGGGCTCTTGGGGAGGGCCTCTTTCTGGTGCCCCGTTTCATACTTTGTCTCTCAACAAACATCTTTTATAAAATCCGGTTCATTACAACATTGCGGTTTATGGGATCTTACTGTGCGCAGACTGGCTGCCTGGTTGCATTAAGGATAGAGACCACACCTGAAATAGGTGAGTGTAAAATGTTCTGAGGATTCTTTACTTCGTGACAGGGCAATATAAGCGCAAGTCTTTTACTTATGAGTGTGTATGAGTGTGTTTCCTCTGAATGTGATTCGTGCTGTTGGCTCTACTCCATCGTGTAGATGGCTGATCGTGAAACATGGGTATCGGATTGGCTAATTAACAACAATACAATCCAAACAAATTGATAGACTCATCATCCGAGTTTTCTGATTAAACTTTGGTGATTTCCAGTTGCTTTCCAGATCCTCCATCGCTGTCACAATTCAGACAGATGAAGCAAAAAAAATCGTCAAACTGATATAGAAGGCATTGGAAGAAGGTTCAATAATAACTGTCAAGAAGGAATTACAAAAACACAGTCAAAGGGTAAATACTGGGAGCGATATGGGCACAGAGATGGATACAATGATATTAATTGCATTGTTCTTTCGAAGAGCTGGCACAGACAAAATGGGCCGAATGTCCTCCTTCTGCGCTGCTTCATTCTAAGACTCTATGAAACGCAGTTGGGGAAGTGGATAATCTGACTTGTCTTTTTACTGCTTTCGGTTTTTAATGTTTAAGTATGTCTGCCAGACTCAAGGCGCACCTCTCTACGCCTCCCTTGACTTGGCTGCATTGGATAAAAGATCAAAAAAGAAGGCGGGTCGCAGCTGAGATTCGGGACGGTTTCTGTCTGATGAACTATGGAGGAGACAGGAATTGCCAAAGAACCAATAGCTTTGTGGAAATAAACATGGTGCAAAGGACACTCCTTTCAAACAAGTAAAGGTTCCTCGTTCACTGCCCAGATCTACAAAGACTGGCTTAGTTTGCTAAATGTAGAATTTGTTCTGAGTATTGTTCAGGATATTCTACCCTTGTGGTGTATCTCAAGTGTGAAGGAAATATTGAGCAAGGAGTAGGGACGTTCCACGGTTTCTCTGAGCATTTTCTGCTGATCCTGTAACTCCAGTTACTGACAGGATGTTGATTTCTTGACAAATGTTTGCATCTGAATAAAATAAATTACTTTGCGATTATAGCGATTCACCGAATGATTGTAATGATTATTAATTACTTTATCATTAAATGCTATCTGAATAAAACTGCAATTTCTGTTCAGCCGACAATATCAGTCCTGTACTGAGATGCTGTTGGTGCTGGGTTTGGTTGTCTGAGATGTGATGTGCTCTATCATTTAAACAATTAGAACACAGCAGGAGAGGGACACGGGCAGTGATGCAGGAAACGTCTGATGGTTCCTCATAATTTTTTCACGTTGACTTTTGGTTTGTGTTCAACATTAAACCTACATGCCAGAATTTTACTGTCACTGCATTGCGTTTTAGACAAACAAGTTTTGTGGAAGATGGAGTGTAAATCTGAATGTCCCACCCCCAGAAATGTGCTGAAGCTGGTGTCCATTTCATTTTGTTGTGCAAGTGCATTGGCGGATATGCAAATAAGGTGAATGACTGAAGTTCAGTGTGTGAAGATGGATATTGGTTTTTTATGTGTTTTTGGTGGTAGTCTGTAGAGAAAGTTGTGTGTGTGTGTGTGTGTGTGTGTGCGCGCGCGCGCGTGGGTGTTCATGGGTAATTAAACTGGGGAAAGTTGGTGAAGAGATCTTGTCTTTGGGACTTGAGAGATGAAAGGCAAAGGTGCTGAATGCTTGCATTTGTAATGACAGGCTATGGCGACGTTGGACTTCCAAGTAAATGTGATGTTTTTTTTTTTTACTTGTTCACTGATGATTAAACAATTTTCAACCCCATTCCATTCGCGACTGCTCAGGTACTGAAGGAGTCCATGTCCAAATTTTGCATCAATTCTCACGATAAGTAACATCCCAGAAATAACTGTCAATCGGGAATTGGGAGGGAGACAGAAAGGATGAAACTACAGGCCACTTAACTTCTGCCACTGGGAAAATGTGGGTAGCTATGATTGAAAATGTGCTGGCAGGCCGCTGAGGAAACATCACTGCAATTTGATACAGTCAACATGGGTTTGTGAAGGGAAATGATATCTATCCAATTTAATGGAATTCTTTGAAGGAGTTGCATGTGCTGTGGCTCAAGGGGAACTGGTGAATATACTGAATTAGGACTTGCAGAACGCATTTTATAAGCTGCCACATCACAGGTTATTGCGATAGTTAAAAGCCCATGGTGTAGGGTGTGACATATCTGCATGGATAGCAGATTATCAGGCTAACAGGAAACAGTGGCTAACCATAAATAGGTATTTATTTGCTGGTTGGCAGGTTGCAACGAATAGTTTGCTACAGGGATCAGTACTGGGGCCTCAACATTTTCCAGTTTATATAAATGACTTGTATGAATGGACTGAAGGTATGTTTGCTAAACTTGCTGATGCCACAAAGAGAGCAGGAGAAGGGTGATATGCGTTCGACAATGAGTGAACACAAAGAATGCAGTCATGTGGTATCACAGTCCTAACCTTCCTGGAAATTTGAGCTAATGTGGAAGCAGCAGGGAGCGAGGCGGAGAGAGAAATGGTGAACCTAAGATTTAAAAATCAGCCAGTGACTCCACATCAATTGCTGCCTGGGGAAGACATTCGAAACTTATACCCCATCATTTCCGCTTAACACTTGGAAACCTTTGTCCATTGTACCCTTAACAACTTGGGACTGATCGGGAGGGACATTTGGGGAAGTCACTTCCAAACTTCTACTATCGTTTGAGTTTAGAAGTGATTTCAAATTTCGCTCATAAAAGTGTAAAGCTCTAAAATCAATGTCCCTGTGTCTGTGTTCGCAAAGAATGGGGAACGATGTGGACATTGTGCATAAGAAAGAGGAATGAGGAATATTGAGTGGAATAAACAGAATGAGATGGGAAATACCAAGATTTTTAGAATCTTTGAGAGTTGATTAATTAGCAGAAATGAGGGATTTTAGCTCCAGGGTGAGTTTGGAGAGAGTGGGTTTGATTTACTTTTGGGGAGACTTGCTCGAGGTGTGCAAGATTAGGACAGGCTGTGATGCTCAGGGCAGGGTTCTCTCCCAACTCCAGTCCTCCTGAAACCCGGCTACCGAAGATTTGAGGCTATAAAATGATGAGGGGCCTACAGAGTGTGGATAGGGAGGATCCTCTCTCCCTGAGCAGAGAGGTCAATAACCTGGGACCATAGATTGAATGTGAAGGATTCTTGCGGAACTGAGGAGTAATATTTTCACCCAGAGACTGGTGGGTATCTGGAACTCACTGTCTGAATGGGTGGGAGAGGCAGGAACACTCAGCACGTTTCAAACACACTTTGATATGAACTTGAATGATTACTTTCTACACACCTGTACCATCCCATCCAACACTAAGCGAAGGTACAGCACGGTTTAGGTACAGAGTGAAGTCCAGTTTCTATTGTCCCTGGAATTAAGCCTTGTCACGTACATTCCTGAGTCAGGATCGATACCCACCCTGTCTAAGTCACTCAGACGCTTGTGTAACACTTGCTTTATTGTAGTCGAATGCTGTGGTTGGGAGCAAGGCAGGCACACGGGATGAGGATGACTGCTCATATGGGGGTAAGCACAAGAATCTATCAGAGAATCAGAACAGACCAGGGAGAATGAAACAAGAAAAATCCTGTTGGATTTGTGAGCCTTGCTTTGTGGGGCGGTTTAGTGTTTTATGAGAATGCTGACCCAGTAAAACTTTTCCCCTGTGTGATGACAGTTGTCTGACTAGATGTTATAACATTGCATCATGATGTTAGCGTCTGTACTGAGTGAAATAGTGTTGGCTGCTTCCCATCACATAATAGATTTTGTCGTGTGTATTGTATGAATCCAGATGTGAAATATCCAGAGGCAGCACACCAAAGTCTTAATAGGGAATGACGGAGGGGAGGGTGGTGGGGGTGGTGATGGGGTTGGGGTGTGGTGCTCGAGGGGGTCGGGTGGGCTACTCCTGCTCTTATTTCTTAGATTCTTACATTCTTAGACAGGGAGGGACAGAACGACAGAAAGGCCTAGAAAGAGAGAGGGAACTGAGCGGAAACAAGCAGCAAAAACAGATTTCAGGAAAGATCCAGCTGATTTCCTGGTCTGAAAATTCTGAGAGCAGGAGTTAAAGGAAAACCGACAATTGAGGATGGTGGGACAGGAAGAGAACAGGAGGGACCATTTATAGAAGTTCTTATTCCGCATGTGTGAATAAATGTTTCTTAATTACACTCAGAAAAGGAGTTCAGGCTATTGTTAAATATTTAGTCTACGATCCTAGTCCTAGACCCCGCAGCTAGTAAGCATTTCTCTCTATTTACCTATCAGTTTTCATTATTCTCCTGGAAACTTTGGTCAAGTTGGCCCGTTTGTATCTGCATAGCTGTGTCTCGGTCATGTTTAATGTACTAATTATTCCTTAGTAAGGAGACAAATCAGTCATTAATGTGTCAGTGCTTTTCGCACATAAAATGGCGACTGCAAACAAATCTAAAAGGGCTGAATGACATTCCTAGATATTTTCCAGATTTCCAGAGAGAGGGGGAAGGGGAGACACTAAGGGAAGTCACAGGCCGAGCAAGTGTTAAAAAGGGAGAGACACCCATCGAGAGGGAGACGGAGTGACAGAGTGTGAATGAAGGATATTGATCATAGCACATGGGAAGAGGATATTTCAATTTAATCAATCAACGCGGTTCTGACACTCAATGAGATCACTGGTTATCTGTGATCTTACTCTATATCGCTTGCAAGTGGTTTACATTGTCAGATATTTGGTGCACAAGACTAAATGTTGCTTCGATGAGACATGCTTTTGAGGAGAAAATGGCCACGATGAAGAAACTTAAAATGGCTCACTGCTGTTTCTGAGTTTTCTTTTTTACAGATTCCTAAAGGGAGAGGGACGGAGAGACAAAGAGAGGTCAATAACTGGGGAGCATTGATTATTGAGTATAACAAAATCGGCAGCACCAGGTCAGACAATATCGACTCCAAATTATCTTGTATGAATCCAGCATTGAAATATCAAGACATACACACACAGAAGAAAATAATTCACATGTGTCAAATATCTGTTATCCCTCCTTGGGTCTGAGGATGAAAACTCTCCTCAGTATTCCAGGTGTGGTCTCAGTAGAACACTTGCAGCAAGACCTCTTACTCTTGTACTCCAATCCCTTTGCAATAATGGCCAACACTTCATTTCACTTCCCCCCTGGTTAGCTGTTCCTGTATGTTAACTTACTGTGTGATTTCTGTACAAGGACTCCAAAATTCCCCAGAACTCAACTATATAATGCAATGTCTGCTAAGGAGATGGCGACTGATTCAATAGGATCCTTCAAAAGGAGAATCAGATAAATTTGTGAATGAGAATAACACGCAGGATTATGGGGAAAAAAGTGCATCAGCGAGACTAACTGGATCCCTCTTCAAAAGAGCCAGCACATCTGGATGGACAGAATAGCCTCCTCCAGTGCTGGACTATACTATGACTGTATCTATGACACTTTTCTGATCACTGTTTCTGAATATATCTGTGAATGTGACTGTGTGTGTGTGAGGGTATGTGAATGTGTTTCTGCTGCTTGTATGAGAGAACATATCTGTGCGAGTTTGTGTGTGTGAATGTGTGTGTGATTGTGTGGGAGAGAGAAAATGCATGTGTGTCAGAGAGAGAATATACCTGTGTGTGTGTGTGTGTGTGTGTGTGTGTGTGTGTGTGTGTGTGTGTATGCTTGAGAGAGAATATATGTGTGTGGGTGTGTTTGTGAGTGAGAGAATGTTCCCTTTCTAATTAAAATCTTCCTGCGCCCGGCCCATAGCCCTGCAGCTTGCAATAATATAGGTGCCAATCCAAGTACTTTTTAAAAGAGTTTAAAATTTATATCTCTACCACCAACTTGGGCAGCGAATTTCAGACAACAACTCCCCTCTGCATAAAAAAGTTCTTCCTCATGTCCCCCCTAAACCTTCTGCCACTTATCTTGAATCTGTATCACCTGGTTCTAGATTTCTCCATTAAGGGAAACAATGTTATCCTCTCCACTCTCTCTATTCCCTTCATAATTTTGTGCACCTAAATCAAGTCACCTCTCAGCCTTCTTTGTTCCAGGGAAAATAACCCCAACCCATCCAATCTCTCCTCGTAGCTACACTTTTCTAACCCTGACAACATTCTTGTAAATCTCCACTGTACACTCTCCAGATCTATTACGTCCTTCCTGTAATGTGGTGACCAGAATTGCAAACAACACTCCAGTTCTGGCCTCACCAGTGTTTTATACAATTCCAACATTATATCCTTACATTTTTTTTATTCTATGCCTCTGCCAATGAAGGATAAAATTTCATATGCCTTCTTTTCAACCTTGTGGACTTGAAATGCTGCCTTCATGGACCTGTGTACTTGTACACCAAGATCGCTCAATTCATCAACCCCTCTTAGTATATTCCCATTTATTTTATAATCCCTGTAACTGTTTGAGTTCCATAAATGTATGACCTCACACTTCTCAATGTTAAAAACCATCTGCCACTTTACCACCCACTCCACCAACCCATCTATATCGTTTTGGAGATAATGGCTATCCTCTACACTATCCACTACTCGGCCAATCTTTGTGTCATCTTTCCTCAAGGCAGTTGACCGGGAGGTGCAAAGGGATACTCAGTCCTTCCTAATGTAAATAATTCCGTTCCTGCCATGGGGATAATTGATGGTACAGCATAGATTGAGTTGAATCTCTATGCATCCCCTGTTGTGCCTGTCCATTGAGAGTTTGGTGGGTCAGGGTAACAACAGTTTACATTTGCAAAGTGTATTTAAAGCAGAAAAACACCCTTTGATTGATGGATTTATGATTACTAATAACGTAAAGGGCTATGTGGATAGTGTATTGAAGTGTTCAATCAGCCATGATCGTAATGAATGATGGAGCTCGCTCGACGGGCTGCATGACCTCCCCCTGTTTCATGTCCCTAGGTACTTAGCAAAAACTGTATTTCTCACAGATTTTTATTGAACGCTTTAGCTTGAATTACTCAAGGAGATATTAGGTCAGATGATTGGAAACCTGATAAAAGCTAGAGTTTAAAGGAACATCTTAAAACAGGAAAGAGATTTAGAGAGTCGGTGATGATTGGGTAACTAATTCTAGAGCTTAGATTCAAAGCAGTTAAAGGCACTGTATGGCAACGTTGGAACAATTTATCTAAGGGATGCGCAAGGTGGGAGAATTCGAACAATACAAGTACCTTAGAGTCTTTAATGGCCGGTGCAGGTAGAGTGAATTTAGGGATTTACATGCATTCACATGCTAACAGAAGAATTTTCTATGAACATACATTGAGAGAAATATTGCTGGATCCAAATGAGTTTAAATGATGATGGAAGCCTTTGAGGTGAATGCTCATTGAGAGGTAGGCAACAATATTTCAGAATTGAACACAATTTACTTGCGGCTAGATTAGGTTTAGATGAGCACAGATGCAGATTGGAAGAAGATATTTGCTTACAATTGGCAGTTTCAGGGAGATTGTGTGTCAAAGTTAGAAATGGAGCTTTGGCTCTTGCTGTGCCTTCTTTTATCTGAATCTTTTGGTATTTTCTAACCAATTTATTTTCTCTCTCATTTTCAGGCGAATGAATCATTTGATTGCGTGGGAAATTCTGCAAGAGGTTCTATTGACAGCGAGAGAAGCTTTGAACACTAGACAAGCTAGAAAATAAATCTCTCTGGACAAGAGCTTCCTCTGCAGGTTCTGGCTGCGAGGGCAACAATGCTGGAAATAGAATGGACACGGTTGGGCCAGATGACCGCAGTGAAGGGGCCAAATCTCTGCTGAGGAGGAAAATACTTCACTTGGGAAAGACAGATGTGGATGGTTTCATCATAGCCACGGAAGAAGATGAGACAGAAAAACTGGGAGGACAGAACAGAGACTTTACAAGAAGCAGGGTTCCTTGTAACAAGGGAGCTATTGACTTCGATGTCTGATATTGGTGGAAAGAGCACCCGCTGAAATGGGAATAGAAAATTCGAGGAAGGCAAGGAAGATTCAGAAACGGATAATGTGAAGGCATGCCAGGGTGAAAGAAGGGAATTGGAGTGACAAAGTTATGAATGTGCTGGAATAGCAAAAGTTGAAGCAGAAAACCTGAGCAATGCGCAGATGGTAATGAGGAAAAGGTTTCCAAAGTAGGTTGTAGAAAAACCAAAAGAAATTAATACATTTCAAAGGGGCCCTCGATAAGGGTTAGGTGGTATATGGTCGAGGGAATCTGGTTGGGCAAAGAACGAATGCTATAGGTCAAGAAAGATCCAGCCTTATGGCAGGTTAAGGGCAGTTCATTGCATTTGGTGCTGAGAGGGCGGACTGGCAGTGGTCGAAATATCAATGAGCATCCAGGGAGCAACTTCAAACTCTAAGGCAAGAATCTTCGTGGGGCACTGGGAGAATAATAAACAGTTGTTGAGGATTCAGATGCAGAAAAGGAAGGGACATCAGATAGGGAGCAATTACCTCTCAAGTAAGTGTTCAAAGAATGAATAATACAATGTAGAAGATATTTAAGGTGAAATGAGGCAAATAATTCATAAAATAAACAATAGAGAAAAGGATTTGGGGGGAAGAGAGTCACAAGTGATTCAAGCCAGAAATGAGGGCTAACAAAACAATGAAGATGCGATCAAATCATTGAGGCTCATTGAAAGAGGAAGGAGAATAATATCGGAAAGATCATATTTAATCGATTATGAAACCCTATGTTCAGGGTTCTGTCTACATTCCTGGCCCTCATATTACGAAATCGGGATTGAAACTTTATAGACGTACAAATATTATTCTCAAGAATAATATCATATCCGAGAGATGATAACTATCAGGACGAGTAACTGGCATTGACTGTAAACTCTATAAAGCAGGCAGCTGAGAAATAATCAAATGGAGACATTTAAAATATCAAAGAGATTGAGAGGTGGAAACGTGATGATCATACTTCCCTTTGGGAGAAAGATAGAATGTGATGTTAACTAATGCAGGAGAATCTCTATTAAATACAAGAGTGAACTCCAGAAAAACGTTTTTACCTAGAAAGCCGGGAGACTGGATCTTTCTAACACACGAGGTTCTCAGTTATTTCATAATATTTGAAAGTGATATTTATTGATGCATTGATGCATTGCACTATTTATTACATTATTATCGGCTTACCAACGTTATTTTTACTGTCGTCTCGCTACTTCATGTGTTCAGAAAACATGAAATCTATGTTCGTCATTTCTCGGAGTGTCTCCTCGCAGGGCCACATCTCACTGAACTACAAGCGGATGACGTGCAGGCTACACGTGTCGAAACTCTTAAGCAGACACACGAACTGATTCAGGAAAACTTAATCAGTCTCAAACCTGGAATAATTAAGAGCCAGTTCCCAGGTTACACCCTGTGCAAGAAACATAATATACTGAAGCACTCGTGGCCCTCAATTCCCTCACTTTTCTGCACTGGGCCAGGCCTTGCGGACTAACGTATAACGACAGTCTTTAGAATTATTATACTTATGCGAACGATACATCATTTTAAAGAGGAATTAAATAGAGTAACATTGTTCTTCTGCTTACCCTTATTCAATAGTTAAAATTGCATTTGATTAGGGCGCAGAACAGCATCAAAAATTACAGTTTATAAACTTATTACCAACCATTAACCAATATCGAAAAACTTCCACTTTCCCATGGATAACAAAGTGGAAAAGTGCATCCAGCGCGTTCCGTCGCCTGAATCAATGATTTAACGTTTAACTGAATTGCTTCAAGTCAGTTGAGACCCACAATTAGTTCAATGCTAGAATGACAAGTATTCCCGGTGGCACGTCATCACAGCGGTCAGTTTCCTCCACTGCAGTTAGCAACCCACCCTCAGTACAATTTCACAATGATAAATACTCCCACTTGTACATGCTCACACGGATCAGGATTTCTGCTCAGTTTCCCGACACGCCCTAACTATGAATCTGCATTAAAAATACTCCCAGTAATAAATGGTCACTGGAGTCAGGTGTTCGGCTCCCGTTAAGGAACCAATCTGATCTCAGCTCTACAAAGGAGCATGCTCCCAGCAATAAAAACAAATCACTATGGATGCTGGAAATCTGAAACAAAATAGAAACTGCCGAGAATACTCAACAGGTTTGGATGCAATTGCGGAGAGCTCTAATCATTAATTCTGCTTCTCTCTCTACAAATGCTGCCAGACCTGTTGGGAATTTCCAGCGCTTACTGAATTTCTACTTTCCATAATGCACAGGCACCAGCATCAGGCGTCCCCACTCCAGTTGGAGACCCACATTCCCAACAGTTCCTCACAGGGTGGGATTTCCAATGATACATGATACCCGAGGACCAGATGTTCCACGCAGCGTGTTCTGATAGCTCTACAATGACAGACAGCCCCAGTGACACGTGCCCTATTCAGGACTAACTGTCCGTTTAAACTCCAGATTAAGATGGCTCCGAGAGTAGCTGGTTTTGCGGCCTACGCAGGCAAGACGGATCATGGCATCTTTCTGCGCCGTAAACTTCCCATGATTGCATGTTTCTTAGAGCCGTTCTACAGTGACAGATACTCTCCCTGATTCGTGGTCACTGGGGTCGTTTGCTTCACTTCATTTAGTGGCCTGAAGTAGTGTGTAATCACAGTGACTGAGACTGCAACGCAGTGTTTCCCTCAGGGCCATGTCTGCGCTGAGGTCTGATACAACAGGATGCAATTCTCAAAAGAAGCAACTAACTGGACAATTCGGAGATCCTGGGAGCTACAAACAAAGATTCCTCTTCAGGTGAGGCAATGGAAATGATATCACTGGACAGATGTGTGGATATCTGTCACATCTAAAAAAACATGTAATGCTGTCAGTCACAGAGTAAATCAGGAAACACTGTACAACGTCAATGGTTACAGTAACTCACCAGGAACACCATTGACGGCAAGAATCATGTTATATATTTTCCTGAAATTGTAGAATATGCCCATGATCTTTTGCGTGAAGCGCCCTGTCCCTTCGCGCTGCAGGTAATGTCTCTGAATTAAGCACTAGTCGGTATCTCCACGAGAACACTGACTTTGCATCGTTGTTCAAATAGACTTTTGTTACAAAAACTTATTACGTCATCAGCTTATATCCTTGTTTTGACAAAATATATTTTGTACATTGTCTGCTTTGGAAAAATTCCAAATCTTGTAAATTCCGAGATTACTAATTAGCTAAAGAAAAAAGATTCCTTGGACACAGAGAAATGGTGCATTATTTCCAACAGCATCACGCCAATCTCCACATTTCATTCTGTCTCAGTGATGCCCTTTACTCTGTTGTCGCGATTCAACGATTTAATTTCTAACATACGTTTGCCCTGGGAAGTCTGGTTGTCAAGTGTTCTGGGATGTGGCTGCCCCTTTTCACTGCAGCCACTTAGTAAGACAATTCCAAATGTTGGATTGTGAAAGTCGTATTTATGGACTACAGAGTTAAACTGAATTAGCAATCAAACTAATATAACTCGTCAAGATTGTGAAATGCCACCAAATTATACTGTCCTTCATTATCAAACAGCTGGTCTAACTGATACAGTTCTTCAATCCAATACACCGGCTGAAAATATTGTCCCACGTCGAACAACTGGAGATCTTCATTTATCGGGTCGAGTTCCTCCTTAGATTGAATTATGCCGATTGGCTCAGTGAAGCACTAATCGATCATTTAATACACCTGCCCTGCAATGGCCAGCAAACAGGGGCACCTTACGCGCACCCCAAGAGGATGACCGTGAAACATCCCATTCTTCAAACTTGACTCTGAGAAGGGAAACGGTGAAGAATGCTAGCACGGTGAGCTCCTGAAGAGAGGCAAGGGCATTGATTCGGGACTTGGAGGTATTTGAATAGAAAGCTGATGGAGTTCGGAATTCTCTCAGAAGGTTTTGGCGTGGTTCCTTGCATGATTTGGGGCGCTGGTGTAGCGGATGGAGCGGGGAATAAGCAGACAGGTTGTACAACGTGGCCTGAGAGAGGAGTGGAAAATGCACGCTGTCGTTTGATATGCGTGGGAGGTCGCTGTGATAGTCAGCGGTTCATGCATAAAGTGATTGTCAGGGACGGGCAAGAGTTTTCGAATCGATTCACGAAAATATTGGAAAACAATGGAACTTGTCAAGAGGCAGAAGGAGCTTTTCTTTGTTCTTTTAATGATTTGTCCGATATCATTCGTTATGGGTGTTTGAGGGAGAAGTAATTGGGCCGCTTGGTAGGAAGAACGCTGTTGAACCAAACCATCGAGGTGGTGAACTCTGGATCAGGATTTTGGGATCCGGGACAAGTGCAGCCAACATTTCCGAGGCCGCAGTCAGTAGTCAGCGAAGGGATTCGGTGTAAGAGCAGCACTTGAGTCCAGGAATGAGAAGCACACGTCGGAGCTTTACCCATCACGGAGTGATGGCTGTCCGAAATAAGTCGAGGCTTTAGCTAGCGTTTATATCGAGTAAATATTGACTCGGCCTCATTGTTAAATTTTAGAACATGGGGACAACATGGGTTCAATGGGCAAAGTAGAATTCATGGCTGATATATTTACTGAAGCTCGTCAATCGCTTTATTATGTTCTCTGACATGGTGGAATCCAGTCACTAAGAATCATCAGCAGGGACAAGGACATGATCCAACCCGAGACAATTCAGGGGGCCTCCCCTGAGGAAGTGGATGGAGCACATGTGCACACACCATACACAGGCAGTGTAATTGTTGGGGAATGGCGGGGGATACCTAACATTGCCCACAGTTGATAGTACCAGTGCTAAGGGCCCTATTATATAAAAACTGAACTGGGAAACAGTGAAGAAGCCGTGTGGCAGCTCCCTCTAATGTGGCGTCCGACTGGATTGCAAGTAGAATAAAAGTGATATGGCGAAGGGAAGTGGGAATTCCCTGAAGATGGGCATTAGCAAGCACAAACACTGGTCGCATTGCAAATATTCTCCCTTCACCCCTGGGGTACTTTCTCCTCTAAATCCTCGTTTTACATTTTGTTGGCAAACTTTTGTCGGTTATTATTTCGCATTTTATGCAACATAAGGATGATTCAGCAGATAAGTGGATAGATAGATAAAGAGAGAGCGAGATAAGATCAATAGACTGAGAAAAGTACAGACAGGCAGAGACATAGAGAGAGAGACAGTTAGATGGACAGACGTATAGATGGACAGATGGAGAGATAGAGAGAGAACGGGTGAAAGAAAGGGTGGACAGACTGACAGACAGACAGATAGACAGGCAGAGACATAGTTAGATAGATGGATAGATAGATAAATAGATAGACAGGCATACAGACAGACATACACACAGACAGGCAAATAGATAGATCGATCGATAGATAGATAGATAGATAGATAGATAGTTAGACAGATAGATATATAGATAGAGAGATTGAGAGATAGATGTATAGATAATGAGAGAGAGATTGAAGGGCAGACAGATATAGTTATAGATAGATTGCATGATAGATGGATGGATAGATAGATAGTTGGTTAGCTAGATAGATAGATAAATAGATAGATAGATAGATAGATATATTGATTGATACGTATAAAGAAGTCAGGGAACGAACAGTAGATGCATACTGTTGCCACATGGGACTATTCAATAATGACCAGCACAGTGTAGGACACAGGCTGAGGCAACGAGGGCATCGATGTTCCTACTGGCTCTTTGATAACTTCATTTAAATCTTTTCTCACTAACCACATCTCGCCCCATATTCTTACATCAATTCCAAACTTATCATGAAGTCCTCACCGGAATGCAACACTTCCAACCGTCCCTCCACATTAGGGACAGTCATTTCTTTCTGTCTGTATTTGTGTCTATATCCATCTTCCCACAACTCCTTCACACTGGGCGCATTAAGATTTCAATTACACATCTTGAGAGATACATGAAGACCTGCTAGAAATCCATACACGTTCTAGCGACTGCCTTCATTTTAACTGTCCTTTCAGAGATTTCTTGTAAAGTAAACCTTTATTAAATGTTTTCAGCATTGTGGCACTTTCACAACTCGGTTTTGTCTGACCGTAATGAACCCAAATATTGAGAAATGCTCACCAATTCCATTTATTATAATGGATGCTAAGTGTTTGTACTCCACACATGAAAGACCAACTAGTTTATAGTTATCCGGTAGATTTCTGTCGATTGTCCTGGATGAAATGTCATATAGACACCATTTCCCCAGGAAGGATGCGGATTGCGATTTGGGTTAGGCTTAGCTCTAGGGTGATGACTACACTCTCACTGCAATAGAGAAGCTGAGTGTTCTTAGCTGCAGACAAAAAAAAAATCACTCAAATTGGTAAGCGGTTAATAAGGTCATCAAAAACAGAGGAGCAGTGTGTGGACATGTCTACATAAATAAGCATGAGAAGAAGTAAGGCTATATCAAACGGATATTAAAACTTAACCTGACCACACGTAGGGTCCTGTGAATATTTCTAGTCTTCATGTCATAAAAAGAACATGGAGAAACAGGGCAAGGTGAAAAAAATTAATGTAACGATTCCAAACCTGAGAGGCTGTAACAGTAAGAAAATTGAATAGGTTGTCTTCTTTTCTCAAGAAAAGAGAAGACTGAGAAGTGACCTGAGATCTTTAAGATAATGAAAGATTTTTTCAGCCAGGCGTAGACAAATCGTTTGCACTTGTTGGGGGAGTCCAAAGCTCGAATTCATCAATATCAGATAATCAATGATAAATGCAAGCGGGAATTCAGGAGAAATCTCTTTAACCAGGGAGCGGGGAGAATGTGGAATTCGTTCCCACAGGGAGTGGTTGAGCTCACTTGCAGAGACGGATTTATGGGTGAAGCTGTATAAACACATGAATGAGAATGGGCGAATAGAATATGTTGATGGGGTGAAGCGAAAAGGGGGTGGGAGGAAGTTCGTGTGGAGCAGCAATACCAGCACCGAGCAAAAGGGCCGAATGCACTTTTTCTGTGCTGGAAGCGCAATGGAGCACATGTGATGACTTAGAGGAATCGGAGGAGAAACTGGTAAACAGAAAATTGGGTTTTGATTTAATCATTGACATATCAAAACAAAATATCTCCCTCCATCCGCTTTTACGCCAAACAGACAGGCTTAAAAATTCATAACGCTAAGCACTGAAATGATGAGACACATGAGAACGGAGTAAGAGGTCAGAAATTATACATAGGCTCATAAACAGCAAATAGAGACTCTATGTCCCGTTAACTTCTCCCGAAAATACCTTTGGTGGAGGGTCGTATTCTGTCACGTTATAAACCAGTTGCAGACGCGTCTGGATTATACCAGAGGACCGCCTCCACCCCGTCCCACTCCCCACCACCGTCCCCTCCTCCTTCCCCGCCACAGCCCCAGCACTGCCCGTGCACCCTCTACCTCCCCAGAACCGCAAACCCAGCCGTGTCTCAGTGCACATTGTAGGTACTTCCAAGTGAGAGAATCTGAACCACTGGAGCCTGGGACAAAACTGTCTGAGATACACTAACTGAGAGGTACAAAGTCAACTCCCTGGGTTCTGTTATGACCGGGAGTGAGAAAATTCTTCCTATGAAGAAGCGGCTAGAACAGTGCGGCAGCGGTAACTGCGCAGAGCAAGACCCACAAATAAGAATGTGTTTGTGACACAGATCATGCCTTTACTGATGTTGTTCCCGGGATAAACAGGGGCACCTCCCCCGCCCCTGGTCCACACACACATATACACTCACTGGAAAATGCAGCGCGCCTATAAATTTTAGCAGAGGGTTTCCTGTTTACAGGTTAGGAGACCACACACTGTTCTGCGTGGAAAACGCGCGTCACAGGCGGTTCACAGTCCAGTCTGGGTCAAACTGAGTTCAAAGGCATTGGTGCTGAATTGAACAACATTTCTGTTAATGACATTCGCGTGAAGGGGGGCAAAAGGCCCCTAATTCCGAGTGTCCTGTTTAATTCATTGAGAACAGTTTAATTTGTTCTGTTTTCGACAGAAAGACAACAGATTGAAGAAACCTGAAACTAGAAGCTAATAATTTAGTAACTGTTTTACCCAGACTCCCTCTTCCCGCCTGTCTCGTTCTGTCAGAATAACTGCTTTGGATCAGCGGAGCATGGACCACCTGCTCTGTGCCTTCCTTTCATCTCCACACGATCTTCCTCCCATAGGAACATGAGAAGGCCATTCAGCCCATCAATATGATGCCTTGAATGCCTTTTACCCATACTATCCCCATAACCATTTTGTCAATTATTAATCAGAAATCTATCAATCTTCACCTTAAACATACTCAATGACTGAGCTTCCAGGGTCTTTTGGGGTAGAGAGTTCCAAAGATTCACAACCGTCTGAGTGAAGAATTTTCTTGTCCCCTCGGCCCTAAGGGGCTTCCCCTTTATTTGAACTTTTGTCCCCTGGTTCAAGACTCCCAACCAGAGGAAACGTCTTACCTGAGTCTACCCTGTCTATTCCTTTAAGTGTTTTTTGTAGGTTTCAATGAGATCATCTTTCATTCTTCAGAACACTAGAGAACACAGGCCCATTCCTTTTCATAACACAGTCCCGCCATCCCCGGAACAAGCCTTGTGACCATTTGTTGCACTCCCTGAATGGCAATAATTTCCTTTCTGAGGTAAGGGGAGCAAAACTGCAGACAGTACTCCAGGTTCTGTATAGAAAGCTTCTACACAATTGAAGCAAGATTTCACTACTCCTATACTCAGACCCACTTGAGATAAAGACTAACATTCCCTTAGCCTTCCTAATAGCTTGCTGCATCTACATGCTAGCCTTCAATGACTTATGGACAATGACACACAAGTTCCATTGTACATCTACACGTTCTAATCTCTAACCATTTAGAGAATACCCTGAACACCTGTTCATTCTTCCAAACTGAATAACCTCACATTTTCCCAGACTTTATTCCACCTGCCATGATCTTCCCGTTCACTAAGTCTGTACAAATCCTCCTGAAGCGGCTTTACATTTTCCTCAAAGCACACATTCCCTCCTAACTTCGCATTATCTGCGAGTTTGGAAATATTACAGTTGTTCCGCACATCCAAATCATTGATATATTTTGCGAACAGCTGGGGATCAAGTACTGATCCTTGCAGTACCCCACTAGTCACAGGCTATCAATGCAAGAAGGATGCGTTCATTCCTACCCTTTGTTTCCTGCCTGTTACCCAATCCTTAAACCATGCCAGTGTATTACGTCTTAGCCAATCTGCTTTTATTTTGCTAACCAACCTCCTCTGGGGGAATTTATCAAAAGCTTTCTGAAAATCCAAGTATACTACGTCCGTCCATCGACTCTCCTTTAACAATTTTGTTGGAACATGCTTAAAAAACTCCAACAAGTTAGTCAACCATGATTTCCCATTCGCAAATCCATGCTGACAATGGCCAATCAGATCATGATTATCCAAGGATCCATTTATCACATCCTTGATAACAGATTCTAGCATTTTCCCTACTGCTGATATAAGGCTAACAAGTCTGTAGTTTACTGATTTCTCTCTCTCCGTCCCTTCTTAAATAAGGATGACATTTTCTTTCATCCGAATTTCGGAAAACATTCCAGAATCTGCAGAACTTAGCAAAATGATCACCAAAGCATCCAGTATCTCTACAGCAAACTCTTTCAACAGTTCGAGATGCAGAATATCAGGTCCCAGGAACTTGACAAGTTTCAGCCCCATTATTTTTTCCAATACAACCTTCTTACTGATACTAATGTCCTCCCGCCCTCTCTTCATCTCTCCTCATCACCACATCCTTCTATTACTTTCTCCCTTATGTGTTTATCCAGCTTTCCTCTACAGTGCATCTCTGTGATTCACCTCGACCACTCCATGTGGCAGAGAATCGCATATTCTTCCCACTCTCTAGCTAAAGAATTTTCTCCTGAATCCCGATTTGATTTTTTAGTGACTGTATTATAACGATGGACCCCTAGTTCAGACCTCGCTCCCACAAGTGGAAACGCCTCTTTACGTCTATCCTATCGAATATTATCTTTATTTTGAAGACCTCTAAGTCATAAACCCCTCAGCCTCCACTATTCTAGAGGAAAGAGCACAGGTCTGTTCAATATTTCCTCATAGTTATGACGTCGAAACCGGGACCAACAATTTCGTGACCCGACGCAAGCCATTTAACCTGGTATCAGTAACCCGAAGTTTGTGATATCCTGAATCATCCACGCATCCAAGATTTGTTGAATATCGATAAATCAGGTTTACTCGCAGAATGATTCAAGAATAGACTTTAAGGAAATGCTTTGAAGAAATAATTTATAAAATATTATATCTGGTTTATTTACCAACATATTATTATACAAATGACCAGTGTGATAATCGGCTCAAATCCACAAATCCACCATTAAAGTTTTCCTACACCCTGTGTTGAAACAATTTAATTGTGCTTCTGAAGGTCTCGTGAACTATTTCTCGTGAACTAGTCTCGGAGCGGATTGATGATTCACTTTAAGAATATTCAAATCTGAATAATGTGAATTATGTCATTGAATTCATCAACGACCTTCTCTGGTAGCAGCAGCGTGGGTGTTTCTCCCGCACCTTCAGGTGTCCTTTTTTATACCTGAGGAGCTGAGGTTTAGAAGCAGATTTGCTTCCCTTGTACCCACTAAAAGCCTTCCTTTTCCTTCTCATGGTATCCTGAATATCTCTGGTCAACCGTGGTTATCTGGGCGTGTTGCTCCTTCCTATCACCCTAGAGTGAACATGCTGAGCCTGTTACCTCCCCATTTCCTTTCTGAACGCACCAACCCGCCCCCCCCCCCCACCCCCCGCAATGCCCCCTGTAGATTTCCCCACAAGTAGCTGCTACCAGTCTACGATGGCCAGATCCTACCTTATTTAACTAAAATCCGCTCTCCCCCAATCGAAAACATTTTTTTGTAACTTGACTATTTATTTGTCTATCATAACCTGAAATTGTAACATGCTGTGGTCGCTATCACTAAAATACTCCCCCACCTGCAGCTCAACTACCTCTCTGGCTTCATTGCTCAGAATTAGGTCCAGCACTGCCCCGTCCCTTGTTGGACCCTCGACATATTGATATAAAATTTTCTCCTGCACACATTTCAAGAAATCCACTCTATCCAAACCCTTAACAGTTTGTCTATCTCAATTAATGTTGGGAAGTTGAAATCACCAAATATAATATAATTTACACTATTGTTATTGTTTTTACACACCTACGCAAATTGCGCACATATTTACTCCTCCATTTCCCGCTGACTATCTGGGGGGTCTATAATAAACCCCCCTACAATGTGGCTGCCCCTTTTCTACTCCTAAGCTCCACCCACAAAGCTTCATTCGATGCCCTCACCAAGCCATCATCTCTCCTTACTGAAGTAACCGATTTAAGAGATTATTCAATTGTCTATTGCAATTTGTCTATTTCTTTGTCCATAACACGCTTAAATTGTACCATGTTGTGGTCGCAATCACTAAAATGCTAAAGTGATAAAATGTTCTGATGAAGAGTCATTCGGATTCGAAACGTTAACTGCCTTCCTCTCCGCAGATGCTGTCAGACTTGCTGATTTTTTCCAGCTATTTTTCTTTTTGTTTCGGATTTCCAGCATCTGTAGTATTTTTCTTTTATGTAAGAGAATATCCAATTCATGTTTTGGGTGACATCACGTAATTGCGCCGAAAATGCACCTGAATTTGCACCGGTTGGACTTTTGGACTTTCCCGCCCAACAGAGGAAACTTTCTATAATGCGTCATGTTCGGAAAGCAGATTGTGATCTTTCACCCTCAATCTCTCCTCAGAAGACAAGCCCCGCATCTCTGGAATCAATCTAATGAACCTCCTTTGAACCACCTCCAGTGCAGCTTGATCCTTAATGTCCAAGCAGGCATAACGTGTCTGTGGAGAAACAATAAAAACCGAATCTATGGTTGTAACAAACACCAACATCATAGGGATAGGCGGAGGCCATTCAGCTCCTCCAGTCTATTCAGTTAGATCATGGCGGATCTGTATTATAACTTCCATCTACACACCTTGGTTCCATACAACTTTAGCAGAATGACCTTTCCCATCTGCGCCTTGTAATAAGTGTCTGTGAAAACTCTCGAAATATCTGTGCAGAATGAGCCTTTACTACAAAATAAGATCCTGTTAATTTGGGAATATTCATATCTGCCATGAACAGGATTCCCAAGACACTCTGCAGGCCAGAGTTTAATCAACAAAAATATCCGATAATCAGCGCACCAACAGTTTCCAGAGCAGCTTTTTATTATTGATGAAATGAAAGATGTCTTGGAAATAGGTTACATCATCTCAGTGAAACATCAAATTTACTCACGCGTTTGATTGATATTCTAGTGTGGGAGTGAATTGTGTTCATGTTTGATAATTGTTAACATCGCCAGCAAGCCTCCTTCAGTCACAGACGATGGGATGTTCTGTACTCAGGATAGAGGCTAACATTTAATGGGCGGCGTGTTACAAGAGGACAAATTCATAAGGGGTGTTGGACTAAAGTGCACACTCAAAAAGCTGGCCCAGGCGTGACGGACCAAATTTTCTCCTCCTGTCCTTTTAGTGCCTTTGAACCAGTGATTTTATTCGTTAAAAGGCACTAAATTGTATTTACAAAAGGGCGGATGGATTCTCAATAATCTTGTTTCAAGAGTACATTTAACACGTTTTCCTCTCAGGACACAACTAGTGAAGACTCTGAGTCCAATAACAATGCAGCTTTCATATCAATGCAGCCTAAGTGCCCATCCAGGACCTGTCGGCGGTTAACCCTGCTTTTATACTGCTTACATTTGCTCCATAAATGACTTTGTAAATTGGCATCAGCGATATCCTGGGAGCAGTTCCTCCGAATGAATAAAAATCTGGCATCACAGAGCGGCCATTGGTTTTAAAGTCTATTTTAATATTTAGGTAACTCGAGCACAGATACAATGGAAAGGCTGCCTGAATTATTTCTTGCTGACATACTGAATAAAGATGCAGAATGCCATAATAAACCAAATAAAAGAAACCTGGAGACGCTGGAATGGAACTGCAGGCGATAATTCATCGTCGGAATAGTGGGCATTAAAAGATTATTCAGTTCACGCTTTGCGCGACATCACAAAATTGCGTCGACAATGCACCTGAATTTGCACTGGTTGGAGTTTCGGTCTTTCCCGCCCAACTTTCATCAACACGTCATGTTCGGCAAGCAGACCATGATCTCTCTCCAGTCAGAGTGTGGGACCCTCCTTAAAGGCTAAGCGGGCATAAATGTGTCAGTGGAGAAAAAATAAAAACCGAATCTATGAATATAACAAACACCATCATCATAAGGATAGTAGAAGGCCATTCATCCCATCTAGTCTATTCAATTAGGTCATGGAGGGTCAGTATCATAACTTCCATCTAATCACATTGGTTCCATAATCCTTAATCCCGAAACCCAACAAAAATCTATCAATCTCAGTTTTGACATTTCCAATTGATCCCACAGCCTCAGCAGCTTTTGAGGGGAGAGAACCCTAGACTGCCACTCGCCTTTGTGTGACTACGTGCTTCCTGACATCACCCCTGAACGATCTAGTGTTATTTATAATGTTCTGCCCTCCAGTTCAGGACTCCAGACCCCCAACCCCAACTACGTATCCCACCACCATCACCACCACCCCCTCCACTCCCGCGCCGCCAGAGCAAATAATTTCTCTCTACAGACACAATCGTATCCTTTTATCATCTTAATCCTCTCGATTAGATCACCCCTTAATTTTCACCAGGAGAGGGCTTAAAAGCTACTTTCTGCCATCCTGTGGTTCCCACGGTGCAAAGTCTTCGAGATTCATCGCAATAACTATGCAATTAAAAACTTGGATTAAGGTTCAGTGAAATGCATCCACGCTTGTGACAGGAACAATTCCATTCTTTTACCTCTTTATTCTCTCGTTGTTCTCTGGAACCTGACAGTTCCTCATCAGTGTTCATGCTGCCTGTTGGAAAGTAAAATTTGAACTGAGTGTAAGTGGCTACATTTCACATTGAATCGGCTGAAATTGTCAATAATTCATTGATGACTGAATTGATTGAGAGCGCCAAGGAGTTACATCGTCTCCCAACAATCGCTACCTATCTGCCGGTTCCTGCAGCTCCTTCTCCCGGCCACAAGGATCATCCCCAGAAGGAGAAGAGCTGCCGCCGACAAACTCCCCGAAAGCAGGAAACTGCAGGTGGTCGGGAGCGGAGAATCTGCAAAAAAAAACCTTTCATTTAAAAGGAAGCTTATGAAATTAGTTAAACATGTGGGGGGAAAATGTCAAATCTGCATGTGTGATTTCACATGGAGACGAAAATAGATTTTTGCATATGTCACTAGCCGGAAATAGAGCAGAGATCTTTTAGAACAATGTTGAAACAGGACAGAAGTAGAAAGAGATGGAAAGAGGGAGAAGAGACAGAGAGAGACAGAGATATATAGCGAGATTGATGGAAGAGAGAGCAGAGATCTTATAAAGCACAGTTTAAATCATACAAAAAAAAACATAAATGGAGAGAGAGAGAGAGAGTGAGAGAGATAAGGAGAATGATAACGTGAGCAGGGGAGCAGAGATCTTTAAAAAACATGTTTTAATAGGACACTGAGGCAGAGAGTGATAGAGAGGTAGATGGAGCACGGTTGAAAGAGACTGAAAGAGAGAGAGAGAGAGAGAGAAATCGAGAGAGGTAGAGCAGCGATCTTATAGAACACTGCTTAAATTGGACAAACATAGAGAAGTAACGAAAGAGACATAGAGGGAGAATAACAGGGGGAGGTAGATAGAGCACTGTTTTAATAGCAAATAAACGTTAAGCCAGAGAGAGATAGACAGAGAGTGATGGAGAGAGCAGGTCACTTAGAGAAAACTATTTAACTAGGATAGCAAAGCAGAGAGAAAGAGTTGAAGAGGGGGAGAGAGTTAAGAGGTGGAGGGAGGGGAAACAGGGCAGAGAGGGGTAGAGAGGGAAAGGAGAGAGATGCGGAGAGAGGGAGAAATTGGGGAGAGAAAGGCATAATGGGGGAGATGGGGGTGAGAGGGAGAGACGGTGGAGAGAGGGAGAGATGATGGAGAGAGGGAGAGTTGGGGAGAGAGGAGCAGAGGGAGACATAGGGAGAGAGGGAGAGAGAGAGAAGGAGAGATAGGGAGATAAATAAAGAGTGGGAGAGATGGGGTTAGAGGAGTGAGGCAGAGTTCGGGAGTGGGAGATTTGGGGAGAGAGGAAGAGAGGGAAACAAGGGGTGAGAGGGAGAGGTGTATATAGTGGGGGAGAGAGAGGAAGAACTGGTAGATAGAGGAGAGAAGGAGGAAGGGAAAGATGGAGAGAGGGAGAGGGAGAGATGGGGAGAGAGGGGGAGCGAGAGCAGGATGTTAAGAGAGTAGAAGAAGCGAAGAAAAGAGATAGAAGGAGAAATGGATGGAGAGGAGGATGGAGAGATAGTTAGATACAGAAAGGGAAGTGAAGAGAGTATGATAGATAGAGATTATATAGAAGTGTTTAACTGTATGGAAAAGAATGGAGAGAGAGCGCGATAGAGACAGAGAGAGAAAGAGAGAATGAGAGTAAAAGGGAGAGATGGCGACAGATCGAATAATAGGAAGACACATGAATGTCCCAGATTTATCCTTACACACCATTTAACTAGCATAGAAATAGGCAAATAAACAGGGGTACAGTGAGATAAATAGAGATACCAATACATGTATGACCAGATAAAGACAGATTGCAGAAAGTGAATAGATAAACAGCGAGAGGGACAGTGGGAGAGAGAGAGATGGGGAGTTGAAGGGAGAGGGTTTCAGAGATAGGGAGAGGGAGAGACTGTCAGACAGACAAATAAATCAGCTATCTTAAACTGCACTAGGACAGGAATAGATTGATTGATACAGAGCAAGAGAGATGGATAGACAGGTAACCAAATAGACACGCAGATAGAGAAGATGTCTTATACCTCACTGTTTAACTAAGACAGACAGAAATATTGTGTGTTAAGCAGATAGAGATATGAATATATAATTTTACACAGGCATGGTGAGACAAAGTGGTAGACTGGGAATGTGTTCACACCTTTCAATTTTACACACTGACAAATGATCCAATGGCTTGGAACCATGTCAATATACTTAGACAGACACAAGAACACAATGAATCGGAGCAGGAGACCGTTCAAGGAGATTCGCCTTTCAATAAGACCTTAGAAAATCTTGTACATTAAATGCACTTTCCTGACCTGTCCACATCCCTTATTCCCTTAGTTCACAAAAATCTACCTCAGTAGATGGGCTGTTTCTGTGCTGCAAATTCTAGTTAACTTCGTAAACTGTAACATCAAAGGAGCTTAACAGCTATTTCAAAGTGAAAACTGTGCTGCGAATTTTCCATTAAACTGCTGTAAACGCGCTTAGAGCACAATACAAAGTGCAACATTTATTATTGTTTGACACTCTCTTCATGGGGTCAATCAATAAATCATTGGGAAAAAGAATTCTACAATGAACTCAGAACATTGAATTCAGATCAATCACCAATCGTGTTTTATATTATAGAGTAAGTCAGTCGAAAACCTGCTCCGTGAGACGTACTAGAAAGGAAGAAGTTGCACGGCCGTATTAAGAAGGAGAACTGAAATCGAAAAGTGGACCGTTCATTTCGATTCCCGATAAGTGCAGTGAAAGACCGTGCTTGTTCCATTAGAATTCCACTTCAGATTTCTGCATAATTTGCGTTATGTCGAATCAGATACTAGTTTTTAAAATTCAAATCAAACCACAGACATTTCATTCAATGTATTCCAGTCTCTGTCTTAAATAGATTGTGTCATGAATCTTTCACACAGTTTAAAGGATGAATTATATTGAGCACAATGACATAACACTCTGAATTCCTGGTGTTCATTTTCCAACCCTGTGACCCCTACAAACTTCAATTACATGTGCAGCAGATACATGGGATCGCCACCAATTGCAAGTCCCACCCCTCCCCCTCCCCACCTCCCAAATCACCCACCACCCTAACTTGAAAATTTAGCGGCCGTTCGGTCACTGTCGCTGGGTCAAAATTTTGGAATTCCCTCCCTAACAGCACTGTGGATGCACCTACACCACAGGGACTGCAGCGGCTCAAGGAGGCAACTCACCATCTCATTCTCAAGGGGCAATTAGGGATTGGAAATACATGCTGCCCTTTCCAGCTACTCTGACATCCCGAGATTGAATCAGTATTTAATTCCAATTTTCAGCATTCATTCATACAATTTGCATTCTGTTATCACCGCGCCATCCACGCCGCGAACTATAACCCAGCAAAGCTCTTTATAGTCAGGCTGTCACTTGACTGTTGTGACGCACAGACGGTGGCCACAGTATGTCAAATGTATGCGACATTCACCAGGGCAGCGCACCCAAAATGGTGTCATACTTTCCACAGCATAACTCGTCATAACTTCCACCGCATCTGAAAGGGGAGCAACTCACTGGGACTGAGCACAGATCAGTCGGCCGCCACTCCGCCTGCAGAAACAAACTGGTGAGAGCGGAAAAAGGGAGATATCACCGTGTCAAGATGTCCAATGAATCTTTATTTCTGATGCTCATTTTCCAAGTGCTGCGGGTTTAAGGTGAGTAAGAGGCGGGTCAATTTTTTTAAGTGGAATCAGCAAAAATCAGTGTTTACCAAACTGAAAATATGGCCTAGTGGTCGGGTGAAGGGAATTGACCTGTTGCCGTGAGTTTTTTTTATTGGTTCCTCATAGGAAGCGAAGGAATCCAATTGGAGACTTAATCTAACCACCAATAAATAAAGACAATGATGTAAGTTGTAAAATTACAGGCGAAGACTTTCAAAGCGGCTGCTTTCAATCTCCCCATAACCAATCATAATGTAACATTAATCTCTCTAGTTACAGAACCCGAGCCCTCTCTGTCTCAGGGCCCCTTCATAATGACAGCTAAAATCGCAGAGACGGTGAAATTAACCTGTCGCTGCAATTACGAATTGAAATCGGTGTCTCGCTATCTCTGGTATAAGCAACGTGTGGATGAAGCCCCGAAACCAATCGACAGCCAGTCCTGTCAGGGGGCCAATTGCAAATTTATTTCCAAAAAAGGCGACAGCGAAAATGTGTTGATTCTGGAATTTCTCAATGTCCATTTGAATGTCTCGGGTTCCTACTATTTTGCTGATGAGGATGGCGATGAAGTGGGACAGAATTGTCCCACATTACTGTTTGGAGGTAGAAGAGCAAGCGAAATGAATTCAGATCATGCGCAGCATTATCATTTGGTGTAATTCAATCGTTTACTGTGTCCCAATCTCTGTCTAGACAGTTCCACCAACAAGACGGCTGTTCTGCTGTTTGCCCCGCCAGGTGAGATGCATTTGAGGGAAATGGACCCCTTAGTGTGTTTGGTCAGTGGAGTTTCTTCCAACCAGATTGTTATTATCTGGAATATTTCCGGCTTAGTCAGCGAGGGACCGAGCGATCCCGATACAATGGCGGAGGACGGGACCTACAGCATCCGAAGTCACGTCATGGTGTCGAGGGAAACCTGGAAATCTGGCGGTGTCTGTACTTGCATTGTTCAACTGGGGTCTCTGGGCAAATATTGGACGAAAAGTGTGTCGTTCACGACAGCAACAGAGACAGCGAGAGGTGAGCAGGCGATTTGTTCAATGGAGGCTTTTGTTCGACTTTAGAGTCAATTGGAGAAATTCATTAATTCGTAGAACCTGCAGGCTGTAAATTAAAGTGTAAATATCTATATTATAAATATGTTAAAATAATTTCGGGTTACCTTAACCCAGGATGTTGACTTGTCCTTGTAAACAATTTCTGGACTTGCCTTATATTTCCCCGTCACATCGTAGAATCCTAGAACAATAGACGCGGAAAGAGGGATTTCGGCCCATCATGCCTGTGCAATCTCTTTGTAAGAGTTATCCAATTGGATCCACCCTTTCTACACAACACCGTCACATTTTCTACTTCAAGTTAGAATGAGATTTATCTTCTGAAAGCTATTGTTGAACCCACTTCAACCCTCCATTTCAGGCAGTGGATCTTGCAATAAAATTGAGGTCAGTTCTACACTGGATGCGCTTTACAAGCAGGAGGCAGCTAAGAATGCTTTGGGGAGGGTGCACAGGAGATTTACCAGATGGGACCAAGGATGAGGGACTTCAGTTAATGTGGAGAGACTGTAGAATCTGGGAATGTTCTCCTTAGAGCAGTAAGGGTTGAGGGGGAGTTTTAATCGAGGTGTTCAAAATCATGAGGGGCTTAAGTAGAGTAAACAGGGAGAAACTGTTTCCACTGGCAGGAGGGTCGGTAACCAGAGGGACACAGATTGAACAGAATCAGCAAAAGAACCAGACGGGGAGATGAAGAGAATATTTTATATCTCAGCGGGTTGTGCTCCAGAAGACTCTACCTGAAAGTGCTGTGGAAGCAGGTTCAAAATTAACTTTCAAAAGGGGAATTGGATAAATACCTGATGGAAAGTGACTTTCAGGAATATTGGAGGTAGAGCAGGGTGAATAGGGCTAATTAGGTAGCTCTTTCAAAGAGCCTGCACAGGCACATCCGCCCGAATGGATTGTTTCTGGGCTTCCTTTTGGGTCACGTTTCCCATCGGAGAGTCCCAGAAAAGGCTGATTTGACCGAGCAGCAATTTCTAAGTGCTTTGTCTCTCTAGGATCGTGCAATCTGCCCCTTCCTGTTATCATAACTCCACTGGTGATACTGGTTCTCCTCATGGTCCTTATTTCTATTTGGATTTTTAAAAGTGGCATATCAGGTGAGGGTTAATCTTTATTAGTGATTTTAATAATTGGTTGTGTGTCTGATTCCCTTCTCGTAGTTTTAAATTGCTAATTAACTTTCTGCCTTCAAGAGAACGAGAGAAGAGATCCCACAATATAAAGTGAGTAACAGAACCATTTGAAAACTTCATCTTGAACACCCCGTCTATATTTATCACTGGGCCTAACCTTGCTCAATCCCAACACTGATTTCAATGGTATATGCTGACATTTTCCATGAGTTTTTAGGATTAATTCTAAGACCACTCGACATTTTCTTCTCAACTATTTCTGGCACCTCCCTCAGTATTCACAGAACATAACATGTCTTTGATATTTTTGTTCACGCCCAGGTTTAGCTTGAGAGGGATAAGGCAAAGAGGGAGGCAGAATGAGTGACAAACGGGTAAGTTACATTGAAATATTGGCACAGATTATATGTCAAGTGGGTGGAATTGGAAAGATGCATAAGAGCATTTCCAGCCATCAAAATGTTCACAATCAGCCTGCTGTCTCTGGGTCCCATATAAAATACAATTAGTGGTTATTAATAGTGGCAGTATATACCAGATGGGCCATAGACGCCAGGCACAGTGGGTAGATAGTGTTTGTCCATCCATTGGCGTTTCTCACTCCAGTGAAACATTGAGGGAACTTTTCTCGTATTGGTGTCCTTCCATGGATTGGGGCCCTGGTAACAAATGGGGCCCATTGGTGTATTGGAAAAATTGGCACATTTGCGAATCCTTGGCTCACGGTTTATCTCTAATTATTATGAACCAGCAAGACTGAGATAATGTTTCAGTTCATATCTTAACCATTAATAACACAGGTGACCACCGTCAAACAGAGGGAAAGAGGCCAATCGGGATGCAATACAGGTGGGTTTTTTGAAATTGTTGTAATAACATACAAAAACTTGTTTCTCAGGATAATGTGCAAGGCTTCCCACGTTAGATATTTCTCGTGTTTATCACAGAGCAGGCCACAGTCCAGAGCATCAGAATTTGTATAAAATCCTATTCCTCCCTCGGACAGAAATCAGAAAATATCCCCCAGTCCCTCTCCCCATCTGATAATAGATAAGATAGTGTAATTTTCCAGGTGGAATGTTTCCGCCAGACTTAACGGCGTATTTTCAGCAGTTCATATTTTAGATTTGTGCTATTTTATTTTATCTCTTCAGTGAGCCGAACCCCCTTCCCTCGTTTCCCAAATTTGTCCCTCATCTGACCCAACCGATTTAGTTAGCACATTACCAATTGAATTAGAATGAAAATAAGACCAAAGCAGTGGATTTTTAAGTGATAAATCAAAATATGCTCCTGTCGTCAGCGGACTGTGAGGAGTCAGCATGGGGAGAAAGTGTGTGTGTATGTGTGCGTGCGAATGTGTGTGGTATGTGTGTGTGTGTGTTTACATGTGTGTGGTGTGGTGTGTTTGTGTGTGTGTGCTTATGTGTGTGTGTGTGTGTGTGGTGAGAATTTGTGTTTGTGAATGTGTGTGGTGTTTGCGTGAGTGTGTGCGTGGTGTGTGAATGTGTGTGTGTTGTGTGTGTGTAATGCTTTTTCTGTGTGTGCTTGTGTGTGTGTATCTGTGTGCGTGTGTGCTTTTATGTGTGTGTGTGTGTGCGTGTGTGCATGTGCAAATGTGTGTATGGTTTGCGGGTGTGTGAGTGAGTTTATGTGTGTGAGTGTGTGGGGGGGTGGTGTGCATGTGTGTGTTTGTGTGTTTGTGTGTAGTGTATGTGTTTGTGTGTGTATGTGTGCGTGTGTGAGTGTGTGGCTTGTGTTGCATGTGAGTGTGTTTTTATGCCTGTGTGTGCGTGCGTGCTTGTGTGTGTGTGTTTAGGTATGTGCGAATGTGTGGTGTGTGTGTGTGTGTTTATGTTTGTGTGTGTGGTGTGTGTGGTTTGTGTGTGTATGTGTGTTTGCTCTGTGTGTGTATGCGTGCGTGAGAATGTGTGTGTGGTATGTGTGTGTCTGTTTACGTGTGTGTGGTGTGGTGTGTTTGTTTGTGTGTATTTGTGTGTGTGTGTGTGGTGTGAATTTGTGTCTGTGAATGGGTGTGGTGATTGCTTGAGTGTGTGCATGGCGTGTGTGTGTGTGTTTATGTGTGTGTGAATGTGTGTATGGTGTGTGTATGTAACGTTTTTTCTGTGTGTGCTTGTGTGTGTGTATCTGTGTGTGTGTGTGTGCTTTTATGTGTGCGTGTGTGTGTGTGTGTGTGCAAATGTGTGTGTGGTGTATGGGTGTGTGAGTGAGTTTATATGTGTGAGTATGTGTCTGGGGGTGCGTGTTTGTGTGTGTGGTGTATGTGTTTGTGTGTGGCGTGTGTGTGCATTTGTGTGTGCTTTTATGCCTGTGTGTGCATGCGTTTTTGTGTGTGTGTGCTTAGGTGTGTGCGAGTGTGTGGTGTGTGTGTGCGTGTTTTTATGTATGTGTGTGTGGTGTGTATGGTGTGTGTGTGACTGTGTGTGGTGTGTGTGTCTGATTATGTGAGTGTGTTTGTGAGTGTGATGTGTCTGTGTGTTTGTGTGTGTGTGTGTGCATGTGAGAGAGTGTGCGCAGTGTGTGTGTGTGTATGCGTGTGGGTGGAGTGTGTGTAAGTGTCTGTGGTGTGTGTGTGTTTTTAAGTGTGTGTGTTTATGTTTGTGTGTGTATGGTGTGTCTGTTTGTGTGTGTATGTGGTGTGTGAGTGTTTCTGTGTGCGTGTGTGTGTGTTGTGTGTGTTTGTGTTTGATTATGTATGTGCGTGTGTGTTTTTGCCAGTGGGTGCGTGTGTGTGTTTAGGTGTGTGCGAATGTGTGTGTGGTGTGTGCGTGTTTTTATGTATGTGTGTGTGGTTTTTGTGGTGTGTGTGACTGTGCGTGGTGTGTGTGTGTGTTTATGTGCGTGTGAATATGTGTGTGTTTGTGTGTGTGTGGTGTGTCCATGTGTGTTTGTGCGTGTGTATGTGTGTGTTTGTGCGTGTGTATGTGGGTGTGTGTGTGTGTGCGCATGTGAACGTGTATGTGGTGTGTCTGAGTGTGTGTGTGTGTGTGTGTGGAGTGTGTGAGATTGTGTGTGTTTTTATGTGTGTGCGTTTGTGTGTGCGTGGCGTATCTGTGTGGCTTGTGTGTGTGTGTGCTTATGCCTGTGTGTGCTTGAGTGCGTATGTGTGTGTGTATTTATGTGCGTGTGTGTGTTTATGTGTGTTTCTGTTTATGTGTGTTGTGGGTCCAGGAGCTTGAGCAGAAAGTCTAGACTGAACATTCAGAGAGAAGGCTGCACTGTCTGAAGTGCGAAATGCACATGAAACGTTAAAAGTAGGCCTTGTCAGCCCTCTGAGGTCGGCATAAAAATGGCACCGCCATTAATGCAAGAAGAGCAGTTGTGGGGTGTTGGGGGATGGGGGCTGTGGGGTTGGTGGGCGTGTTCTCTCTGGTGTACCGTTTTATATTTTATCTCACAACCAGAGTCTTAAAAATAAATTGTCTAGGTCATTAATTAATTGCTCTTTATGAGATCATACTGTCTATAAATTAACTGCCGCGTTGCATTAAGAACAGAGGCTAAACTTCAAAGAACTGGATGCAAATGTTCTGGTGCTTCTTCAGTTCGTGACAGGCGCCATATAAACACAATTCTTTTGATTGTGTTTGCGTCATTCTTCTAAATGTTATGAATTCTGTGGACTCTAGTCAATGGTGTAGATGGCACATGGCGAAACACAGTTATCAGATTGGCCAATTAACAGCAAAGGAATTCAAACAAATTGATAGACTCATCATCCCAATTTTCGGATTAAACTTTGGTGATTTCCAGTTGCTTTGAGAATTCTGCAGCTCTCTTAGAAAACATCAATGCAGACAATTCTTTTACATACAAATAAAACAAAACTTTCCTCAAGTCTGTATAAAGTACAATGGAAACCAATTCAATAGCAGTTTTCAAGACAGAATTATAAAAATAGTGGAAGGAGGAAATGATGGCAACAATATGGCGTCAGAGAAGAGCTGGCACAGACACAGTGGGTGGAACGATCTCCTCCTGTGCTGTATCATTCTATGATTCTATGAAAAGTGGTTTCGTGAGTGGACAATCTTACCTATCTTTCAACTACTTTTCGCTGATAATGTTTAAAATGTCTCCCAGGCTCAAGGCGGACCTGCCTACGCCTCCTTGGACTTGGCTGCATTGGATAAAATGTCAAAAAATAAGGCGGGTCACTGATGAGGATCCGGCCTGTTTCTCTCTGATGAATTATGGGGGTGACAGGATTTGTCAAAGAACCCACAGCCTTTTGGAAATAAACATGGAGCCAACGAGACTTCCATGATATAACTATGTTTCCGGGTGAGCTTCAAAGGCTGGCCACTTTGTTAAATGTAGAGATTGTTTTGAGTATTGTTAAGGATATGCCACTTTAATCGTGTATCTCAAGTGTGCAAGAAACGTTGCGCAAAGACTAAGGACTTTCTTTAATTTCTCTGGACTTCTCCTGCTGATTCTGTTACTCCAGTTACTGACAGGATGCTCATTTCTTGGCAAATGCCTGTATGTAAATGAAATAAACTATTCTTCGATTATAACGATGCCCCAGAGATTTGTATTGATTAATAATTGAAGTATAATTAAATTACATCTGGATAAAACTACAATTTCTTCTGAGTTGGAAATATCAGCTGTGGTTCCTTTTCCCCAGAGGTGATGTGTTATATCATTTATTGAATTAGAACAAAGCGGGAGAGGGGCACTAGCAGCGATTCAGGAAACTTGTGATGGTTCAGTTTCACTTTTACACAATGTCTTTTGATTTGTTTTCAAATTTGAACCTTCATATCAGAGATTTACCATGAATGCCGTGTGTTTTGAAGGCAGTTGTGCTGTGGAAGGTGGAGCGGAAATGTAGAACTATGTCCATCAGAAAGCTGTTGAAGCGAGTATCTCGTATATTTTGTGGTGTAAGTGTATTAAATGATAGGGAAACAAGTTGAATGCATGGAGTTTTGTACCTGAATATTTTATATATATCTGGGAACATAGGGATATCCTTTAAGGAAAGTTGTGTGTGTGTGCTTTCATGAGTAATTAAATTGTGGAACGTTAGTAAAATCAACTTGACTGTGGAAACTGAGAGATGAAAGATAAACATGCTGAATGTGTATATTTGTAACGAGAGACTATGGTGGAGTTGGAAGTATAAGTAAATGTGTTGGGCTTCTTAAACTTGCATCAGGTAATAGGTAAGGACTTGTCTTTTCAGCTGCTAAATTGCAAATGAAGTTTAAGAACTTTTACCACTTACAAATATTTCATAAGTTAACATGTTTAGGTGATTCAATGATATTTGGCCCAAAAGTAGAGGCAATCAGAAGATATGAAGGATTTTTATATTTTGGAAATGTTGAGTTCAAAGAGATCCTTAGGACAATGGAGGCCAGGATGAAAGGGGCGGGGTAAAGATGTTTAAGGGCAATCCTTAGTTGAGTTGAGGTGACCTTGTGGGGGAGATGCCCTGAGACCAGCATTTTGCTGAGAAAAATTGAGGATTTTAAGCACCCATCCGCTTTCAAGCCAGGGAAGTCTTTGCTTTCAGGACAAAATCTTTATTTGAACTTCCTTCGGATTTCCACGGCAGACTGGAAGTAGCAGCAATATTTGCTTTGGGTAATATTACTGGATTTTTACAGTTAAAATTGCATAACGGATTTGTTGCCAAGTAGTTTACTTGTGCATTCTGAAAAGGATCTTTTTTGGATGCTTCCTTTTAAGGATGCTTCAACTTATTAATGTTAATCTTGTGTGATAAAGTTTTTTTCTTCTTGATATACGAATCGTTACATTTCCCCCTCGTTTTCAAAATAGGAAAAAAAAATGATCAACAAGACAAGTATCCCTCTAGGATTTCACTTACTTAGTGAATAAGATTGGTTGATGTCATAATGTGTATCTTAAAAAGAAATCATCTGAAAACTTAATTTTTATTTTTTATAATCTTGAAGGTATAATGTGACAATATCAGATCACCACGGTGAAAAGTCCTTTGAATCCCACTTTCACATTTAAGTATTTATTTTAGTGTGAAGAAGAAATTGTTTTGATAATGCAAACTTTTCGGAGCAAATAGCTTTTGGTCACTGCTCATGTTTCCTGCTTTACAAAATTCAATATTATTTCCAGAGCAGAAACAAGCCATTTAGCCACTCTGCTTTGTGCTGGTATTTCTGCTTTGGACGAGCCTCCTCCAACACCCTCAACATCTCACCCTATCAGCATGTCCTCCTATTTCTTTATTCATGATGTAGTTATCCAGCTTCCCCCTTAAGTCCATCTCAGATATTTAGCTAGGTCACTCGCTGTGATTGTGAGCTCTGCTTTCTCCCCTTTCTCCTGGGAAAGTAATTCTTCCTGAATTCCCAATTGAGTTATTGGTGAATATTTAATGTTTATGTCCTTTACTTCAGCTCTGCCTGCAAATGGAAGCACTCCCTCTCCATCTCCACGTATCGATTCTTTTCATAATTTTACTTATCGCCATCAAGTCACCTCTCAGTTTTCTCTTTTGTGGGGAAAAGAGGCCCAGCCTGTTCAATCTCCCGTGATATCAAAACCTCTCATGTCTGGTTTCATTCCTATAGAACTGGTCCCACTTTTAAACTGCACAAATCTGGCCTATAAAGATGTCCTGTAACCAGCCATTGCACATTCACTGAGCACCTCTGCACTCAGGGATCAAGCAGCCTGAATTCCAAAATGAAATGCTTGGTTTGCAAAAAAATGTTTTACTGGGTTGTTAACCTGGACACTGATTCGCTCTCTCCCACTCAAGCGCTAGACAAAAATGCACAATGAGCTTAAAAACACTATCACAAGGATGTAGAAACATGTCGTTACTAAGCACAAAGCTAAAATGTTTGAGAGCCAAATTGGACTTCAAAAGGAGACTGTTCCTTCAGACTTGAACACTCTCCAAAAAGTGACGTATCAGTAGGCTATATTGCTCATTGTTATTAATAAATATAAATTCAGCCGGGAACAGAATTTGCCATGGTTGTCTCTTGGAAAGTCTCGCACCTCCAGACATTCCTCCAATAAGTACACAAGAGAGAGAAATTTCCACTACGTACCATAGCCCGGAAGCATACCTTGAACACTCAATATGATTTGCAATCAGACTCTGGGATCCGCATTAAACGCCAGCCGAGCAAAAATAGTCTGTGAGAGAAAACAGAAACAGTTATCGTGAGCCATATCATCATAAGGAGGCCATTCAGGCCTTCGAGCATATTCTGCCTTTTAATTACGCCTTTTCTGATTTGAAACTTAACCAAATCTCCTCTCCTTCGTTCCCTAAAAGTTAACCCCCTTTACCCAACAAAAACTTATCAATTTGGACATATTCAACTGAACACTTGTCTATATTTTTGATCTGTTGTCGCAATGTTATATGACATTTAAACAGTGTTATCTTGCAATGTGAACTATGCAAAATCTCTTAGACTCATATGAAATTAACTATGAATTTTAAACCTTAGGGTAAAATTCAGTGAAATGTATCTGTACATGTTGGAAGCAATTCCATCCATAGTTACCGCATTTTCTTCTGTCATTGCTCTGGAATGTGTAAGTTCCGCATCACTGTTCATGCTGCCTGTTAGAAAGTGAAATTGAAACTTAGTTGAAATGACCTCAGTTCACATTCAAACAGCTGAAAGTGCCACAAACCCAGTGATTAATGGATGAATTGAGAGCGCCTCAGAGTTACAGATTGTCTCTATAATCTTTCCCTGACTGCCGGTTCCTGGAACTCCTCCTCACGGCCACAAGAACTATCCCCCGAAGGAAAGGCTCGCCGCGGACGAACTCCCTGGAAGTGGGAACTGCAGATGGCAGGGTTCGAAAATTGAAAAATCTCATTGAATTTCAGAAAAAAATCCCACAACCCGAGCTTTTTGGCTCTTGCACAAGTTTCAAGGAGATCCAGCACCATATACAAAGTGTTGCTCGGGAAGCCAAAACGAAGTCAGCCCTGTGAATGTCACCATCATCACCAAATATATAAAAATGAAAATTCGAAATTTATTAGGCAAGAGAAGCAAATTTACAAATTTGAAGGTAGGTGGATGGCGACAAAGAGAGAAACAGTCACGTCGACGACGTGTGAGAGAATTATAGAGAGAGAGGAAGAGAGAGACAAAGAGGCGGTGGATAGATAGATAGATACATAGATAGATCGTTAGAAAGATAGATATACAGATACATAGATAGATAGGTAGATGGATAGATGGACAGATATAAAGAAATAAGATCGGGTGCGAGTGAGGGATACATAGATACATTTGTAAAACACAAACACATGAAGACCTTGTGGAACTCCATACAGGTTTGATCTACTGTATTGTCTTTAACTGTCTACTCGGGCACTTCTTGAAAGAACAATCTCTATTAAATGTGTTAAGCTTGAAATTGTAATTGAAAATAGTAATTGACGTTAAGCGTTTGTCTGCCACGCATGAAATTCTAAGTGGCATATAGCCATCCAGCGGATTGCTTTCTTTTGTCTTGGATAAAATGTATATAGAGACCATTTAACTAGGAAGGAGTATGATTGGGGTCTGGGGTAGACATGGTGATAGGGTTTGGGCAAAACACTCACTGGAAAACAAGCGTTTAAATCGGAAAGTAGAGCAAAGAGCTCTGAGGCACAAGACAAACATGATTGAAATTAGTGAAAGAGGTAACTAAGTGATAAAAACCAGGCCCAGCAAAGAAAAGAAGAAAGGCGGTATTAAAGCTATATCAAAACTTAGCTAGACCGTACATAGAGTCCTGTCAATTATTCTGGTTTGCATATCATAAAAAAACTATGAAGGCACAGGGGCAATTGCGAAAAAGAAAAGGTTTGCTGGAATGATACCAAAACTGAGAGGTTATGACAATCAGGGAAGTTTGGATAGGTTGTCTTCTTTTTTTTCGAGCAAAGAGAACTCTGTGGGGTAACCAGTGAAGAAGGAACTCCCTGCAATCCTGCAACTACCACATCGGCCAGTTGAAGAGAACAAGTTATTATCCCCGATCACACAGCGACCACAGAGACTCAGGATTCCTTTCAAACGTTTTATTCAAGTGTATGCATGGGAGCTGCAATCATTCCTAAGAATGAAGACCCAGCTCCCAGGTTTATTGTGTTTCATTACTTTTGTACTTTTCCTTAACATAATGCGTTTGAGTACATTTGAATACATCCAATCGGTCACCGACACACCCTTCTCATGCGAACTCTAGACTATTGAGTACATAAACATATGATTTTGCAAGCCAATTATTCTAAAGCAGGTATACATAATTAGATTATCCAATCAAAATTAAAACGTACTGAAAAACATTGATTCTCACAGCTCAAGACAGCTTGCGTTTCATCAAAGCCCCCTCTTTGTCTATTGTATATCCTCCCATATCTAAGCTAAAACCATCTGCCCCTTCCCTCTGTGACAGGGGAGTACACTTAATCCGATTTATGTCCTGCTTGTGTCCCCAGTCAGGCTCTCAAGGTTATGCAATGCTCATCAGGTAATCTTCAACTTTTACTATATTTAGCAGCCATGTCTGCCTGGAGATTTTAGGGTTTTTTGGGTAAATTCTTACACTGTGATCTGACAGCATTTCTAATTTCCACCTAACATCAGGGAGCGGGGAGAATGTGCAGCACGTTACCACTGGGAGTGGATGAGGTGAATTACAGAGACGCATTGATGGTTGACGCTGTATAAACACATGAAGGAGAAAGGAGTGGAAGGATAAGTTGCTGGGATGAGATGAAGAGGGGTGGGAGGAGGTTCCTTTGGAGCAGAAACACCAGCACTGAGCCAAAGAGCGGAAAACACTGTGCCGTTGCTGGAAGCTCTATGGAATACAGAGAATGAAATACAGGAATCAAGAAAGTGGTAAACAGAAAATTGGGATTTTATTTAATAATTGACAGGCCAAAATAGATTATCTCTCTCCGTACGCTATTATCCCAGCTAGAAGGATGGCTTAAGAACACAGATAGATGAACACTGAAATGATGAGATACACGATAGTGGGATAAGGGGTCAGAAAATGATACGTGAACACATTGAAGGGGGGTGGGGGGGGGAGGGGGTTCAAATGTGCAAAGAGTTGTTACGAATAAATAGGTGGCACATTAAATACACAAAGTAACTGTTAACAGCTCCGTCTCTGAGATGAGACAATGTCAATTGGAAGATTTTCACTGGAGTTGATTTGAACGGCTTAAGTATAGAGAGCGCCGCTGCTTCAATTTTCCGCCCAGAATGGTATTTAACTTCTGATGGTGTTGCTTCGGTCCAACTCAATTGTCCTGGAATCCCTCTATCCCTGGGCATCCCGTCCGGAAAAATTACAGCAGATGGCAAAAGAATCGGGACCCAGACACTTCACCAAACTTACCTATAGGTCCCCTCCAACCGAGAGAACTTCAGGTGGAGGCGGAGTTAAAATGCCGATTATTAGGGAACGTGGTGGGATCGGGCGCTGAGATTCGATCACTATTGGCCATAACTTTCTAATTATTGATGATACAAAATGTAAATTAGTCGTAATTTATAACTGTGGTACCCCATTTTGAATGATTTCGAAACGTAAAGGACAACCCACTGAGCTTGTAGCTACACAATAATACATGACCGCATCATTGGCCTGGACACCTGCAATATTCAGAGAATAGATCATCGATTCTGGTGAACTTCTCCCGAATATCTCCCGATTGGAGTTTTGTATTCTGTTACCATGTAAACCAGTTGCAGATGCCTCCGCTGGTTCGGTTCATACCAGTCTACCACCCCGTCCCCACCACCGCCAGCTAAGCGGTGTCACAATGCACCTTGTTTTACTTCCAAGTGAGAGACTCTGAACCTCCGGAGTCAGGGACAAAACTGCTTGAGATACAATAACTGAGAGGTACAAAATCAACATTATGGGTTCTGCTATGGCAGGGAGAGAGAAAATACTTGCTATTAGGAATCTGCTTCCTGCCACTCAGTCAATTGTGGATCCAATTTATCAAAAACATTGGTGAAGTCCAAGTAGACCATCCATTGGTTAGGAGGCACTTCAGGGACATTGGAAGACTTTTTATTTAAAATGTAGTCTCTTGTTATGAAGGAAATGCGGCAGCCATAATTGCGCACAGCAAGACCCAGAAAAAAACAAATTGATTATGGCTCAGATCGTGCATTTAATGATCATTTTTGGGAATAAATATTGGCCCCAGGGACACGGGGGAAATTACGTGAAACGTTTAAAATAGCGCACTGGAAAATTCAGCGCAGTGTAAGTTTTAGCAGAGGGTTGCCTGTTTGCAGGTTAGGAGACCACACACGGCTCTGTCTGTAAAGGACAACACGCTGCAGATCGTGGTAAACACGCGTCACAGGCGGTGCACAGTCCAGGCTGGTTCAAAGTGCAGCCAAAATGCAATGATGCTAAATTCAACAACATTACTCCTTAGAACATTTGCGAGGGCAAAGGGGAAATGCGCCTCGTTCCGAGTGTTCTATTTAGTTCACCCAGAACTCATTAATTTATTCTGATTTCAACAAAAACACACCGAGTTGAAAAAAAAACAAGAGTATGGCACTAATATTTTAGTGATTGTTTCATCCGGAATCTGTCTTCCCGCCTGCCTCTTTGTGTCAGGATTACTCTGTGGATCAGCAGAACATGGGCCATCTGCAATGTGCAGGTTTTTCCGCTCCCCAGTAACTTCCTCCTACCTCCAGTTACCCCTCACCATCAAAATATCGCCTATCCCTCACAACTCGTGTGTTTATCCTGATTCCCGCTTCAGTGCATCTCGGCGATTCATCTCGACCTTTGGGAGAGAGTTCCACATTCTCCACAGTGTAAAGTGATTTCTGCTGTATTCCTGATTGGATTTATTGGTGACTATATTATATTGATGGTCCCGAGTTCTGGTTTCACTGCCACGAGTGCAAATATCTTCTTATTTCTAGCGTATCGAATATGTTCATAATTTTAAAGGCCTCTATCAGGTCACCCCCTCTGCCTCCACTATTCTAGAGGAAAGACCCCTGGCCTGGTCAATCTTTCCTGATAGTTATAACCTCGAAGCAGGGACCAACAATTTCGTGACCCGACACAAACCACTTAACCTGTCACCCATTGACCTGAATTTTGTCATATTCAGAATCAGACAGGTATCCAACATGGGTGCAGTCATAAAGCCATAGTATCATAGGGGTCAACGGCACAGAAAAAGGCCCTTCGGCCCGTCATACATGTACCAAAATATTCTAATCTCTTTTTCCAGAACTAAGCCCATAGCCCTGTATGCCAAGGCATCGCAAGTGCACTTCCAAATGCTTCTTAACTGTTACCAGGCTTTCTGCCTCTAACCGCCTTTCAGGCAATGAGTTCCAAATCCTCACCGCCCTCTGGGTGAAAACAATCTTCCTTTCATCCCCTCTACATATCCTGCCCCTTACCTTATATCCATGGCCCTTGGTTATTGATTCCTCCACCAAAGGAGAAAGTTCCTTCCTGTCAGCCCTCTCTATGCCCCTCATAATTTTATACACCTCAATCATTTCCCCCCTCAATCATCTCTGCTCCAAAGGAAATGACCCCAGTCTATCCAATCTCTCCTCATAAGTAAAACTCTCCAGCCCAGGTAACATCCAGATATATCTCCTCAGCACTCTCTCTAGTGAAATTGCACTAATGCGGATTCCAGAAATGCATGCTATACTCTAGCTGTGGTCTAACCAGCGATCTATTCTGTTCCAGCATAAACTCCCTGCCATTATATACTATGCCTCGGATAATAAGAGCAAATATCCAATATGCCTTCAAAACCACTTTATCTACCTGACCCGCTTCATTAAGGGACAGGTGAACATGCACACCAAGGGACCTCTGATCCTCCTTATTCCCGGGGCCCTACCATTCATCGTGTATTCCCTTGCCTTGCTTGTCCTGCCCCAATATATCACCTCACACTTATTTGGATTAAATTCCATTTGCCACTGATCAGCCCATCTGACCAGCCCGACTGTATCCTCCTGTAACCTATGGCTATCCTCCTCACTGTTTACCACCTGACCAATTTTTGTGTCATCCGCGAACTTACTGATCAACCCACCTACATTGAAGTCTAAACCGTTTACAAATAGCAAAGATCCCAATACCAATCCCTGTGGAACCCGACTAGACACAGGCATCCAGTCACTAAAACACACTTCGAACATCACACTCTGCTTCCTGCCACTGAGGCAATTGTGGATCCAATTTATCAAAAGCATTGCTGAAGTCCAAGTAGACTACGTCAGATAGATTTCCCTCATCTACAAACCTGGTCACCTCCTCAAAAACTTCAATCAAATTGGTCAGACATGACCTCCGCTTAACACAACCATGCTGCCTGTGCTTGATTAACCCCTGCCTCTCCAAGTGTAGATCAACTCTGTCCCTCAGATTTGCTTCCAATAGTTTCCCCACCGCTCAGGTTAGACTGTGGAAATTCGGTAAACCAAGTTCATTCATCGAATAATCCACGACTAAAATTGAAGACAATATTTTGGGCAACACCTTTATAAAATCTTCTGTCTGATTTTTCCTGAAGAATCAATCCTACCAGTGAACAGTGTCAGAGTTAATAATCAGTGGACATCGACAAATCCATTATTAAAGTATTTGAATTCGTCATTATAAATTTCAAACCATTTTAATTTTGTCTCTGAAGGACTAATTGAGCATTTCCTGTCAACTACTCTCCGAGCAGATTAATGATTCATTTAAAGAATAATCAAACTTGGATATGAATTGGGTCAATCAGTTCATTAACCACCTTCTCCGGTGGCAGCAGAGTGGGTGTCTGATGGTGTTTCTCCCTCACTGGCAGCTGCCCTTTATGTCCGCGAGGAGCTGAGGTTTAGATGCAGCGTGAACAGAGCTTCCTTCCTGTGACTCCCTAGGTAGATTGCATGGCAAAATTAGCATATCTACATATCCAGTCAATTCCACACCAGGTTCCTGTCCTTCATTTGCCTGGAAAGCCTTCCTGGGACTTTGTAACATTTCGGTCTCACTCCTTGGCTTTGAGAACTTTCCTTTACTTTGGGAAATCTGCTCTTTGCAGTCCCTTCACCCAGTTGACTCTTTATCTGGAGTCTTGGCTTCAACTTCAGTTTGGGACTTGCTATCGGTACCCCTGCTCTTTCCAGCCTCTCTCTGGTCGTTGCTTTCCAGTGAGCACAAACTGACTCTTTCTCTGTGTGTGTGTGTGTGTGTGTGTGTGTTTGTGCGTGTATGTGTCTGTCTGTCTGTGTGCGTGTGTGTGTGTGTGTGTGTGTGTTTGTGCATGTATGTGTCTGTCTGTCTGTGTGTGTGTGTGTGTGTGTGTGTGTGTGTGTGTGTGTGTGTGTATGTGCATGTGTGCGAGAGCCTCCCCCTCGGACCCCGATTGCTAGGCCACATCACCATTTGTTCCACTTTTGAGATTGCTCTACCTTCTCATCAAGATTCATAGAACCCATTTGAAACGCATCTTCACTTCACCCCATCATGGCCGTATTCTGCAGGGATCGTTCCTTCCCGGACACACTGGACCACTCCTCTATCACCCCCTTTACCTCAACCCCCTCCCACGGGAACTTCCAATGCAACCGCAGAAGGTGTTCCACCTACGCCTTTACTTGCCCCCTCCTCACCGTCCAAGGGCCCACACACTCACTACAAGTGAAGCACTTCCCTCAATTTATTCTACTGCATTCTCTGCTCCCAATGCAGTCTCCTCTACAATGGAGAGACCAAAAGCAGACTGGGCGACCGCTTTGCAGAATACCTTCAGTCTGTTCACAAGCATGAGCCAGACCTCCCTGTCGCTTGCCATTTCAACACACCACCCTGCTCTCAAGCCCAAATGTCCGTCCTTGGCCTGCTGCAATGTTCCAGTGAATCTCAATGCTAACTGGAGGAACAGCATCTCATCTTCTGACTATGCACTCTACAGCCATCCAGACTTAACATTTAGTTCAACAAAATCGTATGATAAACTCTCTCCTCCATCCGCATCACCTTTCCGATCCCCCTTTTCCAAATTTATATGTTTAAAATATAATTTCCTTTTCCTGCCTATTATTAAATTTATGGCGATCTACGGCTTTATCTCCACCTTTTAACCCATTTTGTTGCCTTGCCCTCACCTCACCCTAACTAGGGCCATCTGTCATTTGTTTGTCCTGCTTTCTACCCTTAATGTCACCATTAGCGCATTCCTTAGATAATATCACCACCGTCAACACCGCTTTTCCTTTTGTCTATGACATACTTGGCAACTTTTCCTTTGCCTCGACCTATCACTGGCCCTCTACCCAGCTCTACCTGTCCCACACCCACCCCCACAACCGGCTTATATGTTACCACATTTCTATATTGCTAGGTTCTGATGGAGAGTCATTCGGACTCGAAACATTAACTCTGTGTTCCTCTCCCCCGTTGCTGTCAGAACTGCTGAGTTTTTCCAGCTATTTTTGTTTTTGTTTCAGGTTTCCTGCATCCGCAGTATTTTGCTTTTAACACCATCATAGGGACAGGAGGAGGCCATTTAGACCCTCCAGTCTATTCAAATAGATCATGGCAGGTCAGTATAATAACTTCCATCTGCCCAACTTGGTTTTATGATCAAAACAAAGATAAAAACAAAAAAACTGCGGATGCTGGAAATCCAAAACAAAAACAGAATTACCTGGAAAAACTCAGCAGGTCTGGCAGCATCGGCGGAGAAGAAAAGAGTTGACGTTTCGAGTCCTCATGACCCTTCGACAGAACTTGAGTTCGAGTCCAGGAAAGAGCTGAAATATAAGCTGGTTTAAGGTGTGTGTGTGGGGGGCGGAGAGATAGAGAGACAGAGAGGTGGAGGGGGTTGGTGTGGTTGTAGCGACAAACAAGCAGTGATAGAAGCAGATCATCAAAAGATGTCAACAACAATAGTACAATAGAACACATAGGTGTTAAAGATAAAGTTGGTGATATTATCTAAACGAATGTGCTAATTAAGAATGGATGGTAGGGCACTCAAGGTATAGCTCTAGTGGGTTTTTTTTTTATTTTATATAATGGAAATAGGTGGGAAAAGGAAAATCTTTATAATTTATTGGGAAAAAAAAAAAAAGAGAAGGGGGAAACAGAAAGGGGGTGGGGATGGGGGAGGGGACTCACGACCTAAAGTTGTTGAATTCAATATTCAGTCCGGAAGGCTGTAAAGTCCCTAGTCGGAAGATGAGGTGTTGTTCCTCCAGTTTGCGTTGGGCTTCACTGGAACAATGCAGCAAGCCAAGGACAGACATGTGGGCAAGAGAGCAGGGTGGAGTGTTAAAATGGCAAGCGACAGGGAGGTTTGGGTCATTCTTGCGGACAGACCGCAGGTGTTCTGCAAAGCGGTCGCCCAGTTTACGTTTGGTCTCTCCAATGTAGAGGAGACCACATTGGGAGCAACGAATGCAGTAGACTAAGTTGGGGGAAATGCAAGTGAAATGCTGCTTCACTTGAAAGGAGTGTTTGGGTCCTTGGACGGTGAGGAGAGAGGAAGTGAAGGGGCAGGTGTTGCATCTTTTGCGTGGGCAAGGGGTTGTGCCATAGGAGGGGGTTGAGGAGTAGGGGGTGATGGAGGAGTGGACCAGGGTGTCCCGGAGGGAGCGATCCCTACGGAATGCCGATAAGGGGGGTGAAGGGAAGATGTGTTTGGTAGTGGCATCATGCTGGAGTTGGCGGAAATGGCGGAGGATGATCCTTTGAATGCGGAGGCTGGTGGGGTGATAAGTGAGGACAAGGGGGACCCTATCATGTTTCTGGGAGGGAGGAGAAGGAGTGAGGGCGGATGCGCGGGAGATGGGCCGGACACGGTTGAGGGCCCTGTCAACGACCGTGGGTGGAAAACCTCGGTTAAGGAAGAAGGAGGACATGTCAGAGGAACTGTTTTTGAATGTAGCATCATCGGAACAGATGCGACGGAGGCGAAGGAACTGAGAGAATGGGATGGAGTCCTTACAGGAAGTGGGGTGTGAGGAGCTGTAGTCGAGATAGCTGTGGGTGTCGGTGGGTTTGTAATGGATATTGGTGGACAGTCTATCACCAGAGATTGAGACAGAGAGGTCAAGGAAGGGAAGGGAAGTGTCAGAGATGGACCACGTGAAAATGATGGAGGGGTGGAGATTGGAAGCAAAATTAATAAATTTTTCCAGTTCCAGTTCCCTGGCCCCTACCGCTTCCTCTTCACCATGGACGTCCAATCCCTCTACACCTCCATCCCCCACCAGGATGGTCTGAGGGCCCTTAGCTTCTTCCTCGAACAGAGGCCCGAACAATCCCCATCCACCACTACTCTCCTCCGTCTGGCTGAACTTGTTCTCACGCTGAACAATTTCTCCTTCAACTCCTCTCACTTCCTCCAAATAAAAGGTGTGGCTATGGGTACCCGCATGGGCCCCAGCTATGCCTGTCTCTTTATGGGGTATGTGGAACATTCCTTGTTGCAGTCCTACTCCGGCCCCCTTCCACAACTCTTTCTCCGGTACATCGATGATTATTTCGGTGCTGCTTCATGCTCTCGTCAGGACTTGGAAAAATTTATTAATTTTGCTTCCAATCTCCACCCCTCCATCATTTTCACGTGGTCCATCTCTGACACTTCCCTTCCCTTCCTTGACCTCTCTGTCTCAATCTCTGGTGATAGACTGTCCACCAATATCCATTACAAACCCACCGACACCCACAGCTATCTCGACTACAGCTCCTCACACCCCACTTCCTGTAAGGACTCCATCCCATTCTCTCAGTTCCTTCGCCTCCGTCGCATCTGTTCCGATGATGCTACATTCAAAAACAGTTCCTCTGACATGTCCTCCTTCTTCCTTAACCGAGGTTTTCCACCCACGGTCGTTGACAGGGCCCTCAACCGTGTCCGGCCCATCTCCCGCGCATCCGCCCTCACTCCTTCTCCTCCCTCCCAGAAACATGATAGGGTCCCCCTTGTCCTCACTTATCACCCCACCAGCCTCCGCATTCAAAGGATCATCCTCCGCCATTTCCGCCAACTCCAGCATGATGCCACTACCAAACACATCTTCCCTTCACCCCCCTTATCGGCATTCCGTAGGGATCGCTCCCTCCGGGACACCCTGGTCCACTCCTCCATCACCCCCTACTCCTCAACCCCCTCCTATGGCACAACCCCTTGCCCACGCAAAAGATGCAACACCTGCCCCTTCACTTCCTCTCTCCTCACCGTCCAAGGACCCAAACACTCCTTTCAAGTGAAGCAGCATTTCACTTGCATTTCCCCCAACTTAGTCTACTGCATTCGTTGCTCCCAATGTGGTCTCCTCTACATTGGAGAGACCAAACGTAAACTGGGCGACCGCTTTGCAGAACACCTGCGGTCTGTCCGCAAGAATGACCCAAACCTCCCTGTCGCTTGCCATTTTAACACTCCACCCTGCTCTCTTGCCCACATGTCTGTCCTTGGCTTGCTGCATTGTTCCAGTGAAGCCCAACGCAAACTGGAGGAACAACACCTCATCTTCCGACTAGGGACTTTACAGCCTTCCGGACTGAATATTGAATTCAACAACTTTAGGTCGTGAGTCCCCTCCCCCATCCCCACCCCCTTTCTGTTTCCCCCTTCTCTTTTTTTTTTTCCCAATAAATTATAAAGATTTTCCTTTTCCCACCTATTTCCATTATATAAAATAAAAAAAAAAACCCACTAGAGCTATACCTTGAGTGCCCTACCATCCATTCTTAATTAGCACATTCGTTTAGATAATATCACCAACTTTATCTTTAACACCTATGTGTTCTATTGTACTATTGTTGTTGACATCTTTTGATGATCTGCTTCTATCACTGCTTGTTTGTCGCTACAACCACACCAACCCCCTCCACCTCTCTGTCTCTCTATCTCTCCGCCCCCCACACACACACCTTAAACCAGCTTATATTTCAGCTCTTTCCTGGACTCGAACTCAAGTTCTGTCGAAGGGTCATGAGGACTCGAAACGTCAACTCTTTTCTTCTCCGCCGATGCTGCCAGACCTGCTGAGTTTTTCCAGGTAATTCTGTTTTTGTTTTGGATTTCCAGCATCCGCAGTTTTTTTGTTTTTATCTCTGTGTTTAATTGACTGCCACTGCTCTTCAAGAAATGCCTACCTCCTTGAAGAAGTTCTGTTCCTCTCTGCGACAAGATTTCCGGATTTCTCTGTTGCCTTGTTCACCTTCATTGCTTTCCATTTCTCTCCTAGTGTTTGACAAGGTGTTTACTAAAACCCGCTTTCACAGCCATATCTCCTTTCTCAGTGACTGTCTCCGTCTCCGACTTACCCCACATGGATTTCAACTGAAATTCCACCCCTCATGTTTCGAACCCACCCAGGATTATAGGTATCTCCGGGACATAAAACGTTTCTCGGACTGCTGTTCCCGTCACATTCTGAAATCCACTCTCAGTGCCATGCGCCGCCATATGAACACACTCGACCTCTCCCTCCAGCAGCACCGCCGTACCCTTTTTCAAAGCTGCGCGTGCCCCCAGTTTCATTTTATCCTTCGGCTCATCCGACGCCTCAACAAGAAACTTTTTCTCTTTCTCTCAAGTGCTAAGGAACGCAAGCTCCAACAACTCATCGACACCAACACCCATCTAGGACCCTCCACCCCTGCCTGTCCCTCCGTCCCCACCCCATCTTCCAATCCCAACCCCAGCCGTGTATTCACTATACCCCCTGACCTTCCCCTCTCCGATGCTGAACGTTCAGTGCTCAGCAAAGGACTTAGTTTCATACCCTTACGCCCTCACCTCAATGAATTTCGGGCTCGGCATGATACTGAACTCTTCTTCCGCCGTCTTCGTCTCCGGGCTCACTTCTTTGGGCAGGAGTCCTCTCCCAGTTCAACGGATCCTTTTACCCATCTTCAATATTCTCCCTCCACCTGGACCCCTCCCTCTGGATTCTTACCTTCTCTCGATCTTTTCATTGAGAACTGTCGGCGCGACATTAGTCGTCTCAATTTCTCTGCTCCTCTCACCCATTCTAACCTGTCTCTCTCTGAACTTACTGCACTCCATTCTCTCAGGTCCAACCCTGACATTGTCATCAAACCCGCTGACAAGGGTGGTGCTGTTGTTGTCTGGCGCACTGACCTCTACCACGCGGAGGCTGAGCGTCAACTCGCAGACACTTCCTCCTACCTCTCCCTGGACCATGACCCCACCACTGAACATCAAGCCATTGTTTCCAGGACTGTCACTGACCTCATCTCCTCTGGGGATCTCCCTCCCACAGCTTCCAACCTGATAGTTGCCCAACCTCGGACGGCCCGCTTCTATCTCCTACCCAAAATCCACAAACAGAACTGCCCCGGTAGACCGATCGTCTCAGCTTGCTCCTGCCCCACAGAACTCATTTCTCGTTATCTTGACTCCCTTCTCTCTCCCCTTGTCCAGTCCCTTCCCACCTACATCCGTGATTCCTCTGACACCTTACGTCACATCAACAATTTCCAGTTCCCTGGCCCCTACCGCTTCCTCTTCACCATGGACGTCCAATCCCTCTACACCTCCATCCCCCACCAGGATGGTCTGAGGGCCCTTAGCTTCTTCCTCGAACAGAGGCCCGAACAATCCCCATCCACCACTACTCTCCTCCGTCTGGCTGAACTTGTTCTCACGCTGAACAATTTCTCCTTCAACTCCTCTCACTTCCTCCAAATAAAAGGTGTGGCTATGGGTACCCGCATGGGCCCCAGCTATGCCTGTCTCTTTATGGGGTATGTGGAACATTCCTTGTTGCAGTCCTACTCCGGCCCCCTTCCACAACTCTTTCTCCGGTACATCGATGATTATTTCGGTGCTGCTTCATGCTCTCGTCAGGACTTGGAAAAATTTATTAATTTTGCTTCCAATCTCCACCCCTCCATCATTTTCACGTGGTCCATCTCTGACACTTCCCTTCCCTTCCTTGACCTCTCTGTCTCAATCTCTGGTGATAGACTGTCCACCAATATCCATTACAAACCCACCGACACCCACAGCTATCTCGACTACAGCTCCTCACACCCCACTTCCTGTAAGGACTCCATCCCATTCTCTCAGTTCCTTCGCCTCCGTCGCATCTGTTCCGATGATGCTACATTCAAAAACAGTTCCTCTGACATGTCCTCCTTCTTCCTTAACCGAGGTTTTCCACCCACGGTCGTTGACAGGGCCCTCAACCGTGTCCGGCCCATCTCCCGCGCATCCGCCCTCACTCCTTCTCCTCCCTCCCAGAAACATGATAGGGTCCCCCTTGTCCTCACTTATCACCCCACCAGCCTCCGCATTCAAAGGATCATCCTCCGCCATTTCCGCCAACTCCAGCATGATGCCACTACCAAACACATCTTCCCTTCACCCCCCTTATCGGCATTCCGTAGGGATCGCTCCCCTCCGGGACACCCTGGTCCACTCCTCCATCACCCCCTACTCCTCAACCCCCTCCTATGGCACAACCCCTTGCCCACGCAAAAGATGCAACACCTGCCCCTTCACTTCCTCTCTCCTCACCGTCCAAGGACCCAAACACTCCTTTCAAGTGAAGCAGCATTTCACTTGCATTTCCCCCAACTTAGTCTACTGCATTCGATGCTCCCAATGTGGTCTCCTCTACATTGGAGAGACCAAACGTAAACTGGGCGACCGCTTTGCAGAACACCTGCGGTCTGTCCGCAAGAATGACCCAAACCTCCCTGTCGCTTGCCATTTTAACACTCCACCCTGCTCTCTTGCCCACATGTCTGTCCTTGGCTTGCTGCATTGTTCCAGTGAAGCCCAACGCAAACTGGAGGAACAACACCTCATCTTCCGACTAGGGACTTTACAGCCTTCCGGACTGAATATTGAATTCAACAACTTTAGGTCGTGAGTCCCCTCCCCCATCCCCACCCCCTTTCTGTTTCCCCCTTCTCTTTTTTTTTTTTCCCAATAAATTATAAAGATTTTCCTTTTCCCACCTATTTCCATTATATTAAATAAAAAAAAAAAACCCACTAGAGCTATACCTTGAGTGCCCTACCATCCATTCTTAATTAGCACATTCGTTTAGATAATATCACCAACTTTATCTTTAACACCTATGTGTTCTATTGTACTATTGTTGTTGACATCTTTTGATGATCTGCTTCTATCACTGCTTGTTTGTCGCTACAACCACACCAACCCCCTCCACCTCTCTGTCTCTCTATCTCTCCGCCCCCCACACACACACCTTAAACCAGCTTATATTTCAGCTCTTTCCTGGACTCGAACTCAAGTTCTGTCGAACGGTCATGAGGACTCGAAACGTCAACTCTTTTCTTCTCCGCCGATGCTGCCAGACCTGCTGAGTTTTTCCAGGTAATTCTGTTTTTGTTTTGGTTTTATGATCCTTCATCCCCATAACCAATAAAACTCCATCAATCTCAGTTTTGATATTTCCAATTGATCCCGCAGCCTCAACAGCTTTTGAGGGGAGGGAGCTCCAGATTTGCACTCGCCGTTGTATGACAAATTGCATCCTGACATCACTCCTGATCGACATAGATTTAATTTTACGGTTCTGCCCCCTTGGTCTGAATCTGTGATTTCAGCTGGAGATGGAAATAGATTTCTTGCACATTTGATTATGCGGAAATAGAGCAGAGATCATTTAGAAGAATGCTGTAAAAGTACAGAGGTAAGAAGAAATAGAAAGAGGGAGAAGAGGTAGAGAGAGAGATGGAGAGATGTGTGGCAAGAGACAGCAGAGATCTGTTGGAGCTCTGTTTAAAGAGGACGGACATATATATATATAAAGAGAGAGAGAGAGAGTGAGAGAGATAGGGAGAATGACAACGAGAGTGATGGGGAAGAGATCTTCAAAAACGCTGTTGCATAAGACATTGAAGGAGAGGCTGATAGAGAGGTAGATAGAATACTGTTTATAGATTTTGAAATAGACAGAAAAATCGATAGAGAGAGAGAGAGCAGCGATATTATAGGAAACTACTTAAATAGGACAAACATAGAGAGATAACGAAAGAGATATAGAGGGAGAATGACAGCAAGAGGTATATAGAACACTGTTTTATTGCAAATAAATTTTAAGACAGAGATAGATGGACAGTGAGTGATCGAGAGAGCAGAGCACTTAGAGAAAACTGTTTTACCATGATAGAAATACAGAGATAAACAGTTGAGGAGGGGGAGAGTGGTGAGAGGGGGAGGGAGGCGAAACAGAGGAGAGAGGGTCAGAGAGGCAGATAGGAGATATGCAGAGAGAGGGAGAGATGGAGGAGAGAGGGAGAGTCGGAGAGGGGAGGAGAGGGAGAGATGGGGAGGGAGGGAACGAGGGAGAGAGTGAGCGATGGGGAGGGAGCAGGGGAGAGGGAGAGATGGGGATAAAGGAGAGAGGGTGAGTTCGTGAGAGGGAGAGGGAGAAATGGGGAGAAACGGACAGAGTGAGAGATGGAGAGAGTGGGGGAGAGGGAGAGATGAGGAGAGAGTGGAGAGCGAAAGTAGGAGATTAGGAGAGTGGCAGAAGCGGATCAAAGAGAGGGATGGAGAGATGGGTGGAGAAATGGATAGATAGATAGACAGATAGAGACAGGGAGATGAAGAGACTGTGATAGAGAGAGAATAAAACTTATACAGAAGTGTTTAACTGGATGGAAAAGGATAGAGATAGCGTGTGATAGAGACAGAGAGAGAAGGAGAGAAAGAGGGAGGGATGGAGAGACGTCGAGAGATAGGAAGATAGATGAAGGTCCCATAAGTCAGCATTTAACTAGGTTAGAAATAGACAAGATAAACAGAGGGATAGCGACATAGAGAGAGAGAGAGATCAATCCATGTATCTATTGATAAAGACAGAGTGCGAGACAGCGAGAATGTGAATAGGCGAACAGCGAGAGGGACCAGGGCAGAAAGAGGGGGAACGTTGTTGAGAGACGGTTTCAGAGAGAGAGGGGAAGAGAGAGAGATAGAGTCAGACAGAAAGATATGTAAAACAGCTTTCTTAAACTGCACTAGGACAGGAATGGATTGATTGATAGAGAGCAAGAGAGGTGGATAGACAGATCAACAGATCGACAGGCAGATAGACAAGATGTCTTATACTTCAGTGTTGGACTAAAAGTACAGAAATATTGTGAATGTTAAGCAGAAAGAGACATAAATAGAGAATTTTACACAGGCATGGTGAGACAAAGTGGTGCACTGGGAATGTAATCACACCTTTCAATTTTGCACACTGACAAATGATCCAGTGGCATGCAACCATGTCAATATGCTTATCCTGACACAAGAACACAAGAAATATGAGCAGGAGACCATTCGGCCCCTCTAGGAGATCCAGCATTCAATAAGACCATGGTTAAGATTGTAGATTAAACGCACTGTCCTGCCTTGCCCATATTGCTTATTCACTTAGTGCACGAAAAATATATCTCAGTGACTGAACATCCATGGCTCTGTGGGGTAGAGAGAACAGGGGTATTTAAATTTTCAGAAAGCTAAACACTGAAAGACGGAGAGATCTGTGATAGTTCAATGATAAAATGCTGATATTTGGACACACACGGAAAGATTGACAATTCTAATTTACATAGTTGAAAAGTCTCCCATCAGCATTAATTAGATTGGTAAACGGTCAGCGTGAACAGCTACCTCTTTGAGATGAGACAATTACGCTGAAATGGTTTTCACTGGAGTTGATTTGAACGGTGCAAGTACAGAGAGCACCGCTGCTCCAAGTTTCCACCGAGAGGCTGGTGTAACTCCTGATGGTGTAGGTTCCGGAATCGGTCTGTCCCTTGGTATCTCTCCCGAAAATATTCCAGCTGAGAGGAAAGAAATCTGGGTACAAGCCTCTTATAAAATAGAACAACAGGACCCTTTCCATGGAGGGAATTCCATCCTCCGGCAGAGTGAGGAGGAATATGGTTGGGGAGCCCTTTAAATTTTGCGGATGAAACAGAGACCCCATTAACAGCTGAAACCGGTACCTTTAATTTCTGTAGAAATGCTCAGTCCGATGCAATAATTATGACATTTACCTGCAATCACTAACTGGGAGGCATTTCCGAATACTCGGGCCAGGTTCTGGTCTTTGCCGATTGCACAGTAATACATTCCAGAGTCATTTCTCTGGGTATCCGCAATGAGCAGTGAATAATTGTCCGCTTTGTCAGAAATCTCGCTGGAAAACCTTCCCACTGCTGAAAAGTACTTGCCCGCTGTGTAACCCAGCTTCATGTCATTTCGCTCCCACTGTCTGTACCAGAAGATGGAGTGAGCGACTGAGATCTTGGTGTGGCAGCTCAGATTAGCACGACCCCCCACAGTGAGTGTCAGTACGCGCGAAAACTGGGACAAGACAGGCTGAGACACGATAACTGAGCAAGACAGAAATAAACAAGAGTGTTCTCAGGTTATGGAGCAGCCACCCACCCCACACCCACACACCCTCTCCTCCGAAGCCAACCTCCGGTGAATACACCCAAATAGGAAGGAGGCATAATCATTTTTGAAAATATAGCTCATATCGAAAAGTCGCGCACAATCGGTTGTTTGTGCTGTTTTATTCCTGTCTTTCCAAGGGCACAATACGAGCCCATTTACGAATCTGGTTTAATCACTGGGATACACACATGGGAACTTGGTGAAGTTAACAAGTTAAAAGAGCTGCTTCAAATCTAAATTTTTCAACTGTTTTATTTTTTTCTCTCATTCTCGCCTCATTTCCTGTTCTTCTCCGCTCACTTTGGGCATTTTATTTTGTTCCAGAAATTATAACTCACTCTATTGATCCATTTGAAACTCTATCCTCTTCTCAATCGCCAATAATGTCGATGGAGCCAACTCACATCTTTTATCTCAGGAGAGGTTACATTTCGGATTAATTCCATTAATTGTTCCTGATGGATGCAGTTTCCACATTGTCAACTCTATTTGCTCTAATTTTATGTCGAACGTGATAACTGATTTGCATCTTATAGACCCGCGCAGCGCAGGCGGATGAAATTCGGCCCTTCGGAATGCTGGTACTTTGAGAGATCTAACCAGTTATCCGCCATTCTGCCTCCCGCTCCTTCCCTCATACCCCTGCAAATGTTTTACTTTCAAGTATTTATCCAATTTCCCTTTTGAAATTTCCTATTGATTCTGTTTCTACCGCCTTTTCAGGCAGCGCCTTCCAGATCACAACAACTCGCTTAGTTAAGAAAACTCGTCTAGTCCCCCGTTCTGTTCTTTTTACCGATTCTGTTCAATCTGTGCCGCTCTGATTGGCGGCCCTCCTGCCACTGGCAAAAAGTTATCCTTATTTACTCTATCCCAACCCTTCTCCACTCTATCTGAACGTATTAAAATATCTCACCCTGGATGACATGGGACAATGCACACGCAGTGAGGAAGCTCATTGTCCGTGACTTCAGACGGTCAGACTCTGAGCCCACGATCTCAATCTCACTGATAACTCGTTCTCGTACTTTCGATGTGAAGAAGGTGTGAAAGATGCAGTTGAAAGGCGTTTTGTGTTTATTCATAGATACGCGACAGGGTTTGGAAAATGATGCCGAGGTAGACAGCTCTCTGCGGTTTTCCTGTTTATTGCAGGTCAAAGTGCTGTCAAGCAGTCATCATCTGTTTTACAAAATACACCAGGCATGTACTCACATTAGTTAGACCATAGTTGGTGTGCAGAACATAGCTCTGCATATTCTAGAAAGGATACAGAGGCACTGGAAAAGCTGCAGTAAATGTTTCACAAGGATGATATAGGAACTGAGAGCTTATATCTATCAGGAGAGAATGAACCGGCTGGAGCTCTTTATTCTAAACAAGGGAAGATTGAGGGGTGACCTGGTCGAGCACTTTCAAATTATTAAATGGTTTATTTTGGCGTACTGAAGGAAGATGACTCTGATTCTGCAGGATTTCGAAATATTGGACATCAATAAATCCAAACGGGAATCCTGGAAAATCCATGAATTCCCATTGGAGCTTAGAGGAATGAAAGGTGACCTTACTTAAACAAGTAAGTTCCTGAGTTGTCCTGATAGGGTGGATACCCGGAGGATGTTTCCTGTTATGGCCAAAAACTAGCGGCATGGATCAAAAGAAAGGTCTCCATTTTAACACAGAGATGAGGAGATCTTTCTTACACCCAAAGGGTCTTTCGTGCGTGGAAATCTCTTCCCCATAAAGTAGTCGCGGCTGGGCCTTTGAATTAATTTAAGGCCCCGTGTTAGACAGATATTTGTTCGGCAAGGGAGCCAAGGCCTCTGGGTGGCAGACAGGAAAGTGGAGTCGAGACCACTACCAGATCGGCCTTGATCTTATTGAATGGTGGAGCAGGCTCGAAGGGCCCAATGGCCTAAACCTGTGTTCCTTTGGTCCTCTGTAACGAGGGGACAATAATTCAGTCCGGAATTCAGGAGCAACGTCCTTATCCGGACGTCGGGGAGAATGTGGAACCCGCTCGTATAGGGAATGGACGAGGCTTTTGCAGATTTGCATTTAAGTGGGAAGCTGGATAAACATATGCGGAAGAAGGGAATGCAAGGATGTGCTGTTGAGTTGAGTTGAACAGGGGGTGGGAGGAGGCTCGTGCTGGACATAAACACGACCACGAGCAGTCGGGTAGAATGGCCTGTTTCTGTGCTATAAATTCTATATAACTCGGTAAAGTGTAGCATCAAGGGAGCTTAACAGATATTTCAAAGTGATCATTGTGCAGTGAATTTTCCATTGAGCTGCTGTAAACACGCTTAGAGCACAATACAAAGTGCAACATGTATTATTGTTTGATATTCTCTTCATGGGGTCAATCAATAAATCATTGGTAATTAGGATTCTACAAGAACGCAGGACAAGCACCAGTTGAGTTGTATATTATACAGTAAGTGAGTCGAAAAGCTACTGAACAGAAAGAAGGACGATTCAGGGAAATTTTAAGAAGCGGAACTGAATTCGAAAGAGATTCGCTCATTTAGATTCTCGATAAGTGCAGAGTGACCGTGTTTGTTCTATCAGAATTCCGCTCTATATCTCTGCGTAAATTGTGATATAGAGAATGAGACACTAGTAATTAAAATTTAATTCGATCCACATGCATATATATTCCAGTCTCTGTCTTGACCATATTTTATCATAAACCATGAACAACCTGTTTACAGAATAGGTTATATTGAGCACAATGAATATATATTCCAGTCTCTGTCTTGACCAGATTTTATCATAAACCATGAACAACCTGTTTACAGAATAGGTTATATTGAGCACAATGGCATAACACTCGGAATTCCTGGCGTTCACCTTCCAAACCTGCGACCTCTGTAAACGTCAAGAACAACGGCAGAAGACATATGGGAACACCACCAACTGCAAGTTTCCCGACAAACCAAACACCATCCTGGCTTTAAAAGAACCGCAATTCCTTCACTGTCACTGGCTCAAAACCATGGAACTCCCTCCCTAACAGCGCTGTGGGTGTACCTACACCACATTGAATGCATAAGTTCAAGAAGGCGGCTCACCACCACCATTCCAAGAGTCAGTTAAGGATGGTTAATACCCGGTTGCCTTACCACGACTCTGAAATCCCGGGAGTTCATTAATCTTTAACTAAAATATTCAGCATCCATCCATACAATTCATATTCTGTGACCCAGGCCCCACCACCGCCCCAATCCCCCACCCCCGAAAGACCACCCAGTACAGTTCTTTGTAAACACTCTGCCACTTGAACGCTGTGACACAGACGGTGACCACTGTGTTTCTAATGCATGCGACATTCACCAGTGCGCCTCACGCAAAATATAGTCACACTTTCAATAGCATGGCTCGTCATAGATTCCACCGCATCTGAAAGGGGAACAAGTGACTGGGACTGAGCTCAGGTCAGTCTGCAGCCACTCCGCCCGCAGCAACAAACTGATGAGAGCGAAGCAAAGGAGAACAAACCGCATCATGATGTCCAAAGAATCGCTGATGCTCATTTTCCACGTGCTGCGGGTTTATGTTGAGTAAGAAGCGGATGAGAATTTTAAATTGGAATCAGCCAGAATCAGACTTTACTAAGCTGAAAATATAACGCAGGCGAAGGGATTTGAACTGATCATGTGAGTTTATTGACTTGTTCCTCTTATAAGGCGAAAAAAGTAAAATTGGAGAATTAAACTAACCAAAAATATTTAAATATAATGATGTGATTATTCTTAAATAACACGCGGCGTTTTGCAAAGCGGCTGCTTCCTATTCATCAATAACCAGTGATAATGTAACTATAATCTCTCTGTTTATAGAACCCCGGTACAACGGAGGCGGACAGGACTTACAGCATCAGAAGACACGTCATGGTGTCGCTTGAAACCCAGAGAAACGGCAGTCTCTCTACTTGTATTTTTCAACTGGGGTCTCCAAACAAATATTGGACAAAGAGCGTGTCGTTCTCCAAAGCAGCAGAGACAGGGACAGGTGAGTGGTGATCTGTTCAATGAAGGCTTTCTATTCAAATAATCAATTGCAGGAATTAACTAGTTTCAAAGAATCTGCTGTGCCCGAATTAAGCATCTCCACGGGGCAAACAGATAACTATGGGCACATATAAAGATAGTTGTGAGCTTGTGTGGTCGTTTGTGTGTATGTGCGTGTGAGGGGGAGTGCGCATGTGTTTGTGTGTGTGAATGCGTGTGTGTCTGTGTGTTAGTGTGTGTGCGCGTGTATGCCTGTTCATACCTAAATGTGTGCCTGTGTGTGTATATGTGTGTGCGTGTGTATCTGCGTATGCGTGTCTGCGCGTGTGTTTATATATATGCATGTGCATTTGCCTGTCTATATGTAATATATATGTTGTACATATACTTATGTACGTATGCGTTTATGTGTACCTACCAGTTAAGTCGAAGGCGCATTCAATGATTTGAAATAAATTAGAGATGTACTTTGTCCGAGAGGGGGAATTTATCTTGTAAACATGTTCTCGGCTCGCCTTAAGTTCCTGCGTGACATTTTAGGATCATAGAGCGATACATCACAGGAAGAGAATATTCAATTAATCCCACCTTTTCCCAATAATCCAGCAACAAGTTCCCCTTCATCATAACACATTTAATAATCCGATTTCCCTCAGGGAAGTGAATATTTCATCTGCTTTCCCCACCCTTTCAGGCAGTGGATGAGGAACCGGGGTTGAGATTAGTTCCACACAGAACGAGTTTATGAGCAGAAAGCAGTGAAGCGATGAGATTGTTGGGAAAAGCGATGTATCTTCAGGGACGTGACTCTCGCTAAATCCCCCCCCCCCCCACCTCCTCCCCGCGACCCCCTTCTCCTTCCTCATTTCCCGGAGTCTCCCTTTTCAATCTCCATTTTTACGGAAAACTCCAGTCTAGATTTAATATCAGTTCATGATATCAGCAGCCAGATTTAACATCAACCTCGTGTCATGAAAGGGCAGCGAATTTGCTTTATAAGGAGCTGTTCGAGTTTCACAATCATCAGGCATGTATATTAATCCCTAAAGGTGGCAGGACAAGTTGAGGTGGCCGATAGAAGGCAAAGGGAGACCGTAGCACCATTAACTGAGGAATCAAATAGGAGAGGAAATTGCACTTTATAAAGCCCCGGTCAGACCCTAGCTGGAGCGTTGCGTGCAATTCTGGACACCATGTTAAGGAAGGATGTCAAGGGCTTTGGAGAATCTGTGGAGGGAGATTTACACAGAATGGGACCAGGGATGAGGGACTTCAGTTAATGTGGAGAGACTGGAGAAGTTGGGATTGTTCTCCTTAGAACAGAGAAGGTTAACAGGGATGTTCAATATCATGAACTGTTTTTATAGAGTAAATACGGGGAAGCTGTTTCTACTGGCAGTTGAGTCTTCTTTACACAAAGAGCTGGCACAGCAGGATGGACAGAACTGCCTCCTTGCCTATTGGATCAGTTTATGATTTTACAATTCAATATCGAGGTAGACATCGGTAAGATGTTCTAATACTTATAAATTATAATTTTGGAACAATCCTGACAGTGCTATCCGTCAATTGATCTCAAGTAGAAAACATTGAATCATCTGTTTCACTCTGTGCGTCCACGAGCCGCGATCTGTCGTACTGGCTGCTTTGCACACCGACTTTTAACTGGGTCACATTTCCCATGCCAATATCCCTGAAAATAATGATTTGACAGAGCATCAGATTCTAATTAAAAGCAAAATAATGCGGATGGTGGAAATCTAGAACAACAACAAAAATACCTGGAAAAACTGTCCAGGTCTGACAGTATCTGCAGAGAGGGATAGAATTGACGTTTCTAGTCCGTCTGACCCTTCATCACAACTAAGACATGTAGAAATGAGATAAAATATAAGCTGGTAGAAGGGGGTGGGACAAGAGAGCTCGACAGGGGGACAGTGTTATTTGGAGGCCAAGAACACCACTTTGTCTTTTTGCCTATGACATGCTTTGCAGTCTCTTCCTGGCCTCCGCCTATCACTGGCCCTCTATCGAGCTCTTCTGTCCCACCCCCTTCTACCAGCTTATATTTAATCTCATTTCTGTATGTTTTAGTTGTGATAAAGTTTCAGACGGACTCGAAACGTCAACTTCTATCCCTCTCCGCAGATGCTGTCAGGCCTGCTGAGCTTTTCCAAGTTTTTGTCGCAGTTTCTAATTGTTTTGTCTCTGAAGGATGGTGAATTCCAACTCGTAATGTTGTCAGAATGATGGCGGCGATCCCAGTTCTACTCTTGATTCTCATTTTAATTGGGACACAAAAAAACAGCAGATGAGGTCAGGATCGATGGTTATCAGGAACATTGTGATAACTGGTTGTCCAATGTCCGTTCTTGCAGTTTTAAATTGCTACTTACAGATTCTACTCTCAGGAGAACGAGGCAAGAGATCCCACAATGAAAAGTGAGTAACTGGGCCATTAGAAAAGTTTAACCCGAATACCCTCTCTCTATCTAACACTGGGTGTAACCCAGTCCAACCCCAACACTAATTCCAATGATATACGCTGACATGCTCCATGAACTTTCAAGTTTGAATCTGAGACGGATCGACGATTTTCTTCATAAGATTTTTTCTGGCACATCAGCCAGGAATTAGAAGACCAAATACTTGATGGATATTTTTGTTCGAATCCAGTTCGAGAGAGCGAGAGACGGTAAAGTGCGGTGCGGAATGAGAGACAAACGGGTCAGTTTGACTAGCATTGTTGTGCCGATTAAATATCAAATTCGGGAAATTCATGAGATTAAGAAGTGCATTTCCCGCTATCAATATATTGTAAAACCACTCTACGGTCTGTTGGCCCCATAAAAACGGTCAATTATTGGTTATTAATGGAGACTGCAGGGAAATATGGATTGGATTTCCCCAGGGCTTGGTTTTGAGGACCCGCGCTTTTCTGAATATATATTATTGTCCTAGACAATGGTGTACAGGGTACAGATTCAAAATTAGCGATTGACACAAAACGTGGAAGTTTTCTGACCTGTGAGGAGGGGGTTGGGGGGGGGAGGGTGCGGTGGCGGGGGTGGAGGGGCCGTGGGGGCGTGGGGGTGGGGGGGGGGGGGGGCGGTGGGGGGGGGCGGGGGTGGGGGGTAGTGACCGACTTCAAGGGAACACCGACAGGTTGTTGGAATGGGCTTACAAGCAGCAGATTAAATTTAATACACCGAAGTGTGAAGTGATCCTTTTTTTTTAGGAAGACAAACTGAGGCAATATTAAATATAGCGTGCGATTCTAAAAGGGGTTCAAGAACAGAGGCATCTGGTTGTATAAGTGTTCAATTCATTTAACATGACGGAATATGTTCATGGAGCAGTTAGTAAATCGCAGGGGATTCTGGATTTTCTTAATAACGGCACAAAGGACACAAACACAAATTTATATTAAAGCCGCATAAAAAGATTGAGTTCGGCCTCTGCCGGAGTAGGGTGTCCAGTTCTAGGCGCCACACTTTGGGAAGGGTGTGAGAGCTGTTGATAGGATCCAGACGAGATTGTTGAGAATGTTTCCAAGGATATGGAACTTCTGTTCCAAAGTTAGTTTGGGGAAATTGGCTCTTTTTTCCTGGGAGGAGAGAAGGTTCAAAGGAGATTTGATAGGGGTATTCAAGATCATGAAGCATCTGAAGGCAGTGGATAGAGATAAACTGTTGCCATTGGTGGAAGTGCCCTGAATGATGAAATTGGATAATTATGAGAAGATAGAAAGAAAATAATTTCCAGGGCTATGGGGAAACGGTGGGGTTGGGGAGAGGGTGGACTAAGTGAGATCCTCTTTCTGAGACCCAACACGGACACAACAGGCTGAATTGGCTCTTCTGTGCTGTAACCACCCGATGAGTCTAACATTGGCAAAATTATATCAGGTGAACAAGTAGAAATGGCCATTGCAGGGGTGGGAGAAGGGAGGTGGTCGTGTCATGTGCATTGTCCATGTCCATCCATGTTCATGTTGTGGAAACAATGCAATGTTGGTCGAACATTGACTTATTGGGGAACATTTGAGTATTTATCATGCAGTGTTTCTGTAAATGATTATAGATTATCCAGACTGGCATAAAGTTTCAGTTTATACCTAAACCATTAATACACAGTTGGCCACTGTCTAACAGAGGCGGGACGACCCGACAGGATGCAAAAGAGCTGAATTTATTCAGCTGTTGGAATAATATACAAAAACCTCAATTTTGTGATATGATGCAATATGTCCCATGTGGGATACTTATCTTGAAGGTTATTTCAGGGATAGTGCACGAAGCTGCACCGTGCATTTCAAATTTGCCTCCTTTCTCCTCTTGGCTTCTTTTAATACTTTAACTCTGACCCCGTGCGCCTCCGAATCTCCCAATGTTGACTGTAGACCTTCCTATTCCTTTCCTTAAAGGCCATAATTACATGTTGCCAACAGTATGCTGTGTGTGCTATAAGCAAGGTTACATTTACGTTTCATCTAGTTCTCCTGCTTTTCAATTCAATTCCCCTCGAAATTAGCACACGCCCTTCCTTTCATTGCAATGGTCTTGCTAACTTGATTGTTGTGAGAAATGCTTTGTCAAACTGAACCTATGAAAGCCACTGGTCCTGTTACGTACTTTACCAATTATCCCCAACTTTATATCTTAAAGGACTGATGAATTCACTCAATATTTGCTATATGGTTTAGTCTGCATTACTGCAGTTAGTAAAGTCAGTAAAGTATTATCTATTGTTGGTGAGCTTGACTATCTAGGTTGTGAATGCACAAGATCAATTTCAGATCAAGGAGGAAACACAACTTGATCTTCGCTGGTGAAAGTCCAGGAACCAACATCTCGAATGGACAAGTTAGAGAAAGATTCCAATTGTAAGAAAGGCTGAGTCATCTGTAAACAGCTTTCAAATGCTTACTGGTTCCTACTGTTATATTCAATTACAATGAATTGAATGGAAGGTGAGACAGAGGCTGGAGAGGAGTATATAACGCAGAATAATGGCCACTATCATTGTAACCCTAGATGTTGTGTAAGCGTCTATGTGAGAATTTTTTCCAGTGAGAACGTCTGGGAGGGCATGTGTCTGTGTGTGAGAGAGTGTGTGAGAGAGAGGTATGTGTGTAATCGAGGTTGTGACAGGACGTGTGTGTGAGAGAACATTTGTGTGAGAGAGTGCATGTGTTTGTGTGTTTGAGAGATCGTGTGTTAGAGAGTGTATGTGTGTAATCGAGTTTGTGACAGGAAGTGTGTGTGAGAGAACATGTGTGTGTGTGAGAGATAGAGAGCGTGACTGTGTAAGCGTGTATGTGTGTGAGAGAGTGTGTGTTTCTGAGAACATGGTCGTCTGTCTGCATGCGTGTGAGAACGAAAGAGTGTGAGCCTGTGTCTGTGTCTGTATGTCTGAGTCTGTGATTATGACAGAACCCAGCAGAATCAATTACGAATGTGAATTAAGTGCTGACCCAGCCAGCGATGCCCACATCCCCTGCAAGAATAAATAAGTTAAAAGTAAGTCTCTGGCCTCCCGTTCTTTGCTGGTTCTGCATATTTAGGCCGAGTGCCTAGACTCCAAGAAACTGTGATTTGTATAGTCCATCCGACAACCGTGACGCCCCGGGTATGAATTGCGCTTGGTAATGGAAGCAGCATATGATGAATTGCCGCTGTGCCATCCTTCGAAAGCTTGTTCTGCATTTTGAAGTGACCTGTTATGTTTGCAGCTCATGTTTAATCTGAATACCCCACTGAATCAATAGTAGACAGGTGAGTTAGTGCGATATAAAGATTGACCATACATATCTTAGCTGTGAGTAGGCATCATGGTTTCAGTGGGAATTCGGGAGGTGAGAAACTAAATGCAAAAATAAAAGTGAAAAACCATTTTCTTCAAAGGTGCAAGCTGAGTAGATCTGAAACTTGTTTAATACATGGCGACCTATCCAGATGCCCTCCTGATAATGTTCTGCACTGTCAATCTGACCTCTGTCACACAAGGCAGCAAAAAATGTTTGATATGAAATGAGAACTGTAAACCTACTCAAGCTGTCAGTCTATTGAAGTACCGCAGAACACCACATACTGCACCGAAAGAGAATGAGTAGTAGTTTGCTAGCACAGAATTTGAGTATCTCTGAAAAAAGAAATTTTGCTGAAGTTTTCCACTCTTGTTGAAGTCTTGCACTCATCAGGACAATCGCAAGAGTACCAATGTCAGGGGAAGCAACAGCTCTGTGCATAATGAAAAGAGAGTGCTGATTGGTTAGCGAGTGGGCTGTGGTCGGTAGGGGCGTTGCCATGGAGGATGCACCAGTGATGGTGACTGAAAGTTAACGGTCAAACATAGTTTTAAATTTAAAACAGGCAGCTTGACTCTGATTGGTCAAGGTATTGCACTGAGGAATAAAATGGTGATCACTTATTTTGTTCAGCTGGAATAGACGCAAAGTGTGTGCTTGTTCTTTCTGTGCAAGGGTTCCTGTGTATAAATGTATGTAGCTTCCAGTACACGAAAACGTGCCTCATAGCGAGCCGGACTGACAATGTTAAATTGGTTATCAGTGTAATATTTTGCACGCTGAGGATTATTTCGCAAATGTTGTCCAGTCACAGGATCACATCAAGCTTTGGACACTGTGTTATGAGTTTTGAAAGCACGGGCTGGTTGTGTCTGATCTGTACCTTGCCCACTGTGAATAGCGGAAGGGACCTGCTATCTCTTACCATCCACGACTCTTTGAGACGTACTGCTTACATACCTACTGTCTGCCTCCATACCAAGCAATCTGTCCCCTGGATATTTCTACATTACCCCGGCCATAACTGCTCCCTAGATAATTAGCCCCCACCCAGAAATATCCCCTGGATGATCCTCCCTCTGAAGCTTCCCGCGGATAACTCCCCATCCCTGTGAACAGATAACTGTCTAATCTCCCACCACCATGTGAACCGATCCCTATCTGATATCATGCTCCCTGTGAGCTGAACCCCGTCTTGATCTCCGGCTCTGTGAACAGGTCCTTGTCTGATTTACACCTGCCCCCTGTGAACAGGTCTCTGTATGATTATCACACATTGTCTACAGGCCACTGTCTGATTTGCCACCACGCTGTGAACAAATCCCTGCCTTCATTCCTCACGCTGTGAATTGATATTGATCACTACCTAATTCATTTCTTAACTGTCAACAAATCTGGCATCAATCCCTCTTCACCACTCCCCCTACCCCACCCCCACCGTGAATAGACCCCTGTTTGATTTCCCCAGTCTCTGATTAGAACACTGCCTGAATCGCCCCTTCCATGTGAAGAGATCCAAATTTGAATGAGCTCCTCTCCCTTTGACATGAAAGTATTATTCTCTCTGTCCTCCCCTCCAACCCCACCGCTGTCAGCCTATATCTGAGCTTCTGTGTAAAATTACATTCACATCATCATTCAGTCTCTGTTGGAAAATCATCATTTTAAACCTTCAGTAAAAATATCCTCCTCGCCCTAAATATTCTTTCCAAACCCAAGACCACTACCACCTAGAAAGACAAGGGCAGCAGATAGCTGGGAACACCACCACCTGGATTTACCCCTCCATCCACTCACCACACTGACTTGGAAATATTCCTTCCTACAAGTGTAGCTGGTTCAAATTCCTGGAATGCCCTCCCTAACAGCACTGTGGGTGTACCGATACCAGAGGGACTGGAGCGGTTCAAGAAGGCAGCTCACCACCACCTTCTCAAGGGACAATGAGGCATGGGCAATAAATGCCAGTGACGCGCACGTCACGTGAATGATTTTTTTAAAAAAGTCTGCGATACGAAATGATACTTGGACAAGTAAATAGTGAGAGAAATAACGTTCGTCGTGGGGGTCGGTGGTGAACGGATTGCCGTGGGCGGGGGGAGAGACACCGAAAATGGTTCAGAAAGGGAGATAAGACAAATATGCAAAGTGGTTAAGAAAAAGATTTGTCTAAATTTTCTTAGAGAGTGAGGGAGATAAATGATGTGGAGAGAGGGAGAAATTTGAAGATGTGGGGAAACAGCTAAGAAAGTGAAAGGTGATGCAGAGGTACAGGAAGAAATGGAGGGATTGAAATCTATGGAATTACTTTGGGCTCCATCTACAGCAGCGAGTCTCAAACGTCTTACCCCTGAGTTCACCACACCCCGCAGACCCTGAGTCTTATTGTGAACATCGCAAAAACTACCTTAAAGATAAGACTTTTCTCCGTGTAGAGAAATGGATGACACCGTGACATATACATTTATTAACAGTTCCTCCTCCTGTTACAGCTCTTGTCCGAGGATTCCTGGTCGCAAAAGTATTCTCTCTTTGCCTCGTCAGGAAGTGCAGTTTCCAAATAAATTCGGCTCGGGAGAGAGAGAAAATGGAAATTAATCAAACAAAAGCACATATTATGGAAACGAAAAGAGAGAGCAAGAGCCCAGGACTCCTCTCACTTACTGACATACACAATATCAGGAGACGCCTTTGTAAAACGCATGCCCTGATATTGAAAGCAGACAATGGGAACAGCTTTCGAATGAAATGAAGGTGCCAATGCCACATGTCTGTCCCAGTATTCAATTAAAAATGATGCATTACACACCCTGGAATAGAGGAGGGTGTGTATGGGGTGAGTGTGTGTGTGTGTGTGTGTGTGTGTGTGGTGGGGGGGGGGGGGGTAGGTGGCGTGGGGGTTGGCGGGTGTTGGAAGGTGGGTTGAGGGGGAAGAGGGTAGCGTACTCCAGAATCTGGACAATCAATGAACAATGGAACCCTATCCCCAGACCCATTCCCATCTAAACTCCCAGAGTCTTTACCATTCCCTCTGCGTATAATCTTTCACCTCCAGATGTATTTTCTGCCTCATTGTGTAACAGGCAAACACTGACGATTCCCTTGTATCCCTCGCCCATTCACTATGCCCCCATCCCCGCCCCCACCCCACTGTTCCCGAACAATCCAGGATTCATGCTGTTGTATATTCGATGTTTGACAATGAATCTTACACTTCTTGCACAGTCTCTTGCCTCGCTGTTCCTCTCCCCCTCTCTCTCTGTACCTGTCTAGCCCTACATCTCTGCTCAACTTTCTCTTCCTCCTGCACTCGTAAAATCTATCCATGTCACTGTTTTTTTTTTCAATAACTTGCGATGAATTTTGATTCAAATCCTTTCTGTGATTTTCTGTCTCACCATTTTAACTGTTGATGCATTTCACTGTAATCATGTTTTGTACTGAGAATCCACAATTACAACTCAATAAACTGGATTTGGGCCGTGTCGCCACGGTTTTACTGCAGAGAAAATTGTGCGCAACATGTGCACAACAAGATCCCACTTCAGCAACGTGGTAATAGGCAGTTATTCCCCCCTTCCCCGCCCCCCCCAACCCCAGTCAGCCCAGAAAGGACTAACCTCCCGCTTTCCAACTGGGAAGAAGCCGCTGTTCCCTTTGGAACACTTTTTGCGAGGCTTTTCAGAAAATATTATGAACTGAATTCAAATTATTCACCCTCCTCAAAGCACATTACATTTCAATGCCCAATTCGTCACTCTGTCTACAACACAGACTCTATTCAGGGATTGTAACAAGTGTTTACACATCTTCACATTTAGCAAATCAATTCCACGCCTTCGGGAGCTGTCATTCCATTAACGGTTGTTTCTATTTCCCCTACCACCCAAACCTCCAACACGCCTCCCATCTGTTTTGCTTTCCTTAAGTGTTTCTCTCTCTCTCTTTGTCGTCTTTCTCCCTGCTCCCCGCCCCTTCTTTCTCTCCAACCTATTACTTACAAAGTGAGTTCATTCTTGCAGTGGACGGAAGAGGGCGCAGGCACTGTACACACAGCACCATCTCACATGGAATGCGGTCACGGTGAGATAGACGTATTTTAGGTGAGGATTTCTGGAAACACAAGGCAGCGAAACATTTTTCATATTGACCCCTATCTTTTTCTTTCTCTTTTTGTGTCTCTGTATCTCTCTCGGTGTCTCTTCATCTCCCTCTCTGCACCTTATCTCAGTGTAATCTTCTTTGGAATGTTCTTTCAAATACCCCGTTAACAGAGAGAGTGAGAGAGAGAATGCTCGAAGAAGATAGAGAGACAGCAGGAATTTCACCCCCTGCTCCCAACTGCTATCAGGTCTGCAGTAAAATGAATTTAAATTATCACTGAATATTTAATTTAAACCTCAAACTCACACCGCCCTATCTAAAACAACACAAAAATGATTGAGAATTTCAGAAAAATCCTTTACACAAGCTCGGGATGAAGTCCTTCAGAATGCTTTACATGCAATGAATTAATTCACACGTTATTCCTGGAATTTAGAAGCAAATGTCAGTTGGTCAAAGTTTTCAAGGTAATAATGGAAACTGATGGGGCAAATTGAAAGACACTATTTCCACTGCTGGGCGAATCTAGAGCTACGGGAACAGTCTAACATTTAACAGTTGTCCCAAATCGTTGCATGAGTGAAAATAAGAAACACTTCGAAACACGAAAAATGATAGAAGTTTGGAAATGGCTTCCCCAAAGAACTCTTCCGAACCTCTAACCTCTTCCAGTTGCACAATCCTGCGATATGATGGTCCCTCTAATTCTGTCTTCTTGACGGCCTCCAACTTTGATAACCCATTGCCAGAATGGAGAGAAAGTGCAGGTTACGGAGGTAAGGCAGGGCAGTGGAGCCAGCCCAAATGCCCTTTCAGAGATCCAGTGCAGATACGATGACTCTGTGCTTCTATGATCATTGTTGGCCTTGACATGGCTTCCAAAGCCCGAACTGTGGAATTCATTGTCTCGAACTCCCTTCCCCACTACATTTCTCTCTTTCCTCATTGATTACGCTCTGTAAAAGCGGCCTCTTTGAAGAAACTGATCATTAAGACTAATCTCTTGGTGTCAAATTCTGCTCCAAAAGGCTCTGGTGAAATATCTCATGGCGTTTTATTGCAGTTAGACGTGGTATATAATTATAAGGCTTCGCTAGCCAGATCGTGTACATATCTATTACACTACAGGCAAAAGGGCACGATTCATTCACATCTGCTGCTATGCTACAGCCCACCTGTCTTAGCGTCAACTCTGAAACATGTACAGCACAATCTCATCCTTTATCTATTAGTCTCTGTCTCCGTACATCTCTCTGAAGTCAGCTTCTCTATTACAGAACAAAGAACAATGAGAAGTACAGCACAGGAACAGGCCCTTCGGCCCTCCAAGCCTGCGCCGATCATTATTGTCTCTCAAATGGAACTCAGATAAATACCTAAAGAGAAAAATAATTCTAGGACAAAAAATAGAAAATATCAGTTCTGGAACTTATTTGGCATTGGAGGTAAAAAGCCTAAAGTCATGTCTGAAGCAGCAAGGGTGGTGGCAATGGGTGATCTTTTGTCTCTGGAAGAATGAATGAATTAAAAAGGGCCAAATCCCCTTCTCCGCAAACATGCTTCTCTATCACAAAACAAGAACAAAAATACCTGGAAAAACACAGCAGGACTGATAGCATCTGCGGAGAGGAACACAGGTAACGTTTCGAATCTTTATAAATCTTCAACAGAACTAAGGGAAAATAGAAAAGAGGTGAAGATGTTTCTCCACCCTTTGACTAAAGTGATACGATCCCGCCCTCTGCTGGCGGACTACAGCTCCTGCACAGGTAGGGGGCAAATCATCAGGGAATCACCAAGAGGGTAGACAATATCAAAGTAAAATGGCAGGAACATCAACGCAGCGACAACTTCAGTGTGGAGGTAGAGCTCGGCATGTTTTAACATGACGCATAGAAAACCTGGTAAGACTTTGATAAATTATGGAGGTATTTAAATTACCTGAAATGTCTTTTACTTACTTTTATTGGTAATGTTTAATGTGTTTCCTACTATCAGGGAGGACCTCTCTTTGCCTCCCTGGAGTTTGCTTCATTGGGAAATAGATCAAAAAAGGTGGGTGGCAGATGAGAATCCGGATGAATTCTCTCTGATGAATTGTGCAGGAGACAGGATTTGCCAAAGAATCCACCGCATTTGCGTTGCAATTTCCAAACTTCAGCAGCCAGTTCGAGGCCAAAAAGGAACTTTACGCTCGCAACTCATTTCAACTGGACTAAACCTGGTGTATTTTCCAAGGAGGAGATGTGGAAGTGAGCAAAGTTTCACTGAACTCAAAAACGATCAATAAATCCTCGCAAATCCATATGCAAAAATTCAAGTAATTTTGAAGACTTATCAGTCGGGAGACATGAGGCTTTATCAGGGGGTGAGGGATTTGCAGAAAAGTATTTCTTTCTCAAAAAATACACTTTATTAATAAAAAATTATAAAAGTGCTTAGGCAACCCTTAATATCTGACATTCCATAAGATGTAATCCAAATTAATTTCTTCTAATAAAGTATGTTGATCACCACATTTACAAATAGAGTTGACATTTACAAGACAGGTCTTTGTAATTCAAAGACCTGACTAACTCTTTGTCTTTCTGTGTGATCTCACTGACTTAATGCTTCAGACCAGAGCTACAAAGTTTTACTCACTTTCCAAGTTTCAAACAAAGAACGGGGAAGGGGGGAAATTAAAAAAAAGATCGGCCTGCGATAAAATGGAGAAGAGGGCCGGCTAAATGTTGCAATTTGTCTTTGCGAAGCAGCTGTGGAAAGAGACAGGGTGGACTTTGGCGAGAAGGAGCCTGGGCTTCATCTTGCCGTTCCGAGGGATACACAATGAGATAAACATCAACTAACGTCCTGTAGCGCAGCAAACCACTGCAAACTGTGTAATGCTTTAGTGGTCCAAAAATATACTTTTTTCATTCCATATGCTAAGCTACATAACGTGGTTGTTCCGCTTTGTGATAAAGTGCAATGCTGTTCTATCTCTTTCAAAACGGTATGTGGCGCCCTGAGGTACTTCAACACGCTTCAAACTGCTTAGATTTTCTGTACTCCACTGAGAAACGTTAACTCTGTCTAGAGGAAAGATTAAGTTTTCCTATCCGCCCACTTCATATGGTGCCCAGTTAACGGGAGGTTAGTTATCGAACGATTCAGGTGTTTCCATCACTTCTCTACAGCAGCAAAGGGGGTCATTTGAACATTCAGAAAAGGTGTAAAATAAGTTCCATTTAATTAATCACCTGTCAGACAGGAAACTTATGGGCGTTTTCTCATGATTAGTTATGTCAATGTTGCCCATTTCAATCTATTTCGTAGTTATGGGATTCTTACACAGGCTGTCCCAGGGCCAGTCTACTTGAGCGACACTTCATCCAAAACCTCAAAATTTCCCCCTCTCCAGCACCGATTCACAGTGCCTTTAGCGTGTAGCATCAACAAGTTGCGCTGCAGCAACTCGCCAAGTTACTTTCGACAGCACATTCCAAACCTGAAACCTCTACCACCTCCAAGGACAGGGGCCAAAGTGAGCACTACGATCTGCAAATTGCACGACAGCGAGACATGCAATATTTCCTCCTTCAGCGCTGGGTCAAAATCTTGGAACTCCTTTTCTAATGGATTTGTGGATCATTTTCGCCACAGAGACTGCATTGTTTCAAGGACGCGGCTCACCATCACTTTTTCTGCGGCAATAAGGAATCAAATGTTTGCATCACCATCGATGCCCATATCCTGTGAATAAATATTAAAAAATAAGAATTTTAACTTTGGAAAATAGTCTGTATCAGGGATAAATGGATCATTTCGCAGTTAGACACTTTCTTAAATCCATTTTAACCTTCAATATAGAGCAGGAAATTGAACAGATGTTTCCCAGAATTCACTATCATTCCAAATCAATATCCCCCCTGCAAATTGATTTTAGGAATATCAAAGTATTGAGGACTTTCATTGATTTAAACTGATAAATCCAGGCTGCTGTCTTACGGCTTAGATGGTAACTCCCTCAACTTTGAATAAGTAGGTTGTGGGTTCATGTCCACTTACAGAGTGATGCTTTCAGTATGAGTACTTAGAAAGGGATGCACTTGGGAAGGAACTGTTTTTCAGGCGCGATTTAGAAATGCGAGCCTGTCAGCCATCTGAGTTGCATGCAAAAGATCCCACAGCCGCCATTGGAAGACCTGCAGCGGGGGTGAAAACCTCCTCTGTGTCCTGGGACGAAAATTTACCCGGCTGTCAAATCTGTCCATTGTCACTTTGATGGTTGTGCGAATTGCTCTGCACAAATTGGCTTATGCATTTCCCACATTACAACGGAAATAACATCTCAAAAGATAATTTAATTGACGGCCAATTGCTAACGGATGCACTGAGGTCGCGAAAGGCGCTATAGAAATGCACGTCTGTCTTTGTTTTTAAACTCCAAGATCTCATGTTAAGTTAGGGTATCGAGCGGCCAGGTCATTTTAATGTGACTGGAAAGTGTAAAGTGTAAGTGGAGAAAAGGGAGCGGGAAGAGGTGAAATTTGAACAAAACACGAGCTTGTGGGGCCCGAAAACAAGGAAGAATGAAGAAGGACCGGATATGAGAGATTGGAAGGAGTGCCCAACTGTTAGCCTGGCTCCAAAAGGAGGCTAATTTTTTTAAAGAGGAGAATAATAGTTCCATCAGAGTTTAACATTTCTTCAGCAGGGATTCTTTCACAGAGATTGTGGCTGCTGCTGTTTCCCCCTCCTGCTCTACCCCTCCTCATGTCATTCTATATTGTCTGGTCCTCCCGCAGTCACCACTTGCTTGCACAAGGGCCCAGCTGCTGCTCTTGGCGTGACTTCTGTTATCTTTCTAAAAACCTACTCGTCAAAGGAAGGAAAGCCTCTGCAGATTATTTACAGATTGCTATTTCGTCATTCTCCCTTTCTTGAAATGTGCCTGTGTCACTGCATGAATGGATCATTTGTACACGTGTTTGTGCAGCAAACCAAAATGGAAAAGCAGTGTCCCTTATTCCCGAGGGATATAGAGAGGATCACTGTGTCCTTTCTATCTGTAAGAATTAGCAATTCACACAGACAGGATAAGGTACCTGTACAACTGTGGGATATTGAGGCAATCACTGTGTCCTACATGTCTGTAAGAGTTAGTAATTCACACATACAGGATAAGGTACCTGTAGAAGTGAAAGCTATAGCGTGGATCACTGTGTCCTGTTTATCTGTCGGAATTAGCAATTCACACATACAGGATAATGTACCTGTACAGGCGAGGGATATAGAGTGGATCACTGTGCCCTGTATATCTATAGGGGCTAGCAATTCACACATACAGGATAATGGTACCTGTACAAGTGAGGGAAAAAGAGTGGATCACCATGTCCTGTTTCTCTGTAAGAGTTAGCAATTCACACATGTAGGATAATGTGCCTGTACAAGTGAGGGAGTCTCCGCATGATGAGTGTGTGTTTATGAGGGATAGGGAGAGAGGGTTTCTGACAGTATCCAGTGAAGGGACACTGCTCAAGGCGAAGGTGACTGTGGAGCGTATGATCTTTGTTAAACATTATCTGTGTTAGTCACCAATTACCCTGCAATTTCAGAGGCCTTCGCATGCATGAGCCGTCACCACACATCATGTTTTGAATGGTGAATAGCAACATAAAGTCCCGGCAGCCACTTCTTTGGGTGGGGTGGGGCTTGCTTCCAGAAATCACCCTTGGATGGCCTGCCCTAATGTGAAGTTAATGACCCTTTGCCCTGGACCTCACCAATGCCACCCACCCCCACAACCACTACCCCTCATCCTGCTGAAGCCCCACCACACACAAACACCCCACCCAAACCATTTAATAGCATCTCTCTGTCCACCCAAATGAACTTAAATTCTCTTAACCAGCCCAGTTTACTATAGTTTAGTTGTTGCTTGAGAGTCTCCAATGCTTTGCACTGACTGTTACATTAGTGATGCGGCCAACAGTCGATCCCTTGGAAAGCTGATAGGATCGTTTTGAATTCTCCCACCTTTCCCGCCTTCCTACTGGCGGTGATTTCAATGCGGCCAAATTCATTCTTGGATAAAGCTTTGCGCCATAAGCCTTAACATATGTTTCTATTGTTAGGAGACAGAGAGATTCTAGATAGAACGAAAATAGGTATTGGGATGCAAATGAAGATGATCATTACAGACTCCTAATAACCTCTGTTAAGCGGGAGAAATATTCTTTGCAATCTAAAACTATAAGCAGGCAAAAATATCAAACAAGCATTTCTGGGTGTAAATCTAAGAATGAGAGATGAACTGATTGAAACACAAGGTTCTGCCGGTGCTTCACACGGTAGATGCTGAGAAGATGTATCGTGGGGGGATGAAGAACTAGGGGCCGAGTTTCAGAACAGGAGATCTTCCATTTCAGAAGGAGATGAGGAGGAATTTCTTCTCTCGGTTGGTCGTTAGTTTATTGGAATTCGCTTCCCCAGAGAGCACGGGAGGCTAGGCCATTGCGTATATTCAAGGCTGAATTGGGTGGATTTCTGGTTGACAAGGGAGTCTAGGGTGACGGCACGAAAGTTTCCCTGAGGCCACAATCAGATTAGCCAAAAACTTAGTGAATTGCGGAGCAGGATCGAGGGCCTACTCATGCTCCGATTTCTTCTGATCTTTTCATCTTCGATCACTTGAAATAAATATTGAAATATGAATTGTCCATTGATCTCAGAATCAAACTGAATAGAATGTGGAAAATATTAAAATATCTTTACCATGCAAATAGGTGTTTGCGTTGAACTGGCTTACTCTCAGTGTTAAATGAAACGAGATTGTTAGTGAAGGACATTACAAATATGTTCAGCTAGATGATTTTCTTTGTGGGAGATGATCAATCGGCTTTCGGATTCAAGCCAAGTAACATTTAAAAGCGATGCACATTAAAGAAACGCTGATTAAAATGTCCCTGTTAAACATCAATATTCACTCGATAAACCGCTTTACTGATCCAAATCAGAATCAGGCTGATGAGTAGATCCCGGATGTTGGCGACAGTTATGACAATCGATCAAAATGCACCATCCCAACCGAGACAAAATAATTAGAAACTACTGCTGGGATAAATCATTCTTTTATGGGACTCCCTCAGGGGAAACTTGAGCCAATTATAAAGTCAAAGAAGTAAATCCGTGCTGAGAATTCTCTGCAAGAATCCATAGGAACTCATGCCAGGGAATCTTTAGGAGAATGCCTAGGAACGGAAGCTGGGAGAGAAAAGGGAGATACATTCATCTTAATGTGACTAACCTGGTAGAATGAATTACTGTCAGAATGTGTTCGGTAATGAGCAGACAGTGTTTTTCATTCCTGAGTGTCTGAACTGATCTGCGGAAATGCTTGAACTTGAATAACAAAAAAGAGAGTCAGTGAACCTTGCAGAACCTTGTGAGGCTGGGCAGCAAAGAGGCGCATTGGCTGTGACCGCGGCTGTTTACAGCGAGTCTCAGAAAGGCGCCTCGCTCACAACCCATTCACATGCAAACACATCGATTGACGTAAGTAGCTGGCCGAGTTTCTGATCGCTTTTCGCTTGAGATGGAAAATGATTTTCGATCCAAAAGCTCTTGGTGGTTTTCGTGTTTGTAACGTGGAGGCGCTTCATGTACAGAACCGCTTAATGTTAAACCGCAGACAGAAGAGCTTTTGCCCGTCCAGGGTCGATTCAACTGAACAGAGAACAGTCTGGTGCACATTCATCTCGTTTACAGTGTCCTCACCGACCTGACACCGGGTCACTGTTTATCTGCGATGCCGGGTATTTGATTAAAAAAAAACTGATCCCCAACATTAATCACAATTGATGCACTCCCTTCATCAGAGACTCAGAGAGATTGTACTATCTATACACACGCAGCACTGTAACCAATTGCCAAGTTTGCCACCGCCCAGAAGAGAAATGGGAGAGGGGGCAAGTGAGCACCACCAACTCCAATTATCCCGCAAGACAAACTCTATCCTGACTTAGAACTATATCGCGTTCCCTTCACCATCTCTGGATCAGGAACCTGGAACTCCTTCCCTGACAGCACTGTGGGTCCCCCGACACCACCGGGACTGCAGCGGTTCAAGAAAGCTGCTCACCACCTTCTCAAGGGGCAACTAGGTACGGGCAATAAACGCTGCCCTATCCCGCGACCCTCACATCCCATGAATGGATACAAATAAATTACTAGACTGCTGCCTTCAGCAAAATATAAAGAAAGGTATGTTTTCATATCAGTTTCTGATCAACTTTTCTCCCACTGTCCCTCAGTTTTACTGCTCTAAAGGATTTTCTCATTACCGATTCCCGCAGATTCTCTCTGTCCGCTTTGCGCTGAATTTCGGCTGAGAATTAGTTTCCATTAAACCCTAAGGCGGATCTTTAGGAAAATCTGCAACGTTCCGCTGGGACATCCCGTCGGAAATCTTTATTCCCGAGGTTACTAACAGATGGCAGGCAGGGAAAAATCTCCTTATATATTCGGGGTTTAACAACGCTCCCTTATTGTGGCGCTTTTTAAAAGTCATGTCCACTTTTATTGCCGCTGGTTACGTGAGCCGGTTCTACCCGGGTTATTTACAGTGAAGCCGCTCACTCAACAGCAGAATGCGGGAGTGTGTTCCCCGTTCAGGATCTAAATTCAAACCCGGTAAACAGAGGCCTCACGTTCTGAAAGAAAAATAGAAAATGCTGGAAATAATAATCTGGTCAGAAACAGAAACAGAAACAGACCTGACGTTTCCACTCCCTATGACCCTCCTTCGGAATCTTCCTGCTGAGCTTTTCCAGCATTTTCTGTTTTTAATTCAGAGTTCCAGCGTCTGCAGTATTTTGCTTTTATCTTGGCCTCAGGTCCTGGTCTGTTTCTGACGCGGATCAAACGGTTGGTTCATTCGTTCTGTGAAAAATTCTATAGGATGTTCCCGTTGGTGCATTTGCCTGTGATCTTATCTGGAAAAAATGCACATCAGCTCCAGGGCCAGGAACATAATTGAAAACAAAGTAGTTATGTTCGTTTCTAGTACCTTGTTCAGACCACACATGGACTTATTGCAAATTTTTGGACTCAATTTTATAAACGTTTGACAAGCCTGATACAGGATCTGAGGGGTTATAACTAACACGAATAACTGAACAGCCTAGATCTCTTTTCTTTAAGGACAAGACTAGGAGCGACCTGACAGAGTTTTTTTTTTTAAAAACTGGATCAATGATAACTAGGGATGATTAAACTAGAATTACACTTTAACTGCATTATTCAGCATACATCTATGCAATTAATATCATGTCACCCCTTCTGAACGACATCCCAGTAAATTTATTTATAAACATTCTGTGACGCACAGACGGTGACCACAGTAAGTCAAACGCATGTGGCATTCACCAGAACGCCTCACCCAAAATGGTGTCACACTTTCCATAGCATAGCTCGTCATCGTTTCCACCGCGTCTGAAAGGGGAGCAAATCACTGGGGCTGAGCTCAGGTCAGTCAGCGTCCACTCCGCCTGCAGTAAAAAACTGGTAAGAGCGAAAACAGGGAGAACTCACCGCGTCCAGATGTCCAAGGAATCTTTATTTCTGATGCTCATTTTCCAAGTGTTGAGGGTTTATGGTGAGTAAGAGGCGGGTGGGAATTTTAAACCGAACTCAGCCAGAATCAGGTTTTAAGAAACTGAAAACGTGACCCTGTGACCAGGTGCATGGATTTCACCTGGTCATGTGAGTTTCTTTACTGGTTTCTCCGAAAAAGCGAAGGAATCAAATTGGAGAATTAATCTAAGCTTGAAAAATTAAAGCCATTCATGTAACTGTTGTAGAATTATAGGCGAAGTCTTTCGAAGCGGCTGCTTTGAATCCCCCAATAACCAATAGTACTCTAACAATAATGTCTCTAGTTACAGAATCCGAGTCCCGTTTGCCCCAGAGTTCCATCATAATGACAGCTGATGTCGGAGAGACGGTGGAATTATCCTGTCACTATAGGTACGAAGTGGTATTGGTGCCCAGCTATGTCTGGTACAAGCAGCGTGTGGGTGAAGCCCCGAAACTAATCGACAGCCAGTCTTGTCAGGGAGCCGATTGTAAGTTTATTTCTAAAAAAGGTAACAGCGAAAATGTGTTGATTCTGGAAATTCGCAATGTCCACGTGAATGACTCGGGTTCCTACTACTGTGCTCGTAGAGGTAAATATGCAGCGCTGCACAATGGACCCATACTATTGGTTGGAGGTAAGTGAAATAAATTCAGGTGGTGCACAGAATTAACATTTGGTGCAAATTAATCGTTAACTGTGCCCCAATCTCTGTCCAGACATTTCCACCAACAATACGCCTGTGCTGGTGTTTGTCCCGCCGGGTGAGCTGCATTTGAGGGAAACCGTCCCCTTAGTGTGTTTCTTCAGAGAAGTTTCTTCCAACCAGATTTCCATTTTCTGGAATATTTCCGGACTGGCCAGCGAGGGACAGAGCGATCCTGGTACAATGGAAGCGGACGGGACTTACAGTATCAGAAGTCACGTCATGGTGTTGAGGGAAACCTGGAGAAGTGGTGGCGTCTGTATTTGTATCGTTCAACTGGGCTCTCGAAACAAATATTGGACAAAAAGCATGTCGTTCTCCAAACGATCAGAGGCAGGGACAGGTGAGTGGGCAATCTGTTCAAAGGAGGCTTTTAAGCGACTTATGAGTCAATTAGAGAAAATAATTAGCTTTTGAGAACCTGCAGGATGTAAGTTTAACTATAAATATACATCTTATAAATATGTTAAAATAAGCTCGGGTTACCCTTGCCCCAGTTGTAGACTTCTTCTTGTTAACAATTTCTGGGCTTTTCTTCTATTTCCCCTTCACATCATAGAATCCTAGAACGATGGACGCGGAAAGAGAAATTTCGGCCCATCGTGCCTATGCTATCTCCTTGTAAGAGTTAACCCATTGAATCCACCCTTTCCCCACAACACTGACACATTTTCTTCTTCAAGTTAGAACGTGATTCCTCTACTGAAAGTTATTGTTGAATCCACTTCCACCGCCCATTTCAGGCAGTGGATGATGGAGTGAAATTGAGGTCAGTTCCTCCTGGATGCGCTTTACAAGCAGGAAACAGCTAAGAATGCTTTGGCGAGGGCGTACAGGAGATTTACCAGAATGGGACCAGGGATGAAGGACTTCAGTTATTGTGGAGGGACTGTAGAATCTGGGATTTTTCTCCTTAGAGCATGGAAGGTTCAGGGGGGAATTTAATTGCGGCGTTAAAAATCATGAAGGGTTTCGATGGGGTAAATAAGGAGTAGCTGTTTCTACTGGGCAGGATGGTCAGTAACCAGAGGGACCCAGGTTGAAGAGAATCGGTGAAAGAACCAGAGGAGAAGATGAGGAGATTTTTCTCTAACTAGGCGGGCTGTGATCTGGAACACTCTGCCCAAAAGGGGAGTGCAAACAGATTCAAAGGGGAATTTGAAAATGGGAAATTGGATAAATACCTGATGGAGAGATTTTTCAGGGATATTGCGGGAAGAGCAGAGAGAATAGGACTAATTGGTCCCCTCTTTCAAAGAGACTGCACTGGCACAATCTTCCGAATGGACTGTTTCCAATCTTTCTTTTGTACCACGTTTCCTGTCAGAGAGTCCCAGAAAAAAAAAACATTTGAACGAGCAGCAGTTACTAAGTGTTTTGTCCCTGTAGGATGGTGCAGTCCGGCCCTCCATGTCCTCATAACTGTCCTGGTGATACTGGTTCTACTCTTGGTTCTTATTATCATTTGGATTTGTAAAAGCGGCAGATCAGGTGAGGATTAATATTTATCAGAGGCATTTTCATAGTTGGTTGACCAATGTGATTCCCTGCTCATAGTTTTGAATTGCTAATTTACTTTCTTCTTTCAGAAGAACGAGATAATAGATCCCACAATGAAAAGTGAGTAACTGAGCCATTTGAAAACTTCATGGCGAAATTCCTGTACACATTTAACATTATGTCCAGCACAGTTGAACATTAACATTGATTCCCATGATATATAATGTTATTTTCCATGAGCTTTTAAGATTAATGCAAACACTGCTCGACAATTTCCTTCTGCGCCAGGGGTCATAAAACATAACACGTGCTGGAAATTTTTCTTTGCATCCAGGTTTAACTTGAGAGAGAGAAAGCCAAGAGAGAGGCAGAAAGAGCGACAAACGGGTAAGTTGCATTGAAATGTTGGCACAAATTAAATGTCAAGTGGGTGGAATTGGAAAGATGCATAAGAGCATTACCCGCCATCAAATTCCAGAATCACAATGCTGTCTGTGGGTCGCACAGAAAATGCCAATTACTGGTTAATAATAGTAGCAATAATATACCAGTTGGAAAACAGGCCCCAATGAGTAGATAGCGTCTGTCCATCCATTGGCGATTTTCACTCCATTGAAGTATTGAGGGATCTTCTGTGGATTTGGGGCCTGCTGACATAGGGGGCCCATTGATATATTGGGGCCATTGGTACATTGGCGGTCATTGGCGCATGGTGTATCTGTAATAATTATGTATTAACCAGGCTGGGATAATATTTTAATTTATAGCTTATCCATGAATAACACAGATGACCACCGTCAAACAGAGGCAAAGCAGCCACATCGGGATGTAATACAGGTGAGTTTTTTTTTTCAAATCGTTGTAATAACATACAAAAACCTGTTTTTTGAGGATAAGGTACAAGGCTTCCCAAGCTGTGTATTCCACGCGTTTACCAGAGAGCGGGTCACAGTCCGAAGCATCTGAATCTGTATTAAATCCCACTCACCCCTCTAAATGCAATCAGAAAATATCCCCCAGTCCCTCAATCCATCTGATAATAGAAAGGACAGGATAAATTTCCTAGTCGAATGTCCCCATCAGGTTAACGGCGGATTTCCAGCAGTTTATGTTTCAGATTTCTGCTATTTTCTTTTATCTCTACAGTGACTCTGAAATCCCTTGCTCAACTCCCTCTTTTGTCCCGCCTCCGACTGAAACAAATTACTAAAATACATTGCTGATTGGAATTACAGGGGAGATAAGGCCAAAACCATAAGAGTTTTGTCGATAAATCAAAATGTATTGCTATTTTAATTGGACTAAGAAGGAATCAGTTTGAGCAGAAGTTTTGTATTTGTGTGTGTGTGTGTGTGTGTGTGTTTACGTGTGTATGTGTGTATGTGTGCTTACTTATATGTGCAGAGGCTTAGCAAAGAGTCTAGACTGAACTCCAGAGCGCGTGCTGCACTTCTAGAGGTGCCGATTTCACATGAATCGTTAAACCGAGGACCTGTCTGCCCTCTCAGATCGGGATAAAAGACAGTGCGTGGCATACAAGGCCATGGGCCTAGTGCTAGAAAACGGGATTAAAATAGTTAGGTGCTTGTTTGACCGGCACAGACTTGATGTGCTGAAGGGTCTTTTTCTGCGCTGTTGACCTCTCTGGCGCTATGATAACCGCCATTATTGCAAGAAGAACAGTGGTGGGGTGTTGAGGGGATGGTAAGTGCCGGTTTGGGGGATTGTCTCTGGTGTCGGGTTTCATATTTTATCTTTCAACCAACATCTTAAAAAAATAAATTATCTAGCTCATAAATTCATTGCTGTTTATGGGATCTTACTGTGCCTAAGTTCGCTGCCGTCATGCATTAAGAACAGAGACTACACTTCAAAAAAGTGAATGTGAATGTTCTGAGGCTTCGTCTGCTCGTGGCAGGCGCTATATAAACGCACGTCTTTTGATTGTTTTTGCGTCGGTCTTCTCAATGTGATGAATTCTGTGGCCTCTACTCTATCGTGTAGATGGCACATGGTGAAAGACAGTAATTGGATTCAACAAAGGAATCCAAACAAATTGTTAGACTCATCACCCCAGTTTTCTGATTAAACTTTGGTCAGTTCCAGTTGCTTTACAAATTCTGTTGCTCGGTCATAAAACTTCAATTCAGACATTTTTTTGACAGTCAAATGAAGCAAAATATTCCTCAAATTGATATGCAGGGCAATGGAAACCGATCCAACAGCAAACTTCAAGAAAGGATTAGAAAAATATTGGAAGGGGAAAATAATGGTGGCGATATGGGGGCAGAGAAATGTACAGTCGGTCTAACTGCATAGCTCTTTCAAAGAGTTGGCACAGATACATTGGGCTTAACGGACACCTTCTGTGCTGTATTATTCTATAATTATTTGAAACTCGGTTACGGGAGTGGTTAATATTGCCTATCTCAGAGATTCATAGTCAGAGAATCGTAGAGGTCTACAGCACAGAAAACGACCCTTCTGCCATCGAGTCTGTGCCGGTCAATCAAGTACCTAACTATTCTACTCCCATTTTCCAGGTGATAGGCCCATAGCTTTCTATGCCAAGGCATCGCAAGTGCATTTCCAAATACTTCTTAAATGTTATTAAATGGATTCTGCCTCTACCACCCTTTCAGACAGTGAGTTCCAAATTCCCACCACCCTCTGGGTGAAATCGTTTAGCTACGTTTCGCTGTTAATGTTTAATATGTCTCCCAGGCACAAGGCGGACCTCTCTACGCGTCCCTGGATTTGGCTGCTTTGGAAAAAAGATCAAAAAAGAAGACGGGTCACAGATGAGAATCCTGCCTGTTTCTCTCTGATGAATTTTGGAGTTGACAGGATTTGCCAAAAAAAAACACATAGCATTGTGGAAATACACATGGAGCCAAAGAGGCTCCCATGAAACAGTTATCTTTCCCCATGCACACGACAGAGTTTACAAAGTCTGGCTCATTTTGTTAAATGTAGAAGATGTTTTATATATTATTAAGGATATCCCACCGCTATCGTGTAATTTAAGTGTGAAATAAACATTGAGCAAAGACTAAGAACTTTCCTTATTTTCTCTGGAATTTGCCTGCTGATTATGCTAGTCCAGTTACTGACAGGATGTTCATTTCTTGACAAATGTCTGTATGTAAATAAAATAAATTATTCTTCGATTATAACGATGCACCAGAGGTTTATATTCATTAATAATTACATTATAATTAAATGTCTCTTCGTTCAAACTGCAATTTCTGCAAATCTGGCAATATCAGTCCTGGGTTAAGATGCACTCAGTGCTGTGCTTCTTTCTCGGAGATATTATGTGTCCTATCATTTACTGAGTTAGAGCACAGCAAAAGAAAGACACGGGCCGTGATTCAGGAAACTTGTGATTGTTCCATTTCGTTTTTACAAAGCCCCTTCTGGTTTATGTCCAACTTTAAACCTACATGTCAGAGTTGTCACATGAGTATCACTTGTTTTGGAGCAAGAGGTGCTGTGGAAGGTGGAGTGGAAATCTGGATTTCTCTCCCTCAGAAAGCTGTTGATGTGAAATGTAGCAATGGGGTCGGGGAACAAGGTGAATGGGTGGGGTTTTGTACTTGAAGTGAACATGAATGTTGTTTTTATATATTTGGGGGACATGGTGGTATTCGATGAAGAAAGATGTGTGTCGATGTGTGTTTTTGTGTGTGTGTGTGTCTGTGTGTCCATGGGTAATTAAGCTGGGTAGATTTAGTAAAGGCAGATAGCCTGTGGGAGTTTAGAGATGAAATACAAAGGGGATGGATGCATGCATTTATATTGAGAGGTTATGGTGATGTTGGCATTATAAGCAAATACGTTGTTTTTCTAAATTTTGAATGAGATGTTAGGTAATGGCTTGTTTTTCAGTTGCCAAAATTTCATAAGTGATCAAGGGAAGGTTATTAAATTTTGTTTGATGCGGTTGTGGAGGCAATAGAGAGGCATGGATGATTTTTTAGCTTGGAAAATTTGAGTTAAAGGGATACTTAGGACAGTGGAGCTCAGGATGAAAGGGGAAAAATGATATTTAAGGGAAATGTTCGGTTGATTTGAGGTGGCTGTTTGTGGAGAAATGCCCTGAGCCCAGCTCTGAGTCGTGGAAAATGTGGAATTTGATGCAGCCACCAGAGTTAAACACAGAGAAACTTTTGCTTTCAGCAGGGAGTCTGTTTCTGAACTTCCTTGGATTTCCACAGCAGACTGGAGGAGAATGAGAAGTCATGTGGTATAGTGCACTAAAGAAGCAGCAGTATTTGCCTTAGGTAATATTACTGGATTTTTATGATTTAAGTTCCTCAGGGAGCTGCTTCAAAATAGTTTACTTGTCTATTCTGAAAAGAGAAGTTGTGTTTCGGAGGAATACATTGTAAGACTGCTTCAGCCATGAAATTGTTATCTTGTGTGATTAACTTTTTTTTCATGTTCTTAAATATTTTACTATAAGGATCGTAAAAGTTTTCCCCTCGTTTTCAAAACAAAAAAAATGTGTATATCTATATATATATATATATACATATTTATATATGACCAGTGAGACAAGCATCCCTCTGGGATTTCCCTTGCTCAGTGAATAGCAATGGTTGAAGTCATAACATGTATCTGAAAAGGCAGTGGTCTCAAACCTTACTTTTTAATGTGTATAATATTGATGATGTGACACAAAAATATCAGATCACCTCAGTGAAACGTCCTTTGAGTTCTACTTTCAGCTTTAACCTTTTATTTTAGTGCGAAGAAGAAACTATTTTATTGATGCAAACTCTTCAGAGCAAACAGCTTTCAGTCACTGCTCATGTTTCCTGCTTTGCAAAATTAATTTCGTTATTTTCAGAGCAGAAAAAGCCCATTCGGATCCTTTGCTCTATGCTGGTGTTTGTACTCCAAACGATGCTCCTCCCACACCCTCAACAACCCCCCCAGCATAGCCTCCTATTGATTTATTGATAACATATTTCTCCAGCTTCCCACTTAAATGCATTTCAGCTATTTAGCTCGGCCACTAGCTGTGGTTGCGAGTTCTGCATTCTCCCCTTTCCCCTGGGAGAATTCCTGTATTCTCGATTGGAATTATTAGTGATTATGTAACGTTCATGACCTTTACTTCAGCTCTGCCTGCAAATGGAAACATTGTCTTTCCATCTGAATGCTAGCAGGTCCCCACTCAGCCTTCTCTTTTGTGGGGAAAAGGGGCACAGTCTGTTCAATCTTCAGTGTTATTATAAATTCCCAGTTCTGGTATCATTCTTGTAGAATTATTCCCACTTTTAAACCACACACCTCTGGCCTATAAAAATATCCTGTAACCTGCCATTGCCGAATCACTAAGCACATATGCACTAAGGGATCAAAGAACCTGAACTCCCAAATACAATAATTGAGTTTCAAAACATGTTTGAATGGGTTGTTAACTTGGACACTGATTCTCTCATTCCTGCTGAAGTGCTACGCAAAGATGTACAATGAACTTAAACACACCACCAGAAGAAAGCAAAAAAAAATTGAAACTGAACAGAAAGCTAAAATTTCTGAGAGCAAAATTGGACTTGAAATGGAATCTGTTCTGTCAGACTTGAGGAGTCTCCAGTAGGTGACGAATCAGTGGGCTGCATTGCTCATTAATATTAATAAATATGAATTCAGCGGGAACAGAATTTGAGTTGGCACCCTCTTGGAAAGGGATACAACTCCAGACTTTCCTCCAATAAGAACACAAGAGATAAAACTTTCCACAATGCATCATTGCCCGGAAGCAGAACTTGAGCACTCAATGTCGTTTGCAATCAGACTGTGGGATGCGCATCAAAACCCAGCAGAGCAAAAAAAATCTGTAAGAGAAAACACATACAGTTATCGTGAGCCACACCATCACCAGGAGGCCATTCAGCCCTTCGGGCATGTTCTGCCTATCAAGGAACTTCTTTCTGATCTGTATCTTAATGCCATTTCCTCTCCTTCCTTCCTTAGCACTTTAACCAACAAAAACTTATCGATCTCAGTTTTGTCATATTCAGTTGAATTCCTGTCTATATTTTCACCTACTGGCGCAGTGTTATGCTGCGCATAAACAGTGATATCTTGCAGTATGCACAATGCAAAATCCCCTAGACTCATATGGCAGTAACTACGAATTTTAAACCTTCGTTACAATTCAGTCAAATGTATCTACACATGTCAGGAAACAATTCCACCATAGACCAACTTGTTTTGTGCCCATGCTCTGGATGTGTCAGTTCCGCATCACTGTCCATGTTGCCTCTTAGAAAGTGAAGTGTAACTGGAGTTGAAACAGCGACATTTCACATTGAAACAGCTGAAAGTGACAAAAGTCCAGTGATTAATAAATGCATTGAGAGCGCTGAAGTGTTAGAGCGCCTCTCTATAATCGTTCCCTCATTGCCGTTTCCTTCAACTCCTTCTCCCGGCCCCAAGGACCATCCCCCGAAGGAGAAGCGCTGCCGCAGAGGAATTCCCGGGAATTGGGAACTGCAGATGGTAGGAAGCAACGATTGAAAATGTCATTGTATTTCAGAAGAAATCCTGCAACTCGAGCCTTTTTGCACTCTCACAAGGTTCAAGGAGATCCAGCACCAGCTACAGAGGGCAGCTCTGGATGAGCAATTAATGTCAGTCTTGTCACTGTCACCAACATCACCAAGCACTTTAAAATAAAAGTTCGAAATGTATTAGGGAAGCGAAGCAAATTTATACATTTGAAGTTAGGTGGACGGCTTGATAGAGAGAGACAGTCACATAGACAGCGTGTGAACGCATGATAGAGAGATAGGCGGATGGATGTATATACATATATGTAGGTAGATCGTTAGGGTAGATAGATAGTTAGATAGATAGATAGATAGATAGATAGTTATAAAGAAGACCGGGTGCGAGTGAGAGATACATAGATAGATTTATCAAACACAAATGCATGAATACCTTGTGGAACCTCATACAGGATCTATCTACTGCATTCACTTTAACTGTCCACTCGGACACTTCAAGAAGAGGAATCTCTATTAAATGTATTAAGCATGACTACACTTTCACAAATCTATTTAGAAATTCTCACCATATTGATTGATAATAACTTTTGCTAAGTGTTTGTCCGCCACGCATTAAAGAATAATTATCTTATAGTCATCAAACGGATCTTTTTCTTTTGTCCTGGATGAAACGTTAGATAGAGACCGATTTGCTCGGAAGGATAAGGATTGGGGTCCGGATTAGATTTAGTGATAGGGTTTTGGCTACACACTCATGGGACAATAAGAGTTTAAATCGGATTGATGAGCAGAAGGTTCTGAGGTACCGGCACAAAAATAATTCAAACAAGTGAAAGAGGTTAATACAGTGAATTAAAAAAAAAAGACCCAGCAATGAAAAGAATAAAGGCGACAATAAAATTATCACAAAACTTAGATGGGCCACACTTAGAGTCCTGTGAAGAATTCTGATCACAATATCATTATTAAATATAGAAGCAAAGGGGAAGGTGCAAAAAAGAAAAGGTTGACTGGAATGATACCAAAACTGAAAGGTAATAACGGTCAGGAAAGTTTGAACAGTCTATCTTGGGTTTTTTTTAGAAGAGAAAAGAGAAAAGGGCGACCTGACGAAGGTCTTTAAGACAACGAAAGGAATTTTTGGCCAGGAGTAGAGAAGGTATTAGCACTTTTCGGGAGCGACTAGAACTAGGATCCATCAATATCAGAGTCAATAACAAATCCAATCCAGAAATCAAGAGGAAATTCTTTAACCAGAGACCGGTGAGAATGTGGAGCTCGTTCCCATTAGACTGTACAAACGCATGAGGGAGAAAGGAACGGAGGGATAGGTTGATGCGGTGAGATGAAGAGGGGATGGGAAGAGCTTCTTCTGGAGCAAAAACACCAGCACCGAGCCAAAGAACCGAATGAACTGTTTCTGTGCTGGAAGTTCTATGGAATAATTATAATGACATAGAAGAATCTAGAGTGAAAGTGATAAACAGAAAATTGAGATTTTATTTAATCATTGACATGTCAAAATAGTTTATCTCTCTCCATATGTTTTTATCCAAAGTAGACAGGTGGACTTAAAATTGAGAAAGCTAAATACTGAATTGGTGAGATACATGGGAGTGGAGTAAGGGCTCAGAAAATGATACGTGGACAGATGGGAAGGGGGAATTTTAATATACAAAGAGATATTGCTAATAAATAGGCCGCACATTAAATGCACGAGGTAATTGTTAACAACTCCCTCTCTGAGATGAGACACTTTCACGTGGAAGATTTTCACCGGAGTTGATTTGAACGCGCAAGTACAGAGAGCGCCTGTGCTTCAAGTTTCCGCCAAGAGAATTACGTAACTCCTATTGGGGTAGGCCCCGTCCACATTGAATGTCCTGGGATCGCTCTGCCCCTGGGCACCCCGCCCGGAAATATTCCAGCGGACGGCCGAGGAATCGGGGCCTACAGATTTCACCAAGCACATCAGAGGGACACTTTACATCGAGACAATTTCAGCTGGAGGAGGAGTAAAACGGTGGAACATTGGAGAACGTGATGGGATCGGGCGTTAAGAAGGGATCACTATTGGCCATAGCTTCCGGGTTGTGGATGATGTAATTTGTAAAATGACCGTCGTTTCTGTCTCTGATGAAAAATTTGGAACCATTTCTAAACATAGAGAACTTCCCGCTGATTAATACATGCCCGAATCATTCTGGTTAAATTCTGTCGAAAATCTCTCGGTTGGAAATTTGTATTCTGTCACGGTGTAAACTACTGGCAGATGCGTCCGATGACTCCGATTATAAAAGATCACGTCCCCGCACCCCCACCCACCCCACCCCCGCCCGCCCCTTGCCTCTACACCAGCGCTAACAAAGAAGTGTCAAAATGCACCTTGTGGGTACTTGCAATTGAGAGGCTTTGAACCTCCGGGGTCTGGCACAAAACTGCCTGACATACAATAACAGAGTCACACAACCAACACTATGGGTTCTGCTATGGCAGGAAGAGATAAAACACCTCCGATGGCGAATCGGGTACAACAGTAAAATATATAATAGACAATCCACTCGTTAATACAGGCGAATGGAGTCAAATGTTGAGGCTTAAATTTGAAACAATAACAGGAACAAGAGGGGAATAGGCGCTTCAGGGACATTAAAGGACTTTTTTTGAATTTAGTCTCTGTTGTCATGTCGGAGAAGCGGCAGCTGTAACTGGGCACAGCCAGACCCACAGATTACAATGTGATTATGATCCAGATCGTAACTTTAATGATGTTGTTTTGGAGATAAATATTGGCCCCAGGGACACAGAGGGGAACAACGCCGCCTCTGTCCTCCCACCCCACTCCTCCGTTGCTCTGCTAATAGTGGCCCGGGGACCCTTCCCATCCCAAAGGGTCAGACAGAGGGTGTCGGTTTTACATCTCATCCTATAGCTAGGAGAATGTTGATATTTGATCGATTTTGATCAGATGGACATAAGTCACTCCTTCAACATGAAGCTAATGTTATATAATATGGGTAATGTGATAATTTTGCACTTGGTTATCTTACAGGCCTTTGACCAATCTGACCGAAGAGTGAATAAGACACAAACTTGGAAACAGATGCAGCAACGCACAAGACATTAAGAAGCTCTCGGTCTCGGATCCAGGGCCGTTTGCTCTAACATTTTCAGCGTCTCTTAGCTCCGGTGTCTCTGTTCTCGGTCCTGGGTTCGGAAGACGTGGTGAAAATGCACATTTCACGGAAATTACGTACAACGTTTAAAAATAGCGCACTGGAAAAATCAGCGCGGTGTACGTTTTAACTGAGGGTTTCCTGTTTACAGACTAGGAGACCGCACACGGCTCTGCCTGCAAAGGGCAACACGCTGCTGATCGTGGTAAACACGCGTCACAGGCGGTGCGCAGTCCAGGCTGGTGCAAACTGGAGACAAGAGGCAATGGTGCTGAATTCAACAATATTACCGCTTATGACATTTGCGTGGGCAGAGTAGAAATGCCCCTCATTTTAATTCACCGAGACAACATAAATTTATTCTGGTTTCAACAAAAACACACCAGATTAGAGAACGCTAGAATATGACGCTAATATGTTAGCAATTGTTTCACCCAGATTCTGTCTTCCCGCCTGTCTCTTTGTGTCAGAATTACTCATGTGGATCAGCGGAGTATCGGCCATCTGCTCTGTGCCGGTGCTTCTGCTCCACACGATCCACCTCGCATCCCCTCTTCATTCACCCCATCAGCATATCCTTCCATTCCTTTCTCCCTCGTGTGTTTATCCTCATTCCCCCTTCAACCCAGCTCTGCGATTCACCTCGGCCACTGCCTGTGGGAGCGAGTTCCACTTTTTCCACACTGTATGAGTAAAGGGGTTTCTACTACATTCCTGACGGGATTTATTGGTGACTATTTTATATTGATGGTCCCTAGTACTGGTCTCTCTGCCACAAGTAGGAATATTTTCTTTATGTCTGCCGTATCGAATATGTTCATAATTTTAAATACTTCGTTCTGGTCACCCCCTCAGGCCCCATTTTTCTAGGGGAAAGAGCCTCAGCCTGTTGAAGCTTTATAATATTTTTAACGTCGAATCCGGGACCAAGAATTTCATGACCCGGCGCAAACCATTTAACCTGGTGTCCAGTAACCCGCATTTTGTGACATACTGAATCATCCAGGCATCCAACATGAGGACAATAACGGTGAATCAGATTCACTCGCAGAATAAGCCACGACTAAATTTTAAGGCAACCTTTATAAGATTTTCAATCTGATTTGTTTTGAAGAATAGATTATTCCAGCGAACAGTGTCAGAATGCGATAATCGGCTAAAATCCACAGAACCACCATTAAAGTATTTGAATCCGTTTTTATATATTTCAAACCAGTGTGATTTTGTCTCTGAAGGACTCATTAGCTCTTTCCTGTCAAATAGTCTCTGAGCAGATTAATTATTGACTTTATGAATAATCAAACTTAGATTTGAGTTGGGTAATTGAGTTCATCAAACACCGTATCCGGTGCTGCCAGAGTGGGTGTCTGATGGTGTTTCTCCCTCACTGGCACCTGCCCTTTTTTACACCTGAGGAGCTGAGGTTTAGAGGTAGCGAGAGCAGAACTCCCTTGCAGTGACTCCCTAGGTAGCATTGCCAGTTAAAACGAGCATATCCACAAACCTAATCAATTCCACCCACCACCCGACCCACACGTGAAACAGGTGCTATCGAGGCATCATCAATTCCCACCTCCAGCATGCCCCAACCATCCCTGACCCCCACTCGTCCGAAAGATCCTTGTCACACCGTGAATCAACCAGTTTCACTGAGCTCCGTCCTTCACATTTTTGTTTCCAATCTCCACTCTCCAGGATCTCGCTTTGCAGCCTTCTTCCAAACCGACGCTTTCTCTAAACCACTTTCTGGAAGGGTCCACTTCCAGGGTTTCGACTCTCCTTCCAACGTTTCTCTCCCCAAGGTCATCATGTACATTCAAGATTCCATTCTCGCACTCTCTTTCACTGACTCAGTCGTCACCAGTGTGCCACAGATTCACATGTATTTCGTAAAGAGTGACAGACCATCAGCTGTCTCCTTGGAATTTCCTGTTTGTCATAAGCTTATCCCGCATTAATCCTCTTCCTGCAATGTTTTCCCTTTAAACCTGAAGCCTTCCTCAGTTCCTCACTCTTAACTTCAATTAGCAGGGCGTGTTTTCAGTTTCCTGTCCTTCATTTGTCAAGGACTTCTCATTGGGACTTTCTGCCATTTCTGTCTCACTCCTTGGCCTTAGAAACTTTCAGCTCTTTTGGAAAAGCTGCTCTCTGCTGTCCCTTCCCCGAGTAGTCTGCATATCTGGAGTCTTGGCTTCAGGTCCTTTGCTTTGGCCTTGCTATTTGTCCCTCTGCAATCTAGCCTCTCTCTCTCTTGCAGCTGCTTTCAAGTGAACAGAAAAGGTTTTTTCCCTCTCTCTCTCTATCTGTGTTTGTGTGTGTGTGTGTGTGTGTGTGTGTGTGTGTGTGTGTGTGTGTGTGTCTGTGTGTCTGTTTGTGTGTCTGTTTGTGTGTGGGTGTATTTGTCTGTCCATGTGGTTATGCATGCGGGAGCCACCCTCCTTGGACCCCTCTTGCTGGGTAACAGCGCCATTTTCGTTTCTACTCTTGCGTTTGCTTTACCTTCTCTTCAAGGGTTATAAAACCCTTTAGAAATGCAAGTGTACAAACAACTTTAGGCCTGCTGCCTCCACTCAAAAATGAAACTAGATGCCAGGTTTCATATTTTAATCGACAAATAGAAAAAAAATATATAAACTTGAATGTGTACCTTAAAAGTAAACCTAAATATACATATAATTTACTTAAACTATCTCAATTTTCTAATATCAGCCATGATCAGATCGAATGCAAGATCCAAATAGAGGGACTGAATGGCTTCAGTGTGCCTGCTGATTAATGCGTCATTATATTAACATGACCGATGCCTGGGATTCATTGACACACAGAGTGATCAGCACTAAGAATGGCTCTCTGCATAGGGGCAGTAAGGTGACGGTTGCGAATGCCCTGAGTTTCTTTTCTTTTAAGAAGCAATCGTTGACCTGCAGGTTGAGGGTGACAGAGCCTTTACAGATGGATGAACTGTGCTTCACTGATCGACTTTTTCCATGTGCATCTTGTCATAAATGTCTCGAAAAACTCGCCAGATATGTGCCCAGAACGAGTCTTTACAGCAGAATAAGCCAGTGTAAACTTGGGAAGTTTCTAATCGTTATGAACGGGGATCATAAGACGTTCTGCGGATCAGAGTTTAATCACTACCAAAAATATCAGGCAATCAGCACACCAAGGATTTCCAGGCCAGACTTTTAATATTGATTAAATTAAAGATGTCATGGAAATGGATGACATCATCTCAATGAAACATTAGCTCAGATTCACTCACGCTTTTGACTGATACTCTAATGTGAGGAGCGAATTGTGTTCACGTTTGTGAATTATGAACATGGCCAGCAAGGCACTTTCAGTCACAGCCGATGGGATGTGCTGTACACAGGACAGATACTAACATTTAATGGGCGGTGTGCTACAAGAACACTAACTCTTAGGACCATGAGGAGATGGATGTGGTGTGGTATTAAAGTGCACATTCAAAGAGCTGGCACAGGCGTGAAGGGCAGAATGGCCTCTTCCTGTGCTTTACGTGTCTTCGAACCAGTGATTGTAGTCGGTAAATTCCACTCAACGTTATTATCAAGAGGGTGGATGAATTGTAAATAATCTTCCTTCCAGAGTAATTGTAATACTGTTCCCTCCCTGTGCACAACCATCGAAGGCTTGGGGTGCATTAACACTGCAACTTTCATATCAATACAGCCTAAATCCCCTTCGGTTCCTAAAACAACTTCTATCTTGTTTACATTCGCTCTATAAATGTGTTTGTACGTTGTCTGCACCTGGCATGAATGGAAAAAAAATCGAATCACAGACCCGTCATTGGTTTTCAATTCTGTTTTAATATCTGGGTAACTCGAGCACAGATACATTGTAAAATCTATTTGAATTATGTCTCTCTCACATACTGTATAATTATGCAGAATTTTAATATAAACACTAAAATCAGATCACAGAAACCTGGAGAAGCTGGAATTCGATATCTGATCGTTCGAACAGCTAGCATTAAGAAATAGATCAGACTTCGCTTTGGACAACATCACAAAATTGCACTGAGAATGCGCCTGACTTTGCACCGATTTGACTCTCAGACTTTCATTTGATCAGCGGAAACTTTCTACAGCAGGCCATGTTCTGAAAGCAGACTGTGAGCGCTCCCCCTCTTTCCTTTCCAATCAGAGTACGGGATCCTCTTTAAAGGCCAATCGGGCATAAAGTGTCTGTGGAGAAAAAGTAAAAAGAGAATATATCAAAATAGCCAGCACCATCATCTTTGGGATTGGAAGAGGCCATTCAGCCCCTTCAGTCTATTCAATTAGATGATGGCGGATCTGTATCATAACTTCCATCCACCCTCCTTGGTTCTATAATCTTTAATCCCCTTACCCAACAAATATCTATTAGTCTCAGTTTTGACATTTCCAAGTGATCCCGCAGCATCAAGAGCTTTTGAGGAGAGAGAGATCCAAATTTTCACTGGCCTTTGTGTGACAAAGTGCTTCCTGATATCACTCCTGAATGCGCTGCACTAATTATAGCGCTCTGCCCCTTGTTCTAGATTCTGCCCCTCCCAACCTCACCAGGGGGAAATAGTTCATCTCCATTTACCCTATCGGATCCATTCACCATCTTATAACCGTCAGTAACATCATCCCTTAATTTTCTGCACTCGAGGGATTGAAGCCTTGTTTCTGCCACCCTGTCGTGCTCACTAGGCAAAGTTGCCAAGGTACATATAACAATAGCTATAAATTTTAAAACTTGAATTAAAAGTAGGTGAAAAGCATCCTCTCATAGTGGCGGCAATAATTCCATTCATTTACCTCTCTGTTCTCTCTCTGTTTTCTGGAATCTGTCAGTTCTTCATCATTGCTAATGTTTCCTGTTAGAAAGTAAAATTTGAACTTATCACAAATGGCTACATTTCACAACGAAACGGCTGAAAGTTTCAATATCCAATTGATAAATGGGTGGATTGAGAGCGCGGCGGAATAACAGCGTCTCCCAACAATCGCTACCTGTCTGCCTGTTCCTGCAGCTCCTTCTCCCGGCCAGAAGGATCACTCCCAGAAGGAAAAGCGCCGCCGCCGACACAACACCGGAAAGCGGGGCACTGCAGGTGGTAGGTAGCGGAGAATCTGCAAAAAAAAAATGAAACTCCCGTTTAAAGAAGTTTGTGGAATTAATTAAACAAGATAAATGTTTTTAATTTACATGTTTGATATCAACCACAAACCAAAATAGATTTTTTGCTAAATTCGTCATCCTGAAATCGAGCAGAGATCTGATAGAATAATGATGAAAGAGGACAGAAATAGAAAGATTGAAATAGTGAAGAGAAAAGGAGAGAGAGAGGTAGATAGATGCAGGGATGGATAGCAAGAGAGAGCAGAGATTTTATACTGATTAAACAGGACATAAGTAATACGATAGAGAAAGATGGAGAGCAACTGACTGAGAAAGCAGATATATGATACAAAACAGGTTGACTAGGGTAGAAATACAGAGATAAATCGTTAGATAGATGCATATATAATGAAAGGGAGATAGAGACAGAAACAGGGAGAGAGAGAGAGAGAGAGAGAGAGACAGAGGGACAGAGACAGAGAGAAGAGGTCTTATGAAACACCGTTCAAATCGGAGAAATGGAGGTGGGGAACAGACAGAAGGCGATAGATAGATAGACAGACAGAAAGATGGACAGATAGACGGACAGATAGATAGATGGATAGATAGATAGATAGATAGATAGATAGATAGGTGGGTGGAGAGAAAGAGCTGATAGCTAATCAGAACTGTTTAAATCGGAAAGAAATGGATAGAAACAGAGCCAGAGATTTAGAGACAAAGAGAGATGCGGCAAGAGAGAATGGCAGGAAGTAGCAGATAGAAAGACAGGGAGAGAGGTGCGGAGAGAGCGTGAGTGAGATAAGTAGATAGATAAATGGGCATAGATGCCTTTTGCCGCACCATTTCAGTACAGTAGAGATATTCAAAGTAATCAGAGAGGAGTGCATTAAGTAAATAGAGGGAATAATAAATAAATCATTAGGGCAGAGAACGAGACGGTCAGAAAGCGACCCACAAACAAGGAGAACGATAGGGAAAGAGAGGGACAGAGAGAAGCATTTGGAGAGCGAGAGGAGGACAGAGAGAGAGAGACAGAGTTAGACAGACAAACAGACAGGCAGATGGGCCAGGTATATTAAACTGCACTAGGAAAGAAATAGATTGATTGATTAAGAGAGAGTGAGAGAGAGAAATAGACAGAAAGATGAACAGATGGACAGACAGATACAGAAAATGTCTAATACCTCACTGTTTAACTGAGGTGGACAGAAATATTGTGCATGTTAAGTAGATAGATAGATGAATGGATAACTGTACACAGCATGGTGAGACAAAGTGGTACACTGAGAATGTACTCACATCTTTAAGTTTTAAACACTGACAAATCATCCAGTAGCATGCAACCATATCAATATGCCTAAACAAAAAAAAACACAAGAAATCGAAGCAGGAGGCCATTCGGTCACTCAAAGCTGATGCGCCATTCAATAAGGCCATGGCTAATCTTGTATGTCAACTTTACATTCCCGTGCTGTCCGCATCACTTGCTCCCTTAGTGTACAAAAATTTATCTCAGTGATTGAACAGCCATAACTCTCTGGGTTAGAGAGAACAGATGGACTTAAACTTTCAGAAAGCTAAACTCTGAAAGATTGAGAGACCTGTGATAGGTCAATGATAAAATGATGATACATGGACACACACGAAAAGATAGACAATTCTAATTTTCAAAATTGCAAAGCCTGCCATCAGCATTAAATAGTTGGGTAAACGGTCACTGTTAATAGATACCTCTGTGAGATGAGACACTTGCACTGAGAAGATTTTCACTGGAGTTGATTTGAACGGCGCAAGTACAGAGAGCGCCGCTGCTCCAAGTTTCCGCCGAGAGGCTGGTGTAACTCCTGATGGTGTATGTCCCGTCCATCTCAATTGTCTCGGAATCGGTCTGTGCCTCGGTAACCCGCCCGGAAACATTCCAACGGACGGGAAAGGAATCGGGGGACGAGCCTCTGATCAAACACAACAGCGGGACCCTTTCCATCGAATGGATCTCACGTTCCGGCGGGGTGAGGAGGAATATGGTGGGCGAGCCCTCTAAATTTGGGATTTGGAACAGAAACCCCATTAACAGCTGAAACTAGAGACTTTTATTTGCCGTAGAAGTGCCCAATTCAATGGAATAATGATTAAATCTACCTGTTATCACTAACTGGGAGCCATTTCCGAATATTAGAGCCATGTTTGTGTAATTGCGGATTGCACAGTAATACATTCCAGAATCATTTCTCCGGGTATCCTGAATGAGCAGTGAATAATAACGCTCTTTTTCAGAAATCTCGCTGGAAACCCTCCCCACAGCTGGAAGGTGCTTGTGCGCTTTGTAAACCAACTTCATGTCGTTTCGATCCGACTGTCTGTACCAGAAGACGTAGCCAACTCTTGGTTTCTCCGTGTGGCAGCTCAGTTTAGCGCGACTCCCCGCAGGGAATGTTTGAACGGGCGGGGACTGGGACAAGGCAGGCTGAGACACAATAACTGAGCGAGAGAGAAATAAACAAGAGTTACCTCAGGTTATGGTGCAGCCCATCACCCCGCATCCGCACACCCACTCTACTGAGACCGGCCTCCGGCGAATACACCCCGAAAGGGAGGAGGCAAAAACATTTTTTAATAATACCCCATATCGAAAAATCGCATGCTATGGATTGTTTGCTCGTTTTTATCCCGGTCTTTCCAAGGGCCCAGTCGAAGTTCATTCGGCAGAAAATCTGGTTTAATCACTGGGGTACACACTAGGGAACAGTGTGAAGTTAATACATTCAAAGAGGTGTTTCAACTCTGAATTTTCCAACTTTTAATTTTTCTCTTAACCACCTTTCGTTTCCTGTTTTTCTCCGCCTGTTTTGGGCGCTTTATTTTGTTCAAGAGATTATAATTTACCCTAACAATCTACTTGAAACTCTGTTCTCTCCTCAATCTACAATTTGTCAATGGAGCCAACTCACACCTTTCATCCCAGGAGAGGTTACACTTCGAATTAATTCCATCCATTGATCCTGACGGATGGACAAATTCCACGTTGTTGACGATATTCGTCCTATTTGTACGTAGAACTTGATAACTGAATTTCATCTTATTGAACGGCACAGTGCTGGTGGAGGCCATTGGCACTTTGAGAGATCGATTCACTTAGGCCCCACTCACCCGCACGCTCCTTCCCCCATATTCCTGCAAATGTTTCCTTTTCAAGTATTTATCCAAATCCCCATGTGAAAGTTCCTACTGAATCTGCTGCCACCGCCTTTTCAAGCTGAGTCTTCCAGATCACAACAACTCGCTTAATTAAAGACAAATCTTCTCATCTGCTCCTCTGGTTTTCTGGCCGATTCTATTCAAACTGTGTCCCTCTGATTTTAGGCCTTCCTGCCAGTTTCTCCTTATTTACTCTATCCACTCCCTCCTCAACTCTATCTGAACATGTTAAGATATCTCACCCTGGAAGAGATGGGACAATGCACACATAACGAGGAAGCTCATTTTCCGTAACTTCAGGTGATCAGACTCTGAGCCCCGACCCGAAACTGACTGAGAACTCGTTCTCGATCTCTCCGTGTGAAGGAGATGTGAAATGTGCAGACGAATGGCCTTCTGTGTTTATTCATAGATACACGAAAGGGGTTGGAAAATGGTGTCGAGGTAGACAGCTATCTGCGGTTTTCCTGTTTATTACAGGCCAAAGTGCCGTCACGCACTCATCAAATGTTTTTTTTTACCAAAGACAAATACCTTATTTAGGCCACACTTGGAGTAAAGAACACAGTAGTGCATATTCTAGAATGAATACAGAGGCACTCGAAAAGGTGCAGTTAATGTTTTACACAAATGATATCAGAATAGGGAGCTTATTTCTAACAGCAAAGAATGAACCGGCTGGAGCTGTTTTTTTCTAAAAAGGGGTAAGCTTGAAGGGTTACCTGATCGAGGTCTTTAAAGTGACTCAATGGTTTATTTCGGCAGACGGAGGGGAAGATGACTCTACATCTGCAGGATTTCAAAAATATACGTCCTCAATAAATCCAACCGTGAATCCCGGAGAATTCATGAATTCCCATTGGGGTTTAGAAGAATGAAAGGTGATCTTATCGAAACATGTAAATTCCTGAGTGGCCCTGATAGGGCGGATACCCGGAGGATGATTCCTGTTGTGGCCAAAGGTAGGGGCATGGATCAAAGATAGAGGTCTACATTTTAAGACAGAGATGAGGAGATTATTTTCACCCAAAGAGTCGTCGGTGCGTTGAGTTCTCTTCCCCAGAAAGTAGTGGATGTTGGGTCTTTCAATTTATTCAAGGCCGTGTTAGACCGATTTTCTCAGCAAGGTAGTCAAGGCCTATATGCGGCAGACAGGAAAGTGGGTTCAAGACAAAACCAGATCGGCCCAGATCTTCTTGAATGGTGGAGCAGGCTCGAAGGGCGCAATGGCCTAACCCCGTGTTCCTATGTCCCTCGGTAACTATGGGTCATTAATAGGAGATATATCCATTCGGTAATTTTGTAGTGAGATCAAGAACGGGTGGGAGGAGGCTCGTGCGGAGCATGAAGATGAGCACGAGCATTCGGGTCGAAAGGCTTGTTTCTGTGCTGTGAATTTGATGTAACTCTATAAACTGTAACATCAAAGATGCTTGACAGCTTGTTGCACACTGAAATTTCAATTGAACTGCTGTGAACGCACTTAGCCTAAAACACAAAGCGAAATATGTATTATTGTTTGAACCTCCCTTCACGGGATCAATCAAGTCGTTGGCAAATAGAATTCTACCACGAACTCAGAACACTGGATTCAGGTAAATCCCCACTGGTGTTTTATATCACAGATTAAGACAATTGAAAACCTGGTCAATGAGACTTAAATGAAAGGAGGGCAGTGCACGGAACTTTTAAGGAGTAGAACTGAATTCGAAAGAGTTTCGTTCACTGAGATTCTCTATATGTGTCGTGAATGAATGTGTTTGACCCATTAGAATTCCAATCTAGGTCTCTGCATAACTTGTGTTATGGAGAATAAGATGCTAGTAATTCACATACAAATCAATCCAAGCCTATTTCATTCCATGTTTCCCAGACTCGGTGTTAACCAGAGTGTATCAAGAATCTTGTACAAACTCTTCACCGAATAAATTATATGCCTTATAATGATACTCCTTTCTGAATACCAGGCGTTCACCTTCCAATCATGCGACCTATACAACCTTGAAGTACCAGGGCAGCAGTTGTATGGGATCACCACCAACTGCAAGTACTCTCTAAGCCACTAAGCTTGGCCTAAATAGCCACGTGGTTATGGTACTGGGTTTGTAACCCCAAGATCAAGAGTTCAAATCTCACAATGGCAAACTCTGAATCAAGAGTTCAAAACTCACATTGGCAAACTATGATGCTTGTCCTGGTGAAGTCTTGTCTTGGCCTAAATAGCCATGTGGTTATGGTACTGGGTTTGTAACCCCAAGATCAAGAGTTCAAATCTCACAATGGCAAACTATGAAACAATGTAACTTCATCTGAAACAGATGGAAACGGGTTTGTACTCGAAAGAGTTACTCTCTAAGCCACGTGACACCCTGACTTGGAAAGGACTGCAGGTCCTTCACTGTCATTGGGTCAATATACTGGAACTCTCTTCCTTACTGCACTGTGGGTGCACCTACTCCACGTGGCATGCAGCAGCTCAAGAAGACGGCTGACCATCATATTCTCAAGAAGGAATTAGAGATGGTTAATACATGCTTGCCTTGCCAGTGAGACTTACATGCCGGGAATGAATCAATCTTTAACTGCAACATTGATGATCCACCATACAATTAGTATTCTGTTACCCCCGCCGCTGCCCCCGTGAATGACAGCCCAGTAAAGTTCTTTATAAACATTCGGCGACTTGACAGCTGTGACGCACAGACGGTGACCTTAGTGTGTTTACTGCATGTGGCGCTCACCAGGACCCGTACCTAAAAAGTGTCATCTGTTCAATAGCATAGCTCGTCATAGTTTCCACCGCATCAGAAAGGGGAGCAACTCACTGGGACTGAGTTCAGTTCAGTCTGCGGCCACTCGACCTGCAGTAACAAACTGGTGGGAGCGAAAACAGGGACAACTCACCGCATCAAGATGTCCAAGGAATCTTTACCTCTGATGCTCATTTTCCAACTGCTGCGAATTTCTGGTGAGTAAGAGGCAGGTGAAAATTTTAAACTGAATCAGCAGAAACAGTGGAAACGAAGCTGAAATTTTGACCCAGTGTTCAGGTGAAGGGCTTTGCTCCGATCATGTGAGTTCATTTACTGATTCCTCCCATAAAGTGAAAAAAAACCCACAAATTCCAGAATTAATCTAGCCAAAACTAATTGAAAATAATGATGTGACTGTTCTTGAGTTAACGCGACGTGTTTCAAACCGGCTGCGTCCTATCTCTCAGTAACTTGCGGTAATATAACAATAATCTCTCTAGTTGCAGAATCCGAGCCCTCTCTGTTTCAGGGTCCCTTCATAATGACAGCTGAACTCGGAGGCACGGTGGAATTAATCTGTCACTACATTTATGAAGTGGAATTTGTGTTGAGCTATTTCTGGTACAAACAGCGTGTGTGTGAAGACCCGAATCTTGTCGATATCTCTCCTTCTCAGTTGGCCGAGTGTATTTTTATTTCCAAAAACAGGTAACAGCGAATATGAATTCTTTCAACAAATTCGCAATCTCCAGGTGAATGAGTGGGCCAGATTTTATCAAAAGTCTTGTGCAACCACTTCACAGAGTAAATGAGCTGGAGTACAATCATGCTACTTTCCGAAATCCAGGCGTTCACCTTCTAAACCTGCGAGCTCTACAAATTTGAAGTTTGTATTTGCTGAGAAGGATGGCTATGCGCCTCTCCAGAATGGATCCACCCCACTGGTTGGAGGTGAGAGAGTAATTGAAATGAATTCAGGTCGTACACAACATTAACATATAGTGCAAATTAATCGTTAACTGTCCCGCAAACTCTGTCCGGACAGTCCCACCAACAAGACGGTTTTGCTGGTGTTTGCCCCGCCGGTTGAGCTGCCGTTGAGAGAAACCGGCCCCTTAGTGTGTTTGGTCAGTGGTGTTTCATCCAACCAGATCGCTATTTTGTAGAGTATTTCCGGCCTGGTCACCGAGGGACCGAGCGATCCCTGTAAAAGTGAGGCAGGCGGGATCTATAGTATCAGAAGCCACGTCATGGTGTCGATGGAAACCTGGAATAAAGACGCTGTGTGCAATTATATTGTTCCACTGGGGGTCTCCAGAAAAAAAATATTGGACCAAGAGCACGTTGTCCAATGCAGCAGAGGCAGGGACAGGTGAGCTGGTGATATGTTCAATGGAGGCTTTTATTCAAAGTATCAGTTGGAGTAATTCGGTAGTTTCTAATAGCCCGAATTAATCATGTCCAAGACAACCACAGAATACCATGGATATATATATATATATAATGTATGGGTGTGTATGCCTGTTTGGAAATATGTGTGCGTATGAATATGTGTGTATCTGTGTCTCTATGTGTGTATGTTTGTGTATATACATATATCTTATATACATATGTATGCATGCGTTTGTGTCTGTCTATAATGTAAGTAAAAAGTGCATTCAATGTCTTGGCATAACTTAATGTTTCCCTCTGTCCAGGTGGGAGACTTTCTTGACTGCGACATCTTAAAATTACGGAGTGATACAGCACAGAAAGGGGATATTCAATTTATTGCACTCTTTCCCAATAACCTGTAACACTTTCCCCTTCAGAAAATCTCCTTTAATAATCCGAAATCCCCGATGAAAGGTATAATTCAATCGGATTCCCCGTAATTTCAGGCAGTGAATGAGGAACAGGGTTGAGATTAGTTCCACACTGAATGAGTTTATGAGCAGAAAGCAGTTAAGAGGCGAGGAAGCTGGGGAAAAGCGATGCATCTGCAGGGACGTGGCTACCGCTCAATTCCCCCTCTCTCCGTCTTCATTTCCCGGAATGTACTTATCAATCTGCATTTACCTGGAAAAATGCAGATTAATTTTAATATCGGTTGGTGATATCAGCAATTCGGATTTAACACTAACCTCGGGTTATCAACCGACATTGAAGTTGGGTTATTTGGAACTGATCGGGTTGAACTCTCATAGGGAGGTAGCGCATGTATATTAATCTCTGAAGGTGGCAAGACAAGTTGTGATTGTCGCTAACAGACATTGGGAGACCTCGGCTTAAATAATGGAGGAATCAAATAGAAGGGAAACTTGCAATTTATAAAGCCTGGTCAGAGGCAAGCTGGAGTGTTGTGCCCTGGGAGAAGGTACTTTGAACATTTACCAGAATGCGCCCGTCAATGTGGAGAGAAAGGAGAAGCTGGGCTTGTTCTCCTTCCAGGAGAGAAGGTTATCAGGAACTTTTTGCACAGATGCTCAAAATCATGAATGGTTTTGATAGAGTGAACAAGGAGAAACTCTTTTCACTGACAGAGAACCAAAAGTAAAAAATGTTTTGATTTATTTTACACAGAGAGCTGGCACAGACATGATGGGCCGAACTGGCTCCTTCCGTGTTGGTTCAGTCTATCATTCTCTAGTTCAGTTTCCAGGTAGACATTGGTAAGATCTTTTCATCCTGATACATTATAAGCTTGGACCAATCCTGACAGTGCTGTCCTCCAATTGATCTCAACTCGAAAACATTGCTTCATATATTTCATTCCGTGCGTCCATTCGCCGCGATCTGTCGCACTTGCTGTTTGAGGCACCAACTTTTAACTGCGTCACGTTTCCCATGAGGGAATCCCGGAAAATAATGATTGGACCGAGCAGTTTTTTCTAATTGTTTTTCCTCTGTAGGATGCTGCATTCCGACTCTTAATGTTGTCAGAATGGTGGCGGCGATCCCAGTTCTATTCTTGATGCTCATTTTCATTTGGACACATAAAAGCGGCAGATCAGGTCAGGATCAATGGTTATCAGGGACATTTTCATAATTGGTTGTCCAATGTGATTCCGTTCTCGCAGTTTTAAATTGCGAATTACAGATTCTCCTTTCATGAGAACGAGACAAGAGATCCCCCAATGAAAAGTGAGTAACTGAGCCATTTGAACAGTTTATCCCGAACGCCCTCTCCATATTTAACACTGTGTCTAAACCAGTTCAATCCCAACACTGATTCCAATGATAGACGCTGACATGTTCCATGATCTTTCAAGTCTGATTCCAAGACCGCTCGACAATTTTCTGCACTTTTTTTTCCAGGATTTACAAGACCTAACACTTGCATTGCATTTTTGTTCGAATCCAGTTTGTCTTGTGTTTGTGTGTGTGTGTTTGTGTGTCTGTGTGTGTATAATATAAATATTTATGTGCGCGCGTGTCGTTCCGTGTGCGTGCGTGTGTATTTCTGTGCCTATGTGTGTCGCTCTATGTGTGTACGCGCGTCGATGTGTGAGTTCTTGGCTCAGCTTCCGCTGACAATATTACCTTTTAAATGGCATTGAGGTAAATATCTAAAGAGAAAAATAATTACAAGGACACAAATTAAATATCAGTTCTGGAACTGATTTGGCATTGGGGGTGAAAAGCCTAACGTCATGTTAGGCAACCAGCAGGGCTGGTTGCAATTGGTGTTCTTTTGTCTCTGTGTGAATGAATGAATTTAAAAGGGCGAAATCCTCATCTCCGTAAACGTTTGTCTCTATCATTTGATTAAAGTGATACAAACCCTCCCTCAGCGGGCGGACTGGAAACCATCAGGGATTCACCAAAGGGGAGGAGAGTATCAATGTTAAATGGCAGGAACATCAAAGCAGCCACAAGTTCAGCGGGGAGATAGAGCTGAGCATTGTTTAACAGAGAAAAATCAAGAAATACTTTGATAAATGTTGGAGAGATTACCTGACCTGTCTTTTACTTGCTTTTAATGTTAATGTTTAATATATTTCCCAGTCTCGGGGAGGACCTCCCTTTACCTCCCTGGAGTTTGCTGCATTGGAAAATAGATCGAAAAAGAAGGCGGATCGCAGATGGGAACCCGGGATGGATTTACTCTGATGAATTGTGGAGGAGACAGAATTTGCCAAATAATCCGCTGCATTTGCGGTGCAATTTCCAAACTTCAGCTGCCAGTTGACGGTCAAACAGTCAACTTTCCCCTCGCAACTCATTTCGACCGGACTATACCTGGTGTAATTTGCAAGGGGGAGATATGGAAGTGAGCAATATTTCACTGAAACCAGAATCGATAAATAAAACCTTGCAAATCCATCTGCAAAACTTCAAATGATTTTGAAAACTTGTTCGGGCGGGAGGCATGAGGCTTTGTAAGGGAGTGGGGGAGTTTGAGAAAAGTCGTTCTTTCTACTAAAGTACACATTATTCATGAAAATTTATAAACGTTCTTACGCGACCCTTAATTTCTGACATTACATATGATGCAAACCGGGTTACGTTCTTCCAATATTATATGTTGCTCACCACATTTACAAATAGAGTTGACATTTACAAGACAAGTCTTTGTCTTCTGAAGATCTGGATAACCCTTCGTCTTTCTATGAGCATCACTGACTTAATGCTTCAGACCAGAGCTCGAAACGTTTACTCACTTTACTAGTTTCAAATAAAGAGCAGGGAGGGGAGGAAATGTAGATAAATGATCAGCCTGTGATTAAATGGAGAAGAGGGCAGATTAATTGGTGCAATGTATCTTTGTGAAGCAAATGTGGAAAGAGATGCAGCAGTCCTTCTGGAGAAAGATATCGGGCTTCAACCGTGACATAGATCTCTGTGCTCTGCTTGCAGTTGCCAGGGATGCACACTGGGATAAGTACCAAATATCGGCCCATAGGACAGCAAACCGCTGCAGACTGTGTACTTCAGTTTTCCAAAAACATATATAAGTTTTTCATACGACATGATGCGGTATATAACGTGGCGGCACCACTTGGTGATGTATTGCAATACTGTTCAATCTCCTTCAAAACAGTACTTGGCACACTTAGGTACTTAAACGCCATTAAAAACTTGGTGGATTCTCTGGCCTGCACTGAGGTGAGTTAACTCAGCCTAGGCGGGAGATTAACTTGCCTATTTTCCCACTTTATAAGGTACCCAGTTGAGGGGAGGTTACTTGTCGAACGATTCACATATTTTAATCAGGTCTCTTCAGGAGCAAAGGGATCATTTAAACATTGAGAGGGAATGTAAAATAAGCTCTATTTATTTAATCACCTGTCAGACAGGGAATTTGCATGTGATTTCTCGTGGTTAGTTTTGACTATGTTGCTCATTTCAATCTTTCTCGAAGATGTGGGCTTGATAACCACGCTGTCACTGATCCAGTCTGCTTGACCAACACCTCGTCCATAACCTCAAATATTCACCCGCCCCACCACCAACGCACAGTGGATGCAGCCTGAAGTAACCACGAGGTGAACAGCACCTACTCCTCAAGGACCCTTCGGCAGCACATTCCAAACAAGCAAACACTGCCACCTTAAAGTAGAGGGGCAGAAGGGGTCACCACGATCTGCAAGTTACAAAACATCTAGGCATATACATTTTTCCTGCTTCATGTACTCCTCACTTGCCTGGATGAGTGCGGCTTCTACTGAAGAAGTTGACACCGTCCAGGGCAAAGCAGTCCGCTTGATTGGCACCCCATCAAAAAAAAAATCACTCCCTCCAACACCAAAGCACGGTAGCACATTGTGTACCTTCTACAAGATGCGCTGCAGGAATTCACCAAGGCTGCTAAGACAGCACCTTTCAAACCCATGACGTCTACCCCCTAGAAGGACAAGGGTAGCAGCTATTTGGGAACAGCATATCCTGGAAGTTCCTGAAAACACTCATCATCGTGACTTGGGAATATATCGACGTTCCTTCACTGTCGCCGGGTCGAAATCCTGGAACAACCTCCCTGACAGCACTGTGGGTGTACCTACAACACATAGACTGCAGCGGTTCAAGAAGACAGCTCACCACCACCTTCTCAAGGGCAATTAGGGATTGGCAATAAATGCTGGCCCAGCCAGCGAAGCACACATCCTGGGAATAATTTTTAAAAATATCACCTGAAGCCATAAATCCACCAATAAAGCTCTTCATTGTAAATTCCAAAAGAGTTTAACTGGGTCTCTGAAGGAATCTTTAACTATTTCCTGTCAAATGGCATCTGGGCAGATTAATGCTTCACTTTTATAATTCTCAAGCTTGGATGTGAATTGGGTCATTCAGTCCTTCAACCATCTTCTCTGGTGGCAGCAAACTGAATGTTTGATGGTGTTTCTCCCTCAAAGGCAGCTGCCCTTTTTTACACGTGAGGGGCTTAGGTTTAGGTACAGCCTGAACAGAGCTTCCTTCCTGGAACTCCCCAGCTATACTTGCATGGTAAATTGAGACTATAGGAAATATCCAATCAACTCGACCCACCACGTGCACCACACACCAAACAGATGCCATGGGCCTCTTTTCAAACCCCACAGCCACGGTCCCAAGACCCCGCCCGATATGACACTTGTCACACCGTGAGACAACCAGTTTCATTGATCTCCGTCTCTCAGAAGATGCTTTTCAATCTCCACTCTCCAGGAACTCGCTTTGGGACCTTCTCCCAAACCGATGTTTTCTCCCTGGAGCCTTTCACAAGTATCTACCTCCAGGGCTTCGACTCTCCTTCCAATGTTTCTCTCCACAGGATCACCACATACACTGAAGCTTTCCAACACGAATTCATTTTCACTGACTCAACCATCAACAGCGAAACACTGATTCACATGACCATATTAAAGAGTTACAGACCATTAGCTGTCTCCTTAGACATTCTTCCTTGTCTCAAGCATATCTCGAAGTAGATATGCTGCCTGCATCTTCCTCTCTTTAAGTTTAAAGTTTGTAGCCTTCCTCTGCCCCTCATTCGTAACTTCACGAAGCAGGATCCTTTCCAGGTTATTGTCCGTCATTTGGCTAGAAAGCCACCTTGGGACTTTCTCCTCTTCCTGTCTCGCTCCTTGGCCTTGGGACCTGTACGATCTTTTGAAAAATCTGCTCCCTGCAGCTCCTTCTCCCAGGAGACTGCTCCTCTGGAGTCTTGGCTTCAACTTCGGTTTGCTGTCTGTCCCTCTGCTGCCTAGCCTCTCTGTGGCAGCTCCTCCCAATTGAACTCAAACTGCTGCTTTCTCTCCACCCCCCGACAACCCCCCTCCCCCACCAACCGTCCAACCCCACCCTTCTCTCTTTCTCCCTCTATCTCTCTCTCTCTGTTGTGTGTGCGCATGTGTGTGCTTGTGTCTGTGTGTGCCTTTGTTCGTGCGTGTGTGTGAGCCCTCTCTCTCTGGTCCCCTGTTGCTAGGCACCAGCAGTACTTTTTCTGCCCCTTGTATTTGATTTACCTTCTTTACAAGAGTCATAAAACCCATTGTAAATGCAAGTATGCAAACAGTGCTTCAGATCTCTGCTTCTACACAAAACTGAAACTATATCCCAATTTTCACATTTGAACATTCAAACAGTAAAAAATATATAAAATAAAGCTGATATTAAAGATGTATTTTTTACATATTAAACCCAAATAAACATATAACTTACATAACCTATCTATATTTCCTAACATCACCCATGATCATGTCGATTGCCACATCCAACCAGAGGGACTTAATGGCTCCAATCTGCCTGTCAGATTAATCGGTTGAGATATTAAGAGGACGGCTACCTGATGTCTATGATACACAGGGTGATCAGCACGACGAATGGTTCTAAGGGTAGGGAGAATAGGCAACGGCTCGCTGGAATCCCTGTCATTTTTTGTAACGAAGCAATTGTTTTCCTGCAGGTTGAGGAGGACAGAAACTTGCCAGACAGCTGATCTTTGTTTAGCAGAATGAGACTTACGAGCTGCGTCTTTCAATAAGTATCTGTAAATACTCTCGAAATATCTGTGCAGAATTATTCTTTACTGTAAAATGCGCTGCTGTTAATTTGGGGATGTTACTACCCATGAGGAATTGGAATCACAAGATCTTCTGCAGTTCAAAGTTCAATCACCAACAAAAATATTCAGTAATAAGCACACCCTGGGCTTCCAGAACATCTTTTTAATATTTATGAGGTTAAAGATGCGATGGAAGTAAATCGCATCATCTCAGTGAACCAGCATTTAAAACGTGTTTGAAAGACCTTCCAATGTGAGGATCGAATTGTGTCCATGTTTGTGAGTTATTAACATCGCCAGAAAACCTCTTTCAGTCACAGCCGCTGGGTGGTGCTGTAAGCAGGATAGATGCTAACATTTACTGGAGGAATAATTCTTAGGGTCATGGGGAGACATCTGGTGCGTGGGGCTAAAGTGAACATCCAAAGAGCTGGCATAGGCGGGACGGAACAAATGTCCTCCTGCTGTGCTTTCAGTGTCTTCGCAACAGTGATTTTAGTCAGCAAAACCCAAACAAATGTATTATCAAAAGAGCGGAAGATTTGATCTCCTTTCAAGAGTAAATTTAACGTTGTTTACTCCCAGGACAAAACCAGTGAAGGCTCAGGGTCCACTTACACTGCAATTTTCGTATCAGTGCACCCTAACTCCCCATCCAGTATCTGTCGGTCCATACCCCTACTTCTATCCTGCTTACATTCGCTGTATAAATGTATTTGTAAATTGCCCTCAGAAATACCCTGGGTGCATCTGGTCTGAATGATAAAAAAAAACCCTGAAATCACAGAGGTAACATTGGTTTTAATATCTATTTTACTAAATAGGTAAATTGAGCACAGTTGCATTACAAAACCTATTTGAATAATATCTTGCTCACATACTGCATAACGATGCAGAATGCAATTATAAACCAGTAACAGATAATAGAAAGCAGGAGAGGCCGGAGTGGAAATGCAGGGGATATTTCATCATTAGAATAGGGGACACTGAGAGATTATTCAGTTCCGGCTTTGGGTGACATCACAACAATGGCCTGAATTTGCACCGGTTGGGCTTTAGGAATTTCCTGCCCAACAGGAAAGTTTCTACAACACGTCATAGTCGGGAAGCAGACAGTGATCTATTTCCCTCTTTCCTCTCAAATCAGATTTGCGATACTCCTTAAAGGCCAAGCGGGCATAAAGTGACTGTGGAGAAAAAATGAAAACCGAATCTATTAATATAACAAGCACCATCATCATAGGAATAGGAGGAGGCCATTCAGCCCCTCCTGCCAAATAAATTAGCTCATGTCGGATGAGTATCTTAATTTCGATCTAACCATCTTGGTTCCATTATTGTTAATCTCCTGCCCCCCAGAAAATCTATCAATCTCAGTTTTGATCTTTTCAAATCGAAACCACCGCCTTAACAGTTTTTTTTTGGTGGGAGGGATGGAGTGAGAGTTCCAGATTTCCACACACTTCTGTGTGACGAGGAGTTGCCTAACATCATGCCTGAACAATGTGGCTCTAATTTTAAGGTTCCATCGCATTGTTCTCGACGGCCCAACGCCCCTCCCGGACACACACGAACCAACTTTTCCTCCCTTTATTAATAATGGGACAAAGTGAGCACCTCACCTGTGGCAAGAGCGGATTTGAAAATTACTGCCAGGGACGTTGATATTGCTTCCCTTGCATCCCTCATTAGCCTGGGATTCATGTCATCCACGCCAAAAGATTTATCCAGTTTTAAGGCCGCTAAAACCGCTAGTGTCCCCTATCAGTATATGTTAATTTCATCTGATATTTCACAGTCCTCCATCCTCATGTCTATACCTGTGTTGCCCTTTTCCATTGTGAAGACCGAAGCTAAGTGGTCATTGAGGACTGTACCCACGTCTTCCGGGTCCAGACACAGATTACCTCCAAGGACCATAATCGGCCCTATTCTTCCCCTGGTTATTCTCTTGCTCTTTATATATTTATTTAAAAAGCTCTTTGGGTTATCCTTTATTCTGCCAGCCAATCGTTTCTCATGCACTCTCTTATCTTTCCTAGTTTCCTTTTAAATCTCCTCCCTGCACTTTTTATACTCCTCTACGGACACTGCCATATTGAGTCTTCGGTATTTGCCATCAGCGTCTCTTTTTGTCTTAATCCTAACTTTAATGCCCCTTGACATCCAGGGTTCTGCGCAATTGCAGCCCCCCGCCCACCCTTACACACTTGTCTTCACTGGAACATATTTGCCCTGTACTCTCCCCATTTCCTCCTTAAAAGTCTCCCAGTGTTCTGATACAGTTTTTTTCTGCAAGGAGCTGCTTCTATTGCACTTGGGCCAAATCTTACCTCATGTTAGTAAAATTTGCCTTTCCCAAGCTTAGAACTTATACTCCCGGCCTAAATTTATCCTTTTTCATAACTATCCTAAATCTAACTGTGTTATGTTCACTATCGCGAAAATTGCCCTCTATTGATACGCCTTCCACCTGCCCTGACTCAGTTCCGAGTATTAGGTCCAGAACTTCCAGCTGCTTGTGGTAGAAGTCTTTCCTCTCTGTTCGTCTCATAAAAGGCCAATTTATTGCTTCTTAATACTGGCAGTAATATACCAATTAGGCCACAAACTCTGGTGTTAGGGGTACTTATCCACTATTGTCGAATTGGACTCCATTAAAGTTTTAGGAACAGTTTGCATATTGATGATGTTTCGCGGTTTGGGGGCCCATTGACGTTTGTGGCCCATTAATTTACTGGAGCCATTGGTGCATTCGTGGCCATTGGCACGCAATCCTCTGTGAGTAACTAGACTTTCCCGACTGGGATAACATTTCTATTCATATCCTAACCATTAACACACAAATGATCACCATCAAATAGCGGCGAAATGGACAGATCACGGCCGAATACAATTGCGAGCATTGAAACTGCTGTAATAATATGCAGACAAAATGAGTTTTGGGATAAGGTCTTTGGCATCCAATCCCGGATATTACAAGTGGTTAACAGAGGGCAGGTAACAGTCTCGAGCTGCTGAATTTGTGTCACAATTCCTTTCCCTCTAACTGGAATCAGGATAATTCCTCCCGCGCTCTTCCGAACTGATATTACAAAGGATATGCTTATGTTCCTGGTAGAATGTCTCTTAATTCTTTACTTCTGATTACCTGCTGTTTTTACTTTGGATCTCTAGCTTTATGTGATTTTTATCTTTACTTTGTTTATTTCTACGGTGAGTCTAGATCCCATCTTCCTCGGCCCTCATGCCTCCGTCTTCCACCCAACAATTTTGTTTCTAAATATCTTAGCCACTGGAATTACAACGAAGCTAAGGTCTAACTCACGGTAGTTTTATAGGTAAATCAAAATATGTTCCTGTTGTAAGTGGGCAAAGAAGGAATGAGTTCTGGAGAATATCAGTGTGCGAGTCTGTGTGTGCGTTTGACTGTGGGATTGCGAAAGCGATTGTGCGCCTTGCCTCAATGGTTTTTCCTGTATCTTTCTTCCCCCACCCACCCCACCTCCCCATACCCATCTCTTAGTCAGGAGGCCGTGGGTTAGAGGCCTCACTCGAGGGACTTGAGCAATAAGTCTGGACTGACATTCAAGTGCAGGACTGAGGGAGTATTGCAATTTCGAGATGCGGTATTCAGGTGAAGCTTTAAGCTGAGGTCTGGCTGTGCTCTCCAGTTGGATAAAATATGTCGTCAGCGCTGTTGAAGAAGGAGCAGGGCGGAGTTATTACCTGTGCCCTGTTTGATATTTAACCCCTCAACCAACATCTCAAAAAATAAATCATTTGGACCATTAAGAATATCATTTCTATGGGATCTTAATGTGTGCAAAATTGCTGCTGCGTATCATACACGACGAACAGTAATTACGTTTCCGAGAAGTGCCTTTGAGTGACCAGTGCCTTCCTGAATACGTGAAAGGAGCAATATAAACAAAATTATTTTGATTGTGTGCAGGATTCTATCGTGTACAAGACGCATGGCGAAACATGATAAGCGAATTGGCCAGTGAACAGCCGAGCAATCCATTCAAATCGATAGAGTCATCATTCCAGTTTCCTGATTAAACTTTGGTAATTTTTGTGTTAATTGATTTCCGAATTTTACTTATCTGTTACAAAACCTTCATTCAGGCAATTCTTGCATAGAAACATTGAACATAAAAATGTCAAATCGGTACAGACGGCAATGAAAGCAGAATCAATCACAGATTCAAGAATGAAGGCTTGAAGGGGAGAAAATAGTTGGGGTAAGGGGTCTGAGAAGGGGATAGTGGGACTAATTGGATGGCGTTTACAAAAATCCCGGATGGACAGAATGGGCCGAATGGTCTCCTCCTGGGATGTATCAATCTATGATTCTATGAAACGCAATTGCGGCCCAAGATAATCTGACGCATCTTCTTATAGTATTTTTGAACATCAATGTTGAATGTGTCCCCTAGTCTCAGGGCGGACCTCTCTACGCTTCTTTGGACAAGACTGCATTGGAAAAGAGATCGAAAAAGAAGGCGGGTCGCAGATAAGAATCCGGATGTTTTCCCTCCGATGAATTATAGAGGAGAGAGGATTTGCGAAAGAACCCACAGCCTTGTACAAGTAACCAATGAGCCATGGAGATCCCCATCAAACAATTAAGCTTTCTCCGTGCAATCGTCAGGGCTAGCAAAGGCTGGCTCATTTTTTTTTAAAAAGATGAAATAGGTTACCTTGAATATTGCGAAGGATATTATACTGTGTTAGTGTAATTCAAGCGTGAAAGTAACATTGAGCAAAAATTAGGGACTTCCTTGTGTTTCGCTTAAACGTTTCTGCGGACCCTGTAACTCCAGTTTCTGACAGGATTATTATATCCCTGCAAACGTCTGTATGTAAATAAAATAAATTATTCTTGGATTTTAATGACACAGGAGAAGTTTGTTTTGATCAATATTTAGCTTATAATGCCAACTGGATGAAACTGCAATTTATTTTGAGATGGCAATATCAGTCCTTGGTTGAGATGGTGGTAGTTGTCGGTTTCTCTGTCTGAGAGGTGTTGTGTTAATGATTTACAGGATTGGAACACAACAGTAAAGGAACAGGAAGCAGATGCAGGAAACATATGAAGGTTCAATTTTACTTTTATACAGTTTTTTTATGTTTGTGTTTAAGTTTAAGCTTCATGTTAGAGACATGGAGTGAGTGCAGTTTGTTTTGGAAAAAAAGCAGGTGACCGAGGAGTAATGGTTCCCAAAAATCCCCACCATTGAAGGATTCTATTCTCATGTCTGGGATATTGTGGGCAAGCTGATAGAAATGTATCGCCAGCAAAACCCAATTATCATTGTAAAATGTAACTGCCAGCATGATAGAAGGCAATATTGATGGAATTTCTTATCATTCAGTTTAGATATTATTGTTTTCCTGATCCTAGGTTTGCAAACATTAGCAACAAGATATTCAGTTAGAGAGAGAGAGAGGGAGACAGAGGGAGAGAAGGCGGAGGAGGACACCACACCTGGGGGTTACACTGCTTAACGATCAAATTCACATCAGTCTGCATATTCGGATTCATATTACTTCAGGATCAGAGAATGGAAACGGGTGAGATTCCGGCGTAACAAAGAACTGCCTGTTAAAACTCTTTCAAGATCCATATCCCAGAAAATGTCCAATAAATCTCTTGCGGTTAAAAATGATCTCTTAACAGTATCCTTCTTGTGGAAGTTAATTTAGATTATGCTGTGGGGTTATAAAAAACAGATCTAAGCTCAACAGGACGATATAGGAGCTATAAGGTTTAAATTAAGGGGACAGCCTTCTCTGTGCAATCGTCAGGGGTTACAAAGACTGGATCATTATTAAAAAAAATATGAAATAGATTGCCTTAAATATTGCGAATGATATTCCACTGTATTAGTGTGATTCAAGCGTGAACGTAACAATGAGCAAAGATTCGGAACTTCCTTGAGTTTTTCTCAATCCTTTATGCGGACTCTGTAACTCCCGTTACTGGCAGGATTATTATTTCCTTGCAAATGCCTGTAGGTAAATAAAATAAATTATTCATCGATTTTATTGACACAGTAGAGATTTCTTTTGAACAATATTTAGCTTATGTCACCTGGGTGAAAATGCAATCTGTTTTGAGATGGCAATATCAGTCCTGGGTTGAGATGCTGGTATTTGTGGGTTTCTGTGTCTGAGAAGAGCTGTGTTAATGATTTACAGGATTATAACACAACAGGAGAGTGACAGGAAGGTGATGCAGCAAACTTACGAGGGTTCAATTTTACTTTTGCACAGTCTGTTTTGGTTTGTGTTTAAGTTTAAACCTACAATTCAGAACCTTAGAGTGAGTAGAGTTTGTTTTGGAAAAAAAAAAACAGGTGACCGAGGAGCAATGGTTCCCAGAAATCCCCACCACTGGATGATTCACTTCCCACGTCTGGGATATTGTCGGCAAATTGATAGAATTGAATAGCCATTGAAACCCAATTATCATTGTATAATGTAACGGCCAGCATGATAGAATGCAATCTAGATGCAATTTGTTATTTTTCTGTCTAGATATTACTGTTTTCCTGATCCTAGGTTTGCAAACATTGGCAGCACGATATTCAGTTAGGGAGAGAGAGAAAGAGCGAGAGAAAGAGAGAGCGAGAGAAGGAGGGAGGAGAACACTACACCTGCTTCATTGCATTACCGATCAAAGTCACATCAGTCTAGATTTTCCGATTCTAGTTACTCCAGAATCAGCAGATACAAACGGATCAGATTCCAGAATAACAAAGAGATCCCTTTTAAGACTCATTCAAGACCCATCCCTCAGAAATTATCCAATAAATCCTTGCGGGAAACAAATAAGCGTTTAGCAGTAGCATTCTCGTGAATGTGAATTAAGATTGTGCTGTGGGGTTATATAAACCAGATATAAGTTCAACAGGGCGATTGAAGTACTATAAGGTTATAATTACGAGGACGGGTTACACGGGCTAGGCTTGCATTGCCTCGAATTTGGGAAGTTAAATTGTGACCTGATTGAGGAGTTTAATCTGATTAGTTGATTCAGTAGAATCGATAGAGAGGAATTATTTCCTCTAGTGGGGCTGGGAGGCCAGGGCAAGGGGGCAGCCGCGCAATGATGAGAGATTGAGTGGGATCGGTCCATAGATTTTGGAGTTTAGAAGAATGAGAGGTGATCTCATTGAAACATATAAAATTCTGCAAGGGCTTGACAGAGTTAATGCTGAGAGGGATTCCTAACTCTACACCCCGCCCAGCCCACGCCATGCTTGGAGCGTCCAGCAATCAGTAACAAATCTCAGGATAAGGTGTTACCTATTCAGGACTGAGTTGAGTAGAAATTAATTCACCAAGAGGTTTGTGAATCTTTGGAATTCTCCACCCATAGAGCTGTGGATGCACAGTCTCTGAGTGTGTTCAACGCAGCGATCAGTAGAGTTTTAGAACGAATGCATAAAGTGAAAGTGGAGTTGATGGAAAAGGTCAGCCATTATTCATTGGTGGAGCAGGCGTGAAGGGCAAATCAGGCTTCTGATCCTTATGTTCCTTTCTATGAAGATCTGGGGGATGGGAGGTGGCGGGGTGGGTTGTGGGGGGGATGGGTGGGAGGTGTGGAAGAGGCGGGGGGTGGGGGCATGGGGCGTGAGATGCACAATAAGGTCCGTCGATTTAAAAGCTGCTGCAAGGCAGCAAACATTTATCAGTCCAGTTTATTCCACGACAACGTTGATACCCATTGTCCAACAGCCAGGTCCCGGTCTGTATCTGAGAACGGCACTGAAAGTATCTAAGCCCCTCGTCATCTACAGGCAGGGGGCCTGGGTGGTGTTTTGAAAGCCTTATCTTAGCTCCTGTTACCCAAATCAATGGCGCTATTGGCCCGCCTGTGACGTGGCACAAGAAGCTTGGCCTGCTTTTAGAGACCCTTCCATTTTTTATTGTCTCTTGCCTTCAATATCGAGCAGCAAACTGGTCAGTTATGGCGAAGACTTATCTGCCATTCAAACACATCATCACCTCTTTTTCTTAAGAGCATCAAAACATTAAGGAAAATCAAACATTTCAACTGATGAGTCCAGACACACGGATTCCTGACAGGATGTAATTTACTGCTCAATACGTACCTTCCTCCCTCCTGAATCAGCATGTTGTTGATTAATGTCCTGCTCCAGGGACTTGAGCCAGATTGATGCCTCAGGAGTCAGTACTGACGGAGTGCAGCAGTTGAAGAGAAGCTGTGTTTTGGATGATATGATAAATTGAGGCTCTGCCAAAAATCTCAAGCAGATGTAAACTATGCCAAAGTATGCCACAGGCAATATTGGAAGAAGAACAGGAGCACGAATGAGAGGGGAGGGGAGGGATGCAGTTCCCCACTTCCTCAACTCACCCCTCACCGGCCCTGGGGCCAATATTTACCTCGCAACCAACATCTGCTCATTATCACACTGATGTTTGTGGGAGCTTGCTGTGCGCTGATTGGCTGCTGCGTTTCCTACACAACAACTAAGACGACACGTCAGAAATTCTTCATCTGACTGGTAAAAACTTTGCGATGCCCTGAGCTCATTGAAGGCGCTGTGGAGATTCATGTTTGTTTTTCTTTTTCAACCAAAAGTGCCCATGTGAAATGGCACCAATCAGCAAACTCACTTTAATCTCCGTGAAATATGTAAACTTATGTCCCAGTGATGGATGTTAGAGAGAAAGGGATAGGTTGTAATCGGTATAAAGCACAATCATGTGTGGCCAGATAAGGAGCAAAACATGTTAGAAAGGAAGATGGGATATGCCTACCTCGGAAGCACTGTCCAAATGTTATCAGGGCTCAAATAAGATGGATTTTATTTCAATCGGGGAGCAATAGTTCCATGGGTGTTTGAAATTGTACAGCAGGGATGATCTCACAGTGTGGCTGCTGCAATTTCCCCTACTGTCCGCACGGGCGCTGTGTAACACTCTTCTCGCCCTCCTCTGCTATCTGATCATCCAGGAGTCACCTCTTGTCACATTCCCCGATTCCAGCCCTTGCACTTTGTCATTCTTGGGCCACAGCTCCCGTGCGGGGAAAATGGCCGTCATCTGAACGTGACGTCACATTAAGTCGTCAAACGAAGAAGAGACACTTTAGACGCGAGAGGGATCAAAAATTCTGCTCGGAAATTGGCGCATGAAGAAAATAAAAATGGCTGCTCTGGAGGAGTTTGACCTGAGCATGCGCAGCAGGTTGACCCAGTGTGCAGTGCGGCCTGTTTCACTGATTGAGGCCTTTCCCAGCCGCTGGGTATTATCGGAACAGAAGCCGCCATTGCCCCATCGATAAGTGCAACAGGAGGGCTTTCATTCCAAAACAGAAATGCTGTAATTTAACGATTTTATACCGGACCGCAAACAAATATTACACCAAATGATTTATTTCATTCATGTCCCTTCAGAGGACATGTGTCACTGTGTCACTGTGTAAGTGCTCATTTTTGTGCAACAACTTGAAAGATATCGGGAATATCACTGTATCTTGTGTTACTGTAAGAGTTAACAACTGGCACATAGAGGATACTGGAGCTGTAGAGGTGAGTGTGGTGGCCCATGCTGCGCTTGACTATGTGTGTGTATAGTTAATGTGTCTCACTTTCTATTTTGCTGTCAGTGTGTGTGTGTGTTTTGTGTGTGTGCGTGTTTGGTGTGTGCATGTGTGTGTTGTGTTCGTGTTTGTTTGGTGTGTGTGTTTGTGTTTGGGCTGTGTGTGTGTGTTCGGTGTGTCTGTTTAGGGTGTTTGTGCTTGTGTGTGTGTTTGGTGTGTGTGTGTGTGTGTGTGTGTGTGTGTGTTTGTTTGTGTGTGTGTGTGTGTGTGTTAGTGTGTGTGTGTGTGTGTGTGTGTGTGTGTGTGTGTGTTTGGTGTGTGACCAAGATATTACCGGCGGAGGGTGATAGCAGAAGATTATCCCTATGCCGGCTCTTTCAATGATTACTTTAGCCCAACATCCCAGCTATCTCCTCTTGACCCTGAGAATGCGTCCTCTTTTGCCACACCACTCCAATAACTGTTAGTGACTGTGCGCCTTATTGCACAACCCATAGCTGTGCCTGAAAGCTGATTACCGGTGATGTTAATAATTTGGAAACCTTAACACAATTTACTCAACATATCAGAAGATCAGTAAAATGCATGACCAAAAATTGAGATGATCTTTCACTGAGTTTTAATTTCAGAAACTTTAAAATCTGGAGGCCGTAGCTGTTAAGATGACTGAACAGTTGGATAACTCCAATCCACTCAACAGTCTCTTGTCAGTCCTGTTCTAGCAGATAGAAATATTCTCAAATGATCATCGTTTATTCCCCTGTTAAATTAGATTTTGCACAGATATTGTAAAGATAATTTGGAGAGCCTTTTTGCAAGAAGCAGATGGGAAAGATCGTTCACTATACAATGTTCATCCATCCAGAAACGTTATGCCTCCCTCAAACATCAGAACAACACTTGTTTCCTAAGTAATTTCAGTGGGTTTCACCATCCACCCCAGTACCCAACTCCCAACTCGACGCACCATTTTCCCTACCCAGAGAACAATTCCCAATGTTAATCAGTCTAAAAGTCATAGACGTTGTGATATCAGTCCTCAATTTGTCTTTTAATAGTTTGTCCTCCTAATCCTACTGGAACAATGCCGCAGGAGGAGGCCATTCATCCTCACAGTTGAGTTTGTTCTGCCATTAAATCAGGCTATTGATTGATACCTTAACTCTGTCTTGTCGCTTTATTCTATAACCCCTGTCTATCCATCTGAGCACTGCGGAGTGCAAGGCCACACATTTTCTACAGTAGAACTTGGTTTGGTACATCCTTTTCTGTTTCGTATATCCTGTTCCACATGCTTAACAGTCAGGGATCTTGCTCCACTCTGTCCAAGTTTCTCCAACAATCAATGGTAACTATATCTAAACGTTTTGTGAGTGTATGTCTGCTGCATGTCCAAGGGCTGGAATGTTACCAGCTTGTTATGGGACACTTCAGCAATTAAATCGAACCACGTTCACTTTCCACCTCGCAATACCCTTGTGTGCAACTCCGGCCTCCTGGCCGTACAGGGTCCCTCTCAGAGAATGGCTATATTACAGATCCAGGGTAATAAGTTCAAGGGTGTTGGGTGCGAGTGAGGAGTAATTCTGACAGAAAGTGACAGGCGGGAGACAGCTATTGGGTGACACAGTTACCAAAATATTAACATCTGATTCCAGCTTTCTTCAATCTAGCATGGTATTTTTGTGGAGACCAGAATAAATTAGTGTGTTGTGGAGGAATTAAACAAATCGCTCGCAATTAGGGATGTTAACCCTGCACCCACGCAAACGTCACAAGCGTTAATATTGTTGAATTCAGCACCATTGCCTTTTGCCTACAGTTTGAGCCACTCTGGGCCACGCCTCGCCTTTCACAGGCTTCTCACACGAACTGTTACGTGTTGCCCTTTGCAGGCAGAGCTGTGCGTGGGCTCCGAACCTGTAAACAGGAAACCCTCAGCCAACAGTTACAGGGGCTGATTTTTCCAGTATGCTATTTTTGAACAGTGCATATAATCTCTGCAAAATGTGCATTTTCTCCATGTCTTATGAGTCCCGAGGCCGAGCACAGAGACACCAGAGAGAAGAAATGGTGCAAATCACACAGCAACATGTCCGGGTGCACCGAACTTGAGATTGTTAATGTCCTGTGCATTGCTGCGTCTGCTTCCAGGTTTGTGTCTTCTTCGCTCCTCATTCAGAATTGTCTCATTGCAAGTTTGAGACCACTGAGCTAGTCAGTCAGGAGCAAAATTGCTCCCACACGTACATCCTATCATATTAGCTTCATGTGGAAGAAATACATTATGTCACCTGATCATAATCGATCACGTCAACATTCTCCAATCCAGCGGATTACCTGGTGAATCGAGATTCCCTGGCTTCCCATTTGGTGTGCAAACCGCCCCATTTCACCAGCAAGCAAAAGAGCCGGGGCGACGCCGGGGTGGGGGTGGGGGGCGGTGGGTGGCGGGGGGATGGTGGTGGTGGTGGGGGGTTGGGTGGCGGGCGGACAGGGGGTGGGTGGTGTGGGGGGGCGACGCTGGGTTGGGGGTGGGAACACGGGATGGGTGTGTGGGGTAGTGGGGTTGGTGGTGGATAACCCGGTGGCTCATTTTTTTCCTGGGCCTCCCCGTGACAAATTTTATCCTTCAAACAATGTCAGAAAAAACAATCCAGATGAATATCAAGTTGCTCTTTGTGGATTCTAGCTGTGCGCAAATTCTCCAAATTCCCTGTTTTGCAACAGAGGTTGCGCTTGAGCAAAAAACCTTCATTGGCTGCAATCCCATTTCTCTTTCACCCTGGCGCCTGCAATTGTTTCAAATAAAACCATCAACGCTTGAATCCACCGGATTTATTAATGAGGGGCTGTTGTGCTTTATATTTTGCTGTTCTAGACAATTCTGCAGAGGAAACATGTTCTCTTTCGCTGTCATAACAGAATTTCTAGTGTTGATTTTTTTCCCTCCCAGTTATTGTATCTCTGGCACTTTTGTCCTAGACTCTGGCAGCCCACAGTCTCTCGCTCGGAAGTAACTACAAGGTGCATTGTCACACCGGCTGGTTGGCAGCGGGACCGGTCCAGCGGTATCAATATCAGCACCAGGAAAATCTACAACTTGTTTTCTCTGTGACAAAATACAACTCTCCAACTGGGAGATTTTCGGGAGAGATTAACCAGAGATCCATTCTCTATTGTCTGGTCATTACGGACGTGCAATGATTCCCTGTTGCTCATTATAGGTACACATTACGATTATTTTATACTTTGCACCATAACTAATCAGCAGTTTAAACCCAATAGCGATTGAATCATATCTCTCCATCCCGCCAGGATCTCCAATAATCTACTTCTTAATCCTGCCACCAGCTGAAATTGCCTCAATGGTGTACTTGGTGAAGGGTTTGGACCCCGATTCGTTTGCTGTCAGCTCAAATGTTTCCAGGCGCGATACCGAGGAACAGAGCGATTCTGGGACCATCAAGACGGATGGAACCAGTGCCGTCAGGAGCCATATAATTCTCCGGGTGGGAATTGGAGCAGCGGTGCTCGCTTTACTTCAGCCGTTAAAATCAATTCCAGTGAAACTCTTCTTCGTGGAAGTTTCTTGCCTGAGAGAGGTAGCTATTAATATTTTCCTGGTTTAGTTTATATGCCTCTTATTTTTTTGGTATTATCTCTTTGTACGTTAAATATTGCCTCTTCCGATGTGCCCATGACCCCTATCTCATACATCTCATTTTCCCAGTGTAAAGCTTTATGCAATATTCATCTCTCTGTCTCATTGGGATTAATGTGTCTGTCGGGATAAAGGACATTCTAGAATGTCACTGATCAAATAACACCCTAGTTTTCCGTTTACTACTTCCTCCACTGATTCCTCTCTCTTATTATCTATATTCGACAGATTTTCCAGGAGAGCGACAGGCCATTCGGCTTCTCTGCTCCGTGCTGCTATTTATGTTCCACACAAGCCCTCTCCATTCCCACTTCAAATCATAGATTCAACATATCCTGCTATTCCTTCCGCACTCATGTATTTTTCCAGTTTTGTCCTGAATGCATCTCAGCTATTCACATTAACCACTACTGCGGTAACGAGTTCCCTATTCTCCCTATTCTGTGGGTTTATAAATTTCTCCTGAATTCCCGATATGAGATAATAGGGACTGTCATATATTGATGGCCCAGAGACCGTGTATGAACCCTACACATGTCCAAAAAATGTTTCTTCTACGCTCACAAATCACTTGTAAAGCCGAAAGTTCTCCATCACGTCACCCTTCAGTCTTCTCTTTTCAAGAAATAAAAACAACCCCAGCCTGTTCAAGCTTTCTGATAATTATAAGCTCTCAGTGCGAATGTCACCTGGGTGACGGTTCTTTGTTTCCACCTTTCCAATCCTCTATATCCTTTTTATAATCTGGAGATGAATGTTGTTCACAGGACTACATATAAGCTAATGATAACTTCAGCAAAGCCTTTTCTATTTTTCAATTCTATTTCTTTAGGCATTGCTCCCAATGCTGCGTGGTTTGCTTTTTGTATCCTTATTAACCTCTGTCTCTAATGCCAAGTGTTTGTGTGTCTGTAACCCATTTCTCTCTGCACCTCTGTCCGATTTAGAAACTCATTTCCAGTGAGCGTATAATCCTAGCACTAACACTAATCCTAACCCTAATCCTAACCCTGACCTTAAACCTGATCCGAACCCGAACCATAACCCCAACCCTAATCCTAACCCTTATGATAGCCCTAACTCTTACCCAAACAAAGCAGGGCCCTAAGCCTAATCCTCATCATTCCTAGCAAAAACCTCCTAATCCTAACGTTGAATAAAAAGCAGAGCATAGAAGTCATTTGGGGAACTATAAACAAGACAGTCTAACATGACTGGTGGGCAAACCTTTACCATCCATTATTCTAAATGAAATAGGTGAGCATTTCTCAGTAGATGGGGTAGTTAAGGTCAGCACGCACCGGTTTGTAGAAGTGTGGTTATGCTTAAAGAGTTAAATAGAGCTTTTATTCTGAAGAAATGTCTGAATGGATATTTAAAGGGAATACGTTGGATATTAAATGAATGGATTTCCACAAGGCCTTCATGTGCCTCACAAGATGGTGCTGGGAAATAATAAAACGCACACCTTGTATGAGATGTGGGAAGATGGATAGAAAGTTAGAAGAATGCAGGGGGGTGATTGAGTATTCCTCAGATTGACGGGGTTTGGAAGTGCTGAATTGCAATGTGGACTTTGAAGAGTGAGCAGAAATCTGGAGGCCCCATTGCTTCATCCTGTGTCCCACACTGCGCTGGTCATTCTTGTGTAGTTCTATCATATCCTTGTGCTGAAATATATGTATGTATGTGTGTATGTATGTATGTCTGTATGTGTGTATGTATGCATGTATGAGTGTATCTAGCTATCCACCTACTTACCTCTCTGTCTAACTGTCCGTCTATCTTTCTATCTATCCATCTCTCCTTCTCTCCATCCATCCATCTGTCTCTCTCTATAATTCTCCCTCTAACTCTATTTATCTCCCAATTACTCTATCTCTCTCTCCATATCCATCGTTCTGATTTCAGCTTTGTAAATTCGCTTCACTTTTCTAATCTGTTTCATCTTATTTTTTTTAATGACCTTGAGATGCTGATGTTATTGACAAGACTGACATTATTTGCCCATCTCTAGCTCTCCTTTTGCTAGAGTCTACTTGACCGTTCTGTCAGAGTCAAAAGGCTTCAGTTACGGTATTTATTCTCAAATACAATGCTTTTTATTTGCTCTCCAGATTCACCGCTACCTGCCCCCTGCTGTTTCTCGCATTTCGGGAGTTTGTTGGCGGCGCTACTCCTTCTGGTGTTAGTCCTGCTCGCAGGCGGAAGGATCTGCACCACCCGGCAAGCAGGAAGAGATTGGAGGGAGATGTACTCAGGAGCGTTCTTAATCTATCTACTTGGCGAAGGGCTGTATACACTTTCAGCCGGCTCAGTGTGAAATGTGGACAGTTCTACTTATTTTAAAATGCTCCTTCTAACAGGCAATATGAACACTGATAAGTAACTGACATATTCGAGAGCAAGTACAGAAGAAAAGGCGGTAACTATGAATAGAAATGGTTCTCAGCGTGTGTAAATAGAGATGGTGGATTTTGAGTTCAAGTTTGAATATATCTGGTTACTATCATATGAGTGTATGAGACTTTACATGGCGCATGTTTTAAGATAGCACTGATTACCTTTTCAATAGCACTGTGACAATAAATGTAAAAAAAAAATAGATGGGGGGTCAGCAGAAAATGCTAAAACTCAGTGTGATATATTTTCGTTGGATTAAGGGTTATGGTAGCAAGGATGGTAAACAGGGTTGAGATGCGGATCCAAAATGATTTAAATGTCTAGCGGTGAAGGCTCGAAGGGCTGAATGTCCTCTTTCTGCCCCCTGATGATGCTGTTTCTCATGATCACGGTTTGTGCTTTCTCTTGCAGACTCTTTATTTTCGACTGGCGTTTAATGCGGACCCAACGCTCTGATAATAATGGAAATTGACAGCTCATATGCTGCTTCCGGGATATGACGTGCTGTCGAAAGTTACCTCTTTTTTCGTCCTCATTGGCGGACAGCCTGGACATGTGAACCTTCCTAACAAATTGACATCCCAAATTCTAAACGCAGATTTATCAGTAATAAAGAGGCAATTTATCGACTTCTGGAGAGACTGCATGCCTCAGAGAACCGGCTCCATTTCAAGAGAACGTTGACATTCGGACATTTTATCTTTCTGTTCAGTTTCTACATGTGTTAATTTGTTGTGTTAGCGTTTTTTTAAATTTAATTGCGGATCTTTGTTTCAGCTTGAGCAGGAAAGAGAGCATCAGTCTCCAATTTACCAACCCATTAAAGCAGGTTTTGAAATCCAAGAATTGCATTTGTCATTTGAAGTTGTTTGGTCGCTCAGTCCAAATGTGCTCATTGAATTTGCAATTGAGGATATCTTTATAGAGCAGATTTGTGCGGTTTAAGATTTGGGAACATTTCTACTGGAATGATAACAGAAATAAGATTTTATGATTTCAGATAATATTGAACAGGCTGGCACTCTTTTCTCTAGAAAAGAGTAGACTGAGAAAGTGACCGGATAGAGGTCTTCAAAATTATGAAATGATTGTACACTTGAGGGGATAACAAGAACGCTAGGCCATCAGTTTAAGATATTCATTAATAAATCCAATCGGGAATTCATGATAATATTCTTTACCCAAGGAGTGGGTACAACGTGGAGCTCGCTCCCAGGGGGAGAAGTTGAGTTGACTATCAGACGTGCTTTTCAGTTGAAGTTGAATAATCACATGAGGGAAAAATGAATGGAATGATATGTTAATGGGGTGGGATGCAGAAGGTTGGGAGGAGGCTCGTGTGAACCAGAAACATCATCGTGGAGGGAATGCAAGCCTAGTCTGAGCAACCTGCTTTTGTAGTTTAACCTTCTTAACCCGAGTCCTGTTAAAATATATCTGTTGTCAATAACACTACAATACAAACTAAATTCACATTAACAAGGTCAGCACAGTCAGGAGCTCAATTAAATCCTCAACAGGTTTATTGGACAGTTTCTGGGAGATGGATCTTGAAAGTGACTTTACCAGGAGCTGTTTTTAGTTGCTTGTTTCTCTCAACCGGCTTTACCTTTTGATTCCAGAGTAAACAGAATGAGAATATTTAGACTGATATGACCCAGATCAACAATGAAGTGTGCCCGGCTCTGGGGTAATACCCTATCTCTATCATTGACAACATTGTTGCCAAATTTTGCAGAATTGGAATCAGGAAAATAGGGAAATAAAAACAGAAAAAGAAAAAAAAAACATCGATCCAGATTGCACCTACCAGCCTGGCAGTTCAGTGGTATGATGATAATTGGGTTTCTATGGCAATATATCCCTATTAATTTGTCTACAGCATTCCAGGAATGAGCAGTGAATACCCCAGTGGTGATCGGCTTGGGGAAACATAGCTGCAAAGTCACCTCTTCTTCCAAAACACACTGCACTGAACAAAAGGCTCTGAAATATGTATTTAAAACTAAGCCCAAAGCAGAACACACTGTGTAAAAGTAAAATGGGACCATCACAAGGTTCCTACATGAGGGCCCGTGTCCTTCTCCTGTTGTGTTCTAATTTTGTAAATGATTAAAGACGTCACATCTCAGGCAGAAAACACCACCACCAAACCATCTCAATCCAGTGCTGATATTGTCAGCTCAACAGGAATTGCAGTTTCATCCATTTGACATTGAATTAAAAGCTAATCTTTGATCGATGCAAATCTCTGATGAATCGTTATGATGGAAGAATAATTTACTTTATTTACTTACATACAGACGTTTGCAAAGGAATAAAGATCCTGTCAGTAACTGGAATTTCAGGATCAGCAGAAAAGGTCCAGAGAAACTGAAGAACGTCCCTATGATTTGTTCAGTGTTTCCTTCACATTTGAATTACACGAATATATTGGAATATTCTCAATAATTCTGAAAACAACTTACTTCACATTTCAGAAAAGGAGATTGTTTTTTTTGTAAATTCTGGCGGGAGTAGGTTAGTTGATTTGTGGGGGTCTCCATGGCTCCATTTTGTTTCCACGAGGCTGTGGGTTATTTGGCAAATCCTGCCTCCTCCATAATTCATCAGAGAGAAAGTGTTCCGATTCTTACCTGCAACCCGTCTTCTTTATGATTTATTTTCCAATGCAGCAAACTTCAGGAAGGTGTAGAGTGGTCTGCCCTGAGACTGGGATATGTATTCACATTCAAAAGTAGTTAAAGGTGAGGTCAGGTTATCTCTGCAATAGTGCTTGATCGAATCATAGAATGATACAGCACAGAAGGAAGCCATTCGGCTCATGGTGTCTGTGCCAGCTTTTCGAAAATGTAACCCAGTACGTCCAAGTGAACACATCTCCTTCCCCATATCTTTGCATTTTCCTACGACAAAATATGCATGCCTTTTGAAATGTATTATTATCTCTGCTTTCATTGTTTTCTATCTTAGTTTTATTATTGTTTTGCTAAATGTCCATTACAAGAGCTACTTGAATTAACGTATTGGAATAGAGAAGCAGAATTCGGAATGCAACTAAATACAGAAATCACCAAGGTGTAATCAGAAAATGGGGGTTATTAATCTCAATTTTATTGGGTTGCATTGATGTTAACTCGCCAATCAGATTACCATGCTCAAAGCCATCTATGCGGTTGGGGAGATCCCACAGAATTAGTTGTATCCAGATAGAATAACACACACACAATTAAAAGGCTTGAGTTAATATCACGATTTTCAAGGTATCAGGAACCTCATTTGTTTTACAGACACTTCTGGTAGTGCACACGTTGTTCGTAATGTTGTTAACGCAGCAGCTATATTGCGCAGAGTAAGATCCCAGGAAAAAAAAACAACGAGATTATGACATAGAAAATGTGTTTTTAGAGGTCACAGGAGAGAACGCAATTCCCAACCCAGCTCTTCACGAAATAGTGATGGTGCATCTTTCACACACACCGACGGGCAGAAAGGGCCACGGTTTATTGCTGAATCTGAAACCTTAGTCAGTGCAACGCTCTTTCGAGACAGCATTGATGAGCCACTCTACACATATTGCTCAAATCTCTGGCGTGAAGACTCGAACCCACCACTTCTCACACTGAGGGGCGTGTAGTTGGGTGAGGGAGGTGGGTGGGGATAGAGATAGACAGCGGCCCACTGAGGTATGGACAATCACATTCTCACACACACACATGCACACACACAAACACACACACACACAAACACACCCACCCATAGACACACAAACACACACAGACAAAGAAACGCACACATGCACAGACACAAATGCACAAACACACACACACACATACACACATACACTCACACACAAAGACACCCATAGACACGCAAACATACACACACACACAGACACACAAACACATGCATGCACAGACATACACACACATACACACACAACAGCACCTTCTGCCCAAATTGATCCCATCTTTGTCACTCACAACATGAAAATATTTTGCCATAACTGTAAAATGATATTGGGTTGAGATTGGTCTTATCTGCAATTCATTGTCTAATATATGAAAGCAAAGCAGTTGGGTGGGGGAGAGAGGAAGGGGGAGGCAGGAGAGGGCGGAATGGCCTCATTGTAGAGATAAACTAAATGAAAGGAGAACGTTGGAAGGGAAAAAGCTGGAATCCGCAGAAAAGGCTGACAGGTAAATGCTATCCTGGACATTAGCTTATCATTTAGATTATCAGATCGGGAGAAGGTTGAGGACTATGTTCCGATTCAATTTAGAGGACGATTGGGATTTCACATAAAAACATATGTTGCAGACAGACCAAGCTCTCTGTTAACTACCTGAAGCATTCAGTAATGGGACGCCATGAAAAGTACACCAAAAATAAAATCTCAGTAAAGTAATATAAGTTTCAATAACCTCACATGAAATGCACATTGATATGCACAATTCATGATACAATCTGCTCAATAGCGAGACTGGAACATATTGAATGAATTGTGTGTGTATTGTATTGAAAACGACATTAAACGAGTGAGAGAGCTGTTGCAGTGTTGCCTGTGTGTGGGTAACAGACACTGTATTCGCTGTGAGCCGCAGGCGAAGTGAGGGCATCATTTGTGACTAATATTGAGAACCTGTAAATTTTAGCCTGAACCAGTATTGAAGATAAACAGTGACCAGATGCCACATCGATAAGGGCGCTGTAAATGAGGTCCATTGTAAACCAGTCTCTTCTCTGTTCGGTTGAATCTATCTTTGGAGCAAGCCGCCTTCTCTCTGCAGTTTAACATTGATACCCAGCGTTTCAAATCTGAAGGCATTTCGGTACGCGAAGCTTGCATAACTAAAGGTAAAATAACAGGAAACCCACTAAGACCTTCTGGCTCGGACAACTTTCCATCTCAACTATAAAGTGGTCAGAATCTGGGCCAGCGACTTCCGCCCTCAATGTGCTTTTCACACTCTCTGAATGGGCTGTGATCAAGGCGTCATTCTGAAGCTTGCTGTCACAGCCTCTTTGCTGCCCGGCCCCGCTCTCTGCTGCAAGGGTTACTGACTCACTTCTTTGTTTTTCAAGGTCAAGCATTTTTGCAGAACAGTTCAGGCACTCAGTGAGGAACAACACTGTCTGCTCATTTCAGAACCCATTCTGAAATTATTTCATTCTATCACGTTACTCACTTTAAGAAAAAATGTATTTCCCTCTTCATTCCCACTTTCCATCCCTCAGCATTGTCCTGAAGACTCCTTGACATTGGTTCCTGTAGGGTCTTGCGGAGAATTTGTAGCACGGATTTGCTGCTTTAACTTTATAATTAGCTCAAGCTTCCTATGAGGGAGTCCCATAAAAGAATGATTTCAGCCAGCAGAAGTTTCTAAATGTTTTGTCTCGATTGGGATGCAGCACTTTCACCCTTTGCAATGAGCATCGCGATAATCCGGGTTCTCATATTCCTCCTAATTGGAATTCGGATTTATTAATGACTAACAGGAGCATTTTAATGAGTGTTTGCTTAATGTGCATCACTTTTAAATACTCAGTGCAGCTCTTTGTTTCAGAAGTGGAGTAAAAAGCTCCCACGAAGCACGAGGCAATGGAACCATTTTGTAAATTTCCTAATTAGCAGTCTCCCTGTATTTAACACGGTGTCAAAAACAGTTCACCCAACACCCAGTCCTTCATTGTAGATTATAAAAATATTTTCCTCGTTCTTTTAAGATTTATTTTAGACCAGTTAACAATTACCATCTGAACATTTATTTCAATTGAACAAATGCTAAACTATCCTGAGAAATATGAGCAGGAGTAGAACATTTGTGCCCCCCCAGCCTGTGCCATCATTCAATGAGAACATGGCTGAACTGATTGTGTCCTTGGCTTCACTTTCCTGTCTGCTCCCCACAATCTTTGGCTACCTTGTCAATGAAAAATCTGTCTAACTCAGACTTCAGCATGTTCACTGACCCACCTTCAACTGCTCTCTGGCCAGGACAATTCAAAACTCAATCTGAGAGGAGAAACATCTCCTCCTCTCAGTCGCAAATGGGAAACACTCATTCTGAAGCTGTGAACATTAGGCCCAGATTCCCCACGAGGGCAAACAGCCTCTCAACATCTACCCTGTCAAGGTTCCCTCAGAATCTTATATGTTTCAGTAAGGTTATCTCTCATTCTTAGATTTAAAACCAGCAATGCCTGTTTGATATTTTTCTCTGCCTTTAGCTTCAGATTGCAAGGGATATGTCTCTCCGTTAATAGAGGGCAATAGGAGTCTGTAAACATCATCTGCAGTTGCATCTGGTCCCCATTATCGATCTAACTGAAATCCGCACTGACGTCTAATAATAGAAGGGTCAGTTAAGTATTAAGTATTATGTATTCCTTCGACAGACCCTCATCCAGTATGTTATCTCTGCCACTTCTGTTTGCTGAGGAAACCACATTTTGCAGCGTTATACAAGTTTTATGTATGCAGTTATATCTCTGTATATGCCCGTGTTCATTTTGAGATATCACTGATGGTCATGTACGTGACGGACAATAATAAAAATAATAATATTAATAATAATAATGTGAACAATAATAGTGACAAATAAACAGTAAGTGCAAATTGTTTCTGTATTGGAAAATACATCTCAGGAGTAATTCGTTGTAGACAAGTGGTTGTAACATCATTCACTTAAAAGTGATACACCGTGTAGTGGAAGTGCTGACACCGCCAGGTCTTCTAAATTACATTTCCACACCTATGCCAATGAGCGACAAAATACACGAGCGCAGCCCAAGATCGAGAAAATGTTGTTGGAATTACCACTTGACAATGCTTCTTATTGAAGTCCATGCCGCAAATGTTCTTCAGCGCGTCACCTCCTGCTTCATCCAGTGACTGTTCTTCCCCGTCAGGCCGTCGGAACTGCAGTAAACGCCAGGCGAGCATAAAGAGTCTATGAGGGAAAATAGAAACTATTATCATCATATACATACTAGGAGCATTGTTAGGCCATTCGGCCCTGGACCGTGCTACCCCATTTAATTAGACCATGGTTGGTCTCTCTCTCCAAATACTTTGCAATGCTTTGAAATTGAAAGTAAATATTAAAATCCAGCTGGGATCCCAACCTCCACTATGTGTGTGCTGAGGCTTTCTGATGTCACCTCTGAGCGGCTGCTCGCAATTTTATGGTTTTGCCCCCTAGCATTCACGCCTGCAACAGATTCTCTCGTCTTATCCAATCGTTTCTTTATTCCTTCATGGGATATGGGCGTCGCTGGCTAGACCAGCACTGAGTGCCTAACCCTAATTGCAGTTAAGGGTCAACCACATTGCTGTTGGTCTGGAGTCACGTGTCAGCCAGACCAGGTGAGGGCGCAGATCTCCTAGCCTATGGGCCATTAGTGCACCAGAAGGGATTTTACGTCAATAAATGAAAAGAAACATATTGTGGATGCTGGAAATCTGAAACAAAGACAGAAAATGCTGGAAAAACTCAGCAGGTCTAACAGCAGCTGTGGAGAGAAAGAAACAGAATTAACATTTCGAGTCCATATGAACCTTCTTCAGAGGGTTTTACGACAATCAGCTATGATTTCGATATTTTTAGTTCCAAATTATGATTGAATTCAAATGGAACCATTTGCTGCGCTGGAATTGGAACCCAGTTACCCAGGTAACTACACTGGAATAGTAGCCCAGTGGGAATAGCACTCTACCACCACATCCCCTATAGATAATTTAAGCAGCTTAATCATTATAATTAGAACATGATTTGTTCTTCAGTGTAAACAACAAATATGTGCTACCTGTTCTCATAATTCAACTATTTTAACCCTGTTATTGTTCAATTGAAACTACATTTAATATCATTATTGATATTAAATCTCCAAATATATATTTTGCTATGAAAGTTTAGTAGACTTTTGGGACCATAACTAAATCCCATAAACGTTGTTGTATAAAATCAGCGACAGGAAACAGCAAAAAAAAAAAAATGTCTCCATGTATTTACCTCTTGGTTTCGTTCACGTGACCCAGAATCCGTGAATATCTTATCCGAGCTCCTGTTGCCTGATATATAAAACAGTGCATAAATGTCTGCAAATTTTACTCTGATAGGGTGAATTAACGTGTCAAGAAGAGGCAAAGATTGCATCGACTTATATGCAGCAGCGTAGAGCCTGGAAAATTTACAGACCTTCCTACCTGAGTGTCGCTTTTTGTAGCTCCATCCGGCGACGACAATCAAGGTCAATAGAAGGAGAATGATCCCCAACGAACTTCCATAAAACAACAGGAGACAAGTAGATTTTTGCGGCTCTGAGGAAGAGGGCGGGGTATGGGTAGAGGTGTTGAGGGGGTGGCGGGGGGTGGGGGGGGGGGGAAGAAACAATATTGAAAAATCTCTTACCCATGCCTCCTGTCATTTGTCAAAATTTCAATGATACACACTAACGCCCACTCACAATAGCGAGGGATGGGGATTCAAAGTCAGTTTTGCCAGTATAACAAACAGGCCAAGTGATATTTTAAAAAATGAAAATGAAAAGGGGTGGACAGATTGGTGGAGAGACAGAGCGAGACTGGAAGAGACAAGGACTAAGGCTTTCAAGAAAACACAATGGGATTAGAGAATAACGTGACAATGGCGAGATTCTACAGGACATTTTGTAGATGGTAGATATTACTGCCACTGTGCCCATGCAGCATTTATAAGGTGCCATCAAGCGGCTTACTTTGTCTCTGATAGTGTTGTTGTTGTCTTGTGGTTTAGTGTCCATGGTAGAACATTATCCTTCGCTAAAGGAATCAAACATCAGCTCCATTACTTGGACCTATACCCATACACTTGTATAAATCTGAATATAACGCAAAGTCCGCATTGTCTACTGGAATGTCAAGCTTTCAACTCTTCTACCAATGATGAGTCTCAATTGGGGTTTCAGACAAAAACATTTTATTTTGTTCAGGGTGGTTAGAATGTGGAACAAAAATAGAAAATACTGGAGAAACTCAGCGGGCCTGACAGCATCTGTGGAGAGAGAAACTGGTCTGTGTGACCCTTCCCCAGGCCCTTTCTTTTCCTGTTTTTGCTTCAGCTTTCGAATATCCACGGTATTTTGCTTTTGTTGTTAGAATGTGGAAATTGCTGCAAGGGAAAGTGTCATTGTGTAGAAAATCCTTGTACACACGGTGGAGAAAGGGATATGAGTGTAAGGGCACATGCTGATGGGATTGTAATAAATGTTTTTTGGGAGGATAGAAGCAAAATACCGCTCAAGTTTAAAACTGGAAATTGAATTTCAATTTTCTAATTTTAAACTACAAAATTTCAGACTGATTCCATACCTCCCACCATGTAACTCTGGCATAGTTGAACAGATGGGCTTCAACTTTTAGGGTGCTAAACACTGAAACACTGAAGGATACAGAATAGCTAATTGACCAGGTAACTAGCCGTAGGTCTTTTCAATTATTTGCCGAGATATAGAATACAAGAGCTGGGAGGTTATGATGGAACTGCATAAAATATGAGTTAGGCTGCAGCATGAGTGCTGTGTGCAGTTCTGGTCTCCTCATTACAGAAAGGGCGTGATTGCATTACAGAAGGTAGAGAACAGATTCACAATGATGTTACCAAGACTGGAAAATTGCAACTGTGAGGAAAGATTCGATAGGTTGGGGCTGTTCACCTTAGAGCAGAGGAGGCTGAGGGGATATTGGTTTGAGGTGTGCAAAATTGTGAGGAGTCTCGATAGAGTAAATGGGAAAGGCCTATTTACTTTAGCAGAGAGGTCACTGATCAGGTTTAAAGTGATTGGTAGAAAGATTAGAGGGGAGACGGGGGAAGAGTTTTCTCACCCAGAGGGTTGTAGGGGTCCGAGACTCACTGCCTGAAAGGGCAATAGAGGCAGAAACCCTCAACACATTTAAAAGGCAACTGGATGTGTTTCTGTAGCGCTGTAAGATGCAGGAATACCGACCACATTCTAGAAAGTAGGTTGGGCTGTGTGACTCGTTTTTCTATGGGGCAGGCACCATGGCTTCTTCCTATGCCGTAAACTTTGTACGAATCTGTGCCTGTGTCCAAAAACAGGGAAAGGGAGCGACTATTGAGATAAAACATGCGGTATTGCGAACAATTCAGTCTCACATCAGCAATTAAATGTACCAGTAAAGGGACATTGTCAATAGTTACCTCTCTGATATGAGAACCTTTCACTGATGAGACTTTGAGTGGAGGTGATTTGAACAGAGCAAGTGCAGAACCCGCCCCCGCTGCAGGTCCCTGGCGGGACCCTGATGAGGCTTCTTATATTGTACGCCCCATCAGAGTCGATTGTTCCAAAATCCGTCCATCCCTCGGTCTCCCACGTGGCAACATTCCAGCAGACGGGAAGGGTAACAGAGGCCGCGTTGTTCACTAAACACATCAATGGGACAGTCTCCATCTCAACAGCTTCATCCACCGGTGGAGCTAAGAGGAATATTGTCGGCGGACCTGGCGAGTTTGGGAAGTAAGATGTAATTATTATTCACAGTGAATTACTAGTTATCGATAGTTTGGGGGAGATGGTACGGAATGGTATTGTCACTGGTATTGGGTAATCTAGAGAGTAAGTAATGCTCTGGGGATCCGGCTTCGAATCGCACCTCCGGCAGAGGGAGGAATTGGAACTCAATAAAAATCTGAAATTGCAAGTGTAATGATGACCAGGAATCGATTGTCATCAACAAGAAAATAACCCCCATCTGGTTCACTAATGCCCTTTAGAGAAGGAAATCTGCCGCTCTTACCCGGTCTGACCCTACATCTGATTCCAGATCCACACTTTATCTTAAATGCCCCCTAAACAAAGGTAATTAGGGATGGGTAATAAATGCTTTGCCGAACCAGAGACACCCACATCCCGTTAGCGAAGGAAAAAACAATGGTAAAGCGAGTAAACAATCTCATTTCTCGTTTTGTTTTTACCTGTGGTGAACAATTTGGAGCCGGTCCCGAAGACCAGGGACATTCCAGGGGTTTTCCGGGCTGCGCAGTAATAAACACCCGAGTCATTTTTCTGGACCTCCTCGATCACCAGGGTGTAAATGGTCGATTTGTCGTTGATTTCTCCTGAAAACCTTCCCCCTGCAGGGATGTGCTTTCTCACCCTGTGAACGAACTGCAGGTGCTCTCGGTGCCGCTGTTTATACCAGTAAACAGCTCCACTTGATAACCAGCCTGTGTGGCAATGCACCTTGAAGCTACTGCCCACCGAGACGGTCTGGACGGCCGGAGTTTGCGGGAACGCGGCCTGAGAGACGGTCACTGAGGGAACAGAACACAGCACAGGAAAACCTGTTATGTCAGGGAAACATAAAACCTGTTTTGTACCAATGAAACATTCCACCTGTCACCTGGTGACAGGGATATTCTGTCAGGAAGGATCGCCGGTTCCTGACCTGTAGCCGGGATGAAGCGCTGTGGGTTAAATTTGAGATCAGATCTTGAGGGAGGGAGGAAGGAAACAAGAAATGAAGAGAGAAAGAGAGAGAAAAGAAGGAAAGGCATAGAAAGGAGAGAAAAACCCTTCACATGAATTTCTTTTTCAAGGGCAGTCACTCTTGCATTCCCGGAAATGCGGCGAAAATTAATCGCACAGCAAGATCCCACAAATAGGTAATAATCAGACAGTCTGTTGGGTGGAAAGATACGTCTCGGCCCGGGGCGCAGTCAGGGCTGCCCTGTCCTCTTCACAGTTGCAGCTATCAGATGTGCGATATTTCGGTTTGTCTCAAATTGTGACCTTCTGATCATTCAGTCCCTCAACAGAGGAGGAATATTCCAGAAAGCAGCAGCGTCGCCTCCTCACCCGCCTGAGTTTCCTCATTGAGCTTGCCCTGGGATACCTCCGTGCATCAGGATTAAGGAAATCTAACCTGGGAAAAGATGGAGCAGGGCGCAGAGAGTGAAGACGCCCATTGTCGGCGGCCGAGGCTGTGGCTGAAGTTGTGAGTTCGTCCCTTATTCCTCTGGGAGGTCGGGAGCCTCAATCTAGGCGGGGAACCGGGTGAAACAGTGAAATGCGGAGCCGCGGAAGTTAGGCGCTGCCTTTTAAACACAGGCGGATGGAAAATGCAGCAGGAGTAAAGCGGTTACTCAGAGCTTCCTCTTTACTCACTCAGCTCCTGCCTGCAAAGAGCATTAGGTCACAATTCACTTTTTAACTTGTGTTTGAGGCGGGGTTTGCGGTCCAAAATTATACGATGGATTTGCAGAACGCTCGTCGCTTTATCATTTGCGCCTCTCGGATGGGAGTAAGGAAGTGATCCGAATCCCAGTGTCACTTTAACCAAGAAATTCAGCCATTTACCCCATTGATTTGATGCCTGCGCCAATGCTCCAGGTTTGTCCAGTCACGTCCCTTCCAGGGTGACGTTTTTTGACATCTTCAGATAGAGCGGGGAAAGTCTTGGATACAGTAAATGAGTTAAAACACTATCCACTGGCAAGAGGGTCGCTAATCAGCGGGACGAAGTTTGAAGTTAATTGGCGAAAGAACCAGAGGGGGAGAGAGGAGACTATTTATTACAACGTGACTTGTTGTGATCTGGAAGGCGCTGCCTGAACGGATGATGGATGCAGATTCAATAGGAACTTTCAAAAGGGAATTGGATAAATACTTGAAGGATTAAAATATGCCAGATTATGAAGGAAATAGCAGGGGCAGTGCGGAATAAGGGTTAGCTCTTTCAAACAGCACGTACGACTGCTAGGCTAAGCGAGGCAATTTGATTTCACTCTCCACGTTCGGCGTCTTTGTGATTATAAATGCATTTTTCACATTTATGCAGTAAATCAGTAAGATATAATTTTAACAATATTTAAAATGCGTCTGGTTCTGAGTTGCCATTATAGTAAAACAGATTTGAGTACCAATGATAGATTTGTGATAACAGCCTTTGATGTTTCAGGACAACTATACTCAGGATGTCTTTTATGCTAATTTACAAAGACATTTACAGAGCGAATCTGTGTGGGTGAGAAGTGGAATTAAGCGCTAAACAGGGCAGTTCAGACACTGGCTGGGGATTTAGGCCACATCAATGTGAAAACTGCACTGATCTTTGCTCCCAAGCCTTCACTGTTTGTGACCTGGGAGTGAAAAAAATTGAGTTTACTCTTGAAATAAGATTATTTTTCAATCCATCTTCCCTGCCAATAATACATTTCAGTGGATTCTGCCGACTAGAATCATAGAATCGTGACCACTTTCAGCACAGAAGGAGGCCATTCGGTCCTTCACGCCTGTAGCGACTCATTGAATGTGCACTTTAGTCCCAATCCCAGCTAACGTCTGTTGACCCTCTGAAACAGACATCTTGTTGCACACTTCTCAATAAATGTTAGAATCTATACTGATTATAGCACAACCCACTGGCTGTGACTGAGAGTGATTTGCTGGCAGCATTCATATTTTAGATACGTTCAAATAACTAATTCCTTACATTAGACTATCAGATAATTTTGGGAGTAGAATTGAGATGCCATTTCTATGAGATGATGTGAGATATTTCTATGACACATTTCCTTTACGAAATACTAAGAAGCTGAACTGGAAACGTTTGGTGTAATGATTGTTGGAGAGTTGCGTTAGTTGTTGAACACTGGACTCTTAGAGAATTTCTTGTTTTTCCTGTTCCTAACGGATATAAACATTCCCGAATTAACATCAGCTGACTCTGCTGTGAAAGTACATTCTCCACAGGTGCGATCCAAAGAAATTGAGGAGAGTTGTTAGAAGATGCAGTTGGGAAAGGCCATTCTGCTACACTTCATCCATCCGCAAAGGGTCTGTCTTTCTCAACCATTTGGACAATGACGGTTTGTTAAATCATTTCAGAGAGCTTCACAGCCACAGCTACGACCCGCCCATCCCCTCCCAATATCACCAACTCACCTCCACCAACGTCCCCCTTAAAAAACACACACGAAGCACACTCCAATTCTCTCTACCCAGGAATTCATTCTCGATGCTGATACCTCTCTGTGTGGTCACTCTTCCATGCGGCCATTCAGCTCCACGGTCCTGTTCCAGCATTGAATTAGATTATGCGTGATCAGTTTCTTAAATTTACCCGTCTGTTTTCATTCCATATCTCTTTTGCCCCTTACCATAAAAATATTACTTTGTGCCACACCCTAAGTTGCTTCTTGATGAGAGACAATTGCAGATTTCCACTTCCCTTTTTGTTAAGAATTGCTTCCTTGCATCGCCACTGGACGGACTGGCTCTGGTTTTAATGTTCTGCCCCGTTGATCTGGACTCCCCACCACAACAACCCACTCCCCCTCCCCTACTGCACCCCCTCCCTGCCAGCCAGCCCGCCACACCGCGGCCAGAGGAAACAGTTTCATTCTATCGACATTATTGAAGTACGGAATCAGCTAAAACACCTCGATTCGAGCTGGCCTTAATCTTCTACACTGGATGGAATGAATAGGTTGCCTGTGAAATATTTTACTCTAGATTCACTTTGGTGCAATTAGATCCGCTTCATGTAACCCGGTATCACAATCTAAATTCACACTAACAGGCGCAATGCAGTTAAGAATTCATTTAAATCCCAAAGCGAAATATTGGGCAGTTTCTGGGGGCTGGATTCTCAAAATATTTTACTGGTAACGTTCCTTGTATTGATCAACACAAACACATCATCATTATCATCGAAGCATAATTTAATGTATTTGCCTGGGGACATTTGCAAAGAAACAACAATCCTGTCAGTAACTGGAGGTACATGACCAGCAGAATACTTGCATACAAATCAGGAAATTCCCCCGTATTTGGTCAATGTTTCCTTCACACTTAAATTACATGAATAGGGAAGATTGTTCTCAATGGTAACCAAAACTCCTTGTTTAACTTTTAACAAAAATAACCCATCTTTGTAACTCTGGGGAGTGCACGGGGATACTTTGGTTGTTTGATGGAAGCATCCTTGTCTCCATTTTCATTTCCCCAGGCTGTGGGTTCATTCAACAAATCCTGTCTCCTTCGTAATTCATGAGTCAGAAATCACCCAGATAATCATCCGCCACCAGACTTCCTTTATGACCTCTTTTTCCAAAGCAGCCAAATCCAGGGAGGCGTGGAGATTTCCAACCTGAGACTGGGAAATATATTGAACATTGTCATTCAGAAAATAGCTAAAAGGCAGGACAGGTTCTGAAACATGTCAGCATATATCATTGGAACGAGTGCTGGGGTTGAATTGGGTTTGACGCAGTGTTAAATAGAGTAGTCGGTATAAACTTTCCAAATGGTGCAGCTACTTACCTTTCATTGAAGGATCTCTTGTCTCGTTCTTTCTGTAACCAGAAACTGTGATTATCGATTGAAAACCATAAGAAACAAAGCACATTGAGAAACAATCTTGAAAATGGCCCCGAAAAATCGTTAACCCTCACCTGAACTGCCGCTTTTGTGCATGGAAATTAGCATGAGCGTCAAAAGCAGCACTTGAAGCGCCACCACCATTCTGACAAAGTTTAGAGCCGGAATGCAACTTCCTGCAGAGACACAAGACTTAGAAACTGCTGCTCAGTTAAATCATTATTTTTTGGTATATCCTCATGGGAAATGTGACCATTTAAAAAGCCGGATCATTAATTTCGGGTAAGAAATAAAAAAAAAACACAGCCCGAAAGACTGATAGCGATGAGTGGATAGAATGGGATAGAGTGCACAGAATGGGATAAATCACACAATGTTTGCTCATTCACATGAATGGAATGACAGCGCTGTATGGATAGCTCCATAATTACAGTGTTATCAGTATGAAAGCATCATAACAATGTCTATCTGAAAACTTAATTATAGAATCGCAGTGTGACACAGCACAAGAGGAGGCCTGCGGTCGTAGGGACAGCGGAAATAGGAGCGTGAGCAGGCCATTTGGCCCGTCAAGTCTGGTGCTTCATTCAAAGAGGTTATGGTTGATCATCTATTTCTTACACCGTTTTCCCATTATCGACACATCTCTTCATGTCATGAGCTTCCAGAGATCTATCGACAACTTTCTTGATGGCGCTTAGTGGCTGAGCTTTCAAAGCACTCTGTGACATAGAATTCCAAAACATCACCACCCTCTGACTGAAGAAATACCTCCTCATCTCAGATTTGCATGGCTCGCTCCTTATTCTGACAGCATGTTCCCTATATCTAGACTCACCAGGCAAGAGACAACATATCCTATCCTCAGATTCCCTATTGCACCCTGTAAACAAATTGCAACTTTCATTTATATCACCTCTCAATATTTCAAACTCTGGAGAAGGCGGACCCAGCTTCCACAATCTCCACTCATCAGACCATCCCGCCATCCCAAGTATTAGCCTGGGGAGCCTCTGCTGCACTCCCTTCATGGTAAATGCCTGATTCCTTAGATAAGGAGATCAAAACCATACAAAATACTCCAGGTGCGGTCTCACCAAGGCTCTATGCATTTGCACCAAGACATCTTTACGCTTCTACTCAAATATCCTTGCGATGAAGAACAAAATATTACTTACCTTCCTTGTTGCTTACTGCAGCTTGCTGAAGCTGCTTGGTATCTTTCAGTGACACGTGAACATGGACACTCTGGCGCCTTTTGTTATGAATATTTCCAAACTTCCCACCATTTAAGAAATACTAGCCTTTCTGTTTTTTTCTCCCACAGTGGATAACTTCACACTTGTTGATATTACATACCATCTGCTATTTCCTTGCGATTTCACTTCACCTGCCTTAACCCTCTTGTAGCCTCGTCGGATCCTCTTAACAAATTATATTCCCACCTAGAGTTGTGTCCTCAACAAATTTGGAAATATTACAATTCGTCCCCACATCCAAAGATTCTGAATAGCTGCGGCCCAAGCACTGGGGCAGTTCGGCCCATCGTGTGTGTGCCGGCTCTTTGTGTATAAGGAATACAAAATCACCACCACCTCAGCTTTGCTTCCTGCCAGTGGAAACAGATTCCTCCTTAATTCCTCTTTACAAGCCATTCATGCTATTGATGTTTTGCACTCAATTGGCTTTCAGTTGATAATCCTCATGTAACCTTCTCTGCTCAAAGGGAAACAATGCCAGATTCTCCATTCTCTCCACATTAACTGAAGTTCCTGGTCCCTGGTCCCATCCTGGCAAATCTCATCCCCAGCTTCTCCAAGGCCTTGATATTCTTCCTATAGTACTGTGTCCAGAATTGGACACAATACTACAACTGCGGTCTGACAAGGTATTAATAAAATATACAATCTTCTAGCCTATGATTCCTCTACTAATGAAGCCAAGGTTTCCATATGTTGTTTAGCGGTGAATTCAACACGCCCTACCTCCTTCATGCATTACCTGCTTGATGAGAGTTTCGAATAATTTAACTTCATGAAGTTTCATAACCCGATGTTAATGTTAATCCGACTGTTGATATTAGAAAGTGTAATTAAAATAAACTGAATTTTACCAACCAACTGGAGATTGATAAGGGAGGTCCCAGGAAATGAGGAACGAGCCACTCAGGTTGAGGGAGGCGGGGCGTTGGTGGTGGAATTGATCGAAAATCACATCTCTGCGGACACATCCATTTTCCAAAGAACCTCACCTCATCACTGTTTTCTTCCCATAAACTCATTCTGTGTCGTCCTAATCTCAATTCCATTCCAATAACCACTGCCTGAAAGGACGGGTGAAGGAGATTCGATAATAACTTTCAACAGGGAAATTGGATAATTAAGGGATTATGAAGGAAGGTTGTTAAAGGTTTATTGGGAAAGGTTGGGACTAAAAGAATAGCCGAATGGCTCAATTCCATGCTGTGTAAATCTGTGATTCTAAGATTTCGCACCTAAATATAAGGCAAGCTGAGAAAATATGCTAACTTAAACTTATTTCAACAAAAATAATACATGTTTTCATATATATAGACACACGCACAGACACGCGCACGCGCACACATCTATACGTATATACCGGATGCAGATACATACCTATTACAGGCAGACAGACACCCACACACGCTCACACACACACAAACACACGCACGGAAACACACACCTATACACTCATCTACTTATCACGTAGAGATGTTTAATACACAGAGTGCAGTTTCTTAGACTCTTGAGAACTGCGCAAACTCTGAAGTGAAGCCTCCATTGAACAGATCAACAACTCACCTGCCCCTGGTTTGGAGAAGGACACGGTCTTTATCCAAAATTTACCAGGAGAACCCAGTTGAACAACACAAGTACAGAAACCGCTGCTCTTCCAGGTTGCCCTCGACACCATGAAGTGACTTCTGATGCTGTAGGTCCCGTCCGCCTCTCTTTTACCGGGATCGCTCTGTCCCTCACTGACAAGGCCGGAAATATTCCAGAAAATAGCAATCTGATTGGAAGAAACTCCACTGACCAAACACACTAACGGGACGGTTTCACTCAAATGCAGCTCACCCGGCGGGACAAACACCAGCACAGCCGTGTTGTCGGTGGAAATGTCTGGACAGAGATTGGGACACAGTAAACGATTAAATTTCACGAAATGACAATGCTGTGCATGATCTGAATTCATTTCACTTGTTCTCTTACCTCCAATCAGTAGCGTGGGTCCATTCTGCAGCGATGCATAGACAACATTATCAGCGCAGTAATAAGATCCCGAGTCATTCTCTTGGACATTGCGAATTTCCAAACATCAACACATTTTTGCTGTCGCTTTTTTTAGAAATAAACTTACAATAGGCCCCCTGACAGGGCTGGATATCGATTAATTTGGGGGCTTCACCCACGCGCTGTTTGTACCAGAAATAGCTAGACACCAATTCCACTTCATCAATGTGCTGACAGGCTAATTCCACCGTCTCTCCGACTTCAGCTGTCATTATGACGGGGCTCTGAGGCAGACAGGGCTCACGTTCTGTAATTGTATCGATTATTGTTACATTACCATTGGTTACTGAGAGACTGGAAGCAGTCGCTTTGAGACACTTCGTCTGTCATTTAACGACATTGTTGCCTTTAATTATTCTAGGTTAGATTTATTCTCTAATTTGCAGGAGCAACCAGAAAATAAACACCCATGATCTGGTCAGAACCTGTTCACTGGGTCACATTTCAGTTTAGTAAACTTTAATTCTGGCTGATTCCAATTTAAAATTCTCACCCGCCTCTAACTCACCAGAAACCCGCAGCACTTGGAAAATGAGCATCAGGGATAAAGATGTCTTGGGCATCTTGACGCGCTGAGTTCTCCCTATTCCCTTTTTTACGATCCTGCAGGAGAAGTCTAACCTGAGCTCACTCCCAGTTAGCTGTTGCACTGTCAAATGAGGTGGGAACGATGACGAGTCAACCCTTGAGCGTGCGGTGTGCTGATGGATCTCATGCCTCATGCATTTTACGTATTTGCGGTCAGGTTCTGTGCATTGGTGATTAAACACCTGCAAGTACCACAATGTATAAAGTTATGGAGTCGTTTATGACACAGGAGTCCACCATTCGGATCATTAATAAACAGCTTTACTAATACCTCTCTCAGAAAGGGCTGCAGAAAGCAAAAGACGTGGATGCCGGCGTTTGTCAATGTGCTGAATAATAATGTATTCCGTTGAGGTTTGTGAATTTTTAAGTCCTTCTAGGGTCATGCGAGTCCCTGGCAATTATTATCTAACCTAAGTTGCCTCTTGAGAAGGTGGTGGTGAGACGCCTTCTTGAACCGTTGCATTCCAAGTCGTGTAGGCACACTCGTGTAGGCTTCTATGTTAGGTGTTCCATGATTTCGACCCAGTGGCAGTGAAGGAAAGGCCGATATATTCCCCAGTCAGTTGGATGTGTGCTTTGGAGAGGAATTTGCATCTGGTGGTGTTCCCAAGAAACTGCTGTCTTTTTCTTTCGAGGTGGTAGAGTTCGAGTGCTTGTACGGTGACAGCCATGAAAACAGAATATAAAGTAATATTACTCAGTGAGTTATATCCTGTGAAGAGGTTGTACAAGATTTTGCTACAACCTGCTTCACAGAGAGACGGTGAAATATCGGATGAACGGCGTGCGGTTGTTTTGAAATTTAATTACGAGTCTCATGTCCGCCATAAGGGTTCACTGTAAAATTCAACGCATAGTGTTGACTATTTTTTTTAGCAACACATGTTCAGCACCTTGTATATTACAGTTTGTAGACCTGCATAGAATTTACAGAACAGGAACTGGCCCAACTGGCTTTGTGCTCTACTATTTGGTCCACATGACCCTCCGCCCACCCCCTCTTCATCTCGGGCACTATGCATCTATTGGTTTATCCCTCATGAGTTTATCCAGGTTCCACTGAATTGCATCTCTGCTATTCAGTCCCAATAAACTCTATGGTAGCGAGTCCCACAATCGCCCCACTCTATGGTTATAGTAGCTTCTCCTGAATTCTGTATAGGTGTAATTAGTGAATATCTCATAATGGCGAAAGTCAGATATGCCGTCCTCATTAATTAAAACGCTTTATTTACCTCTACAGTCTGCAACACCTTCATAACTTTTAGTTCACCCCTCGCCTCCTCGTTTCCAGAGAGAGTCCAAGGCTGTTCAGACTTTCCTGGTCGTTATACCCTCTCACCTCTGTCATCATCATTAAAAATCCTGTTTGCCCCTTCGACAGCGCCTTTATACCATGTTTATAAAATGGGGGTGGAGGCATGTGTGCAGTGATTCCTAGGTCTCCACATTACTTGTGTTATGAGGAGTATGAGACTAGCAATGAAAACTGAAAGCAACCCACATACAGATCATCCAATTATCCAGTCTTTGTGTTAAAAAGTTGCATCAAGAACCTTGTACAAACTCATTACAGTATAATTTATGTCGAGAACTGCTAAATTACATTCTCTCAAAGCTTGTACATTAAAGCATACCTTATCTGCTTCTCAATTATACTCCCAATTATACTCAATTATAACAGAGATCGCAAGCAACTCCATCAAAAACAACTTATTTTAGAATATTTCACAGACTGAATGAAACAACCGTTTGATCAGCGTCAGAAACAGACAAGAACCTGAGGCCTCTCTTTACTGGGTTTGGACAGAAGTCAATTTCCCATATTCTGCTGTTGAGTGAGCAGCTCCATTGCAAATAGGCAGAGGAGGTATCGGCTCACACAAACCAACGATGGTCGAGAGTTGTCTTTCCGGAGTTTTTGTTTTAACCGAGATATGACCACGTCTGTTCTGTTGATTTACCTTCCTAATTTCAGAACAATTCGCTTAAAACCGTTTTTCCACTGGTTAGTAGCTGTAGACATTTTTTTTTTAAATTGCTGGAATAAGGAAGCGAATCTAAACACCGAGTGGCGAGAGGACAGACGAAAATTTAATCATGGAGCAGGTGTAGGCCATTCGGCGCACGGATCCTGCTTCGCCATTTACTAGGATCATGACTGATCTGAGAGTAACCGTAGATCTTCATCCCACCTACCCCCGATAACCTATCAACCCCTCTAGATCATCAAGAATCTATCCACCTCTGCCGTAAAAAAAATATTCAAAGACTCTGCTTCCAACTCCTTTTCAGGAAGAGATTTCCAAATACTCACGACCCTCTGAGAGAATAAATTTCACCTCATCTCTGTTGTAAATGCCTGTAATCTGTTATTAACCTCGGGATAAAGAATTATGACGGTCGCCATTCCCAGCCGGTTTCCCTGAAGAGCCGCTTTAGGGTTTAATTGAAAATAATTCTCAGGGGGAATTCATGCCGGACAGAGACAGTCTGTGATGAACTGTAATGCGCAAACCCTTTAGAGAAGTGAAACTGGAGGACAGTGAGTGAAATGTTTGTAAGAATCTTCACTCCATCCTTTTTACCAAAGCAAGACTCGACTAAACATTATTTCGTCCTTACCGGGATGTGGGCGTCGCTGGCTGGGGCAAAATATATCGCCTCCTCTTGTTCCCACTTGAGAAGTTGGAGGCGAGATGCCTCCTTTAACCGTTGCAGTCCACGTGGTATGGTCACACCAACACTGCTCTTAGGGATTTCCTGGTTTTTGACCCAGAGACAATGAAGAATCGACTTTCAAGTCAGGATGGTGTTTGAATTATTGGGCAACTTGCAGATATTCCTATGTGTCTGCTGCCCTTGTCTTTCTGGGCAGTGGCAGCCTTGGCGAGTTGTTGCAGTGCTGCCTGTGAGTAGATGGTATGTACACCGTAATACCTCTGAGCCCGTTCGTGGGGCCGCATCATTTAGGAATAAAAGCAAGGCATCAGTTAATGCTTTTCAAACACCGACCAATACGGATAAGCAAGGCTCGCTGTCACGTGGAAGAGACACTCTCAATGAGGTTAATGTGCTGCTTTCTGTTCAGTTGAGTTTCTCTTGAAGAGACCCGACCCTGGCGCAATGACCTGTGTGTGTGTGTGTGTGTATGTGTGTGTGTGTATTTGTTGCAAACATCCTATGATTCTATGAATCGGTCCTCTGACAAACGTTCTTGTACCTGCGGTTTGACATTGAGTTTCACTGCTGGAACTTTGCAGATAGTTCTACAGGTGAGGCCTGAATTGTAAAGCGAGGGAAACCACAGGAGCCTTTGGCTGGGGTATTATTTTACGAGTTTAGCGCAAGTTGCTCAGAATGTAGGCCAGCGATTTCCGCCACTCGATGTACCTTTCACAGTCCGGACTCAATGGATTGTGAGAGAGGCGCCTCTAGCTGGTTCACAGCAACAACCGCGGCTATAGTCAATGAGCCTCTGCTGTCAATCTCGCTGTCCTTCTGTCTCAAGTCCCCTGGCTGGCTTAGTCGTCGCTTAAGTCTTAGCATTTCTTTATAAAGAGTTCTGATATACAGTCTGCCAGAATATTCTCAGCTCAACTCAGAATCAATTCTGCCAGTGATTCATTATATCAGGACTTTCTGGATAAAGTTTATATTTCTCGCTCATGTCGTCCAATTTCCATGCTACCTCTGAACATGACAATTCATATAGATTCGTTTGAACTTGCAAAGCGCTGCACAGAACGTACAGCACAGGAACAGGCGATTCGGCTAACTTCACCATGCTAGTTTTTATACCCCACACGACTTCCACGACATCTTCATCTCACCCCCATCAACATATCATTCTGTTCCTTTCTCGCCCGTGCGTTTGTCCAGCTTCCCCCTTAAATGCAGCTCCGCTATTCACCTCAACCACTCCCTGTGGGAACGAGTTCCACTTTGTCCACATTCGTTAAGTAAAGAAGTTCTTCCTGATCACGGATAACGCGAAAACGAGCACTGAGACAGATAGAGATGCAAAGGTAGCGCGATAGAAACATAAATAAATAGTTAGTTTGACATACAGTAGAGACATAATTCTAAACCTAACATCCTTCAAAATGGTGTTAAATTATAAAAAAAAAAATTTTCAAAATGCAGCTCAGAATTTTAAGGTGTGTGTGTGTATGTGTGTGACTAAGTGTGTGTCTGTTCATGGGTGCGACTGTAAGTGTTTGTGTGTTTATGTGTGTGTGTAACTGTGTGTGCCTGCTAATGTGTGTTGATGTGTGTGATTAACTCTATGTGTGTGCGTGTATATATGTGTTTGAATTTGTGAGTGTGTGTGTGTGAAAGATAGAGACTGCATCTTTGTACTGTGTTCTTTCGTGAATGTGTTCGTGTGTGACTGAGCTTGTGAGCGTGTTTGTGTTGAGAGGCATGGCGCATTTCTCGGGCAGCTGCTTTGATTTTATTGGAGTGTATACAATGTACTCTTTTTTTTACAGCTTCAAGATATATATTAAAGACCCTTAGCCTGTGAGGTTAATTTGCAAACATGGAAGCTTAAACATTGCTTTAAGAAAGAAAAAAGAGCACAAACAAAACAGCTATTGGAAAGTTTATGTCCTCTTTTATACAGGTAAAGGTTCCAACATTGAAGGTTTTGTTTTCGCCTGGTAGTTTACTTCTTTGTTCATAAAAGTGGAAGGGAAAAGAAAACAAACGTATTTAGGAAAAGGAAACAATTTAAAATAGAGCATGGCTCTTTATCTATGGGAAACTTACTAAAAAGCAACACTGGGTAAAAAAACGTGACACAGTTGTGTGCAAATGTTCCTCTGGCCCCTGAAAAACAGCAGCTAATTTAACCCTTTTTTTTCTATTAGGCGCTTTCTAAAAAAAACACTACACAACTTTTTGTCTTGCTAATGTAACTTCATATCATGCACATTATTACATGTAAATATTCTAATTTTATAGATATACACACTGGACTCCTAACTAAAGACACAAATGCTTGTTTGTGTTTTTGGCAATTGGTGACGATCGTTCCCAGCTCCACATTAATACTGCTGGTGCAGCAAGGAATCCAGCAGTTTGGAGAATTAAATCTCAGCATGCTGACAGTTTTGAATAAGGTATTTGCCTTTCAAAGCCCCGACCATAACCATACAGGTAATTAGTTACCTTCCGAGCAAAACTGTTGGAGAATTGGAAATGTGTAAACTATCTCCAAACAGATAGCAAGCCTGTCTGTCTCCCATATAAAACAAATGTATAAAGCTGACAGTCTTTGGCATAACTATTTCTGAATTTTGAATGAGTATAATAAATTGATGTGAGTTGCTATTTCAAACACTGAAAGGGAAATTTACCTTATCTTTAAAGGGGTAATCAAATTTTAACTTTCAAATATAAAAACTAATGGAGAAACACAGTCTTGGTGGCTTCTGGGGAGTGTAAATAAAGGTTAATTTGGAGAGGAATAAATTGAGCAGGAAAAGCGCTTGTCACTGCGAGTTGAATCTGGAATAATTTTGACATTGTAAAGCGTCGGACGTTGGCTCAAAGCAAAAACAAACAAACACACTGTGCTCATAGAAAATATCAATCCGGTATTTTAGTGAAAGAAAAATGTAGATGAGGTGAGTAAGATGATAGCTTACTTTTGGAGCTGTCTGTGCACTATGAAAATTTTAAGAAAATTAAATTGGATAGTTGGTCTACTATCCGAGGCATTGGGACCATGCAGGTGGAGAGAAGCAAATGTCTTCAGACAGCTCAGCAAAACCATCTCAAGCGCAATTAGCGATACACAATAAATTCGTCCCTAGTCTGCAATGCCCACATCCAATGAACACAATAAAATGTGCCCAGCTCTGCGGTTGCCAGCTGGTTATTGTGGTGTGGAGTGAGTGTCTAATGAAAATGTCAAATCTGCGAGTAGTAGATTTTTGTTGGGCATGGGGATTAACCGCTATGAACCAGGATTTATAAATTGAGTGAGACTGCAGATCAGTCATAATGTAATAAAATTTCTGTTTTTACAATGCAGGTTAGAAGTCAGCAACTGTGTCTTTCCGGTTCCTTATCAAGGGTTTAGTTACAATTCTGCACATCATGCCCGCACTTGTAAGGTTTACTTCACCCGTCTTCTGGTTGATTAAGAATTCATGGAGCATTTAAAATATAAAATTCACACAGCATTTATTTTGACTTAATTCAATATTCCCGCAACAAACTTGTAACCTAGCTCAGCCAGTGTCTTCACACTTAATTGCACGCACTTCAATGTCATGACAATAATCTCAGCATAGGTCAGAGCGGGTGAGGGTGCGGGGGTCACAAAAGTACGGGTCACAAGGTTTAACCAGGAGCGAACCCAGGGTTCCAACCAGTCGCAACCGTTGAGCGGGTAACTAATACCAGCAGCTTTTCAACCAGGTGAGCATAAACTGCCCGTGAGCCTGGATCAATCGGTTAACAAGCGGATGGAGGACAACGCCCCACTTGCACGGATCAGCTGCTTTTCAGCAGTCCCCAAACACATTTGGCTATGTGGACTTACCGTTTCTGTCAAATTGCAGCCTGACCTGTGTTTTCTTAAAGTTTCATGGAACTTCCATCATTTTATATTCAATTCCCTTGCAACTAATTCTATAATTCATTTTTTTATACGACATCCTAAATTTTTCCTGCCACCTTCAAAGTAGTGGCACATGTAGCCCGGGGCCTCTTTATCCCTGAACTTGCTTCTCAGTCTGTGCCAACTGTTCTCACCAAAATGTAACTCTTCATTCCTGTGTTAAATTTGAACTGCTAAGCGTCTATGCCCCCTGAAGCCTATTATGATTCAGCTAATCATTTACTTAATTACCAAAATAAATGTCATTTCAAAACTTTATAATCGCGCCCTGTGCAACAAAGACCAGGTTGGTAAAAATTATAAAAAAATACCAACTTCGGATAAATTTACTGTCAGTCTCCATCAACCTAAGAAATAATCGTTTATCACTGCTCTCTGCTTTAACCTTAGACGATCTTGTACCCATGTTGCTGCTCTCCCTTTGATCCTTCCATTATTCTAACAAGTTTATAATTCTAGGCTTTGCCAACTGCCTTTAAAATTCCCGATGCACAAAACCAACCACACTGCTGCCATCAACACTTTACGTTATTTCATCAAAGAACTCGATCAGCATAGTCAAACATAATATGCCTTTAACAAATTCCTGCTGACTTTCACTTATTAATTCATACTTTGCTGATTGCCAAGTAATTTCGTCTCGATCAGCATCCCCATGACCAGCATCATCTTGAAGGCCTGCAGTAGTCAGGTTTATCCTTCTCCAATTTTTCAAGCCTTGGCGTAGCTTCCCCATGTACAAGTCGCCTGTTGGGGCTCCCGCATCCAAGGAGGAATGGAGGATTGTGGTATGTAATTTCGACCCTAATTTTCCTCACCTATCTAGGATGCTTCTCATCTGGGCATGGTGGCTTTCTTCCTCGAATATACTTCCATTTTGTCTATTTTTATCCTATCCAATTCCAAACCAGTGTCCTCCATTATTCTAAGTAATTGTATAATTGATTCTTACTTGTGAGAATCGATGGCTCAGACAGCGTGTATTGGTTATCACTTCATCACTTGCTGCAGCCCATGTGGTGCACGCATATCCACAGTGCTGTACGGAAGAGAGTTCCAGGATTTTGGCCCAGTGACAGTGAAGAAATGGCAATATAGTTGCAAGTCAGGATGTTTTGCTGGTTGGTTGGGAAGTTGCAGATGTTGGCGTTCCCATGCATCTGGTGCCTTTGTCCTTCTAAGTGGTTGAATCTGATCGGAGTGTTTGTTTCTCCAGTCAAGCAGTGTCAATTTCAGCAACGACAAAGATAATAATGAATCTGCTCTACCCCAGAAACACGAGGTGTGGATTAAAACGATGTGGATTAGCTGATTCCATTCACTCTGAATCATTGGGATAACAAACTGTTCCTTCCTGAATTCTTGGTTCAACTGAAAAAAGGGGAACACAACATTATAAACCCTACTGCACATCAGAGAGAATTTGACATATTATAGTCCGAGTCACTCATTTTAAAACGCAAACCGACTGATGAAACTTGACAAACTATTTTTAAATAACATGGCCTTTAAAATGCATCGGAGTAATGCATGCAATTTCCCTACTTCAAACCCTGTTGCAGCTAAATCGATGGCAGGGTCAGAAGTTTTTGGCGCCTAAGAGCACAAGAACTAGGAATGTTTTTTTGGGCCCTTCGAGCCTTCTCCACCTTTCAGGGTTGATCTAAATATGACCTGAAATCCATGTTCCTGCCTGCCCGCAATTACCCTTGAATCCCTTGGCAATCAAAAATCTGTATAACACAATTTTGAATATATTCAATGAGCCAGGCTCCACTACTAAATTGGAAAGTGAGTTTAAAAGTCCAAGGACCCTCTGAGAGAGGAAATTCCTCCATGTCTTGCCTGAAATAGGAGACCTCTTTTCCTGTAACAGTGTCCCCAGTTCTAGATTCCCCCACGAGGGGAAACGCCAGCAGCCGTTCTGTCAAGCCCCTCAGAATCGTATTTGTTTCAATAAGACACTATAATGACTTCAAATCTGTTTTGTATGAATCCCAATCACTCTGCATTGATTCTGCACTTCTCATTTTGGAATGAGATTCAATCTAATTTGCATCAGTTACTTGAGGTCCGAAGAAAAATGAATTAAATTGTTGATAAATGGGCTGCCTGGTGATGTTAACTTGAATGTTAATAAACATTTGTTGAATAACAGTGAAGTGAGATATTCCTCACAGGAATAATATTAATTGAATGCACCGATCTTTGGAATATTGCAACATGTTGAAAACACAAACTGTAATAGGTGGTTAAACATTTATAAATCAAATGTTAAGATTTAAAAACTAATTTAATCATCCAGAAATAGATAAAAAGAAGGGCTATAGATTTGCCTACATTATTTTCGTGGCAGCTCCTATTCATCTACATTCTTCAAACGGCGATGGAAGAGAAGTTTTTGAATATTTTTAAAGCAGCGCTAGATAGATTTTTGGTAAACAAGGGGGTAAAAGATTATCAGGAGTGCGGGGTTGTTGTTAAAATCCGGTCATCCATGATCTTATTGAATGGAGGCGCAGGCTCGACCAGCAGAGACTGGGTTGGTGGGGTCGAGAGGCCGACTCCTGTTCCTTATTTGTTGTTGAGAAATAGACCCAGAGAATCTGCTCCTTCCATCACCGGATCCACATAGTATTGAGGAGGCGGGGAGGCTGCAGAAGGATTTGGACAGGTTAGGAGAATCGGCAAAGAAGTGGCAGAAGGAATACAACGTGGGGAAGTGTGAGGTCATTCACTTTGGTAGGAAAAATAGAGGCATAGACTATTTCCTAAATGAGGAGAGGATTCAGAAATCTGGAGTACAAAGAGACTTGTGATTCCTAGTCCAGGATTCTCTTAAGGTTACTTGCAGGTTGAGTCGGTAATTAGGAAGGCAAATGCAATGTTGGCATTTATTTCGAGAGGACTAGGATTTAAAAGCAGGGATGTGCTGCTGAAGCTTTATAATGCTGTGGTCAGACCACATTTAGAATATTGTGAGCAATTTTGGGCCCCAAACCTCAGGAAGGATGTTCTGGCCGTGGAGACGGTCCACAGGAGGTTCACGAGAATGATCCCAGGAATGAAAGGCTTAACATATGAGGACGTTTGAGGACTCTGGGTCTATACTCGATGGTGTTTAGAAGGATGTGGGGGAGTTTGATTGAAATTTACAGAATACTGAAATGCCTGGATAGAGTGGCCATGGGGAAGATATTTCTATTAGTAGGAGAGACTAGGACCCGAGGGCACAGCCTCAGAGTAAAGGGAAGACCTTTTAGAACAGAGATGAAGAGAAGTTCTTCAGCCAGAGAGTGGTGAATCTATGGGATTTATTGCCATAGAAGGCTGTGGAGGCCATGTAATTGAGTGCATTTAAGATGGAGATAGATAGGTTCTTGATTGGCAAGGGGATCAAAGGTTATGGGGCGAAGGCGGGCAAAAGGGGTTGAGAACCTTATCAGCCTTGATTGAATGGTAGAGAATACTCGATGGGCCGAATGGCCGAACTTCTGCTCCTATGTCTTATGGTCTTATGGTTTTATCCAGAGCAGCTCTCGGGGTTCATAGTGATCCTTGCAGTGGGAAATGTCGGCCGTTGCTGCTCGCGCTTCTCCATCAAAAATGCTGCTCCTTGTCCAGTGCTGCATTTCTTGTGGGCTCTTTCTTTTTTTGGTCACTTGGAATCCGTTAAATACCGAGATCTGGCTTGTGTTGCACATATATTTGTTGATGCATTAACGGCCAGGTTCATAATTTTTTTTCTCTCTGTTCACAATCTGTCCCCAATTTCCGACCCAGTCTCCGCTGGTAAGACCGCCCATGGAAAGTATGGGACTCAGGACGGCTGTGTGGGCAGCTACAGCGTGAACTGCTACCGTCAGTGATCCGGTTACAATCCAGTCCTGCTGCTATATCACAGTACAGGTGATGGCACCAATTGACGTACCACCTCAGCAACCGTTTTCAATCTTCCACAGATACTCCCAGTAACAATTTCATTCTGGACATCTTAAGCTGGATCTCGGTGACGCCACTGTCTTTGCTGTCAGGTCTGTGAGAGCTCAGCAGGGATAATCAGTGAGACAGGGCCGTATAAAAACTGTATGTAGAAAATATGTCAGAATTAGAACAGCCACTGGACTGAGAATGTGCCATCATCTTCAGAAATAATCCTTGTGTCATTTACATAGAAATGTAACTGAATTTCCAATTGTTTATTTGCATTTAGCGAATATTAGTCCTCACTATTACCCAGGTGAATAATCTCAGGGATTCGTGCTATTTTGGAAGTACCTCTCTGGCTACAGTCCCTTTGAAAGACAAAATGCGACAGGGGATGTATTCATGGGAAGATTATTAACATTTCATCCTCTGTTTTGTCCCCAGCCGGGGTAATAGGCGACCAGTCCTATTGCAAAACCGCTCCTTGTGGATTGTCAGAGGCTGGGCCGGCCCTGAATATTAGGAGTAAGTGACTCAATCTGTCTCTCCAACACATTTTTTCCATTGGTGTTTATTTAGAGGCGATTTCATTCCTCAGCGGAGGACAAATTTCAACATGGCATCAGGCCCTTTCAGATCTAGAAATGAGAGCTGGATCTGATTTGGAATTGAACCCCCGCCCCCCAACCCGGATTGGTGAATAGGTGGAAGCGGGTTCAATGGGATTTTTCAAAGGGGAAAATGGATAAATATTTGATCGGGGTGGCGGGTGGCCGGCATGTCAGAGCTATGGAGTTTGCTAGGGAGTGGGACTAATTAGATAACTATTTCAAAGAGTGACACAAGGTCGATGGACCAAATGGGCTCTTTCTGTGCTCTAGCAGTCTCTGATTCCATGATATCTATAACATCCTCAGAGCGCCCCAAAGCGATTTATACCCAATGGACTACTCTAAATATTAAGCCACTGGTCCAATTTAGGAAAATGAATGAAAATATGAGCCGAAGAAATGTTTGGAACTCTTCAATTAATCATTAACTTATTTCAAACTTGATTGTGTTCACGAGAGATTTTTGGCATCCAATCCGATGTCAGGCTTGAATGTTCTGTATAGTCTTGAATTACTTATCTCTCTCCCTCTCTCTCTCAAACGTACATACAGAAACAAACATGCGCTCACAGACACATACAGGTCAGAATGTCCTATATAACAATGAATTGTCTGTGCTCTCTCTCATACACACACAGGTTAGAGTGTTCAATGTATTAATTAATTCTCTCTCTCTCTCTCTCTCTCTCCCTCTGCCTCGCACATACAAACACACACAGGACGGACAGTTCTACGTAGCTATCAATTTTCTATCTTCTCTCTTGGGGATAGGCACGAAGGTTACAATGTTCAATATATTAAGTATTTCACCCTCCCCTCTCTCTTTCTCAATCACACACATACCGACACATGTCAAAATGATCGAAATATTAGTTTTCTCTCCCCACTCACACACGCACGGGTAGTGATGATTGGAGTCCATCCGTCCTGCTGCTCCCTCCCTCCTGGGGAGAAATAGGCTCGGGATCGGCCGCTCTGCCCTGCCTGGTTCGTGCGCGTCCTCTGGAGTGTGGATGATAAGGAACAAGGTAGCGGGGTGAGGACAAGCCCCATGTCCCCAGACAGCGATCCAACCGACAGCCTGAGCAGTTACCTAAGAGACCCGGCCAGTGACTGTAAGAAGGGTTCTAGATATTCATGCAGTGTCAGCCACGGCTCACTGATTTCACCCCTTCTCAACACCATCAGCTCCAGCGACCATTCATTCTGAGAGGTTGTTGGTCGGAGTCAGTGTTTTCGGCATGGGTAATGGTTCATGGAATGGTGGCGCCGTGATAATGTTACTGCTCTAGTAACCCACGGGCCCAAGTTAGTGTTTTGTGGACATGGGTTCTAATCCCACCACGGTAGCTGGTGGAATTTAAAATCCATTGATAAATCGGAAGCTGTTAATTGCCCTCAGTAATTGTGTCCATGACATCTAACATTGATTGGCTCAAACGAAAAAAGACAAACTGAAATATAATGCACTCGGAAATTCGGTCGTCCTCTCCTGCTCTGGCCAGAACCGCAATATCTTTGTTCACTGTTAACTGCCTTCTGAAACTTGGGGTGGGCTACATATGCTGGCCTTTGCCAGCGAGAGTTAAAGAATATACAAGCTCCTCTGCTCACCTCTGAGTGAGAAATTTGTGCGTTAAAGCCCCACTCCAGAGGCGTGAAAATAAAATACAGACCGACAGTCCAGTACAGGATTGCGGGAGTGCTGCACTGTAAGAGGCACTGCCTGTTTGCTGAGAGGTTAATCCGAGAACTCACATTAAGGAGATAAAATAATTGTGCACCATATCTGAATAAGAGCAGCCAACATCTGTAAAGCAGTCTGTCATGGAATTAGCACATTTATATATGTGGGAGCTTGCTTTGCAAACGCAACCTGCAGGGCTTCCAACATTAAAGCAGTGACTATAATGTAAACTTGACCTTAAAACGCTTTGATCGTCCTGAGTTCTGGATTGTGGCTCGACACCACAAACCTCCCGATTCAAGAGGTATCTGAGTCATGTCTGACAGGAAGCTCTCCACTATTTTCAATTTCACTGCAGTGTCACTCACTTTTGTGCTCCGGAAAGTTAGCGGCTGCCCAAGCATTCAGATCAGAAATATAATTAAAAACAAAAAAACTGCGGATGCTGGAAATCCAAAACAAAAACAAAAACAGAATTACCTGGAAAAACTCAGCAGGTCTGGCAGCATCGGTGGAGAAGAAAAGAGTTGACGTTTCGAGTCCTCATGACCCTTCGACAGAACTTGAGTTCGAGTCCAAGAAAGAGTTGAAATATAAGCTGGTTTAAGGTGTGTGTGTGGGGGGCGGAGAGAGAGAGAGAGAGGTGGAGCGGTGGTGTGGTTGTAGGGACAAACAAGCAGTGATAGAAGCAGATCATCAAAAGATGTCAACAACAATAGTACAAAAGAACACATAGGTGTTAAAGTTAAAGTTGGTGATATTATCTAAACGAATGTGCTAATTAAGAATGGATGGTAGGGCACTCAAGGTATAGCTCTAGTGGGGGTGGGGAGAGCATGTTTTTTTTAACATTCTAAAATCCACACTCAGTGCCATGCACCGCCAAATGAACACACTCGACCTCTCCCTCCAGCAGCACCGCTGTACCCTTTTTCAAAGCTGCGCGTGCCCCCAGTTTCATTTTATCCTTCGGCTCATCCGACGCCTCAACAAGAAACTTTTTCTCTTTCTCCCAAGTGCTAAGGAGCGCAAGCTCCAACAACTCATCGACACCAACACCCATCTAGGACCCTCCACCCCGGCCTGTCCCTCCGTCCCCACCCCATCTTCCAATCCCAACCCCAGCCGTGTATTCACTATACCCCCTGACCTTCCCCTCTCCGATGCTGAGCGTTCAGTGCTCAGCAAAGGACTTAGTTTCATACCCTTACGCCCTCACCTCAATGAATTTCGGGCTCGGCATGATGCTGAACTCTTCTTTCGCCGTCTTCTACTCCGGGCTCACTTCTTTGGGCAGGAGTCCTCTCCCATTTCAACGGATCCTTTTACCCATCTCCAATATTCTCCCTCCACCTGGACCCCTCCCTCTGGATTCTTACCTTCTCTTGATCTTTTCATTGAGAACTGTCAGCACGACATTAGTCGTCTCAATTTCTCTGCTCCTCTCACCCATTCTAACTTGTCTGTCTCTGAACTTACTGCACTCCATTCTCTCAGGTCCAACCCTGACATTGTCATCAAACCCGCTGACAAGGGTGGTGCTGTTGTTGTCTGGTGCACTGACCTCTACCTCGCGGAGGCTGAGCGTCAACTCGCAGACACTTCCTCCTACCTCTCCCTGGACCATGACCCCACCACTGAACATCAAGCCATTGTTTCCAGGACTGTCACTGACCTCATCTCCTCTGGGGATCTCCCTCCCACAGCTTCCAACCTGATAGTCGCCCAACCTCGGACCGCTTCTATCTCCTACCCAAAATCCACAAACAGAACTGCTCCGGTAGACCGATCATCTCAGCTTGCTCCTGCCCCACATAACTCTTTTCTCGTTAACTTGACTCCCTTCTCTCCCCCCTTGTCCAGTCCCTTCCCACCTACATCCGTGATTCCTCTGACACCTTACATCACATCTTCAATTTCCAGTTCCCTGGCCCCAACCGCTTCCTCTTCCAATCCCTCTACACCTCCATCCCCCACCAGGATGGTCTGAGGGCCCTTAGCTTCTTCCTCGAACAGAGGCCTGAACAATCCCCATCCACCAGTACTCTCCTCCGTCTGGCTGAACTTGTTCTCACACTGAACAATTTCTCCTTCAACTCCTCTCACTTCCTCCAAATAAAAGGTGTGGCTATGGGTACCCGCATGGGCCCCAGCTATGCCTGTCTCTTTATGGAGTATGTGGAACATTCCTTGTTCCAGTCCTACTCCGGCCCCCTTCCACAACTCTTTCTCTGGTACATCGATGATTTCTTAGGTGCCGCTTCATGCTCTCATTGGGACTTGGAAAAATTTATTAATTTTGCTTCCAATCTCCACCCCCTCCATCATTTTCACGTGGTCCATCTCTGACACTTCCCTTCCGTTCCTTGACCTCTCTATCTCAATCTCTGGTGATAGACTGTCCACCAATATCCATTACAAACCCACCGACTCCCACAGCTATCTCAACTACAGCTCCTCACACCCCGCTTCCTGTAAGGACTGCATCCCATTCTCTCAGTTCCTTCGCCTCCGTCGCATCTGTTTCGATGATGTTTCGTTCAAAAACAGTTCCTCTGACATGTCCTCCTTCTTCCTTAACCGAGGTTTTCCACCCATGATCGTTGACAGGGCCCTCAACCGTGTCTGGCCCATCTCCCACGCATCCGCCCTCATGCCTTCTCCTCCCTCCCAGAAACATGATAGTGTCCCCCTTGTCCTCACTTATCACCCCACCAGCCTCCGCATTCAAAGGATCATCCTCCACCATTTCCACCATCTCCAGCATGATGCCACCACCAAACACATCTTCCCTTCACCCCCACTATCGGCATTCCGTAGGGATCGCTCCCTCCGGGACACCATGGTCAACTCCTCCATCACCCCCTACTCCTCAACCCCCCTCCTATGGCACCACCCCATGCCCACGCAAAAGATGCAACTTCACTTCCTCTCTCCTCACCGTCCCAAGGACCCAAACACTCCTTTCAAGTGAAGCAGCATTTCACTTGCATTTCCCCCAATTTAGTCTACTGCATTCGTTGCTCCCAATGTGGTCTCCTCTACATTGGAGAGACCAAACGTAAACTGGGCGACCGCTTTGCAGAACACCTGCGGTCTGTCCGCAAGAATGACCCAAACCTCCCCGTCGCTTGCCATTTTAACACTCCACCCTGCTCTCTTGCCCACATGTCTGTCCTTGGCTTGCTGCATTGTTCCAGTGAAGCCCAACGCAAACTGAAGGAACAACACCTCATCTTCCGACTTGGCACTTTACAGCCATCCGGACTGAATATTGAATTCAACAACTTTAGGTCGTGAGCTCCCTCCCCCATCCCCATCCCCTTTTTGTTTCCCCCTTCCTTTTCTTTTTTTTTCCAATAAATTATATAGATTTTCCTTTTCCCACCTATTTCCATTATAAAAAAAAATGCTCTCCCCACCTCCACTAGAGCTATACCTTGAGTGCCCTACCATCCATTCTTAATTAGCACATTCGTTTAGATAATATCACCAACTTTATTTCCTATGTGTTCTTTTGTACTATTGTTGTTGAGATCTTTTGATGATCTGCTTCTATCACTGCTTGTTTGTCCCTACAACCACACCACCACTCCGCCTCTCTCTCTATCTCTCTCCGCCCCCCACACACACACCTTAAACCAGCTTATATTTCAACTCTTTCTTGGACTTGAACTCAAGTTCTGTCGAAGGGTCATGAGGACTCGGAACGTCAACTCTTTTCTTCTCCGCCGATGCTGCCAGACCTGCTGAGTTTTTCCAGAAATATAATTAATATCAACAGCATTTCTCAAAAACCAAGCAAATGCAATTTCCGGTTAATATATCATTTCCATTCATTTGATTAGGTTTACGTAAATCGATTTTCCAGTCCTGGGCACCCTTGATGGAATGTTTCACAATGTGAATAGTGTGTTCCTATGTGCAGAAACTAGTGAGTGCGCGCCACCTGGCGGTCAGGAGCAATAACTATTGCGATCAGGAGCTCCTCTGAGGGGTAACTCAATAGGAGCATGTAGGATTATTATTTCAGTCAAATGGCAGGTTAGATGTTTGGACGTATGTGCGTCATATTCCAATGTCTCAAGATGAAAAGTGCAAAAAAATACGAAGTCATAGATTCCTCATTGTTTACTGCTTGCTTCACAATTTCAACTGACCGCTACGGTCTTACTCATTTTGGCTAAAGAAGCAACGGCGACATGAGGAAAATATTTTCTGTGCAACAAGTGACTGGAATGTGGAGAGAACCGCCTGAGAGTGGGTTGGGGGCAATTTCAACCGTGGCTTTCAAAAGGAAATTGAAGAATCATCTAAAAAGAGCGAAAAGCGAAAGCAGAGTCACAGGCAAAGTCTCGCAGCTGGGACTAAGGCAGTTGCTCTTTAATTCCGTTTTCAAATAAGGCATCGATATGTTGTTTTCATCACACATACTGAAACAGTGTGAATAAAGGGCAATCCAGAGTGCGAACTGTTAATTGAGCCAAAAAAGCAAAAATTGCATGATGTATCCCATGTTGAACATTCACTCGCCGGTATCCTGCTTTTTACTTTTTTTTTTCATTTCACACCCCGAGCTAGGCTTAAACTTCATCTTTTCTCAATTGGGTGCCGTTTCCCATCAGATAATTCATGAAAATAACACTTTGACACAGCAGATTGTTCTAAGCTCGGTAGAAGTGTGAAATCTGCCCCTTCCTGTAGCCATACGCGCTCTGGTTCTACTGGTTCAACTCTTGGTCCTAATTTCCGTTTGGATTCCTTAAAGTGTGGGATCAGGTGGGATTAATGTTTATGGGGTACAGTTTCATAATTGTTTCTCAAATGTAATTCACTTCTTCCAGTTTTAAATTGCTAATTACAGTTAGGCAACCAAAGTGGAGATTAAAGCAGAGAACAGCCATGATGTGTTTGAATGGCACAACTAACTCGAAGGAGGGGCTGAATGGCTTCCTCCTGCTCCAATGGTCATGTAGGATTACATCCAGATAGGACCGCGATGAACGTCCTTGCAGAGAGGTTTTTCTGGGGAGGGTTTAACCTAGATAGACAGGAGGATGGGAAACTGACGGAAGGATCACATAGGACAAATTCAGAGCAGGAAGCGGGAGACAGAAAATTAGCGGGTGACGCTGAAAATAATACTGAAGAAGAATAGGGTAAAAATTTACTCACAGGAATTTTGCAATGTTTAAATGTATTTCTTGAATTGGAAGGACAATAGCAATCAGCCGAAGAGCTGAGGGGGTAAAATACACAGAGGGCAGCATGATAGAAGTTCTACAAAGGAAAATTGGTTTAAAGAGGAGCAAGGATGGCAGCTCATCATCCTTCAATAGAGGGTCTTCAGGTAGGTTAAAAAGGGGGCTAAAAAGGCCGTTGTGTAGCATTATTGCTTAAAGAACCAATTACAGCTGTGAGGAGGGATGACACATTAAATGTGTCATCAAATTAGGCTAAACGTGTTTGAGTGAGGAAGACAGGGGAGCAGCCAATCTACTCGGAGTAAACTATAGGCCCCTGTATAGCCAGAGGGAGATAGTAGGGCAATTATGTGGGCAAATTTCTGAGCACAAAAACAATCCGGCAATAATACTTGGGGGTAAAAACGAAAAACTGCGGATGCTGGAAATCCAAAACAAAAACAGAATTACCTGGAAAAGCTCAGCAGGTCTAGCATCATCGGAGGAGAAGAAAAAAGTTGACGTTTCGAGTCCTCCTGATCCTTCAACAGAACTGAAAAAGACATTGGCAGACAGTCTATCACCAGAGATTGAGACAGAGAGGTAAAGGAAGGGAAGGGAAGTGTCAGAGATGGACCACGTGAATATGATGGAGGGGTGGAGATTGGAAGCAAACTTAATACATTTTTCCAAGCCCGACGAGAGCATGAAGCAGCACCAATGTAATCATCGATGTACCAGAGAAAGAGTTGTGGAAGGGGGCCGGAGTAGGACTGGAACAAGTTGAAGGGTCATGAGGACTCAAAATGTCAACTCTTTTCTTCTGCGCCGATGCTGCCATAATACTTGGGGACTTCTAGTACCCTAACGTCAGCTGGGAAACGAGCAGGGTAATAGGCACAGAGGACACACTTTTCTTGAACTTCATACAGGAGAACTTCTTTAGCCATCAAATAACTGGGCGCCTTGTAGCTCCTCAGTCCTGAATGTTACATAGCAACATGCAAAAATTTATAGCTCTTAGTTGTGTTACACAGACAAGAGTAGGGCATACCAGCACATGTCCTTCGTACATTGGATAAGGAAAAGGTTGTTAACCCCTTCGAACCTGTTACTTAAAAACAGGGGGAAGCCATCTAAGCCGGAGGATGTTGGAATTTAGGGTGATGTGCCCCAATGAAATGTGCATCGCCCACCTTTGTCCCTGCCAAATTCCACAAAAAGCGGAATGCATTGAAAGCACTTTCCTTGTGAACAGCCTCACAGAAATTGAGACTGGGGGGGAAGCTGAGATATATACGTGGGCAGGGATAATAAATAAAAGTCACTGTTGTTAAGAAGGAAAATGATAAATATTACTGTTTTCAGAGAAGTCTCACAGACAAATATGTGTCAGGGTACAGCACGCAAGTTCCCTTCCGGACGACCCCTACTGGAAACAGAGGGTATGACGGGAGCTCAGCCACACTTCCAGTCAAATGCGACTTGCACACAAAATCCGGAGGTCATGTCAGCGCAAAATCAACACATTACACAATATTTATATCACTGAAAACGGGCACAGTACGTCACAACACCGTGCCGGTATCACAGAATCAGGAGAGTGAAGGCTGACCGTACTGGGTCGATAATAGAAAAGAACAACACCACAGTGTCTGTGCCACAAACAGTAGAGAGATAGCACTGTGTACAACAGAGTCCAGGCCCAGGACACCCAGCACACCAAGTACAGAGATTGGATAGACTCGGGTTATTTTACCTGCAGCAGAGGAGATTGAGGAGGGAACATGGTTGTGATTTCTAAAATTATGAGCGGCATAGATAGGGTGGACAGGAAGGAACTTTGCCCCTTGGTGGATAGATCAATAATCCGGGGTCATAGAGTAAAGTGAAGCGCAGGAGGTTTAGATGGGATGTAGGGAAGAACTTTTTTCACACAGTGTGTGGTGGGAATCTGGAACTCACTGCCTGAAAGGGGGTTAGAGGCTGAAATCCTCATAACATTTATCAAATATTTGGATGTGCACTTTCAGAATATTCTTGTACTGCTCTCGAAACTTGGTCTGTGTCACGGCATGTCAATATTTATTTATCCTAAGTTCTATTTCTTTGTCAACAATTGCCATTCCCTGCCTCTCTTTGTTTTGCGATGTTTCGGGCTCCACCTCTCTCTGAATCTCTGCCTTTCTACTTCCTGTTTCTCGTCCATCTGCCTTTACCTCAGCCCCCTATCCCTGTTAGATATACACACACCCCTCCCTCTCTGCACCCCCCCTCCCACCCATTCTCTCTCTCTCTCTCGCTCTTTCCAGCTGTTAGGAAAACTTATAATTCGCTGAACAGCATCTAAGGTGACACAGTCACTGTTCTTGGAGCAATTCGGTGCTCTATTGCACGTTGTGAGGCTAAATTTCAGTGGGAAAGTGCCCGTGGCTGTTTCCCGGTAAAGGGAAGAGCAGTTCAATTTCCGTGGGATCCTTTACTGGGAACGTACAATATTCACTGATATCAAGAGTTTTAATAATTTGTGAGTAATTTATTTTTAACAGGAAAAAAAATGAAAGATTTGAATCGAAATGGAACTGTTACTGCAGGTCTTCCAGATGAAGTTACAAGTGGTTTGATTCGAAACCAATAAGCAAATGAGGAACAGAATGCATGATGAGAGTCACATAGGATTCAGATGCTTGATCTTGTTGCACAAGAAGTGGAAAGCCGTAGGAAATCCTGGCATGTTGTCAATTGCATCGGCAAGACCTGGATTCGAAAACAACAGAGCCTGATTGACCCGCTGTGTAAAATGCAACTGCAACAGCTGTTATTTTTATTCCATATCCAGACCTAACAATTCACATCGATTGAGCTTTTTTCAGAAATGGGTGCAAGGCATGGGAAATTACTGTTTTAGAGTGAAGTGTGTTAGTTAACTTGCAAGGCAAGTCAGAAAAGCACACTGACGATTCGTAAAGATCTGCTGGAGAAATGATGTGCTCCACCCTACATTTGCTGAAAGGCTCCCTGGAAACCGGTGGCCATGAAACGTGGTTACATTGCTGGCGTGTTTAATCTGTTAAATACATTGCATTTATTAATTAAATGGGGACAAGTGAAAAGGAAGAATTTAAAGGTCCTAAGAGCTCCTTTGGAAATGCTGCAGGGAGAAGGTGAGCATATATGTTTGGCTGGCAAATGAGGCAGGGTGGGTGAGGGAAAGGGTGGTGAGTGGGTAGAGAGGTAAGGATAAGGATAGAGACGGTCAGTAGGTGAGCGGTTAGGCTGGGCCAACTGGGTAGTGCATTGAACGGGCAATGAGGTAATGTTAGTATTTCGGTGAATAAGTGCTTAGGCTGGATAAGGTAATGGGAAAGGCTTTGGGTATTCCAGGTGTTGATCTTGCAGCACGTCTGGTCGGGAGGAAGACGATGCATCCCAGGGAGTTAGATTGTCAGGTCCGATCATATAAGGGCGCACTGAGTCCGGGGCTGGGGGCAGTTGCGTCCTCAGAATGGGCGGGGACGTGGGCTGGAGGGAGTGGGTGGGAGTGTGGAGGAGTCGGAGGGTCGAGATGCCGGCATGATGGTCGGGGGTAGTCGGTGCATTCTGTGGGTCTCTTTGTCAAGTAGGAGTCGGGGAGGTGTTGGTCAGTGTGGCTGATTGGGAGATCAGTTTTCTAGTTATTCTGTTGTTAGACTAGGGGTTTATTCTGTCTAAAATTGTTTGTAACTGTCCGATTAAGTAGGTCAGGGTTGTCCAAAGAAATGTGCTCCATCACAGAGATGGAGTCTTTTCCACACGATCATGGACAGCAGAGGAATTGGTCCCATTACACATTTAAACACCCCGGGAAATTCCCACTGTGTTGTTGCAATCAGACTCCAGAGGGGCCTCGGAAGGTAACTCTTGGGTTGCTATGTCCATTATCTGGCTACCCAGAGGCTGGAATATCCGGGCAACATTTTTACACAAAGTTTGGACACCAGCTGCCAAAGACGTGTTATTTCGAGGGTTGAACAGGAGAAGGCCATTTATCGCCTGGTAACTACTACGCAGGAGCGGGAGAAGGCCATTCAAGAGCCTGATCTTGTTACACTGGCACAGGGAAAGGGCGCTAAACGCCTCCAGCCAGCATTAAATGCACAGGAAGTGGTTAATCATCTCATCGACCATGTTACACTGAAGCAAAGAGAGGATGTTCAACTCGTTGAATTAGTTAAATAGGGCCAGGCTAAGGACATTCGATCTCATTTATATAGGAGCACGAGGTGGGCATGCAGCTTCTTACGTGGGACATGCCTGCATACTTACCCTAAAAAAAAACATTACGCAGGGTTATATTTGGTGAAACTGAGTGATGAGGTAGTGTTAATGAGCGGAGCCACCCGGAGTGCTGCTGAATTCAATACATACTGACGGAGCAGGGATTGCTGGATCAAATAACAAGAAAATGAATAATATGAACGATGTTGCAATCTCGATATCCCTGTGGAAATTTCACAGGATATAAATGTTTGGCCTGATATTGTACTGCCTCAGTGTTGAAACAGAGAGATTGCCTGCAGAGCGATGAGACTCGACTTCAGGCAGAACATAATGAAAATATGTCACCGTATCAGGAAAATATATTACTTCATTCTTGCCATGATTAGCGTTCCAGGAAAGTAAGGGTAATTATTGATGCTGTGTAAACCTGGTTATGAACTTGTCCCTGTTTGTACTTGGCTATTATTCATGTTATCATGCCAACTTCATGATTACTAGTGACTAGAAACCAGATGAGTGATATTACTCCCATACATTGTGTCCATAATTATGATTTCCATTTAATCCCATTGCCGACCCCAAAAATAAAAAAAAATCTGCTTGTCATTTAACTTTCCCTTGAATTAGCAACTTGCTCTCTTTGTACATTGTTTTATAAGGCCTCAGAGCTTGAAACTCTCTCAGGGAAGACATAGGCTGTGTATCAATTAGAATCAAATTTACTGCACGTGGACAACTAACCCTGAATGGAAGACCTGGTCCAGTGATAAATTCTACTGAGTTTGGTTGATTAGGTGGAGAGGGGTAAGATGAATTTCAGTACACCCATTGTGTCAGGTGAGTTATCATCACATTCAGTTGAACAACCGTTCTATTTCTCTATTATCGTCAATTGCACAGGGAATAGGCCTGTTTGTTAAAGATGTTTGGTAATAGTCGACAGAAGTGAATTGCGCAGTTGCCTGTTAAACTGAACCAGTTCTTTGACTGAGATGCGAACAACAGTGTTTAAATTACAGTATTTAAATTTTCTATTGCCATGTTCCAGACTGACATAAAAGACATGAGCTACTTACAAAAGGTTACAGTAATCAGTTCTCTGTAATAATAGAGAATATAAGAGAATATTGTAGAAAATATAGAGTTATCATAGAGAATGAATTGGTTGACATTTTAGGATATATATTAGGTCTTTTGCTTTTGCTCCATTGTGTGAACCCTGATATCAACACGGGCGCGGGATATGGGAGGTGGTGGAGTTATGGGGTGCTAATATGAAAATCTAAATTTGGATGGAGTGCTGTCCGTGTCTTTTGTCCTTGAGAGATTTACCACACAGCATAGAGACTGGTTGTTAGATTAGGTGTCCAGGGGTAGGTGGGGACGAATCCTGATAATGCAATTAAAATACTCATGTCCGGCCAGGACGTTAGGTGTTGTTGGACTGTGTCCCGCCTGATGTGCACTCCATTCCCTAAAGCAGCCCCTGGGGGCTTTGGTGTTCTGGATCGCTGAGATTTCCGTCCCCACCTCTGGACCATGACCCAATGGGAGCTCTGATCCTCGGTTGGAGGTACGTCTGTTCATCAGCCCCGGGCATGGAGTCTAATGGGAAAACGATCAAATCAGTTTTAATCGTATAACACATTTTAGAAAGTAGACTGCAATCTCGTCAAAATATATGCACTGCAGACCAGCCATGTTGGAGATTTTGCCTCTTCAAATTTCCCAAAATATTGTCAAACTAGCAAATTAATCTATTGGGACTTTTTGTTTTTCAGAAAGCTAAATTTTATTGGTTGGCCTCGCTCCAACACATCAGTTTGTCACAACTGAATTAAATTCTGCCGTTGGTATCTTGGATCAGACCACGAGTTTGGGAGATTAATGACCTCACATTCCGCCCCCCTTCCCCCGCCCCCGCCCGACTTATCCCTGTTACAGTTAATTTAGTGGCAATTGGAATACTTTCCTGGGGAAAGTGCGGCCTTTCCATTGGCGTCACTCGCTATCTTATGGCCATGGTACTGGCAGGTCTACTCGCCATTACCACTGATGTCATCCTCTATCGGATCAGCTATTTTGCTTTCTCTGCATCTTTCCTGAACAACACCCCAGTGTGTCGTGTTATCCTTGTGCTGACTCGTGCTGCCACAGACTGGTCTGTCTGGCGCAAGATCACTTTGTCCTTTGATTGCTTTGTGGCCATTTGCTGTCAGATTGTGAAAGTCAGTTATTGCACTGAGAAAACTGCAGCTATCCTGCTCTTTTTCAAGAACCTCCCCTTCTACTTTGCACTTGAAGCTTGAGAGAAAATCAACAATGTATCATCGGGCTTTTATTTAAACTCAAAGTTCTTTACTGATCCAGGATGGGTCGGATTTGACTAGTTTGATGTGGTTTTAACTCTGTTATTGCCTTTCGCTTCGATCCTTTTGCTCAATGCTCTGACGGTCAGACACATTTTAGTGACCAGTCGAGTCCGTACAGGACTGGGGCTTCAGGGAAAGCGAATGACCCCGAGATGGTTAGCAGAAGGAAAGCTGTGGCTTTACTCTTCACCATTTCTGGCAGCTTAATACTTTAGTGGTTGGTAACTGTGATTCCTTTATTTTATTATAACATTTCAGGAACAGATCCCGGAGCTGACAGTGATTCTGAATATATCATTCAACGTGTCGGATTTATGTTGCAAAATTTAAGTTGCTGCACAAATACATTTATATACGGGGTCAACCAGTCCAAGTTCCGGGATCATTCCAAAGGAGCTGTGAAATATCCAGTGACAAGAATTATTCAATGAAACAATGAAGAAAACAACTGAGAATGCTGTGAAAGCTGATCACAAAGTTGCTAATCCATGAATTTAACACTTATATGAGAATGCATGGCGTTCATGACATGGAAAGAAATGATCATGTCCAGCCAGACCATGCCGGAGTAGTAAAGCACTCAACCGTCATTTTCGAAATTCTCATCTAAATAAAAGTCATGGCCAGATATTCCCTAATCGCTCAAATGCATGTCGTCTGTCGCCTAAATGCATTTCCACTCTGAATAAATACGTTGCTTCGGATTTTCCTTTGCATTTTTGGTGACTATCTAACATTGATGGGCTCTGGTCATTGTCCTTCCCAGAAAGGGAGGCAGTTGTGTAGTAGCATTTTCACTGGACTAGAAATCCAGAAAGCAGTGTAATGCTCTGGTTTGAATCCCACCACGGTGGATGGTGGAATATGAATTCAATATTGGAATTAAAAAGCTACTGATGGCGATAAAACAATTTTCCAATGTTATAAAAACACATCCGGTTCACTAATGACTGTTAGGGAAAGAAATCTGCCGCCCTTATCTGGCCTGGATGTGACTCCAGACTAATAGCAATGTTGTTGACTCTTAAATGCCAGGAACCTGCAGCACATGGACTGTCGCGGTTCAAGAAGGCGACTGAGCACCAGCTTTGCCAGGGCAATAAGGGATAGGCATTAAATTCTGACCTAGCCAGCGATACCCACATACCACCAATGAATAACAAAGGGAACCATTCTACTGGCAACCAGTCTATCAGAAAATTGCCATTTTTAACTACTGTCTTGGTAAAACCTCAAAATTGTCGTTCAAAATTAGAGACTCATCTTGTATATTGTTTATCTATTCCTCTCTCTCTCTCTATATATATATATATACACACTTATATATATATATATATATATATCCATACGATTGTGTGATTCTGACATTATCCAACAGAGGGTTAGATCAGTAAATTTGTGTGTGTGCGTGTGCGATTCTGACATTATCCAGCCGAGTGTTAGGTCAATAAAATTTTGCAAGTGTGATGCTGCCAATAACAAGCAAAGAGTTAGATCAGTAAATGTGCCTGTGTGTGTGCGTGTGTGATTCCACCATTACCCAGCAGATAGTTAATTAAGTTAATTACTGAAAAATAATTTATTTTATTTAGACACAAACACTGGCAAAGGAATATAATACTGTCAGTAACTGGAGTTGTCGGATCAGCAAAAAAGGTTCAGAGAAACTCGAGATAATGCCTAGTCTTTGCTCAATGGTGCTTCCACGGATGCAGTGGAATATCTTAAAAAGACACCAGACATATCCTGTTACATTGAACAAAAGGAGCCAGTCTTTGTAAAGTTTGGCAAGTGCACGCGGATAGTTTAGTTGTTTGGTGGGAGCCTCCGTGGCTCCATGTGCATTTCCAGGAGGTTGTGGGTTCACTGGCAAAACCTGTCTCCTCCTTAATTCTTCAGGGAGAACCATCCCGATCCTCCTCTGTGACCCGCTTTCTTTTTTGACCTCTTTTCCAATGCAGCAAACTCCACGGAGGCGGAGAGTGGATTGCCCTGAGACTGAGACGCACATTAAACATTAACATTCAAACGTAGTTTAAAGACTGGGCAGGTTATCCCGTCCCAAAATCGCCTTTCATAAAATCGTAGAATGATACAACGGTGGACTTTCGGCCCATTGTGGCTGCTTTGGTTCTTTTATAATCCTGTCCAATTACTCTCACTATCCCCCCTTCTCCCGTACATTGGCCCGCAATTATTTCCCATTCACGTATTTATCCTTTTCCAGTTAAAACTTCGAACGATTCGGCTTTTGCTGCCGCCCATATCAATTTGAGAATGTTTTACTTAATGTCTTTATGCCGGAATTGTCTTAATTAATGCTTTGTAACAGAGGAGCTGGTTTTGAAAAGGAAATTAACCCAGAAATCATCAATGTTTAATGGAACGCTGGAATGATGAGTTTGGACTGCTTTTCTGTTAATTGGTTAACTCGATTACCATGTTTTAGCATGAGCCACCTGCGCAGTTGAGTAGATCCCGCAGAACCAATCACATCCAGATAGAATCACGCACACAATCAAAAGACTTGAGCTTATGCGGCACCTTTCATGGCCTCAGGAAAACTAAGGTTGCTTTAAAGCCACTTTTCTGACATGTAATCTTTGCTTGTAATGCGGCAGCCAATTTGCAATCAGTAAGATCCCATTAACAGCAATGCCTAAGCAATTCAGAGAGCAAAGAGGGGACATGAGAAGGCTCTGCATGGTAAAAGTAGGGAAAATCCCAACATTTTCTGAAGGGATATCAATTCGAAGAAGATAACCAGGGAAAGAGTAGGGCCCATAAGGGACCAAAGGAGCAACCTATGGGTGGAGCCAGAAGACATCGCTACAGTATTGAATGAATACTTCACATCCGTCTTTACCCAAGAGAATAAGGATGAAGATATGGAACTCGGGAATAGAAGCTGCGAGGTTCTTAAGCATATTGATATGAGGAGTGACATGGTATTGTAAGTGTTGTCAGGCTTAAAAGTGGACAAATTTCCAAGTCCAGATGATTTGTGTACCAGACTGGTTGCAAGGGACGAGATCGCAGGGGCTCTGACCCAAATTTTTAATTCCACTCTGGCCACGGGGGAGGTGCCAGAGGACTGGAGAAAAGATAACGTGGTTCTGCTATTTAAGAAGTGTTGTAGAGATAAGCCAGGGAACCACAGGCCTGTGAGTTACACGTCAGTTGTAGGGAAACTATTGGAAAAAATTCTGAAGGGAAGAATCTATCTCCCCTTGGAGAGATGGCTTTGTCATAGGGAATTCATGCCTAAAACATTTGATTGAATTTTTTGAGGAGGTGTGTAGATGATGTAGTTTCTATGGATTTCAGCAAAGCCTTTGACAAGGGCCAACATGGGAGACTAAAAAAGAAGGCAAATGCACATGGGCTACACGTAATTTGATAAGGTGTATTCAAAATTGGCTTAGTTGTAGGAGGCAGAGGGTGATGACAGAAGGATGCTTTAGTGACTGGAAGGCAGTGTACAGTGGTGTACCAAAGGGATCTGTGCTGGTCCCGCTATTAATTGTCATTTATATAAAAGACCTAGATGACTATGTGGGGGGTAGGATTAGTAAGTTTGCGGATGACACAAAGATTGGCCAGGTGGTTAACAATGAGGTTGGCTGTCTTGGGCTACAGGAAGATATAGATGGGATGGTCAAATAGGGAGATCAGTGGAAGATGGAATTTAACCCTGAAAAGTGTATCGTGATACACTTTGGAAGGAGTAATTTGAGAATGAAGAACTCAATGAATGGCATGACACTATGAAGTTCTGAGGAACAAAGGGACCTTAGCGTGTGTGTCCATAGATCTCTGAAGGCGGAGGGGCATGTTCGTGGGGTGGTGAAAAATGCATAGGGGACACTTGCCTTTATCAATCGGAACATAAATTACAAAAGTAGGGAGGTCTTGTTGCAGTTGTATAGAACCTTGGTGAGGCCACAGCTGGAGTGTTGTGTGCAGTTCTAGTCGTCACATTATAGGAAGGATGCGTTTGCACTGGAGGGGGTGCAGGCGAGATTCACCAGGATGTTGCCTGCAATGACATATTTAAGTTATGAAGAGAGGTTGGATAGACTTGCGTTGTTTTCGTTATAGTAGAGAAGACTGAGGGGCGACCTGATCGAGGTGTACAAGATTCTGAGGGGCATGGACAGGGTGGATAGGGATTAGCTGTTCTCCTTAGTTGAAGAGTCAGTCACGAGGGGACTTACATTCAATGTGAGGAGCAGGAGGTTTAGGGGGGATGTCAGGAAAAACTATTTAACCTGGAGGGTTTTGACGTTCTGGAAGGCACTGCCTGGGAGGGAGGAGGAGGCTGTTTGCCTCGCATCCTTTAAAAAGTACCTCGATGAGCACTTGGCAGGTCATAACATTCAGGGCTATGGGCCAAGAGCTGGTTAATGGGATTAGGTAGGTAGGTCAGTTGATTCTCACGTGTTGGTTAAGACTCCATTGGACAAAGGGCCTCTTCTGCTCTCGGTGACTCTTTGACTCTGTGATTCTGTAATACAGACAGAGATAACCTGTTTTCTTTAAGATATTGGTTTAGGGATTAGATACCAATCAGGACACATGGGTGAATTCCCCTCGCTCCCCATGCTCTTATTCCAAATGTGGTGGTGAAACCTTTTGTCCTGGGAGAGAGCACTGTGGGCCTCGATGCAACATTTCCTCAGGCATCGCCACGCGCCTTCACTTCTGCTTTGGCGTGTCAGTGTAGGCTTTCTCCTCAACTCTCTGGAGTGGGGAATCAAACCCTCGAACCTCTGACCCAGAAGCGCGTCTGGGTATTGGGGTGGGGGAGAGATGGTTTGCTCACCACTGAGCAAAGTCAGAAAATCATCTTCACACGTTTTTACCAACACACATGCAAATACACTGACACAGACACACCCACACGCAAACACACACACATACACACACACACACACACACACACACACACAGAAACAGAGGCATAGACACACACGGACATAGACTTACACATATACTCACACACAATCAACACATATGCACACACAGACACACACACAAACACACAGACACAGGCATATGCACACACAACCATAGGCACACAAACACACAGACACAGACACACACACACACACACGAAATCTGCCAAGACTGATCCCTCCTTTGTCCACTTAGAACCATATAAAGGTTACTGCACAGAAGGTGGCAATTCGGCCCATCTGGGGCTCCCCAGCCCGACGACACACAGCTGCCCTTTCTAATTCCACCTTCCTGTACCCGGCCCATAGCCCTGCAGCTTACAGAACTTTATTTGCATTCCCAGGTACTTTTTAAAAGAGGTTAAAGTTTCTGCCTCTACCACCAACCTGGGCAGCGAACTCCAGCCACCCACTACACACTGCATAAAAACGATTTTCTTATACCTTCTGCCACGTATCTTGAATCTATGTTCCTTGTTTGTAGAATTCTCCATCAAGGCAAGCAATTTTATCCTCTCCACTCTATCGATTCCCCTCGTAACTTTGTAAACCTGAATCAAATCACCTCTCAGCCTTCGTTGTTCTAAGGAGAATAAAGCGAACCTATCCAATCTCTCCTCGTAGCTACACTTTTCTAACCCTGGCAACATTCTTCTAAACCTCCTCTGCACTCTCTCCAGCCCTATTACGTCCTTCCTGTAACATGTTGATCAGAACTGCACACAATACTCCAGTTGTGGCCTCACTAGTGTTTTATACAATTCCAACATTATATCCTTACTTTTATATTCTATACCTCTGCCAGTGAAGGAGAGCATTCCATATGCTTTCTTTACAACCTTGTCTTGAACTGCTGCCTTCAGGGACCTGTGCACTTGTACGACATGTTTTCTCACTTCACCTACCCCTCTTAGTATATTCTTATTTATTTTGTAATCTCTGTAACTGTTTGACCTCCCTAAGTGTATGACCTCTCAATTCGCTATGTAAAAATCCATCTGACACTGCATCGCCCACTCCACCAACCAATCTATATTGTTTTGGAGATTATGGCTATCCTCTACACTATCCACTACTCGGCCAGTCTTTATGTCATCTGCAAATTTCCCAAGTGTGCCCCTACTTTCACGTCGAAATCCTTAATATATAACACAAACAGCAAGGGTCCCAACACTGAACCCTGTGGAACACCACTTGAGACAACTTCCCATTCACAAGGGCATCCATCGACCATTATACTTTGTTTCCCGTTACAAAGCCAGCCTTTTGTCCAGTTTGCCACATTATCCTGAATCCCATGGGCTTTTACGTTCCTTACCAATCTAGCATGTGGAACATTGTCAAATGGCTTGCTAAAATCCAAGTACATGACATCCAAAGCGCTATTTAATCAACCATTCTTGTCAATTCCTAAAAGAATTCAATCAAATTTGTGAGACAAGACCTTCCTTTGACAAATTCATGCTAATGATCCCTGACTAATCCATGCCTTTCCACAGGACAGTTAATCCTATCTCTCAGAATTGATTGTATTAATTTGCTCACTACTGATGTAATACTAACTGGCCTATAATTGTTTGGCATTTCCTTTGAACCCTTTTTAAACAATGGAAATTGTTTAAATTGCATTTCTACAGTCCTCAGGTACTTCCCCTGTATCTAGTGAAGATTGGAAAATCATCCTCAGAGCATGTGCTATCTCCTCCCTGACTTCCTTCAGCAGCCTTGGAAACAATACATCTGGCCCTGGTGACTTATCAACTTTCAAGTATTTCAACCTTTCGAGTACTTCCTCTCTCTTTATGGATACCCCGTCCAATATCTCGCAAGGTTCCTCCTAGACTACGATATCTACACCTTCCATTTCCTTTGTAAGCAGTAGACAAAATATTTATTCAAATCCCTTCCCACAGCCTCTGCATCTACGCGCAAATTTCCATCTTCACATCTGATAGGCCCCACTTTTTCCTTAACTAAATTTTTAGCATTAATGCACTTAAAGTAATTTTCAGCAGAAATGTAGTTTAATGAATCTACAAAACAAACCTGGGTGTGACTTTACCTTCAATGTAAAATCAGAGGCGAATATATTTACAAAAAATGTTTTGTGAGGTTGCGGTGTAGAGAGCAAATTTGAGGAGAGGGAGGGGGACAAGGCACACTGCAGAGATAAACAAACTAAAAATAGCAGAAGGTTGTACATATGAAACAGAAACTGCTGAAATCCGCAGTGAAGTCTGACAGAGATATTCTACGCGAAACCTATCATTTATATAGTCAGATAGGGAGAGGGCTGAGGGACATATTCTGATTCCAGTTCGAGGATTTGACAGAAATTCAGCTGCTCCAGACTGAGGCTTGATCTCTGATAGCCGCGTGAAATATTCAGCATGGGACAGCATGCACTTCACCTAAAAGTGATCACGATTCTGAATAGTATTACAATAGTCTCAGTGCACTCACCTACATTGCATCCTGATGTGTCCGCTTCGCATCTGGTTTGCAGAGGTCACCTGTGCATTAATGGTTACGACATGAATTGAAATGTTATGACTAACCTATCAGTCATTCTGGAGTCACCATGAGCTAAACATCTACCAGCGCACCATAGCCCAGCTACATTAATGGACCTCGTGAGTCAATTGGTCCCCCTTCTGTGAAAGCTCCCAAATCCGCCACTGTTCCCCCAATACACCAATGTTCCAACAATACATCAATGATCCCTCAACACATCAGTGCAGTGCAATTCGCCAATGAATGGAAAAGCATTATTTACCCCGGTGTATGGAGACTACTGTCCAACTGGTCTAATACTGCCAATATTATTAACCAAGAATTGGCCTTTCAATGGCGCCAACAGTCGGGAGAGTGATTGCACAGCATTTTGATGGTGGGAAGTGCACTCATGACTATATACAATATCCCCCATTTTCCATTTAATGTGCGTGAACATTTCAATGCGACTTACTCATTTGTCTCTGATTCCTCCTCTCGCTTTGCATTCTCTCTCTCATGCCAAAACTGGATATAGACAAAAATATCAAACAAGTGTTGGACTTTAAAAATTCTGGCTCAAGTGCCAGTAACAGTTCAGAATAAAATTGTCACGTGGTCCTAGATTCAAACTCAAAAGATCATGGAAAATATAGAGAAGATACCATTAGGAGCAGTGATAATATTGAACTGGGGTTTACACAGCGCTAAATAAAGAGCGTGCCGAAGATACATTTTGCAAATCGTGCAGTTACTCACCTTTCATTATTTGATATCCTTCCTGGTTCTTCTGAAAGAAATAACTGAAATTAGCAAATTAAACCAACGAAGAGGAAATCACATTGGACAAACAGTCATGAAAATGTCCTTGATAAACATTACTCCTCAACTGAACTGCCCCTTATACGAATTCCGATTGAAATAAGGACCAAGAGTAGAACCAGTATCACTAGAGAGTTATCACAACAGGAAAAGCCAGACTGCACCATCCTACAGAGACAAAACACTCAGAAACCACTGCTCGGTCATTTCAGTGTTGCCTTTGACTTTGGGATCGCTTGATGGGTATGGTGACCCAGTTAAAAGATCGGAGCCTTAAACTCGGGTGTGAAATTAAAACAGAAAAAAGAAAAACAGCTAGTGGGAGTGGACGCACAAAATGGAGCAAATTTTAAATATTTTCCTACCAGAGATCAATTAACTGACAGCACTGACAGGATTGTTCTATATTCGTGGTGCATCAGCAAGTATGATCAAAAGCACCATTTCAATCATTGAAAACTGTATCATAGAAAGTAACAGCGCTCGAGGTGTCCATTTGGCCCATGGTCCCATTGAAGGAGCTATCCAAATAATCGCACTCTCATTTCAGTTTCCCTATAGTTCTGAAAATGTCTGTCCATCAAATATTCATTCAATTCTCCTTCTGATCCAGATCACAACACACTGCATTGAGAAAAATCTCCTCACTTCCGGCTGGATCTTTTCCCGATTCTCTACAACCTGTGTCCCTCGGGTTACCGACCTTCCTGCCAGTGGAAACAGTTTCTCCTTACTCACCCTATCAAAACACCTCATGAATTTTCAATGCATATATTAAATCCCCCCCCGCCCCCTTATCTTTCTCTGCTCGGCAGAGATCAATCTTAGCTTCATCAGTCTCTCTACATGAACTGAAATCCGTTAGCTCTGGCCCCATTCTGGCAAAGATCCTCTGTAAGCTCTCCAAGGCCTCCATGTGAGTCCTATAAAGTGGTGCACGGAACCGCAGAAAAAACTGCAAACGTGGTCAACCTCATTGGTCCATGAATGTTCAGCTTAACTTCCTTGGTTTTAGTGTCAAATCCTCAATTAATAAAATCAGAAATTCTACTCCTCCTTTAACACCCATTTCAATTTCACCTTCCACCTCCAAAGATTTCTGGAATGGTTTCAAGACGAGACCCTTCGAACCATCGTGCATTTGCTCCCTCTCTGCCAGGGGAGTCGCACTCCCCTGCCTTTCACTGCCCCACTGTATTTTCCTTTCATTTTCACGTTAAATATCCAATTCACGTTTGAGAGCCACGGTTGAATCTGCCTCCATCAAACTCTCAGGCAGTCCATTTCAGAACCTAGCCATTCACTGCACAGAAGAGTTTCTCCTCATGTCGCCGTTGCTTCTTTTACCAATCACCTGAAACATATGCCCTTGGATTCTCCATCCTCCAACACCCCCCGCCTCCCCCCCCCCCCTCCCACACCCCATCGTGGGATCAGCTTCTCTCTCTCTAGTCTATTCAAGACCCTCATTGTATGAAAGCCATGCATTCATATCATCATAGAGGTTTACAGCATGGAAAGAGGCCATTCGGCCTATTGTGCCCACGCCGTTCATCAAGCCCCTATACACTCTAACCGCATTTTCCAGCACTTGGCCCGGAACTTTGTGTGCTCTGGCGTTTCAAGTGTTCATCTAAATGCTTCCACTTCTATCAAACCTGCATACAATGCTCTCTTCTACGAGAAAAATCCAGCCCTACTTTCTCCAATCTTTCCGTGACTCTTTTCTACACTCTAATAAATGTCTTCACATTCTTCCTAAAATGTCGTGTCCAGAACATGCACAATTTTCCATTGAGGCTGAACCAGTGATTTGCAAAGGCTCATGGATTCCTTCATTGCTGTTGTGCCCTCAACCGATATTTCTAAAGCTTCATTAGACGCCCTTTCCCCTTCAGCGATTTGTGCACATAAACCCCAAGTTTCCACAATATGAAATATTCGGGCAGTTTTGAACAACACAGTCACAATTAAGCTTCAAAGACGAAGTTTAATTTTATAGAAGGTTGCTGATATCAAAAAGTAAAAGTAAAATAAATTTTACGAGGAAAATGGAGACTGATCAAAGAGGTTGTGGGGAATAAGAGAGGGAACTGAACATATGAACCGTCCCAACAAGCACGTCTATTTCACAAAACAGTTCCACCTCTTGCCTGTTTTCTGCCTGTAAAGCGGATCCAGTGTAGAACTGACCTTAAATGCATTCCAAGACACACTGCGTGCAAATGGAGGTGGAAGCAGATTCAATCATAACTTTCAAAAGGCGAATCGCATTATACCACGAAAGGGAAATTTGACAGGGCTATGGAGGAAGGGTGCGTCTAAGTTGATAGCTCTTTCAATGAGACAGCACAGGAAGGATAGCCGAGTGGCCCCTAAAGTTGAAATGAAACCTTTGTAGTATATATCAACAACTCACATGTCCCTGTCCCTGCTGCTTTGGGGAACGATACGCTCTTTGTCCAATATTTGTTAGGAGACCCCAGTTGAACAATACAAGTACAGAGACCGCCACTTCTCCAGGTTTCCCTCGGCACCATGACATGATTTCTGATACGGTAGGTCCCGTTCATCTCCCTTGTACCGGGATCTCTTGGTCCCTCGGTGACCAGGCCTGAAATATTCCAGAAAATAGTAATCTGGTTAGAAGAAACTCCACTGAACAAACACACTAAGGGGACTGTTTCCCTGAAATGCCGCTCACCCGGCGCGACAAAAACTAGCGCAGCCGCCTTGTTTGTGGAACTGTCTGGGCAAAGATTTGGAAACAATTAACGATTAATTGGCACCAAATGTTAATGCTGTGCATGATCTGAAAACATTTCACTTGCTTTGTTACCTCCAACCAGTAGCGTAGGTCCGTTCAGGCGTGGTGCGTTGCCACCCCTATGAGCAGAGTAGTAGGAGCCCGAGTCATTCACGTGGACATGACGAATTTCCAGAATCAACACATTTTAGCTGTTGCCTTTTTTAGAAATAAACTTACAATCGACCCCCTGACAGGGTGACATGTCGATTAGCTTCGTGGCTTCACCCACACGTTGCCTGAACCAGACATTGCTAGACACCAATTCCACGTTGAAACTGTGGTGGACGCTAATCCAACAGTCTGGCCGAATTCGGCTGTCACCGTGAAGGGGCTCTGAGTGGGAGAGGGCTCAGACTCTATAATTATAGAGATGGTTACGGCAGTATTATGGGTTATTGAGAGATCGGAAGCAACCGGTGTGAGCAAGGTCGCCTGTAATTGAAGAACAATATCATCATTGTCTTTTAGGTCAGGTTTATTTACCATTTTGCCTTCGCTTTATTGAAGGAGCCAAACAAAACCTCAGATGATCAGAGTCACGTGGCTTCACCTTATCACTGGGCCACAGTTACAGCTCAGTAAACACTGATTCTGGCTGATTCCTGTTTAACATGCTCACACGCCTCTTACTCACCACAGTCCCGCAGCAATTGGAAAATGAGCATCAGAGATAACAGTTCCTTGACTATCTTGATGCGGTGAGTTCTCCCTGGTTTCGCTCTCACCAGTTTGTTTCTGCAGGTGGAGTGGCCTCAGACTAACCTGAGCTCAGTCCCAGTGAGTTGTTCCCCTTTCAGATCCGGTGGAAACTATGATGAGCTATGCTATGGAAAGTATGACACTATTTTGGATGCAGTGACCCAGCGAATGTCACATGCATTTTACACACTGTGGGTAGTATCTGTGCGTCACGGCAGTCTAGGAGCAGAATGTGTGTACAGAAAAATGTACTGGCCCAGAATGTAAATGAACAAATCTCTTTTGAATTCAGTACAAATATTATGAAATTACCGCATACCGCCCCCCTCCCCTCCCCCCCGCTACCCCCCCCCCCCCCCCCCCCCCACCACAACCAACACCACCATCCACCCCCTCGCTCCCCCCACCTTCCATTTCAGTTTCATTGACTCGGTTTTCCAGTGACAGAATCGATTATATAAAAGGCCATTTGGGCTTTATCTGGGTTCAGTGTTCTGAGTTAATTGTCGGGTTGTGTTTCCTATTGCATAATGATGGCTGGAAAAAGAGACATGTCGGCGCTTTTCGTCTTGCACTCATCAGGACACTCGCAAGAATAAGGGGCAAAACAACAATTTATATCGTATGGGAAAATAGTGCTGATTGGTTTACAAGTGGCGTTGCCACCGGGAATGCACCAGTGATTGTGACTGACTGTTAACTGCCGAGCGTAGTTTAAAATTTAATTCAGGCAGCTTGATCCTGATTGGTCAAGGTAATGCCCTGAGGAATGAGTCCAAATGAATTTAAAAATCTGTAATTAAAATTCTAATGATGACCATGAAACTATTGTCGATTGCTGTAAAACCCCACCTAGTTCATTAATGATCTTTAGGGAAGTAAATCTGCCATCCTTACCTGGTCTGGCCTACATGTGACGCCAGAACAACAGCAATGTGGTTGGCCCTTAAATGCCCCTCTGATAAAGCGCAATTAGCGATGGTTAATAAATGCTGGCCAAGCCGGCGATACCCACTTCCCATGCATGAATTTAAAAAAATAACTTCCAGCTCAGAAAAAAGCCATTCGGCTCATTTGCTCTCTAACAGTGTTTTTGCTGCAGCTGAGCCTCCTCCCACTGTTTCTTCATCTCATCCCATCAATATATCTTCTACTTGTTTTGCCCTCATGAGTTGATTCCGATTCCCCCATTAAATTTATTTCGGCTATTCATAACAACCACTCCCCGTGGGAGCATCATCCATATTCTCCCCATTCTCTGCGTGTCGGACTTTCTCCCTACACCAGTTTGGATGAATTGTTGACAATCCTTTATTGAAGGCCCCTATTTCTGGCCTCCCCCTCACAACTGGAAACACCTTTGCTGCGCCGACCCCATATAACCCTTTAAGGATTTTAAAGACATCTATCGGGTCACATTTCAGCCTTCAGCTTTCTAGAGATAAAAGACCCAGCCTGTTCAGTGCTTGCTGTTACTTGTAACCTCTCAGTTCTAGTAACATCCTTCTAAATCTTGTTTGAACTTTCTCCAGTGCCTCAGTGTCTTTTTATTTTAATAATATGAGTGCTAGGACTGTGCACAGTTCGTTCAAGCGTGCTCTCACCAAGGCACGATACAAGAACATAGCTTCTCTGCCTTTCAACTTTATTCTCTTAAATTTGAATGTAATTTTACCCTGCCTGCAATCTGTTATTAACCTCAGGAAGTAAGATTGATGAAGGGGGCCAATCCCAGCCGAATGGTGCAGGTTTTCTGAAAGATCTGCGTTAGGATTTAATGGAAAATAATTCTCAGTTGGAATTCAGCACCAGCCAGAGAGAGGAAATCTCCCAGAATCTGAACTGAGAAAATGCTTTAGAGGAGTGGAGCTGAGAGACAGTGAGCGAAACGTTTCTCAGAATATGACACACACACACAGATCCCTTCATTTTTCTTGAACGCAAGTGTCTCTTCCTTTATTTTTATTTGATATTGGGATGTGAGTTTCGCCAGCTAGGGGGCATTTATTGCCCAAGCCGAATTGCCCATTGTCAAGGTGGAAGCGAACCCCTTTCTTGAACAGTTTAAGTTCATGTGGTACAGGTACACCCCAAAATGTTGTTTGGAAGGGGGTTCCTGGATTTTGACCCAGACCCAAGAAAGAAAAAGATATAATTCTAAATGAAGCTGCTGTGGGGCTTGGAGTGTAATAGGAGTATGTGGTGTTCACTGCACCTCCACCCTTGTCCTTCTCGGCGGTGTCAGCCTTGGGGAGGCTTTGCAGTGATGCGTGTGTGTCGATATTAAACTGCAATGCACGTTCTCCACAGGTAAAGGGAGCGCATCGTTTTTGAATAACATCGAGGATCAGTTCATTTGATTCAAACGCCGGGCTTTGCAGATAAGCAGCAGCCAGCAGTCACAGCGATGTGGACACTATCAGTGAGGTCAATGTGTACCAGCCTGTTCTGTTCCGTCGACTCTATCGTGGGTGGCAAAGCCTCTTCCGTCTGCAGTTTAAAATTTGGTCTCAATCTTTGGCCTCTGCAGGAAGCTTTGTACATGACACGCCTCAACTGCAATAACAGGAAAACCACCTAAATTTTCTGCCTCGACCAGCATTTTCCATCGCAAGAATAAAGCTTTCAGAATGTGGGTCAGTGATTTCCTCCCCTCTATGTGTTTTACACAGGCCCGGAATGGGTTGTGAGCGACGCACCTTTCTGAGAGTCGCAGTAAACAGCCGCGGTCACAGCCAATGCGCCTCTTTGCTGCCCAGTCTCTCTCTCTGCGGCCAGTTTTACTGACTCACTTCTTTGTTATTCAAGGTCAAGCAGTTCTGCAGAACAGTTCAGACACTCAGTAAGGAACAACACTGTCAGCTCATTTCAGAACACATTCTGACAGTATTTCACTCCATCAGGCTCTTCTCATCGGAAGGAATTTAACGTGTTCCTGCCTCCCAGTGTCCGTGTCCCTCCTCAGTCCCCTCAAGAATCCTTGGCATCTCTCACTTAGGAGCATTGCAGAGAATTTCCAGCACGGCTTTTGCTGATTTGAGATTATAATCCGATCGCTTCTCCTGTGGGAATTCCAGAAACGAATGAATTGACCAAGCAGCAGTTTGCTCTGCCCATGTCTGACCTGATGCCCTGAGGACTTCCTGCGGCCCGGAGTCGACACTGAGGACTACCCAGGGCAAATCCGCCCCGACTTTATACAGCCATGCCGCCACTTCTGCTGGGCCTGTCCTGCCGGTGGCACAGGACGTACCCAGGGATGGGTAAAGATGCTGTCTTGGACTTTATCTGTGAGTCATGAATCCGTGAATATGGCTTTGCCTGTCTCTTGCTTGACCAACTGCGAGGCGGCTGCCAGATGTTAGTTAGGGGAATTGTACAGGGTTTGGGCAGGGCTGAGTTTGCTGCGTTGCCTTTTCTGGTCGATGCTGGATGGCGCGTCAGGTTTTAGAATTTGTAGCAGGTTCATACATCTGGGTGGTTCACTCGGTCATTACAGATGGTGGTTAACACTGAACCACATTGCTGGTATCATATGCAGGGCAGGCCAGGTAAAGACGGCCAATTTGCTCCCCTAAAGCGAACCAGCGGGACTTTAATGGAAATGGACTTTTATTTCTAGATTTTTAAAAATTAATATTCCACCCCCCCCCCCCCCACAGTGTGAATCAAACCAGGTCGCCAGAGCATTACCCTCGGTGACCCCTTGGGTTACTAGTCCAGTGACGATAAACGATGCCACCGCCTCTGCTAAATATCCTATTTGCCTATTACTTGAATAACCCTTCAGTCAATTGCAGTGAATGGTTCCATGTCTTTGGCTTTACAACGGGTTCATCTAAAGTTTGAAATGTAAATTTGGGCATAGGCAGCGCAGTTTTCTATCTGCACCAATAACTCCAAATCAATTAATTTCCCAAAAATGCAATGCGTTCTTCTTTCCCAACCTGAGAACGTTGCAATCTGATTTTAGAAACTCGAAGTGGGATTCAATGTGGGGTGTGAGGAACTTACACCAGACAGATTTGGAGTTTTCAACATCACAAGAGCCCCAGGGTATTCTCATCCCGCTGTGAACTAATTGGACGGTAGCAGGGTTTGATAGGGGGAAATAGACGCATTAATGAAACACAGAGCAAATTAAAGATGTAGTGTCACTTAATAATATTGTGTCAAGTTTCTGTTTTTTTACCCGTAGTGTTTTACAATAAGTGACTTAGACTGTAGTATATTAAATTCCCCCTGATCTGGAGCAGGGTCAATAGGTCGCGCTTGCCTTGTCTCTCCCCTTGGCCCAGTTAGCTCTTCATTCCATCGCAGTAGTGCTTCCACCCGAGATTTACTTACAAACTGCAGCCCAAATCATCCATGAGGTCAATTGCCAGAGGGATTTTAAAAACGATCTGTCTAACTTGGGATTTGACTGAAGGCTGATTGAGAGAAACGAATGTCAGTTTATTGTGAACTCTGCATGTGAGGGCAATAGAATTTAAAAGGTGAAGCAGGATTTCAGGGAGAACCAGCCTGTTATACCAATGACTCAGGGTGAGGTTCATCAGTGACTCCACATCTCTGCAAATTACACCATCATTACGAGTTAGAATAAGATAAATATTTATTAAATGCAAAAATCTTCGAAATATTTGAACGTTCCTATGATGCAGGCTCTAACTGTCGGTTTAGCATTTGTAAATCAAGCTGAAGCTTTTACTCATTGTGAGACATTAAGCCGAGGCTCTGACTGCCCCCCTCGTGTATATGTGAATGATGCTATGGCACAAGTTCTAAAATGGGGCAGGGAGAGGCGATTTCTTCCAAGTTCCTGAGCTAATATTTACCTCTTAAGAATGAAAGCTGCAGTGGCGGGATTTTAACCCGGGTCCCTAGAGAAAGCATTACCCAGGGAATCGGGTTTACTAGTGCAACAGCAATACACAAAACCATCACCTCCCCTGCACAGTTAGGATTTGTGAAGTGGAACTCTCTGCCTGAAAGGGCCGTGAAAGCAGATTCACTCGGGGCTTTCGAAAGGGGAATTAGATAAATACATGAAGGGGAAACATTTGCAGGGCGATGCGGGAAAGAGCGGCTGGAGAGTTGGCAATAAAGGCACAGATCGTTCAAACAGCCTGCACAGGTAGGAATGCCCCCTCTTGTACTTTGCACTTCTCTGAATTGCCACTTTAATTTAAAGGAAGGAATGTATTCAACAAAGTAGGAAATGCTGTGATTCAGTTCCTAACAATAAAGATGATTAATCAGAAATGTAATCTTCCCTGAGAGAAAAATAGGAGTGTGCTCCATGAACATTTTTAGTCATTGAGAAGAGGAGAGTGTTTCAAATAGAGCATTAGAGTAAATTATTATCTCTTGAATAAAATCAAGTGCGCAAAGTCAGCGCAGAAGAACAGGAAAGGAAGGATGAATGAGAGAACAAACAATATTTGAGCAATTACTTTTGATGAACCTATTTACGTTACTACCTTGATACAGTTCGTATGTGATTAAACTGAATGGACTGGTGAATGGTTTCTGGCTGGGCCTGTAGACGGTGGGGGTGTGGGGAACGGCACAAACAAATGCTTATACAGCGAGAGTTTAACTGTGGGCCCGGCGGCGCTTAATTTTCCACAAAGGCCAATATTTTGAAATGTTTTCTTTTTCTTCCCTACCTGCGCATATTCACCAGAGGTTGGATTCGGGATGAGCTCCATAACCTGTGGAGGCTCTAATTTTTTTCTCTCTTGCTCAGTCAGTGTGTCTCAGCCAGTATTTCCCCAGTCTCCGTCGGTTCAAACATGCCCTGCGGGGAGCCGCGCTAACCTGAGCTGCCACATGGGGAGCTCAGTAGCTGGACTCATCCTCTGGTACAGACGGTGGGAGCGAAATGACACGATGCTGGTTTACAGAGCGGGCAAGCACCTCCTAGCACAGGGGAGAATTTCCGGTGAGGTTACTGGCAAAGTGGGTAATTATTCACTGCTCATTGCATTTACCCGGAGAAATGATTCTGGAATGCATTACTGTGCAATCCGTAATTACCAGAAGAGGGCACTAATATTTGGAAATGACTCCCAGTTAGTGAATACAGGTAAATTTCATCATCATTATATTAAAGCAGGCATTTCTACAGCAATTGTAAGTTCCTGGTTTCAGCTGTTAATGGGGTTTCTGTTACATTTAACAAGTTAGAGTGTTCCCCCACCATATTCCTCCTGACCCCACGGGAAGATGAGATTCCTTCGATGGAAAGTGCCCCGTTGTTCTGTTTGATCAAAGGCTCGTCCCCCGATTCCTTTCCTGTCCGCTGGGAAGTTTCCGGGAGGGATATCGAGGGTCAGACCGATTCCGGGACGATTGAGTCAGACGGGACCGACACCATTAGGAGTTGCACCAGGATCTCGGTGGAAACTTGGAGCAGGGGCGCTCCCTGTACTTGCGCCATTCAAATCAACTCCAGTGAAAATATTCTCAGTGCAAGTATCTCATTTCAGAGAGGTAGCTATTAACAGTCACCTTTTACCAAGCTATTTACTGCTGATGTGAGGCTGTACTGAGAGTGGTGAACTTTGTAAATTACAAGTGCCGCTCTTTCCGTATGTCTGTGAATGTATAATCATTTCATCATCGACCTATCACAGACCTCTCAAACTTTTGGAGTTTTCTGAAATTTTAAAACAGCCTGTTCTCTCTACCCATAGAGCTGATGATACTCAGTCACTGAGATAGATTTTTGGACACTAAGATGATGAGGGAGATGGGGACTGTGAGGGAAGATGAAGTTGCTGTACAATATGGGTCATGATGTTATTAAATGGCGGAGCAGCCTCGAGGGCCTCAGTGACATCTTCCCGCTTCTATGTATTTGTACTCGCCTCTGGTCAGCCCATGATGATGTGACTCGATTGCAGTGGCTCAGTTGTCGGTGTGTAAAACTGAAAGGAGAGTTCACATTCCCACACCACTCTGTCTTCCCATGCCTGCCTTAAATTATCTATTCACCTCACTGTCTGTCTATCTACATAATATTCACGGCATTTCTGTCCTTCTCAGTTAGAAATTGCTGTAGAGTATATCTGATCTATTTGCCTATCTTTTTATCTGTTTATCCTGGTGTCTCTGTCACTCTCTCTCTCTCCCTCTTTTATTCCAACTCTTTCTGTCCTAGGGTGGCACAAGATGTATGCTGCATCGGTTGATCTGTTTATCCATCCCTCTCTCTATATATACAGCTCTCCCTAAATTCAGCTTTATCTGTCATAGGAACATAGGAGCAGGAGTAGGCCATTCAGCCCATCGAGCCCGCTCCACCATTCAATAGCATCATGGCTGATCATGCACGTCAATGCACTATCGCCAAATCCCTTTACATCTTTGTTGGTTAGAAACCTGTCAATCTCTAAACACATTGAATGACTCACTTTCCACAGCACTCCGTGGCAGAGAATTCCAAAGATCCACACTCCTCTGTTTAAAAAAGAAAAATCTTCATCTTGGTCCTGACTGGCTTCCCCCTTATTCTGAAATTGTGAACTCCGGTTCGAGAATCTCTCATAGGGAAACATTTTCCCTGCATCTTCCCTCTCTATCCCTTTCAGTATTTTGTAGGTTTGAATGAGATCACCTCTCATGCTTCGAGTCTCTGCAGAATGCAGGCCTCTACTCCCCAATCTCACTTCATCGGAGAATCCTTCCATCCCGAAAACAGGCCTGGTAAACTTTCGTTGCGCTCCCTCTGTGGCAATGATATCCTTCCTAAGTTAAGGCGCAAAAAATTACATACAGTGCTCCAGGTGCAGCCTAACCAATGTTCCATGGAATTGAAAAAGACTTTGCTACTTCTGTACTGAAATCCACTTGCGATAAAGGCCAACATACCATTAGCCTTCCTGCTTGCATCTGCTTGTTAGCCTGCAGTGACATATTGACAAAATCACACAGATTCTTTTGTACATCTCCACTTTTTATTTACTTGCTGTTTAAGACAAACTCTGGGCAGCTGTTCCTCCTACCAAAGAGGAGAACCTCACATTTGCCCACATTATATTACATCTGCCATATCCTTGCCCAATCACTTAAATGTCTAAATCCTCTTGAAGTGTCTTCTTCACAACACCGAGCCTTGTGTAATCGGAGAATTTTGAAATGTGACGTTTGGCTCTCACTTCCAAATCATTGATATATGTTGTGAACAGCTGGACCCGAGTACGGATCCCTGTGTTACCTCACGTGTCACAAACTGACAACGCGGGAATGGCCACTTTATTCCTACCCGCTGTGTTCTGCCTGTTGACCAATCGTTAGTCCAGTACATTAACTCCTATCCTATGTATTTTAATTTTAACAACCAACCTGCAGGTGTGGTATAAGCCTGTTTGTAACTGTCTCTCTCTCTCTGTTCTTTCCATCTCTGTCTGTTTCTTTCTTCCTTTCTCCTTCTCTGTCCGCCTGTTTCTCCCTCCCTCTCTTTTTCGCTCTCTCTCTATTTGTCTGTCGCGCTCTGTCCCCATCTATTGTTGTATCTATTGAACTCTTTATCTATAACTATCTGTCTATTCTCTTGTCAATTTCTGTGCTGGTTCAATGGTGCACCATAACATTTCTTCTACATTTATCTCTCTCTCTATATACATATATAGATATAATCTAAAAGTCTTTCTTTCTATTTCCCCAAGCCATCAATTTATTTATTTCTATCCTGGTGAAACGGCACTGTATAATGTATCTCTCTATCAGACCATTCATGTCCTACTTGAACAGCGTTCTATTCCAGCTTTCCTCTACCTATTACTCTCGTTCTCTCTATTTCTCTATTAAACAGTGTTATTTAAGATCTCTGCTCTTTTCCAGGATGGTAAAATATGAAAATCTGTTTTCGTTTTAGGCTGAAATTACACATTGAGAATTTTTTCAAAAATTTTCTAATTATTTTCCACAATTTCTTTAATGAAAGTTTATATCTTGCAGATTCACCGCTTCCGGCGAGTGTGACGTCGGCGGCGCTTCTACTTCTGGAGCTGATCATTGTCGCTGGGAAAAGGAGCTGCAGGAACCGGCAGACAGGTGGCGATTGTTGGGAGACGCTAAAACTTCACGGCGCTCTCAATCTATCCATTTATCAATGGGTTATTGACACTTTCAGCGGTTCAGTGTGAAATGTGGCTATTTAAACTCGGTTTGTATTTCCCTTTCTCACAGGCAACATTAGCATTGATAAGAAACTGACAGATTCCAGAGAACACCGACAGGGTGAAGAGGTAAAATATTGGAAGCAGCGTTACCATAAAGGCGTGGATATTTTTAACTGATTTTTAATCAAAGTTTTACAATTAATAGATGTTATTGTACGATTCTAGTGAAGAAAACTCAGAGTGAGCTCCACAGCAGAACACAGACTCCAGTTTTTAAGATTAATGAGCGATAGAATCGATGGGCTTAAATGAAGAAAAAATTCAAAAGGGTCGATGGAGAGGAAATGTTTTCTCTGGTGGGGGATTCGAAACAAGGGTATAGAACCTTCAGTATAGAGCGAGGCCCTTCAGCCGTGTGGGCAGGAAGACCTGATTGGAAATCTGGAAATCGCTCCCCCAGAAAGCTGGTGAAGCTGGGGATTGATGTAAACTGTCAGAAATGAGATTGAGAGATATTTCTTATGTAAGGGGACAAAGAGTTAGGGAACTAAGGCGGTTAGCTGGGAGTTAAAGTACATATCAGTCAGCATCTACTTGACTGGACTGCAACGGCTGAATGGCCGCGTCCTATCCAATGATGATGGTGTGGGTTATGTGAACACATTATGATTTGCATTCACTCCACAGAAATGTTACACTCGCCTGGCCTTTAACCACGATCCCACACTCTGATGGGCGAGGAAAGAGTTTGCTCACAGGCTTCTTGCCAGGCATGACGTCTTTTAGGACGTTTCCTCGGATGGCTTGAAAATCTGAAAACCCACTGGCGAAAATTCTGGTGCACACTCGACGCAATTTTGCGATTATGCCCGAAATGGAAACGAAATTCTTTCCTGATGGCCTCCATTCTAACGAAGAAATATCGCCTGCATTTCCACTCCAGCCTCTCCAGGTTTCTACTGTCTTGTAATGGTGTTTATGACTGCATTGTACATTATTATGCAACATATGTGCAGTATATAATTCAAGTAACCTTTGCAACGCATCTGTGTCCAAACTGCCACTATATTGAAAGAGTATTGAAATGAATTGTTAGCCTTGCTATTCCTTTTATTTTAATGTATCACACCAGGTGCAATCAGAGTATCTCTGAGACCAAGTTACAAAGATATTTAGAGAGCGAATTTGTAAGGCGTTGAAATTGGGTTAAGGAATGAGAAGGTTGCTCCTGCAATGGCTGCGATTTTGGCTGCTTTAATATCTAAACTGAAGTGTTAGTGGACAAGTTGATCTCACTGGTTGTATCTTGGGAGTGAACATGGTTGCATTTACTCTTTAAAGGTAATTGTTTACAATCCAGCTGCCTCCTCGATAATGCATTTCAGTGGCCTTTACCTCCAAAACTCAGAGAATCGCAGCCACTTACAGCGCAGAAAGTGGTCCTGCTGCCGGTCACGACTGCGTTGGATCAACGAATGAGGCCTTCAGTCCAACACCCCAGCTATATCCTCATTAACTTTAGATGTAGTCCTCTTATAGTACAACTCCAAGTAAATGTTAGCGTCTATATTGCTTACAGCACAACCTGTCGGCTGCGCCTAAAATAGGTCAGCTCACGAAATTAATCATTCGCAAGCGTTAACAAAAATACCACCCGCCCTCCCCCAACCCCCCCCGCACCCCACCCCTCCCCCCCACCCCCACATTGGAAGATCAGTCAAATGTGCGAGTAAAATGGAGGTGATGGTTCAGTGATATGGTATATTTCCATGACAGCTTAAATTACATAAATATTAAAACGCCAGATTGGAAACTTTGATGTGATGATGACAGGGTGATTGGGTTGGTTATTAAACTCTGGTCTGATTATCTATTGTGATTCCTGTTCCTAACGGATAGATATGTTGCCAAATTAATATCGGCTTATTCTGCTGTAAAAATATATTCTAGATAGATGTTGTCAAAGTGAATTTGGAGGCAATTGTTACAAGATGTAGATGGAAAAGGTCATTCCGGCAAACTCAGCTTGAATACACGATAAGTTTCTATGCTCCTCAAATAGGGCAACAATTGTTAATTTAATAGTTCAAGGGGGGGGGGGGGGGGGGGGGGTGGTGGTGGTTACGGGTCATGAAGGGTGTTGTGCACTTTCAATTCCAGCTCCACTTCTCCACAGATCACAATAATAGTGAAAATGTTTAATTTCCTCACCAAACTGGGCAGTTGTTTACCTTTGTTACTGCTTTACTCAGAATAAATATACTTTAACCAGCCTTCTTTTATTAAACACAAAATAATCGTTTTATTATCAAACAAGCTTTTTTAAAGAAATAATTTACAAACTGGTTAACATACAATTTGTAATTTGGAAGTTCAACGATTTTCCATCTTCTTTAAAAAGAGATATCCTAATATCCTTACACTCACAAAGACAAAACTGGAGAATGTAAACAGGGTATCTGCAGAGACTGAAGTATGGGGGCGTTTTTAAAAAGGATAAAGGTGTAAAATGTCTCGACTCTGTTGATCTAACAAGTTTATGGTTACAGTGGATATGGAAGTCCTTTCAGGTGGATGCTTGGTGCTGTACTGTCTTTGATAACCCTCGCTGGTCACAATTTAGAGACTTTCAAAATATAGATCAGCTATCCTTTGAGAATTTTCTGACAGAGCGTGAGCTCACTCTGATCTGCATGAAATATAAGAGGGAGAGAGTGAGTCTTCCTTATGCAGCCTGTCTCCAAGGTGCACACATATGTACACATATGCACACACACACACACACACACACATATAAACAAACAGACAAGCATGCAAACATGCACACACGCATATGCACATAAACAAACACACACACATGCACACATGCACACACACACACACACACACACACACACATACACACACACACACATACACATGTACACATGCACACACACACACTGAAGCTGAGTTCAAAAGTAATAACATGTTCAGTGAATTCTTCTCTCAGGCCAGGTGCTTTCAAACAGCCATCCAGATTCTCCAGCCTGGCAACAGCAACTCCTTAAGCTATGGTTTAAAAAGGTGACTCTTCTTTCACCAGGGGTCCCTGATGGACACATAGCTGTTGACTTTTGTTTTACTATCACGTTCGCAGTCTGGGGTTAAACTTGTAGGCTTTTAAGAACAACTTAGGAGGGAAGAGTGTCCGAAAGTAACTGGCCTTCCAATTTTCCTAAATATGTGTTCCTTACATTGGCTTCACAGCCCTCTCCCTGCCCATGTCTCCTATACTTGTTACCCAGAGAACCATTCCCAATAATACTCACTTTGTGTGTGAAATATCCCCTTAAATCACTTCTCAGTTTGTCTTTTAATAGTTTGACCCACTAATTCTCTCGGGACATTGGAGAAGGTATGAAGCCATTGAGTTCCTCCCTGGAGCTGGTGCGGCCATTGAATCAGATCACAGTTTATCTGTCCCCCTCTGTCTGAAGAATTGTAAAAGCGTATATATATATATATATATATATATATTTCCGTGCGTGTGTGTGATTCTGACATCATCCAGCAGAGGGTACACTGGTAAAGGTGTGTGTGAGTCTGATTCTGAAAGTGTCCAGCAGAGAGATAGATCAGTAAAGAGAAAGTATGCAAGAGGGTTTCAACTCTGTTTGTGTTATTCTTCTAATAAATTACCTGGGTTGACTAGAGTGAGATTGACATTAACTCTGCCTGCTCTCTCTGTTTGTGTGTGTGTGTGTGTGTGTGTGTGAGAGAGAGAGTGAGGGTGTGATCATGCGAATGTGTGTATGTGTCTTTGTGTTTGTGTGAAATTGTGTAAGTGTCTGTGTGGTTGTGTGTGTCTGTGTTTGTATGTGTATGTAAGAATGCGTGTGTGTGTGACTATGTGTGCCAGTGTTTGTCTGTGCCTGTGTGGGTGAGTATGTCTTTGTGTGAATGCATATATGAATGTGTGTGTGTTCATGAATGTGTGTGGCAGTGTGCGTGTGAGTCTTAGTATCTGTTTGTGTATCTGATTGTGGGTGAGTGTGTCTGTCTATGGGACAGTATGTGTGTGAGTGAGTGTGTGTCTGTGTGAAAAAAAGATGTGTGTTGATACACGTTGGTAACAATGTTTTTTCTGTGTGTGTGTGTGTATCTTTGTTTACAAGTGTGCGTGTGCTTGTCTGTGTGTGTCTCCGAGATTGTGTGTATGTGTATGAAAATGGCTGAGTGTGTGTGACGGTGTCAGTCTATGCGAGTGTATGTGTGTGAGTGAGTGTGTGTGACTGTGTATGCATGAATGTGGGTGAGTGCATATGTGTCCGTCTAAGGGAGTATGTGTGTTTGAGTGTGTGTGTGCGTGAGATTGATATTAGATAGCAGCAGCACATACCACCTTTGGAACAGGATCACTTTCCCCAGACTGTGCCCTGTTGTTGTTAAGAATTTCCAGAAATAACTGGGATATCATTCAGCCGCTGTCTGTTTATTGTGCGTTGGGGAAGGGTCACCAGTTTCAGCAGAGTCATCACTGATTTATAAAAGTAAAACTTTCCTTGGCAATTCTGTTGGAGCTTTATTTGATGTTTGTGGATGGCAGGGTAAATGAAGGGCAAAAGTGAAGGTAGTGCGTTTGGTTTCCAAGTCAGATTGTCTCTCTGCCTCACCATAACCTACAGGGGTGCAGACCAAGAGCTGCAAATTGGCAATAGATTGCAGAGCTCTTCACTTCTGGGCCAGCACGGACACAATGTGAATAAAGGCTGTAAGAATGTGTAAATAAATTCTCCCCCATACGTTGTTTGTGTTTTCATTTTTTTTTCCTCTAGGGCAAAGAATCCGTGTGAGAAATTGAGAAAACTATCTTGGAACATAATTAATAAACACCTTTAGCAAAATCCAATGTGTCGGGTTAAGCATTGACAATGTATTGCAGAGGAGTAACAGAGTACAACAAAGTTTATCTACTCCCATTCTGAATGGGATTACAGTCTGATAACCGAACCAAATGTGCACCTTGCAGACTGAAATAATCCACAACTACTATCTCCAGCCAATATCTCCAATGCGGACTGAGGAGCGAGCTCATTTCCAGGGTCAGGTGGTAAAAGAGCGAATGCACCACCCAAACCAGCTGTGCACCCTGCTGCAATCTTCAATGCCTTAGAGTATTGTTCAATATTCACTCTTCATCCGTTTGTTTACAGATGCAGGCATACAGGAACTGAACTTCTCTGAGACTGGCAAAAAGCAGCGCCTGTTGCAGCGGTGAGCTGCCAGCATAGGGTGGACTTGCATCACTTTAACCACAAGGCAGCGAAACGGATTGGAGAAAAGGCGTTGACCCTTTTTAAAATTCATTCATTGATCAAACGATTAAAAGAGACAAAACACTGACAAAAGATGCGAGTCCAGGCTGTTTCACAGCCTCTTCAGAGGAAGATAGTAAGCCGAATCAAAACACCTGGTACATTGTAGAGTGCACAACGAACACAGCCCATAAGGGGATGAAACTGTTCAGAAATCTCTCATGTGTCCCAAATCGAGGGCTCCCTTCAGTTTGATATCCCGATTGCTATAAATGTGTGAGCAAACTTCCCATTCTAAAACAATTAATAAATCTAACAGTGAACTGCTGGCTCCAGCGCTCTGAACCACAGCACAACTCTCCCTATTTCGGTTTATAACAGGCATCTTGATGAATTTGACACCGAGTTTGTTGCACGCAGTGGGAGCATTGACAAAATAAAAATAACTGAGCAGAATCTCAACAAAATCACTTCACTGCAGCTGGGAACAATTGGAGGATTATCCAAACAAACTGGGTAACAAGAGTCTAAAGATTTATTATCTTTCTATATTGCATCTCGGTTATATTGCACAACATGACATGGAAACGGCTGGTTTTCCTCTGTACGGAGATCAATGTTTTTATTCTTAAACAATTTAACAATCACCAGAATCAGATATATCAACACGTTCTTGAACCTGTTCATACAGGTATTTGTGCAGGAACTTAAATTCTGCAGCATAAACCCGATACGCTCAAAAGAGTAATCTAAGAGAGTTGTTCCTGCAATGCTTTAGTATAAGAATTCTGCAACATATGGCAGCCACAGGAGATTTAAGCTGCCTGAAATTGTGAAAAGTAAAATAATGGACTTCCTTCAGCTCTCCATCTCTGGGTCACTGGGGCTCTCTCCCTTATTTTGGCCCCTCAGTGCTTCATGGACTTTGCTTGCTACTAGTATGTGTCTGAGTATTTAGCAGTAATATTAGAACACATGGGAGCAATTGTGTTTAAATTTTATCAAACCAGTCAAAGGCCACCCACCCAAGCTCAATGAAACAGCTTGGCTTAATAGAACAAGAACACGGTGTATTGTCAATTATCTCCTCAGGTTCATATATAAAATACCAACCAGCGCTTTTGAAACTGAGCAGAATGCACGTCGTTGCTAAAATTACAGATGCAGTTTGCTTTGTGCAATATTTAGTTCTCTGCTTTTGGCAACAGATGGCAGTGAAGCAATCAAATGAAAAACCAACGGTTAACCAAACTGAGCTATCTCTAGATGCACGAGTCAGAACAGCAATAGCGCTGCACACAGGAAAGTAAAGACCCAGGGTATAATTCATAATCTGTCCGAAACAATTTGACCACAGTGATAATGACCAGTAGATCCGACACCACCATTGCCAGCATGTAGCAACATTTGGAAAGACGGCACTTTCTCCGGGTCAGTGTCACCATCACAATGAAGTTAACTGTAAAAGAGAAAGAGAGAGAGGTGGGGAGAGGAGAGAGAAATGATACAGAAAGTTAGTGATTAATCTCAACAGTGAATTCTAAAACGCTGATTCTACAAAGATGGCTTTAGAGTTTGGGGATAATTCAGTATTTCCATCCAAGTTTATAAAAACAAATTGAGGTAGATCATTCAGAAGGATAACAAACAACACTCTGAGTCTCTCAGAGCCCCGTTTCATTCTCAATTACTGGCTGGTCTCTTCAACTTAGGACCAGGCATCAAACTAATTCTTCAAACTAATAAACGTGGAGATTGTACATATAATTGCAGAATGTAGTTAAATGCAGATACATATATTATGTTGCATTTTAGTAAAAAAACCGTCAAAGTCATATTATTAGTATCATGGAGAACCAAAGTGGTCCTTGTTCACTATAGAAATAATTCACTAACTTTGCAGGTCCATGTTCATAAGTGCATTACATGAATATAACGCAGCATCTGGAATGACATCTCTGAAAAGATACATTTGAAAAGAGGGCAATCTATGTTAAAGCTTCTGACAAATCTTGGTTAGACGACACGCGGAGTGCTGTTTGCATATGGGAGTTTTGGAGAAGCTGCAAAAATGATTTATAAGGAAATTAATGATTATTTTTATTGTGAAGGAGTTAACAGACTGCTTTCCTTTCTCGAATATAAGCGGTTAGAGATGACCTAACCAAAGCATTTGGTTGGAGAAACTATGATTGTTTTCAGTGAAGAAAATCTATTGTGGAAAGCGTTCTTGGAGATTGACAAAATCGTGGTAGGCATAGACACGTGAGGCAATGGGCATTCAGCCCCTGTGACTGAGGTACAAAGACTACTTCATGCAGTGAGTGGTAATGACCTGGAACTCACATACCAAGGATGGTGGCAGCGGAGAGAATGAATTATTACAAAAGGACATTTACTGAGGCAAATAATCTGAAAGGCTCAATGTTAAACACCGGAGTCAGGGTTTAAATGCGTTACTTTAAGATAACCAGTATGCACTCCATGGTCGAATGACCTTCCTCCCTGTTGTAATAAATCTATGGGTCTATGACTCTGGGAGACACCTGGACCTGTGTCAGGTTCACACATAATGAAATAACATTTCATCCGGGGTATAAACCATAAACATAATGAAGGCCCAGTTAAACTGAATACCATGATTTGGGAGAGATTCCTGATCTCGGCCTCGTAATACAGAGACCATGTGATTTCTAATTATGGATCGCTCGAAGCACGTTTGTGAAGAAATGTTTCAGAACTGCTTCCTTGCTCGATAAGAAACCACATTAGCCCCTGATGGTCAGATAATAGTTCCTCGGCCAGCAATGTGTTCCCAGTACATTTACTGCCGAGGCTCATCCAGTTGCATCATCAGAGTTGGGTTTGCAAAGACAATTTCAAATCTTATGGGGAGATTAAAAGAGCGAAGAAAAAATGATTGAATTCATTTCATCATGCACAAATTGAACAGAGCAAAGAGCTGAGGGGGGAAAAATGAGGCGACCGAAATATTGTCACATGCATCAGCACAATTATACATCATTAACAGATGAAATAAAAACTCACCAGGAACTCCAACTGCTGCGAGAAAAGGATAGTAAATGTGCTCTATTGGAAGAATGAATGCACATCCTATGGTTGAGAAAAACTGAAGCCAGTTGTGTTGAATCCACAGCTCCAGTGGACGCGCCGAGATTCGGAATTTGAAGGAGCACTGATTTAAAAGCATCCTAAACCTGCTCTCGTCTGGCTAATCACCATATCATTGCTATTAGATACACTCACATGAACAAAGAACTTCCATCAGCAGCTTTGATTCCAATGCAAATAATAATGTGGTGCAATAAGCAAACATCTCCAGCTGCTTGTCGTTCCTTTTTGAAACCATTTTGTTGGAATCGCGCTAAAAACTACACCTGCAGAGCTGATTCAACAATAATTAGTCAATCACATTGGGCTTTCATTCTGTGAAGCCCCTTCGCTCCTGCGGGCACCTCATTGAATGTTAATGATCAGTTTCCAAATTGCACGTTGTGCCCAGGGACCTGTTCCACTGTCTCCACGTCAAGATACAACGTCTCAGACTCTGAACCGAGGTCCATTGAAGGGCTGGCCCATGAGCGCAGTCTACAAATTTCAGCAACTGATGCCAGGAGGAGGACAATGAACACAATCTGTTGACATTGCTCTCTTCGTCACATCCTTGCTGCTTTCCCATTAGCTCAAATTTCCAAAAAGTTTAGGACTGTGATACCCCATGACTGCATTCCTCGGGTGCATTCATTGTCGAACGCATATCACCCTTGCCCCTGCTCCCTTTGTGGCATCAGCAAATTTAGCTACCATACCTTCAGCCCCTCCATTAAAGGTATTTATATAAATTGGAAAATGTTGAGTCCTCGGTACTGATCCCTGTAGCAAACTGCTCGCTAGAACCTTCCAAACATCAAATAAATATCCATTTATGGTTACCCTCTGTTTCCGGTTAGCCTGATAATCTGCTAGCCATGCCCATATGTCACACCCTCCGCCATGAGCTTTTTACTATCGCAATAACCTGTGATGTGGCAGCTTATCAAATGCCTTCTGCCAATCTTACTTTAGTATATTTACCAGTTCCCCTTGATCCACAGCACATGCAACTCCTTCAAAGAACTCCATTAAATTGGTTAGACATCATTTCCCTCTCACAAACCCATGTTGACTGTGTGGAATTGCAATGAATTTACCTCAGCGTCCTGCCATCACATATTCAATAATATATACCCACATTTTCCCAATGACAAATGTTAAGCTAAGTGGCCTGTAGTTTCCTGTTTCCTGTCTCCCTCCCTTTTTGAATAAGTTCCTTGCACTTGCTGTTTTCCAATCTCACGACACCTTCCCTGATTCCAGATAATTTTGGAAAATTAATACCAACACACCAACTATTCCACCAGCCACTTCTTTAAAGACCCTAGTTTGAAGTCCATCAGGACCCCACTATTTGTCAGGCCAAAGGGTCATCAATTCGATAAGTAACACTTTGCTACTGATTGCAATATTCTTGAGTTCATCTCTCCCTCCTAATTCCTGATTTCCAGTTATTTCTGGGTTTTACTTATCGTGAGAAGTGATGCAAAATTTGGACATGGACTCCTTCAGTGTTTCATGAGTTGCGAATGGTGCTGAACATTGTGCAATCATCAGTGAATATTTCCACTTCTCACCCTCTGATGGAAGGGGCAACATTAATGAAGGAGCTGAATATGTTTTGGCCTAGGTAATCACCCTGAGTAACTCGTAAAGTGATGTCCTGGCATTTAGATGATTAAACTACAACAATCACAACCATCCTCCTTTATGTTAAGCATGATTCCACACAGCGGAGGTTTTTCCGCCTGATTCCCGTTAATTCCAGTTTTGCTGGGGCTCATTAATGCCACACTACGTCAAATGCTACCTTAATTTCTAAAGCAGTCACTCTCACGTCACCACTGGAGTTCATTTCTTCTGCCCATGTTTGTGCCTAGGCTGTCGTAAGGTCAAAAGCTTAGTGATCATAGCGGAACACAAACTAAAAGTCAGTGAGCAGGGTATTGATAAATAAGGCTGCTTAATAACACTGCTGATGACCCTATTGCATCGCTTTACTGATGATTGTGAGGAGAATGATAAGACGGTAAATGGCCGGTTGCATTTGAACTGTTATTTCATGTACATGATGTACCTGAGCAATTTTACGCTTTGCCATGGAAGGATGCTGCACAGAATGAGGCCATTCAGTCCATTGTGTATGTGCTGGCTCCTTGGAAACGGTCGACTGTCACGCCTCTGAGAATAGAAAACCCTCCTCATTCCCCTCTGAAATTGGAGACCTCTCATTATGAAGCTGTGCCCTCGAATTCTAGATTGGCCCCGTGAGGAGCAGATCTGGTCGATCCCTCTCAGAATCCCAAATGCTTCAATAAGATCACCTCTCATTCTTCTAAATACGATATTTGTGGCTCCATCCGGCACAAATTGTTCCCCAAAACTGTCCTTCATCCCACTGAGCTTTCACTGAACTGCCTCCCATGTGAGTCGTACACATGCACATATAAACACACACATACACACACACTCACATACAGAGTAGTACACACACAGATAAAAACAAATACATCAAAAAGGACAAAGGCAGAAGATGCTTGGGAACACCACCACCTGCACTTCCCCTCCAACTTACACACCGTCCTGAGCTGCAACGAGATCGCCGTTACTTCCCGGTCGTTGGATCGAAATCCTGAAACTCCCTTACAAACAGCACTGTGGGCGCACCTACATTATATGGACTGCAGTGGGTCAAGAAGATGCACGTCACTACCTTCTCAAGAGGAATTAGGGATAGGCAGGAAGCACTGGCCTTGCAAGGAACGTTCACACCCCATAAATAAATAAAACATACATATACACACAGATATACTCTCACTTACGTACAAAGAAGGGCAAAAATGCACACACTTGAACACGCACATATACAGAAATATAACTGCCTGCTTAAATCTTGTATAACGCTGCAAAATGTGGTTTCCTCTAACAAACAGAACCGGCAGGGATAACAGTCTAGATCAGTGTCTGTCGAAGGAATTGCTTCCTAATATTTAACTGACCCTTCTGTTATTAGATGTCAGTGCGGTTTCCACTTAGAGCAATAATGGGGACGTGATGCAAATAAAGATCATGATTACAGACTCCTAATGCCCTCTGTTAACGAGGAGACATATCCCTCGCAATCTGAAGCTAAATGCAGAGTGAATGTCAAACAAGCATTGCTGGTTTTAAATCTAAGAATGAGAGTTCGTCTTACTGAAAGATATAAGATTCTAATGGAGATTTGCAGGGTAGATGTTGAGAGAATGACGTTTACCCTCGTGGGGAAACTGGAACTAGTGTTCACAGCTTCAGAATAAGGCTTTTCCCATTCCGACAGAGATGAGATGTTTCTTCTCTCAGGTTGATTTCTGACTTGTTTTCCCCAGACAGCATTTGAGGCTGGGTCAGTGAACATGCTGAAGTCTGAGTTATACATATTTTTGATTGAGAAAGTAGCCAAAGGTCATGGGGAGCAGACAGGAAAGTGAAGCCAAGGCCGAAGTCAGTTCACCCATGTTCTTATTGAATGATGGCCCAGGCTCAGGGGCACAAATAATCGATTCCTTCTCCTATCTCTCAGGATCGTTTAATATTTGGTCAATTGAAATAAATGTTCACATGGGAATTGTTGACTGGTCTAACATCAATCTTAAAGAAACATGTAAATTATTTTAAAAATCTACAGTAAATGACTGGGTGTTAGGGAGAACTGGTTCTGACACAGTGTTAAATACAATGAGACTTTCAGTTAGGAAGTTTACAAAATGGTTCCATTGCTCCCTTGCTCCATGCGAGCTCTTCACTCGGCTTCCTGAAACAAGGAGCTGCACTGAGTATTTAAACTTGATGCGAATTAAACAAACGCTCATTAAAATGCCCCCATTAAACATTAATATCGATCCCAGCAGCCAGGTTAATGAGTCAAATATTCCAATTAATGTGAGGATGAGAAACCGGATTATCGAGATGCTTGTTGCAAAGGGTCAAAGTGCTCCATCCGAACCGAGACAAAGCATTTGGAAACTTCTGCAGGCTCACATCATTCTTTTATGGGACTTCCTCATGGGAAACTTGAGCCAATTATAACGTTAAACAGCAAATTGGTGCTGCAAATTCTCTGCAAAACTCCACAGGAACCTATTTCAAGGACTCTTCAGGAGAATGCTGAGGGACGGAAGCTGGGAGAGAAGAGGGAGATACGTTCATCTTAATGTGACTAACGTGACAGAATGAAATACTTTCAGAATGGGTTCTGAAACGAGCAGACAGTGTTGTACCTCACTGAGTTTCGGAACTGTTTTGCAGAAATGCTTGACCTTGAAAAACAAAGAAGTGAGTCAGTGACCCTTGCAGCAGAGAGCGGGGCCTGGCGGCAAAGAGGCTGTGACAGAAAGCTTCAGAAAGACGCCTCGATCACAGACCATTCAGAGAGTGTGAAAAGCACATCGAGGGCGGAAATCGTTGACCCAGATTCTGACCACTTTATAGTTGAGATGGAAAGTTGTCTGAGCCTGATGCCCTTATTAGTGGTTTTCCTGTTAATTTACGTTGTGTTAAGCACGCTTCACGTACAGAGCTGCCTTCAGAGTTGAAACGCTGGGTATCAATGCTAAACTGCAGAGAGAAGACGGCTTGCTCCAAAGATGCATTCAACCGAACAGAGAAGAGACTGGTTTACAATTAACCTCATTTACAGCGCCCTTATCGATGTGGCATCTGGTCACTGTTTATCTTCAATACTGGTTAAGAATATAATTTACAGGTTCCCAATATTATTCGCAAATGATGCCCTCACTTCACCTGCTACTCACAGCGAATACAGCCTCTGTTACCCACACACAGGCAACACTGCAACAACTCACTAAGACATATAATGTAGTTTTCAATACAATCCACACTCAATTCATTCGATATTTTCCTGTCTCGTTATTGAGAAAATTGTGTCAAGAGCTGTGCACCTCAAGTTGTAACTCAGGTGAGGTTATTGAAACGTGTATTACTTTACTGAGATTTGATTTTTGCTTTAAGTTTCATGGCGTCACATTACTGAATGTTTCATGTATTTAACAGAGAGCTTGCGTCATTCTGCAGCATCTGAAGTTATGTCAAATCCCACTTGTCCCTCTCACTGGAATAGGATCATATTTCCCATCCTTCTCCCGATCTGATAAAATAATTTTAAGCTAATGTGCAGGATACAATTTACCTGTCAGACTTTACTGCGAATTTCCAGCTTTGTCTCTCCCAACGTTCTCCTATTATTTATTTCATCTCTACAATGTGGCCACTCCGTCGTCTCCCATTCCTCTCAGCCCCACCCAACCGATTTGTTTTCATATATTAGCCACTGGAATTGCAGATAAGGCCAATCCCAACCGAATGTCATTTTACAGTTATAGCAAAATATTTTTCTGTTGTGAGTGACAAAGATGGAATCAGTTTAGGCAGAATCTGCCTTTGTGTATGTGTGTGTGTGTGTGTATGTGCGTCTGTGTGTTTGTGTGTGTATGTGTGTGTATTTGTGTGTGTGTGTGTACTTGTGTGTGTGTTGGTGTGTGTGTGTGTGTGTTTATGTGTGTGTTTTTCTGTGTGTGTTTGTGCTTGTGTGTGTTTGCCCGTGTATGTGTGTGTCCGTGTATGTGTGTGTGCCTTTGTGTGTTTGTGTGTGTGTGTGTGTGTGTGTGTGTGTGTGTGTCTATGTGCCTTTGTGTGTTTGTCTATGTGTGTGTGTGTGTGTGTGTGTTTGTGTATGTACATGTGTTTGTGCATTTATATGTGTGTGTGTTTACGTTTGTGTTTTTCTGTGTGTGTTTGTGTGTGTGTGTCTGAGTGTGTGTGAACGTGATTGTCCTTAGCTCAGTGGTTGCTGTCTATCTCTGTATACACCCACATCCATGACCCACCAACACGCCCCTCAGAGTCAGAAGTGGAAGGTTCGAGTCACCACACCAGAGATTTGAACACAAATTGTAGATTGGCTCATCACAGCAGACCCGAGGGAGTGCTGCACTGACTAAGATGCCGTTTTCAGATTCAACGTTAATCCTCGGCCCTTTCTGCCCATCTGTCTGTGTGAATGATGCACCCTCGCTATTGAATGAAGAATTGGGTTGGGAACTGGGTTCTCGCCTGTGAACTGGGCGATATCTAATCTCTCGACCAACATCTTAAAACACATTTTCTAGGTCCTAATATGTATTGCTTTTTAATGGGATCTTACTCTGCGCAATATAGCAGCCGCGTTATCAACATGACAAACAGTGAGTGCACTGCAAGAAGTGTCTGAAAAACAAATGGGGTTCCTGAAGTCTTGAAAAGCGTTATATTAACTCAATCCTTGTAATTGTGTGTAATTCTATCTGGGTACGATTAATTCTGTGGGATATACCCAACTGTATATATGGCATAGTGTGAAACATGGTAATCGGATTGGCGAGTTAACATATATGCAATCCAATAAAATTGAGAATCGTCATACCAATTTTCTAACTGGCGATTTCTGTATTAAGTTGCTTTCCGAATTCTGCTTCTCTATTCCATTACATTAATTCAGGCAATTCTTGCAAAGGCACATTAAGCAAAACAATTATAACATTAAGATACGAAACAATGAAAGCAGATATAATAATACATTTCAAAAAGCAAGCATATTTGTGGTAGGAAAAATGCAAAGACATGGGGAAATAGATGAGTTTACTGGGACAAATTGGATTACTCTTTTGAAGGGCTGGCACAGACCTTATGGTCTGAATGGTTTTCTTCTGTGCTCTATCATTATATCATTTGATCAAGCTGTATAACAGAGATAGTCTGACCTTACTTTTAACTATTTCTGAATAATAATGTTTAATAAATATTCCAGTCTCAGGGCGGATCTCTCTACACCTTCCTGGAGTTTGCTGTATTGGAAAATAAATCACAATGAAGACGGGTCGCAGATAAGAATCTGAACATTTTCTCTCTGATGAATTATGGAGGAGGCAGGATTTGCCAAATAACCCACAGCCTTGTGGAAACAAAGCGGAGCCATGGAGACTCCCAAGAAACAACTAAACTACTCCCGCCAGAATTTACAAAACACAGTCTCCTTTTGTGAAATGTGAAATAAGTTGTTTTCAGAAGCGTTGAGGATTTTTCACTGTATTCAAATATTAAAGAAACACTGAACAAATCTTAGGGACATTTTTCAGTTTCTCTGGACCTTTTCTGCTGATCCTGAAATTTCAGTTACTGACAGGATTTTTATTTCTTTGCAAACTTCTGTATGTAAGTAAATAAAATAAATTATTCTTTCATTATAACGATTCATCAGAGATTTGTATCGATCAACAATTAGTTTATAATTCAATGTCAAATGGATGAAACTGCAGTTCGTGTTGAGCTGACAATATCAGCACTGGATTGAAATGGTTTGGTGGTGGTGTTCTCTGTGTGAGATGTGATGCATTTAATGATTTACAGAATTAGAACACAGCAGGAGAGGGACACGGGCCCTCATGCAGGAACCTTGTGATGGTCCCATTTTACTTTTACACATTGTGGTCTGCTTTTAGCTTAGTTTTAAATACACATGTCAGAGCCTTTGGTTCAGTGCAGTGTGCTTTGGAAGAAGAGGTGACTTTGCAGCTATGTTTCCCAAAGCCGACTATGCCTTGGGTATTCACTGCTCATTCCTGGAATGTTGTAGACAAATTAGGACAGGTTTATTGCCATGGCAACCGAATTACCACTGAACTGCCAGGCTGGTAGGGTGCAATCTAGACTGATTGTTTCTCATTTGTCCGTCTTGATTTTCCTATTTTCCCAATCCCAGTTTTGCAAAGCTTTGCAACAATGTTTTCAGTCAGAGAGATAGAGGATTACCCCACACCCGGGCACACTTCATTATCAAACAATGTCATATCAGTCTAAATATTATCATTCTCTTTACTCTGGAATCAAAAGTTAAAGCCGGATGAGACAAAAGAGGAACAAAAACAGTTCCTAGTGAAGACACTTTCAAGATCCATCTCCCAGAAATTGTCTAATAAACATGTTGAGGATTTAACTGAGCTCCTGACTGTGGTGATCTTGTTAATGTGAATTTAGATTGTATTGTCTTGTTATTTACAGCAGATATAAATTTACAAGGACTCGGGTTAAAATGGTTAAATTACAAGGAAAGGTTGATCAGATGAGGATTGTATTCCCTCCATGATGGGGTTTCCAGTCCACATGGGACTCCTCCCACCACCTTTGGATCTCGCCCCATCAACATATATCATTCCGTTCATTTTTTCCCTCCTATGATTCTCCAACTTCCCCTGGAAAGCACGTCTGATAGTCATCTCAACTGCTCCGCCGACAAGCCCACCCCCTCACCCCCACCCCTGCCCTCGCCCTCGGTATTGAGTTCCACATTCTACCCACTCTATAGGTATAGAAGATTATCATGGATTCCCCTTTGGATTTATCAGTGAATATCTCATACTGATGGCCTATCATTCTTGACTACCCCTCAAGTATCCAATCATTTCATAATTTTTAAGAACTCTATCTGGTCAACCCCTTAGTCAACCTGTTTAATCCTAACTGTTATCATAAAACAAAATTTCTGTTATGATCCTATGAGAATTGTTCCCACACTTTAAACATGACACATCTACTCTATGAAGATATCCCGAATTGGAGATTCAAAGAGCATATTTGGACTGAGAGACCAAACAGCTTGAAATGACAAATGCAATGCTTGGATTTCAAAATTTGCTTTAATGGATCGGTAGATTGGACACGGATGCGCTCTTTCCTGCTCAAATTGCATAAAGATGCGCAACTAAATTAAGAAAAACACTAACACAAGAAAGTAACACCTGTAGAAACTGACCAGAAAGTTAAAATGTCCGAATGTCAACATTCTCTTGAAATGGAGCAGGTTCTATTAGGCATGCAGTCTCTCCAGTAGGCGATACATTGCCTCATTATTACTGATAAAACTGCGTTCAGAATTTGCAATGACAGTCTCTCAGAAACGTTCACACATCCAGGCTTTCCGCCAATGTGGACGAAAAAAAGGAGGAAACTTTCTCCAACACGTGATATCCCGGAAGCAGCATATGAGCTGACAATTTCCATTGCTATCAGAGTGTGGGGCTCGCATTAAACGCCAGCCGAGCATAAAGAGTCTGCAGCAGAAAACACAAACGGTGATCATGAGAAACACCGTCATCCGGACGCAGAAGGATTGCATTCAGCCCTTCGAGGATTCCCCGCCAGACAGTTCAATCAATTAGAACCCGCATCTCAAACTCATTTAACCACCTTGCTACCCTTAATCCAACGGAAATCTATCACCCTGAGTTTCGCCATTTTCAGATGACCACCCCGCCCCCCACCTCCCATTTAATTATTTACATTTATTGCAACAGTGCCATTGAATAGGTAAGCAGTGTTATCTTAAATAATGCTCATGCAAAGTCTCATACACATATGACAGGATTGAGGAATCCTCAAACTTTAATTGAAACTCCGCCAGTCCTATCTACACACGCTAAGAACCATTTCTATCCATCGTTACCGTTTCTTCTTTTGTACGTGCTCTGGAATGTGTCAGTTCCTCATAAAGGTTCGCAGCTGGACTCACACAATACAGATAGCAATGTATGTTACATTTTAGAAATGCTGCAAATGTTGTTAAACATCATTGCCCTTTCTGTCAAAACCATTTTGAAATAGTTGTTTCTTTTATTGTATTGAAGCACCTCAGAGTACAACATGATTTAAGTAGAAAATCTGAATATCATTGCATTTCCTGAAATGATTTATAATCTTCTCTCAAATATTTTATGAAAAAATAATAATTTTGCAAATAACAAGTGTCTGTGTGTTTTTGAGATTCGATATATTTATTTGTGATTTAAGATGATATGATAGAATGCTTGCTGAAATAACTCAGAGCTACAAACAGTGGACGTCGAAAATGTGTTGAGAGTTCAAACATTTGAGCGCAGGGCAGCATTGTTCAAATGCTAACAGGAAGGGGCAAATTACAAAGTGGAATTGCTCAAGGTCCGAATGTGTTCCCAGGAATTTAGGAGGATCAGGGGTGATATCATACTACACTTGAACACACTTGGGTCGGTGAATTTTGGAACTGTCTTCGCAAGTGAGGATTGATGCTCAGACCATGGCTAATTTAAATATAATATTGAAATAAATTGATTCTGACACTCTCAGTCCCCTGGTGTCTGTGTGTTTCATTCCCACTCCTCTCTGAATCTCTGTAAATCTCCACACAAATCAATCAGACATTTTGTGTTTGTTCATGGTGGCCATTTTCTCCACAAAGCTCTATATATTCACAGAAAATCTGAGAGAATCGAGCACAGGCTTGCAACCGTAAAGGTGTGTTTTTGTGATTCTCAGGTTATCCTGCAGGGCGTAGATTGGTAAAGGTGTGGATGTGAATCTGAAATTGCCCAACACAGGGTTAGATCGGGAAAGCTGTGTGTGTGAGTGTGTGTGCGTGTATGTGTGTGTGTGTGTGTGATTCTGACATTATCCAACAGAGGGCTAGATCGGTAAAGGTGTCTGTGTGCTTTTGTGTGATTCTGACATTATCCAACAGAGGTTTAGATCGGTAAAGGTGTGTGTAAGCGATTCTGACATTATCCAACAGAGGGTTAGATCGGTAAAGTTGTGTGTGTGTGATTTTGACATTATCCAGCAGAGGGTAGATCAGTATCTGCTGTCATCAAGGGGTCGCAGAGGATGATCTGTTGAGAAGAAGGAACGCAGACAAATGGAGAACAAAGAGGCCAAATGTTCTGCCGGTTAAAGTAAATAATATTTTCGCAAACTCCATTGAGACGCCGCAGCAACAGGTGTGGAATGCCGGGGAGAGCAGGCCAATTCCAAGGTGCCTGTGTTACAATGCATTTGGGAAAGCAGATCGGACACAGTTATTCCTCATTCTTTAACACGGGGTGCTATTTTTTCACATAATTTCAAAGCCTCATGTACTTTGGAGATGGCCATCATATATTTATATTAATTGGTTATTAACCGACGTTTAGAAGGATTTTTTTAAAGCAGTTGAGCTCTGCTTGTGTAGAAATTGTGGAAGAGACAGATACATCAGTGACAGCCGGAGTGACTCTATACACATGAGGCAATGCATCAAAATCGTGCTGATGTGCAGAAAGAAAATGCCCAGACTGGCAAACAGAAATAATATTGTGTCCGAAGTACCACGTTAGCGCCGTGTAATGTTTACATGTTCATATCAGGAGCGGTATTGGATCTCATTAAGCTGATGGGAGTCTGGGGGTGGATGGTATATTCACGGAATACAAACGCTGCAAAATGCATCTGGACCGTTTTCACTTCTTCTGTTTCTTAATCAATTGAAGAATTGTGGTAGCAGGATATTTCACTACGCTCTTGAATTTCTCTCTGAACTTGGACTGTGTCACCGCGTAAATGAATGTGTTTGTGCAGCAACTTAGATTCAGCAGCATATACCCGGTATGTCGAAAGATATATAAGGAATCTGTATAATCAGCAGGATTTGTGCTTGAAATGCTGTAATATAAGAAATGGATAACAAACGATAGCCACAGGAATATGAAGTTTGCTGATATGGTGAAGAGTAAAATCACAGACTTCCTCCTGCTCTCCAGCTCGGGGTCAATAACATTCCCTCCATTCCGCTGATGCTTCAGTTCCTTACGGGCACGACTGACGACGACAATGTGTCTGACCGTCAGAGCGTTGAGAGAGATGACTAAAGTAAATGGCAACAATGGCGTTAAAACCGTATCAAACAAATCAAACCCCACCCATCCGGGCGCAGTGTAATAGCTTGGCTTTCTGGAACAGAACCAGGGCACACTGTCAATTATTTCTCCAGGGTCATATGTAAAATAGTAGGCAACGTTTTTCAAACTGAGCAGAATGCAAGTTGCCGTGAGGACCAAGGCTGCAGTTTTGTCGGTGCAATATTTCCTTTTCAGAGTCTGGCAGCAAATGGCCACAAATCGATCGAATGTGAAATTGACAGTGAACCAGACGGAACAATGAGTGGCTGAAAACCTGAGAACAGTGAAAATACTGCACACAGGGGTGATTCTCAGGAAAAATAGCGGGAAATAATAATACTGGATTTGGTACAGTATGATCTCTGTGATAATAACCATTAGATCCGCCGTTGCCATGGCCACCAGGTAGCGGGTAGTGCAGGTAGATAGACCGCAGCTGCCCCGGGACAGTATCACTATCGCCACCAAGTTAACTGCAAGAGAAAGAAGGGTACAAGAAGAAAATAAAGCATTGAAGTTAGTGGTGTCCTCTGTCAACGAGAACGCAGCAATGTTAAAGACTCAGAACTATGCCCCCAACGCACGTCCAACTGGCCCACCTTTGTTATAATAGGGGCACAGCATTATATACAGGACATTATATCCGTTATACACGTTATTTTCCTATTTATCAATGCTGTCTTGCTGTTCAGCTATCAGTAAATTCGCTACATCTTTCTCTGGCCATGCATATCAATAGGAAAGAGGACACTATCAATAAACACCATTCTCAAGTCTTACTGCCAAACACATCAAGCCAACATCACCACTTACATTCGTAAAGCAAGTAAACCACTCAATCAAAATACAGAATCAGTCGCCTGAAGGAATGATTTCGAAGCATAACTGACTTGTTCGACTGCAGCTAATGCACAGCCACTCAGCTCAATGTTGCAATTACATAAACTGCCAGTGATCCATAGACTGGGCTCTTTTGCTCCAATCCATTTAGTGAACCGTACTGAGTGGAAATTCTACAGCGAAATATATTCCGTCTGGCGCCTGGTGTTTTATGCCAATTGACACACATCCTGTATCCAAACTTTCACTACTAACTTTGCACAGAGAGTTGCCTAAACCAATGATCGATTCACCAATTGCAGATGTTCCACTAAATGAAGGAATATGGTAATGCACCGAAATGTTGACTTCAGTGCAATTGTTTGTGTCAAGCTTCGGTCAATTGAATAAAACGGCAAGGACCATTCAGCATGAATGAAATGATATAACTGATCCAATGACTGCATAAAGGTGACCATACATCGGCTCACAACATCATCCATAACTTCATGAGCAAACACAACCACTACTCAGATGAATTTGAACGACTTCAACGTCTTACTCACTCACCGGGAACACCAATAACGGCAAGGCTTGTGTAGTACACTTTCCTGATGCTGTAAAATGCTTCAAGCATTTTCTTTGTGAAGTAACCAGTCTTTCGTTCTGAAGTCAATTTCTTTGAATTAAACTCTGAATCAGTACATTCGAAGAGTATTTAACTAATACCATGGGAGAGTTCCATGGGGGATACGTTGATTGCAAAATCATTGCTTTTCAAAATTGGAACAAACATATTATGACAACGTATTAAGTCCATGTTATGGCAGAATAAGTTTAGCACGGAGACTGGATTAGAGCTGAACAATTCATTATCATAATGGTTAGACATATTTTATTCCAAGTAAATACGTTATTATTTCAGACATCATTACATTTATAGTTAGATGTCCTGGCGTTTCGATGATGCCTTTCAACCTGCAGTGCTCCTTCGGTAATTAAATACCAATTGGTACACTAATTTTCTTAGTATTGCTCTTGTAGTGGCTGGGATGTAGCTTACCTCTTTAATTTTTCTCATTCAGGAACTGAATTATGCATTTTACGGTGTTCCATTCGGGGTTTTTCCACTTAACTCCGGGATGTGCCTAAACCCTTCAGCTTTGGACCAGAAGCTGAAGTTGACTAGCGATATAAATACTGTGGCTATAAGAGCATAAGAAGCTAGGAGACCTTCAGCGAGTGAAACACCTCCTGATTTCCTAAAGCCAGTCCACGGTCTATAAAGCACGAGTCAGGGGTGTGATAGAATACTCTCAGCTTGCCTTGTCCAACAACAATCAAGAAGCTTGACACCATGCAGGACAAAGCGCAAATCAGCCCGCTTGATTGGCACCCTATCCACAAACATTCACTCCCTGCACCACCGACTCACAGCAGCAGAATTGTGCATCATCTACAAGATGCACTGCAGGAACTCACACAGCCTTCTTCCACATATTGATAAGAGAGTGAGATATATAAAGGAAAATAAAATTCTTTGTGTCACCATGCCATGTAGGATCTAACAGGAATGTGTGAAGTAGCCTTAATGAAGTCTCCAGGATTTGTGCAATAAGTCTGCTATTTAACAAAACTGAAGTTGGGGAAAATCAATTTGGAATTCCAGTGTCCCGGGTATTGTGTTACATGCTGAGTTTGTTTCAAAACTAACATCGGTTTTGGAACATTGCCTTAAATGGTGTGTAACTGGGGGTTCGGGTTAATTAGGATTGTTAGGAGATATTACAGTCGTAACCGTAGCATTATGTATGTTCTAGACACCTTTTGTTTTGTTAACGAACATTTTGATTTACTTTTTAAAAATCTCTAAGTGCCTTAGTGGAAGTTTTACTTCTGAAGTCAGTGCACACATTTCGTAACACAGACAAATTGTGAAGCCAATGTGAGAGAGCGACCAACTTTCCCTCGCAGATTTCCTTTGCTTGGCACATCTCATCTGTCCTGTCATAACAATTGGTAAAACTTTGTCTTAAAGATAAACATTGACAGAATTAAATGGGCCGAATGATCTGATTCTGTGCTTTGCATTCTATGTAATTCAAAGTACTGAAACGGTTTCATTAACAGAGTCACTTGCACATCTCTCACACCTTAACTGTTTTCTCTATTATATTTTCTTCATAATTTTGAATCGAAAAGCCAAGATGAACAACACTAAGTGCACAACTGCTCTGAGATCCCACAGAGATAGTCCTGCTGCTTTATTATAAGCGTTGGAAACCCTGTCCGGGTCTATTGGACCAGACATTGGGCCAGCTCCACTCCTGAAATTATCCCAGCCAAAGCAATCCTTTGTAAGGAACCCGAAGGGGCTAACTAGAATGAGGAGAAAATTTACACTAAATAGAGCTTGCAGTATGTGTCGACTGATGTTACCAGTATGGGTACATGTTCGATGCAGCCATCCATGTCCCAGAGCCTAGGAAAATGAGGGGTCCGTGAGCCTCTGCAGCCATTCAGGAATGTCGTTCATGGTCAGTGTCTTAATTCCATTCTCTCGCCCAGTATTCCCAACAAAAACTTGCCAGTCTCAATTTCCTGCTGTAAAACGAATGGGTCGCAGATTTCCAATGCCTTCTCTGTGAGGAAGTACTTGCTGGAATTATTTCTAAACAACGGGGTTACAATTTGTTTAATCAAACAGAACCAAAAGATAAACGCCACCCCCCACAACCCACTCAACGTTAAATTAAGATGACGGAGGCGCCCTCATTCCATTCCCCTCACATGGGATTCCGGAAGGTCAAAATCTCCTGTGCTAAGTAATTGCTTTTGAAAGCATCAACGTTCATATTGTGCTTAATTCCAAGGGATTCAAAACTGGTGTCTGTGTGTTTCATTCCCACCCCTCTCTGAATCTCTGTAAATCTCCACATACATCAATCAGACATTTTGTGTTTCTTCATGGTGGCCATTTTCTCCACAAAGCCTTATATATTCACAGAAAATCTGAGAGAATCGAGCACAGGCTTGCAACCGTAAAGGTGTGTGTTTGTGAATCTCAGGTTATCCTGCAGGGGGTAGATTGGTAAAGGTGTGTGTGTGTGAATCTGACATTGCCCAGCACAGGGTTAGATCGGTAAAGGTGTGTGTGTGTGTGTGTGTGTGTGTGTGTGTGTGTGTGTGTCTGATTCTGACATTATCCAACAGAGGGTTAGAGGGGTAACGTTCTGTGTGTGTGATTCTGGCATTATCCAACAGAGTGTGAGATCGGTAAAGGCTTGTGTGTGATTTTGACATTATCCAGCAGAGGGTAGAACAGTATCAGTTGTGATCAAAGGGTCGGAGAGGATGATCTGTTGAGAAGAAGGAACGCAGACAAAGGGAGAACAAAGAGGCCAAAGGTTCAGCCGGTTAAAGTAAATAATCTTTCCGCAATCTCCATTGAGACGCCGCAGCTACAGATGTGGAATGCCGGGGAGAGCAGGCCAACTCCAAGGTGCCTCTGTTACAGTCCACTTGGGAAAGCAGATCGGTCACAGTTATTCCTTATTCTTTAACAGGGGGTGCTATTTTTTCACGTAATTTCAAAGCCTCATGTACTTTGGAGATGGCCGTCATATATTTATAGTTATTGGTTATTAACCGTCTAGAAGGATTTTTCTGAAAGCAGCCGAGCTCTGCTTGTGTAGAAATTGTGGAAGAGACAGATACATCAGTGACAGCCGGAGTGGCTCTCTACACATGAGGCAATGCATCAAAATCGTGCTGATGTGCAGAAAGAAAATGCCCAAACTGGCAAACAGAAATAATATTGTGTCCGAAATACCACATTAGCGCCGTGTATGTTTATATGTTCAGATCAGCAGCGGTATTGGGTCTCATTAATCTGATTGGAGTCTGGGGTGTGGATATTTTATCCACGGAATAAAAATGCTGCAAAACGCATCTGGACCGTTTTCACTTCTTCTGTTTCTTAATCAATTGAAGAATTGTGGTAACCGGATATTTCACTACGCTCTTGAATTTCTCTCTGAACTTGGACTGAGTCACCGCGGAAATGAATGCGTTTGTGCAACAACTTATATTCAGCAGCACATACCCGGCATTTCGAAAGACATAAAAGGATTCCGTATAATCAGTGGGATTTGCGCTTGAAATGCTGTAATATAAGAAATGGATAACAAACGATAGCCACAGGAATATGAAGTTTGCTGAAATGGTGAAGAGTAAAATCACAGACCTCCTCCTGCTCGCCAGCTCGGGGTCAACACAATTCCCTCCATTCCGCCGAAACTTCAGTTCTTTACGGGTTCGACTGACCACCACAATGTGTCTGACCGTCTGAGCGTTGAGAGAGATGACTAAGGTAAATGGCAGCAACGGCGTTAAAACCGTATCAGACAAATCAATCCCCACCCATCCGGGCGCAGTGTAATAGCTTGGCTTTCTGGAACAGAACCAAGGGCACATTGTCAATTATATCTCCAGGGTCATATGTAAAATAGTAGGGAACGTTTTTCAAACTGAGCAGAATGCAAGTTGCCGTGAGGACCAAGGCTGCAGTTTTGTCGGTGCAATATTTCCTTTTTAGAGTCTGGCAGCAAACGGTCACAAATCGATCGAATGTGAAATTGACAGTGAACCAGACGGAACAATGAGTGACTGAAAACCTCAGAAAAGTGAAAATACTGCAAACAGGGGTGATTCTCAGGAAAAATTGCGGGAAATAATAATACTGGATTTGGTACAGTATGATCTCAGTGATAATAACCATTCGATCCGCCGTTGCCATGACCACCAGGTAGCGAGTAGTGCAGGCAGAGAGACCGCAGCTGCCCCGGGACAGTATCACTATCGCCAACAAGTTAACTGCAAGAGAAAGAAGGGTACAAGAAGAAAATAAAGCATTGAAGTTAGTGGTGTCCTCTGTCAACGAAAACGCAGCAATGTTAAAGACTCAGAACTATGCTCCCAACGCACGTCCAACTGGCCAACTTTTGTTATAATAGGTGTACAGGATTAAATACAGGACTTTATATACTTTATACACTTAATTTTCCTAATTATCAATGTTGTCTTGCTGTTCAGCTATCAGTAAATTCGCTACATCTTTCTCTGGCCTTGCATATCAATACGAAGAGGACACTATCAATAGACACCTTTCTCTAGTCTTACAGCCAAACACATCAAGCCAACATCACCATTTACATTCGTAAAGCAGGTAAACCGCTCAATTAAATTACAGAATCAGTCGCCTGAAGGAATGATTTCGAAGCAAAACTGACTTGTTCCACTGCAGGTAATGAACAGCCACTCAGCTCAATGGTGCAATTGCATACACTGCCAGTGATACATAGACTGGGCTCTTTTCATCCAATCCATTTAGTGAACCGTACCTACTGGAAATTCTACAGCAACAAATATTCCGACTGGCTCCTGGTCTTTTATGCCAATTGACACACATCCTGCATTCACACTGACCGATACTTTCACTACTAACTTGGCTGAGAGAGTTGCCTACATGAATGTTCGATTCACCAATTGCAGATGTACCACTAAATGAAGGAGTATGATAATGCAACGGATTGTTGACTTCAGTGCAGTTGTTTGTGTCAAGCTTCTGGCAATTGAATAAAACGGCAAGGACAATTCAGCATGAATGAAATGATATAACTGATCCAATGACTGCATAAGAGTGACCATACATCGGCTCACAACATCTTCGGTAACGTCATGAGCAAACACAACCTCTACTCAGAAGTATTTGAACGACTTCAACAGTTTCACTCACTCACCTGGAACACCAATAACGGCAAGGATTGTGTAGTACACTTTCCTGATGCCGTAAAATGCGTCAAGCATTTTTTTTGTGAAGTAACCAGTCTTTCGTTCTGCAGTCAATTCCTTTGAATTAAACTCTGAATCAGTACAGTCGCAGAGTCTTTAACTAATACCATGTGAGATATCCATGGGGGATATGTCGATTGCAAAATCATGTTTTGTCAAAATTGGAACAAACATATTATGACATCCTATGAAGTCCGTGTTATGGCAGAAGATGTTTAGCACATAGACTGGATTAGAGCTGCACAATTCATTATCATGAATGTTAGACATATTTTATTCCAAGTAAAGACGTTGTTATTTAAAACATCATTATATTTATAGCTAGATGTCCTGGCGTTTCGATGATGCCTTTTAATCTGCAGTGCTCCTTCGGTAATTAAATACCAATTGTTACACAACGTTTCTTAGTATTGCTCTAGTAGTGGCTGGGATGTAGCTTACCTCTTTAATTTTTCTCATTCAGTAACTGAATTATACATTTTAGTTTGTTCCATTTAGGGTTGCTCCACTTAACTCCGTTATGCGCCTAAACCCTTCAGCTTTGGACCAGAAACTGAACTTGTCTAGTGATATAAATACAGTGGCTATAAGAGCATCAGAGGCTAGGTGTCCTTCAGCGAGTGAATCACCTCCTGATTCCCCAAAGCCAGTCCACCGTCTATAAAGCACGAGTCAGGGGTGTGATTGAATACTCTCAGCTTGCATTGTCCAACAACAATCAAGATGCTTGACACCATGCAGGACAAAGGGCAAATCAGCCCGCTTGATTGGCACCCTATCCACAAACATTCACTCCCTGCACCACCGACTCACAGCAGCAGAATTGTGCAGCATCTACAAGATGCACTGCAGGAACTCACCAAGCCTTCTTCGACATATTGATAAGGGAGGGAGCTATATAAAGGAAAAGAAAATTCTTTGTGTCACCATGCCATGTAGGATCTAACAGGAATGTGTGAAGTAGCCTTAATGAAGTCTCCAGGATTTGTGCAATAAGTCTGCTATTTAACAAAACCGAAGTTGGGGAAAACCAATTTGGAATTCCACTGTCCAAGATATTGTGTGAAATGCTGAGTTTGTTTCAAAAACTAACATCTATTTGGGAACATTGCCTTAAATGGTGTGTAACTGGGGGGTCGGGTTAATTAGGGTTGTTAGGAAGTATTACAGTCGTAGCCGTAGCGTTATGTATGAGCTGGACACCTTTCATTTTGTTAATGAACATTTTCATTTACTTTTTAAAAATCTCTAAATGCCTTGGTTGGCGGTTTACTTCTGAATTCAGTGCACACATTTCGTAACACATACAAATTGTGAAGCCTTTGTGAGAGAGCGACAAACTTTCCCTCGTGGATATGCCTGGCACATCTCATCTGCCCTGTCATAACAATGGGTAAAACTTTTTCTTAAGGATAAACATTGACAGAGTTAAATGGGCCGAATGATCTGCTTCTGTGCTTTGCATTCTATGTAATTCAAAGTAGTGAATCGGTTGCATTAACAGAGTCACTTGCACATTTCTCACGCCTTAACTGTTTTCTCTATTATATTTTCTAGCTACTCTTCTTCATAATTTTGGCTCGAATAGCCAAGATGGACAACATTAACAGTACAACTGCTCTGAGATCCCAGAAAGAAGTCCTGTTGCTTTATTTTAAGCGTTGGAAACCCTGTCCGGGTCTATTGGACCAGAAATCGGGCCAGTTCCAAGCCTGAAATTATCCCAGCAAAACAATTCCTTTGTAAGGAACCCGAAGTCGCTAACTAGAATAAGGAGAACATTTACTCTAAATAGAGATGCAGTATGTGTCGACTGATGTTACCAGGATGGGCACATGTTCGATGCAGCCACCCATGTCCCAGAGTCAAGGAACATGAGGAGTCCGTGAGCCTCTGCAGCCATTCAGGAATGTCGTTCTTGGTCTGTGTCTTAATTCCATTCTCTCGCCCAGTAATCCCAACAAAAACTTGCCGGTCTCAATTTCCTGCTGTAAAACGAATGGGTCGCAGATTTCCAATGCTTTCTCTGTGAGGAAGTACTTGCCGGCATTATTTCTAAACAACGGGGTTACAATTTGTTTAATCAAACAGAGACAAAGCATAAACGCCACTCCCCACAACCCACTCAACGTTAAATTAAGATGACGGAGGCGCCCTCAGTCCATTCCCCTCACATGGGATTCCGGAAGGTCAAAATCTCCTGTGCTCAGTATTTGCTTTTGAAAGCATCAGCGTTCATACTGTGCTTAATTCCAAGTGAGTCAAAACTTCCACAACCTCCCCTTCCAAAGGCGGAATATGATTTATCAAATACGAGTTGAAGAATAGAATAAATGGGACCAACTTCACCAGAGTTTGATACACCCCAAAAGAACCGAAACATTTCTACAATCTTTGTGAAAGCCGAATGTGTTCCGCCTTAAAGCAGCAGTTTATTGTTCAGAGTTACAGCCGGTGCTGACTGCAGTGGGCACAAGGATGTGTTGCAAACGGTTTAATACAGCAGCGGGTGAACTTCTTCAATCACTTTTCAGGCAGGACCTGTGTGTGGGAACTGAGCGAGTAAAGAGGAAGCTCAGAGTCACCGTTTACCTCCTGCTGCATTTTCCAACCGCCTGTGTTTAAAAGGCAGCGCCCAATTTCCGCGGCTCCGCATTTCACTGTTTCACCCGGTTCTCGCCTGGATTCAGGCTTCCGACCCCGCAGAGGAATAAGTGTCGAATGTGAAAATCTTAACTTCAGCTTCTGCCTCGGCCGCCGACAATGCGACAATGGGCGTCTTCACTCTCTGCGCCCTGCTCCTCCTCTTCCCAGGTTAGATTTCCGTACTCCTAATGCAGGGGCGGGGGGAGGGGGGTTGGTGGGGGTTGGTATGTGGTTCCCAGGGGAAGCTCACTGAGGAAACCCATTCGGGTGAGGAGGCGACGCTGCCGCTTTCCGAAATATTCCTCCTCTGCCGAGGGATTGAATGATCAAGAGATCACAACTCGAGATAAAGCGAAATGTCTTACATCTCGTGGCTGCAATTCTGAAGAGGACAGGAAAGCCCTGACTAGGCCCCGGGCCGAGACTTATCCTTGCACCCAACAGACTGTCTGATTATTCAATTCCTGCATGGCTGCATCTGGAAACAGACTGATGATGAGTGAATATTGACCAATAATGTAAGGGGTTGAAGTTTGCAACAGGGTGCACAGTTTGATCGGGTGTTGCATTCGTTCTTTTACCACCCACCCTGTACATGAGCTCTCTCCTCATTCCCCACTGGTGATATCGACTGGAGATGGTAGTTGGGGATTATTTCAGTCTGCAAGGTGCACAGTTGGTTCAGTTATCAGACTGTAATCCCGTTCAGAATGGGAGTGGATAAATTTTGCTGTACTCTGTAACTCCTCTGCAATACATTGTCAATGTTTAACCTGACACTTTTGATTTTGCTAAAAGTTTTTTATTAATTATGTTTCCAAGATAGTTTTCTCAATTCCTCACACGGATTCTTGGCCCTAGACAAAAAAGCATTGAAAACACAAACAATATAAACGAGAGAATTTGTTTTCACATCCTTACAGCCATTATTCACAGTGTGTCCATGCTGGCCCAGGAGTGAAGAGCTCTGCAATCTATTACAATTTTGCAGCTCTTGGTCTTCACCCCTGTAGGTTTCGGTGATACAGGGGACACCAACTGACGTGGAAACCAAATGCACTACCTCAATCCTTCCCCTTATTCACCCTGCCAGCCACAAACATCAAAAAAGTTCCAACAGAATTGCCAAGGAAACGTTAACTTTCATAAATCAGTGTTGACACTGGTGAAACTGGTGACCCTTCCCCAAAGCACAATAAACACACAGAGGCCGAATAATATTTCAGTTATTTCTGGAAACTGTTAACAGCAACAGGGCAGACAGTCATGCTCACAGATATATTCTCTTATTCACGCATAAACTCGCACAGTCCCTCTCTCACACACGCACACATACTCAGACAGATATATTCTATCTAATACACGCAGACACGCACACACACACACACATACCCTCTCACACACAGTCACACTCACACAGATAGATTCTCTATTTCACACGCACACAAACACATACACGTTCCCCCACCCATAAACACCAGACAGATATATTATTTTTCATGCACACACGCACTCCCTCTTCCACACACTCACAAAGACATATTATTTCTCATACATATGCACACACACACACGCACACACACACATACAGTCACACTCACAAAGATACATACATTCTCTCTCACACGCACACAGATTCTCTCTCTTAAAAAACACCAATTCTCTCTCCCTCCAGCACACACACAAACACAATCACAAGCACGCAGACACGCACACACACGCACAGTCACGCACATACTCTCTCACACTCTCACACACACAAACACAGAGTCATACTCACACAGGCATACTCTCTTTCTCACACACATTTTCTCTCTCACACATGCACACACACAAACAAACACACACACAGACATTCAAGTGCACGCACACACACATATTCTCTCTCTCTCTCAAATGCGGGCATACTCACACAGATATATATTTTGTCTCTCACACACAGAGACGCACACTGGTATATTTTTTCTCATACACCGGCAAACACGCACACATGCACACGCACTCTCTCTCTCACTCACACACAAACACACACACGCACACAGTCACACTCACACAGATATATTCTCTCTCTCTCTCTCACATTTTCTACCTCACACACGTACACACACACAGTCACACACACACACACACACACACAGACATGCACACAACGCACACACCCATATATTCTCTCTCTCTCACACATGCGGGCATACTCACATAGATGTATTTTCTCTCTCACACACAGAGACACACACAGATATATTCTTTCTCACACACCGGCACACACACAGACATGCCCTCACATACACACAGTCACACTCACACAGAAAAATTCTCCCCCTTGCACACATACAAGCACATTGTCTCTCTCTCGCTCACACACACACACATACAACACACACACTCACACACTGTCACACTCACACGCACACCTATACTCTCTCTTACTGACACCAATTTTCTCTCTCTCTCTCTCTCATGAACACAAACACATCCCTTCACACACACAGTCTCGCTCACAGATGTTTTCTCCCTCACGCACATTCTCTCTTTTTCTCAGACACAGTCACACCCATTCTCTCTCCCTCACACATACACTCGCACAGATATATTATTTTTCATACATGCAGACACACACATACACAACCTCACACACACACGCATTCACACACAGATAGATTCTTTTTCACACACACAAACACACGCATTTTCTCCCTCACACAAACACAGACACACACGTATACTCTTTCTCATGCACACAAACACACACAGGCAGATGTATTCTTTCTGATACATAGGTACACACACACACACACACACACACACACGTGAAGGCACACTCACAGAGACATATTCGTTCTCACACACATCAACACACATATTCTGACTCTAACACAAACACACCCACATAGATGTAATCTTTCTCATACATAGACACACACACACAGTCACACTCACAGTCACAATCACAGATAGATATATTCTCACTCACATACATATACACACGCATTATCTCTATCACACTCACACATGCACACTCTCTCACAAACACACACACAGGTGTATTCTTTCTCATACACGCAGACACACACACATACCCTCTCACAGACAGTCATGCTCACACAGATATATTCTCTATTTCACGCACACACATATTCTCTCTCTCACAAACACAGATTCTCTATCACACACACGTAAACATACTCAGACAGATACATTCATTCTCATACACGCAGACACGCACACATACACACAAACAGCCTCTCACGCACACACGCATACATTGTCTCTCACATACACACAAAACACACATACCCTCACACACACAGTCACACTCACACAGATATTTCTCTCTTTCACACACACACATTTTCTATCTCTCACTACACACTCACACACACATTCTCTCTCTCCCCACACACACACACACATTCTCTCTCTCTCCCTCACACACGCCCACAAACTCTCACACGCACATAGGTTCTGATACACAAACTCACACACTCTCCCTCTCTCAAATTCACTCCTGCAATCTCTCACATACAGTGTCTCACAGACAATCTCTCTCTCGCTCTCACCAACACATGCTCTCACTCTCACACAATCCCTCTCACACACAATCCCCCTAACATACAAACCCTCTCAAACAAAATTTCTCACACTCTCTCGCCACCCCACACTCTCTCTGCACTCCTACACTCTCTCTGCGGTCCACACTCTCTCTGCCCCCACCACAATCTCTCTCGCACCCACCCCCTCACTCTCTCTGACCCCCACGCTCTCTCTCCCACCCACCCCCACACTATCTCTGCCCTCCCACGCTCTCCCTTACCCCCCAGACTCTCTATCCCACCTCCCCCCCACACTCTCTCTGTCCCTCACAATCTCTCTGACCCCCCACACTCTCTCTCAGCCACACCCCCACACTCTCTCTGCCTCTCTCATGCTCTCTCTTTCCTGATGCTCTCTCTATTTTTGGATGAGAGATTGATGGTGAGAAAGGATGGAGATCCTTTCTCAACCCGTTTGTCAGTCTCTCTTTCTCACCCCGTCTCTCTCTCGCCCTCTGTCCCACTCTCTCTGTCGCCCCATCTCTCCCTCACCCTGGCTCCCTGTTGCTCTCTGTCCTTCTCTCTAACTCTGTCTCTCTCACCTCAGGCCTCTGTAACCCTCGCGCCCTCTTCCTCTTGCCTCGTCTCTCTTTCACTCTCAGCCCCGTCTCTCTGTTGCTCCCTGTCTTTTCTCCCTTGCCCTGTGATGCTTTCTCTTATCCTGTCTCTCTATTGTTCTGTCTCCCTCTCTCCCACACTCTGAATCTCTCTCCCTCTCCGTCCCTCTCTCTCACCCGGTTTCTGTCTCTCTCACTGTCTCCCTCTCTTTGTCTCTGTCTCTCGTTTCCTCTCTCTTGCTCCGTCCAGATCTCTTTCTCTCTCTCTCTCTCTCTCTCTTTCCCTCTCGCTCTTTCGCTCTCTCCCTTTCTCTCTACCTCTCTGTTTGACATTGTTTCTCTCTCTCACATCCTGTCTTGCTCCCTCTCTCTCTGTCCTTCTCTCTCACCCCATATTTTTTGAGCACAAATTGGATGTGAAGCTGAGGGGAAAATTTTTGCAGGGTTACTGGGAAAGGATGGACAAGTGTCGGGAGCAAAACTGCCCTTGCAGAGAGTCGACAGTAGCTCGAAAGGCTGAATGGCCTCCTCCGGTGCTGTAACCCTTCTGTGCTTCACACACAGGTTATGTTTTCATTCTCAAATAAGCTTTAATCTTTCCTCCATTATAGGTTCCTGCAGTTGCATGTCACAAGTTGGGGAAGGGATCTCCCTTCATTTTATGGATGGATAAGGGATCTCACTCCACTTTAAGGATGGAGAAGGGATCTCCTTCCACTTTAAGGATGGAGCAGGGATCTCCCTACATTTTACAGATGGAGAAGTGTCTCCCTCAATTTTAAAGAAGGAGTAGGGATCTCCCTCCATTTTAAAGGGGGAGAGCAGGACCCCTCCATTTTAAAAAAGGAGAAGAAATTTCCCTCCATTTTAAAGATGGAGAAGTGGTCCCCCTCTCTTTTACAGAGTGAGGAGTGACCTCCATCCAATTCAAAGATGGGGAAAGGATCTCTCTCCATTCTTAAGATGGAGAAGGGATCTCCCTCCATTTAAAAGGTGGGAAAGCGATCTACCTACATTTTAAAGGTGGAGAAGTGATCCCCCTCCATTTTGTAGAGGGAGGAGGGATCCCATCAATTTTAAAGAGGGTGCAGGGATCTCCCTCAATTTTAAAGATGTGGAATTGATCTCCTTCCATTCCCTGTCTTGCTCCACTTACACATCTCTTTCTCTTTCTCTCTGTCCCTACTTCCTTTGCCTTCACTTGACCCATTGCTCTGACTCTCGTTCTCACCCCATCTCTTTTTCCTCTCTCAACCTATCACTCTGCCTGTCTCTCTCTCACACGCTGTCCCTTTCTCTCTCTTACCCACCTGTGTCTTCCTCTCTCAACCCAGCACTTTTTCTCTTTCTCGCCCTATCGCACTCTTTGTTGCATAAAACGCTCTCACCTCACTTCCTTTTCTCTCTTGCTCAGTCTCCCTGTCTCTCAACCAAGCTCTGTCTCTTTCACACTCTATCTCGGCCCATCTCTCTGTCATTCTCACCCCGTCTCCCTGTCTCTCTCATCCCATCTCACTGTTTTACTCTCTCTCACCCCACCTCTTTATCATTCACTCACTCCCCTTTCTTTCTGTCTCTTTCTCACCCCATTTCTCTGACCTGATTTCTCTCTCACCCCTCCCTCTCTCTCTCGCCCATCTCGGCTTCACTGTCTGTCACTCGATCTCTCTCTCTCTCTCGTGCACCACGTTTCTCTGTCACACTCTCTGTCTCAATCTGTCTCTCTGTCTCCGTTGCAACCCGTCTCTATGTTGCAGCCTCTCTTGGTCTCACTCTATCTATATTGTGCCACGTCGCTCTCCCATGCAGCCCACCTCTCTCTCTCTTGCCGTCTCTCTCACTCTCTCTCACCCTGTCTCTCTCTGTCTCTCTTTCACCCCATTCCTCGTCCTCTCTCTCGCACCCAATTTCTCTGTTCTTCTCTGTCTTTCTCTCGTCCACTCTGTTTCTCTTCCTCACCACATCCCTTTTTCGCTCTCTCTTTCCATGTCTCCTCCTTGACCTGCCTTTCTCTAACTTTCTCCCTCTATTCCACAGTTCAATGTTTTTCTCTCTCTCACCCCATCTCTTCATCTTTTACTTGTTCACATCTCTTTGCATCTCTCTCCCTCATCTCATTTCTTTGGCTCTCTCTTTTTCACCCCGTCTCTCTCTCTCTCTCCCTCTTTCACCCCATCTCTACCCCTCTCTCTCACACTGTCTCTCCTTCTCTCTCGCCTCATCTTTGTCTTGCTCCCTGTCCCTCATACACACTCTCTCTCCATCTCTCACTGTCTTTCTCGCTCTCTCTTGCAACCTCTCTCTCTGTGGCAATCTCTCTCGGTCTCACTCTGTCTCTCTTTCACCTGCCTCTGCGCCTCTCGCATCCCATCTTTCTGTTGTTCTCTGTCCCTCTCTGTCTCGAGTCTCCCTCTCTCACCCCGTCTCATTATCACTCTGTCACGCCCCGTCTCTCTGCCCCTCTCTCTTTTGCCACATCTCTCACCCTCTCCAACGCTGTCTCTGTCTCAGTCTGTCTATCTTTCTCCACATTTCTCCCTCCCTCTCTCTCGTACCCCATCTCACTGTTGCTTTCTGTCCTTCTCTCTTCCACCTTGTCTCTCACTCTTTCTGGCCACGTCCCTCAGTCGCTTTTTCCCTCTCTATGTCTTGCCTTTCTCTCTCTCTCTCCCGCTCTCTCTCTCTCATTCTCTCTCTTCCCCAGTCTTTTTGAACCAGATTTGAATGTGAGGCTGAAAGGAAAATATTTAAAGGGTTATGGGGAAAGGGCAGACCAGTGGAACCAATGAAACTGCATTTGCAGAGAGTCAACAGCTCGATTGGCTGAATGGCCTCCTTCTGTGAAGGGACCATCATGTGACACACACGCAGGTTCTCTTTATTTCTCAAATAAGCTTTCCTCTTTTCTCCATTGTACGTTCCAGTATTTTCACATCACAAGTTAGGGAATGGACCTCCCTCCATTTAAAGTTGGAGAAAGGATCTCCCACCATTTTAAAGATGAAGAAGTGATCTCCCTCCACTTCAAAGATGCAGAAGGGATCCCCCTCCATTTTAAAGATAAAGAAGGGCTCTCCCTCCATTTTAAAGCTGGAGAAGGGATCTCCCTGCATTTTGAAGATGGAGATGGGATCTCCCTCCATTTCAAATGTGGGGAAGACATGTCCCTCCATTTTAAAGACAGAGAAGGTATCACCCTCTTGTCTTGGGAATGTTTAATGGGACAGTGTAGATGGAGCTTTACTCTGTATCTAACCTCGTGTTGGATCATCTCTGGGAGTGTTTGATGGGGACAGTTTAAATGGAGCTTTGCTCTGTATTTAACCTCATGCTGCACCTGCCCTGGGAGTGTTTCATGGGGACAGTGTAGTTGGACATTTATTCAGTATCTAAACCTGTGCTGTACCCTCGCTGGGAGAGTGTGATGGGAACTTGTAGACATAGAGAAGTTATTCCTGAAATGCATATTCCAATGTTTTTAAATATGATGAGCGTTTCCACCTCTCCCACCCTTTCAGACAGTGAGTCCCAGTTCCCCACCAGCCTCCCGGTGAAAATATTACTCCCCAATTCCCTTCTCACCCTGCCACCATTTACATTCAATCTATTGTTATTGACCTCTCTGCCAGGGGAAATGGCCATAGCCATCCAGTCTATCTAAGCCCCTGACCATTTTTTACATCTCCAACAGTTGGATTTGTGAGGGGGTGAAAAGGAGATTGAAATGAAACAGACACATGACAGTTAACTTCAATGCTGAGAAATGTGAAGTGATGCATTTTGGACGAAAGGCTGAGGAGAGGCTGCATAATCGAAATGGGACCAAATAAAAATGGGTGCAGAGAGATCTGGGTTTCAATTTCATTTTTATATCTTAAAGATTCAATTTGGGGCTCAGAATCTGTCAGTTGAAGCTACTTCTCTCATCCATGAGAAATTGTTAACAATGGTATTTGGGGAGGCGACAAAAGCTGACAGTCCTGCATAGTGGAATTGTGAGTTCTCTTTAGACAGACTGAAGTGTGTTGGAATGGAGATACCGGGTTTAGTTGATTTCAGAAACTGTGAATTGTGTTTCTTTGCAGAAGCTGTACACAGGAAATGTCCCGAAAGAATGAAATGGTTTCCCAATTTCTGAATGACTTTCCAAGTCTTCAGACACATGAAGCAGGCAGAGAGATTGTAATTTACAAAACATGCAATGTCAGAGAATCACTGAATTAAAGTTGTGAGGCCCTCTTCTATTTCAGAGAAATAGCTTAATCTGTAATGCTGGGCTAGTGATTTAGAAAGCATCACGTTCCAATCCCACACTTTACTGTTGTGATTTTCAATACTGAATTTTCTAAAATTGACTCTGGAATGAATAAAGCTACAGGATGGAATGATTCTCATTCTGTCTGCTGCTGCATGCCCGTGTGTGCTTCAGTTTCCCTGTATTTATAAACGATTTAGGATAACTGGATAGAATGCCAAAAGTTTGCCAAAGTGCACATAAAGAGGCAGCATTGTCAGCATTGTAGCTGGAAGCTTCAAATGACAAAGAGATATGAATTTCTTAAGTTAATTGGAAAAATAGAGAAAGATGGATTAGAAGAAATTACGTTATCAGTGGTGAGAAGCTGGAAACAGTGGGGGTCCAAAGAGACTTGGGGAAATCCCTGTCCATTTGTGTCAATATAGATTTATCAGAATGATACCTGGACAGTGAGGGTTAAATTACAAAGAGGTTTATTACCACAAATGAGGTTTGTATTCCCTGGAATTTCGAAGGATCAGGGGCGAATTGATCAAACTTTTCAGCAGCATTATGGAAACTGATAGGTTGGATAGATAGAAAGGCTTCTTGCAGGATTTGGAGTCTCGGACAAGGATCATAGTGTAAAAATTGAACAATAGTCTGAATCCTTTTCAATATTGACAGTAAGAAATATTTCTTCACGCAAAGGTTGCTAGATGTTTTGAACAGATTTCTGCAAATGACTCCTACCTGTCTCCTCCAGTACCATCATCCTCCGATATTAGTATTCCTTAAATTCTGGCTTCCTGAACATCTCTAATTTAGTTCATTTCACCATTTGCGACCATGCCTTCAACTGCCTGGGCTCCAACTGTGGATTTCCTTCCCTAAACCTCACCGTCTCAATACCTCCCCTTCCTCGATTAAGACACTTCCTGAAACCAACCCCTTGGACTTTACTTTTGGGCATGTGGCCCTAAACTCTCCCGTGCTTCCCAGTTAAATGTTTCATGATAAGGGTCCTGTGAAGCATCTTCAGACAATTCCAATCAAGACGCTAACTAAATGCAATCTATTGTTTTGGGTGCCTCAGTGCCAACTTCTGTTCATTCCCAATAAACTGCCGCTAAAAGAGAATGATTCAATCCCATCAGCTCCTGTAAATCTCATGTGTCTCAGTGTCAGCTCTGAAACATGTACAACACAATCTCATCCTGCTTCTGTGTCTCTCTAGCTCTGTGTCTGTCTGTCTCTCTTTTCTGAAATCAGCTGACTAACAGAAAGCTTTCATCTCTCGTGTATCTACTTTATTCCAATTCTGTGCCTTATATTCGTGAGTTGTTACTTTCTGTAAACCTGCAATGCCATCTCCGGGATCAGGGAATCCACCGAGAAGAACATCAGGTGAAAGCTTTCTCTCCTGAAATCCATGTTTCCTGTTTGTTTCTTGCTGCCATGTAGCTAATTCCGTCTGGAGAGAGCAGAGGGCAAAGGCTGAGTGGATATGTGAAGAACAGGGTTTTTTTATTCACAAACTGCACCTGAAGCAAGCATGTGTAAATGTAAATAAAAGTGATTGCAAACCGATCGAATTATGGAATAGTCCAGCACTGGAGGCGGCTATACGGCCCAACCAGATATGCTAGCGGTTTTGAAGAGGAATCCAGTTAGTCTTATGCCACACTCTTTCCCCATTAATACTGCATGTTATTCTCATTCAATGATTTATCCAATTCTCCTTTTGAAGGATCCTATTGAATCATTAGACACCTCCCTAGCAGATATTGCTGTATATATATTTGTGTTCTGAGGGATTTGGATGTCCTTGTACAGAAATCACGCAGAAAGTTAACATGTAGGAACAATTAATCAGGAGGAAAGTAACTGGAGTGTTGGCTGTTATTGCAAAGGGATTGGAGTACAAGGGTAACGACGTCTTGCTGCAAGTGTTTTGCTGAGACCAACCTGGAATACTGAGGAGAGTTTTCATTCCCAGACCTGAGGAAGGGTAACAGATATGTGACGTATGGGAATTATTCTCTCCTGTGTGTGTGCGTCTGTCTGTCTCTATTTGTATACTTGAATGTGTATGTGTCTGTTGGCTGGATATTTCAACGCTGTATTCATACAATATATTTTGCTGTCTATATTTCCTTACCAAATGCTGCATATGTTGTCTTACTCAATACACACAGATAGTTTCTCCCTGTCTACTCCGTCCACACCCCTCATGATAGTGAATCTCTCTCTCTCTTCAGGTATCAGGTCCGAAGATGTCCTTGGACCTCCATGTCTTGCTCCATGGTTATGCTTGACAAGGTGCTGCAGTGGTTTGCCATTGCCTTCTGCAGGTTCTGGCTGACCAGCAGACTCTCCCACTCTTACTGCCTGCCATCAGACGTATTGGAACAATTTCCGGGCTGATAATCAACCTGTTTGGGCCATGTTATGAACACATCTCCCACGGCCATCATGCCCTGGAGTGGGACTCGAATCCTGAGCTGCTGGCTCAGCGGTAGTGACACTAACCAGTGTGTCACAAAAACCCCACCACCAGTATCTTGTATACCTCTATCAAATTTCCACTCATCCATCTTTTCCCCAAGGAACACAGTCCCAACTTCTCCAATCTATCTCTGCAACTGAAGTTACTCATCCCTGGAACCATGCTCGGGAAACCTTTCTGCACTCTGCCCAGTGACTTGACGCACTTCCTAAAGTGTGGTACACAGAACAGGACACAGTAATCGAGCTGAGGCCTAACTCGTGGCTCAAAGAAGCTCAACATAACCTCCTTGCATTGGTACTCTCTGTCCCTAATGATAATCGATGCTGTCCGGTCATTGACGTCTCTTTCTGTGGACAGTGTAGAGGGAGATTTACCCTGTATCTAACCCCGTGCTGTACCTCTCCGGCAGTGTTTGATGGGAACAGTGTTGAGGGAGATATACTTTGTATCTCACCCTGTGTTGTACCTGTCCTGGGAGTGTTTGATGGGGACAATGCGGACGGAGATTTAGTTTATATTTAACCTTGTGCTGAATGATCTCTTGGAGTATTTGATGGCAAAATTTTCACCCAACACGAAAGCATTCCCCAAAGCAGGGCTCACAAATTGAAAATGATTTCCCTTGTTTGATTCTCCCTGGCCTGTTCTGATTCTCTGATAGCTTCCATCCAGGAACAGTTTAGAGTGTTTGACTGCTTCGTAGCTTTGCCAGAATGAGACCTGGATTGCAAGAGTGAAATTACAAAGTGAGATGCACAAACTCGGGTTCTATTCCCTAAAATCTAGCAGCATCAGGGATGATTTGATCAAGTTGTCAAAGCATGAGTCCTTTTCCTGTATAACAACCTTTCGTCAGGAACTTTATGGAATCATTCTTGAAAATCCAAATGTCGTCCCTTCACTAGCTCTCATTCTCTTGTTCACCCTCGTGGACTGTATCTCTCTCGCCATCTCTCTGTCTGATGTTTAAAATTTTAAACCTCTTCACAGCTACATTCACACAAAAGAGAGAGCAATGTGTGTTAGATTTTGGAAATGTTGCACATGTTGTCACATTCAGTATGCAGGGAAACATTTTAAAGACGGGGAGGGGATCTCCCTCCATTTAAAAGATGGAGAAGGGATCTCCGTCCATTTTAAAGATGGGAAAAGGATATGTCACAGGATAATATTTTTTTACACCGAGGCATGTTGAAACATATTTGGAGCTTTACCCTTGTCTCCAGCTGACGAACTTTAATTTGAGAACTGTTTTTAATTTGAACTCGTTCAAAGTAGAATGACACTTTTTAATCTCATAACTCTAGTGATGTGGGAGCTTTACTCTCTATCTAAACCCATGCTGTCCAATAACGGATGCAGAAACAGATAAATCGGATGTTTCATTTCTGTGTCACTTTCTGTATCTAAAGGCTTCCATTTGGAGCTGGAAACCCGTCTGTTGATCAATATTGTCTTGAAAATTTCACAGTGTTAAGTGTGAGCCTTAGAATTGTGGAAATGTGTGCAGAAAGTGTATGCATTCGCGCAGTCCTACATTGTGAAAGGTGAGTTATCTTTGAAGCAATAGGATGTCGGTCCAGGGAGTCTGAAAGGGCAATCAGCATTTGGTTGATTAAAGAGTGAATTTTAATGATGCGCTTTGCAGAACCGTTTATTGTAAATATCCTGAGACAATGAAATGCTTCAGAAGTTGTTCACAGTAAATGTTCTGAGAGTATTAAACGGTTCCCCAATGTCTGAATAACTTTTCCATTCTTCAGAGATATGATGGGGGCAGAGATATTGTAAGATACAGATCATGAGATACCAGAAAATCACAGAATTGAAGTTGTGGGGCCCTCTCCTGCTCCAGAATGTCAGTTTGATGTTTTATTCTGTGAACCTGGGCTAATGATTCAGAAAGCAGAAGCTTCCAATCCCGCTCTTGGATGTTGCGAATTTGAATTCTGAATTTTCTAAAATTGAATCTGGAATTAAAAAACTCTGGATGGAATGAGTCACACTCCGTCTGCTGCTGAAAGCTCGTGTGTGTGCCTCAGTTTCTCTGTTTTTATGAACGATTTAAGATAATGGGATAGAATGCCACAAGTTTGCTAAATGGCACAAAAAGATGCAACATTGACATCATTGTAGTTGGAAGCTGCAAATCCAATGAGATATGAACGCCTTAAGTGAATGGGTGAAATAGTGAAAGATGGATTTCATTGTAGGCAACTGTGTGGCCGCTCACTTTAAAAAGGATGGAACAGATTACATTATAAATGGTGAAAAGCTGCAAACAGTGAGGGTCCAAAGAGACTTGGGAGACCCTATCCAATTGTGTCAAGGCTAAGAAAACACCAAATAGTTCCAAGGAGCAATTAAATATCATCTTCTGGATAAAGCTGGCTAACAACTCACACTGCACATTCCATGAATCAACCTCTACAACCTGCACTTCAGCACATCACAAGTAAAATTATATTTTCAACGGTTCGTGATTTGAACCAATCATTCTATGTACAAACCCCACCGAATCCCTCGATTACATTCCAGTCTGTAACTCACTCCCGGGTATCTGCTATTCTATATATAATGCACCACGAAACCTTCGATTAGGTTCCAGTCAGTAACTCACTCACAGATATCTGTTATTCAATTCATATTATATCTACATGATTATATATAAACCACCCCAACCTCTCGATTAGATTCCAGCCTGTAACTCACTCCCGGGTATATGTTAATCTATATCTAAACTATCCTGAGCAATCTCGACTAGATTCCACTCTGTAACTCACTCCCGCATATCTGTAATTCCATATATGAACCACCCTGAACACCTTGATTAGATTCCAGTCAGTAACTCACTCCCGGGTATCTGTTACCTATATATAAACCACCCCCAAGCCTCTCGATTAGATTCCAGTTTGTAATTGATTCCCGGGCTTATGTTATCCTATATATATTATATACATATGATTTACGTATAAACCACCCGAACACCTCAATTAAATTGCAGCCTGTAACTCACTCTCGGGTATCTGTTAATCTGTATATAAACTTTCCTGAACACCTCGACTAGATGCCAGTCTGTAACTCACACCTGAATATTTCTAATTCTATATAAAAACAACCCCGAACCCCTCGATTAGATTCCAGTCTGTAACTCAATCCCGGATATCTTACCCTATATATAAAACACCCCGGATCCCTCGATTTAATTTCATTCTGTAACTCACTCCCGGGTAGCTGTAATTCAATATATAAACCACACTGAACATCTCGATTAGATTTCAGTGTGTAACTCACTCCTAGGTATCTGTTATCGTATGTATAAACAACCTCGAACCCCTCGACGTGATTCCAGTCTGTAACTCACTCCCAGGTATCTGTTATTCTATATATAACCCCCTGAACCCCTCGATTAGATTCCAGTTTGTAACACACTCCCAGGTATCTTTTATTCTATACATAAACCATCCCGAACCCCTCGATTAGATTCCAGCACTTCAATATCACAAGTTGAGGAAGGGGTCTACCCCCAGTTTAAAGACAAAGAGGGGATCGCCCTCTAATTTAAACATGGAGAAGCGTTATATCACAGGATGTTGTTCTTTAAATTCAATAATGTTTAAAAATTGTTGAACATTTTCAGTTTACCCCTGCACTTTCTCTTTCTCTCATCCCGTCTTTTTCCTTCTCTCTCCCAACCCATCTGTCTGCCACTCTACCACATTTATCTGTTTCTCTCTGTCACCATCTCTTTACCCTACTCTCGCTCCCTTCTCTTCATCTCCCTCTCTCTCACCTCATCTCTTTTTCTTTCGCTCTATCTCCTCTCTCTAGCTTACTTGCTCGCCCCAGCCCTCTTTCTATCACACCCAATCTCTCGTCGGCTATTTCCCGCTATCTCTCGTTCCATCTATCTCTCTCTCTCTCACTCCTTACCTCCGTTGCTCTGCTCCTATCTCTGTCACACGCCTCTCTCTCCCTCTCACATCATCTCTCTGTCGCTCTCTTTCTATCTCTGTCCCACTCTCGTCCCATCTCTCTCTCTCCCACTCTCTCTCTCTCTCTCTCTCTCCCAGCCTCTTTTGAGACAAAATTGGATGTGAAACTGAATGGAAAATATTATTAGGGTCCCAGACAAAAGGCAGAAGAGTGCGATCAATCAAACATGGATACACATTTGGCTGAGGGAGAGGCACCAGAGAGTAATAGTTCATGGGTATTTTTCTGTCTGGATATAGCACTGTAGTGGAGTTCACTAGGGGTCAGTATTGGGAGCTTTGCTTTTCCTGATGTATTTAAATGCTTTAGATCTTGGTGTGCAGGGGCCAAACTCTGAGTTTGTGGATGGCTCAAAACTTGGGAGAATTGTAAACAGTGAGGCGGACAGTGTAGAGTTTCAAAAGGACTTTGACCAGCTGGTAGAGTGGGCAGATAGGTGGCCAATGATGTTCAGTGTGGAGAAGTGTGAGGTGATGCATTTTGGTAGGAGGAACATAGACAGATAAGTAAAATTAGGGGTGTAGTTTTGAATGGGGTGCATATGTGCATAGATCATTGAAGGTGGCAAGACAGGTTGAGAGAGTGATTCATAAAGCATATCGTATCCTGAGCTTTATTAATAAGGGCATAGAGTACAAGAGCAGGGAGGTTATGCTGAATTTATATAAGACACTAGTTAGACCTCAGCTGGAATATTGTGTACAGTCTTGGGAGCCACACTATAGGAAGGATGTGATTGCTGGGGCAGTGTGATTACGTGGGATGGAATTGAAATTTACACTCCTGTGTTTGATATTGGAATCATCATTATTTGGGGTGTGCTGTGTTTTGTACACATTTTCATATCTTTTTTAAAATTTCCCTTTGCTGATAGGCTGCATCACTGAGTGTGAATTGGAGCTTTGTGTCCATTTTTAAAACTGTTTGAAAATATTTTTAAACTTGGTCCCTAGTTCGAGTCTCTCCCATAAGGGGAAGCATCCTCTTCACATCGACCCTCTCAAGTCCCCTCAGGATCTTATATGTTTCACTAAGATCACCTCTCCAAATTCTACACTCTAATGGATACAGGCACAGCCGGTCCTACCTTTGCTCATAAGAAAATATGAATCCTCTCCTCATAAGATCAGGAGTCATGAGAAATGCCTCACACAATTGATTTTGTCCTTGCCTTGAATGGTTTCTGAGCAACAACCTGGTCCCATTCTGACTGTACTAGACCATGTCTCTGTTTCTATTACACTAGACCCTGCCTCAGTTATTACTACACTAGACAATCTCTAGGTTGATATAACACGTGGCCATGTCTCTGCGAATGCTACACTTCACCCGGCCTCTGCTTGGACTGCACACAGCCATTTCTCTGTTTATCACACAATAGGCCCTATCTTTGCTTGGGATCTCTCTCTGTGCTGCCCCTTCCCTGGGCCTGTCTGATGGGACAGAGCAGGGGGAACTTTCTCTCTATCGAACCCCATAATGTATTTGCGTTGGGTGTGTTTGTTGAACAGTGTGGATGAAGCTTTACACTGGAATTTAGGTGAGGGATGATTTGATGAAATATTTCAGGATTACAATGGAAGCACAGGGTTGGTAAAGAGTAATTATTTCTGCCAGTTTGGGGAGACTCGGCTTTGGAGCCATGGTTTTTCAACTATGTTTAGAAATTAAGCATTTCAGGAGAGAAGCTAATAAAAACTTTTAAAAAAAACAAGTTTGTCATTAGTTTGGAACTCTCTCACATGAATGGAAATTGATGCTCAGCCACTTGTTCATGCATGAATCTGAGGTTTATAGGTTTATGTTACCTAACAGGGTGCAGAGAAATGAAACAAAGGGTTTCGATCACAGATCAGCCAGGATCTTATTGAATGCCAGAACAGGGTTGAAGGGTTAATTGGTCTCTCTTTCATTCCATGCGCTATGACCAATATCATTTATTCACTCTCTGGCACTCGGTCCCCCACTCGCTCTGAGAGTCTCTATTTCCCATTCACGCGATCTGTGCATTCCTTCCCTGCCTCTCTTCCTCTGAGAATCTATATGAGTTACATGTACATCAGGCAGTCATTTTAGGTTTGTTCACAGTGACCATTTTATGTTCCCACGGCACTGGGACATTAATGGCAGAGTGACCCCTCAGTGATATAACATTAACACTTTAGACGTGACAGAGAGACAAATATGGGGATCTAAATTTCCTGTGTATTCCATGGAATATTGAAGGACCCGGGCGTTCAGTCCCACACATTGCTGTTGTAAATTTGAGTCTTGAATTATCTAAAACTAAATTTGTAAGTAACAACCTCCGGGACGAAATGATTCACATTATGTCTGCTGCTGAAAAGTCCGTGTGTATGTCTCAGTTTCTCTGTTTTTATAACGGTTTAAGATAACTGGATAGAATGCCGCAAGTTTGCCATAAATCAACTCAGTCATAAATGTCCCAGTGACGTGACCAATTCAATCATTCATTCACCGTCTGCCTCTTCATCCCCTCTCGCTCTGTGTCTCTCTCCTTAATATTCCCTCACTCTGCTTCTTCTCGTGCTCTCTCTCTCTCTCTCTCCGATTCCGAAAGAAAAATCCGCAAGCACCAGTCAGCCATTTTAGCTTTGTTCACAGTGGCCATTTTATGTTCCCACAGCGCTGGGACATTTATGACAGAGCTGACTCCTCACAAATGTGACGATCGTTCTTTCAATGTGACAGAGACACAGCTATGGAGACACTGACCAAACATTCGTCCCCGAAACTACGCATTGTCCACGGGTTCCAGGTCATTAACACTCGCAGATTTAAAAAGGTCTCCATCACATCCCCCCTTTCATCCCTTTCCCAAAACCTTCAGCCTCTGTCTCCCCCATTATCCTTGAAGCACACTTTTTGGATTTGACTCTGTATCAAACCCCATACTGTAATTGGGTTGGGGGAGTTTGATGAACAGTGTAGTCAAAGCTTCACTCTGAAACACTGGAATTGTGGTTAAGGGGGGAGTTGCTGAAACGCTTCAAGACAATCATGGAAATGAAGAGATTGGATAACAGTGGTAAAGATGGAGAAGGGATCTCCCTTCATTTTAAAGATGGGGAAAGGATATGTCACAGGATAATGGTCTTTATACCGAGGCATGTAGAAAGATATTCGGAGCTGTCACCTTTTCTCCAGCTGATGAACTTGTAATTTGATCACTGTTTTTAATTTGAACTCTAATTCAAAGGAGAATGACGCTTTTTAATTTTATAACTCACGTATTAACGGAGCTCTACTCTGCATCTAATCCGGTGCTGTACCTGTCCTGGGAGTGTTTGATGGGGACAGTGTAAAGGGAGCTTTACTCTGTATCTAACCCCGTGCTGTACCTGTCCTGGGAGTGTTTGATGGGGACAGTGTAGAGGGAGCTTTACTCTGTATCTAACCCCGTGCTGTAGCTGTCCTGGGAGTGTTTGATGGGGAGAGTGTAGAGGGAGATTTACTCCGTATCTAAACCCAAGCTGTCCAATATCGGATGCAGAAACACATAAATCGGAGGTTTCATTTCTGTGCCACTTTCTGTACCTTGAAGCTTCCATTTGCAGCTGGAAATCTGTCATTTGATGAATGTGTTCTTGAAAATTTCACCCAGAAAATTGTGAGCCTTAGTATTATGGAAACGTGTGAAGAAAGTTTTTGCATTCACACTTTCCTACATTGTGAAATGTGAGTTATCTTTGAGCAATAGGATGTAGCACCAGGGAGTCTGAATGGAAAATCAGGTTTTGGTTGACTAATGAGCAAATTTTAATGATCTTCTTTGCAGGAGCCGTTTACTGTAAATGCCTCGGGACAATGAATTGCTTCAGAAGCTGTTCACAGGAAATGTCCCGAGAGAATGAAATGGTTTCCCAATGTCTGCATCACTTCCCAAGTCTTCACACCTGAAGGGGGCAGAGATATTTTAAGATACAAGTGATGTCTGGCAGGAGGCAGAGAGTGGAGAGAAGAGGGACATTCTCAGGATGGAGGCCGGTTCTGCAGTGGAGTTCAGCCGGGTCAGTGTTGGGGCCACAAATTTTCACTTTATACTTTATTGATCTAGCTGAAGTAACGGAGGGCATTCTGGCTAAGTATGCAGATGATACAAACATAGGTGGAGGGGCACGTAGTATTGAGGAGTCGGATAGGTTGCAGAAGGATTTGGACAGGTTAGGAGAATGTGCAAAGAAGTAGCAGATGGCATACAACGTGGGGAAGTGTGAGGTCATGCACTTCAGTAGGAAGAATAGATGCATAGATTATTTTCTAAATGGGGAGATAATTCAGAAATCTGGAGTTCAAAGGGACTTGTGAGTCCTAGTCCAGGATTCTCTTAGAATTATCTTGCAGTTTGAGTCGGTAGTTAGGAAGGCAAATGCAATGTTAGCATTTATTTCGAGAGGATTGAATATGAAAGCAGGGATATGCTGCTGAGGCTTATAAGGCTCTGGTCAGACGGCATTTAGAATATTGTGAGCAATTTTGGGCCCAGTATCTCAGGTAGGATGTTCTGGCCCTGGGGAGAGTCCAGAGGAGGCTCACAAGAACGATCCCAGGAATGAAAGGCTTAACATATGAGGAACGTTTGAGAACTCTGGGTCTAGACTCAATGGAGTTTAGAAGGATGAAGGGGGGATTTGATTGCAAGTTACAGAATACTGATGGGCCTGGATAGAGTGGAGGTAGGCTAGATGTTTCCATTACTCGAAGACTAAGACCCGAGGGCACAGCCTTAGAGTAAAGCGAAGACCTTTTAGAACAGAGATGAGGAGAAACGTTTTTAGCCAGAGAGTGGTGAATCTATGGAATTCATTGCCACAGCAGGCTGTGGAGACCAAGGCATTGAATGTATTTAAGACCGAGATAGATAGGTTCTTGATGGTAAGAGGATCAAGGGTTATGGGGTGAAGGGGGGAGAATGGGGTTGAGAAACCTATCAGCCATGATTGAATGGCGGAGCAGACTCGATGGGCCGAATGACCTAATTTCTGCTCCCTTGTTTTATGGTCTTATGGTCTTATGACATGTCACCGAATCACAGAATTGAAGTTGTGGGGCCCTCTCCTTGTTTCAGAATGTCAGTTTTGATGTATTAATCTGTGAAGCTTGGCTAATGATTCAGAAAACAGTAGGTTCCAATCCCGCACTTTGCTGTTGTGAATTTTGTAAAATTGAATCTGGAGTTAGAAACCTCCGGGATTGAATGATTCACATTCTGTCTGCTGCTGCAATCCAGTGTGAGTGTCTCAGTTTCTCTGTTTTTATTAACAAATTAAGAACGTGCGATAGCATGCCACAAGTTTGCTAAGGGCACGAAAAGAGGCAGCATTGTCAGCATTGTAGCTGGAAGCTTCAAAGTCCAAAGCGATATGAACACCTTAAGTGAATGTCTGAAATAGAGAAAGATGGATTTCATCGTAGACAAATGCGTGGCCGCTCACATTAAAAAAGATGGAACAGATTATATTATAAATGATAAAATGCTGGCAACAGTGAGGATCTAAAACACTTGGGAGCCCCTGTCCATTTGTGCCAAGACAAAGAAAACTTCAAATCGTTACAATGAGAAATTAAATGTGATCGATGGGGTAAAACTGGTTAACAACTCACACTACACATTCCATGAATCAGCCTCTGTAACCTGCATTTCAGCACATCACAAAAACAATGATATTTTCAATGGTTCGTGAATTGAACCAATCATTCTATGTACAAACACCACCGAATCCCTCGATTAGATTCCACTCTGTAACTCACTCGCGGGTATCTGTTATTCGATATATAAACCCCTCAAAGCCCTCGACTAGATTCCCATCTGTAACTCACTACCGGGTATGTTCAATTTTATATGTAAACCCCACCGATACCTTCGATTAGATTCCAGTCTGTAACTCACTCCCGGATATCTGTTATTCTATACATAAGCCCCCTAAACACCTCGATTAGATTCCAGTCTGTAGCTCACTCCCGGGTATCTGTTATTCTATAAATAAACCACCCCGAACCGCTCGAAAAGATTCCAGTCAGTAACTCAGTCCGGTGTATCTGTTTTTCTAAATATAAACCACCCCGAACCCCTCGATTAGATTTCAGCCTGTAACTCACTCCCGGGTGTCCGTTGTTGTACATATAATCCAACCAGAACCCATCTAGCTGCACCTGTCCTGGGAGTGTTTGATGGGGACAGTGTAGGGGGAATAACTTCTACACACAAAGGATTGTGGGTAGTTGGAACTGTCCTCACCAATTGTAGTTGATGCTGAGTCACTTTTTAATTTTCAAATCTATGATCGACCTGATCTGATGTCTTTCATAAATCCAAATGTGCCTCTATTCCCCTCTGTCCCTTGTTCAATTTGTATGTGTGTGTGTGTGTGTGTGTGTGTGTATGTCTGTGTGCCTTTTTCGGTGTGTCTGTGTGCATCTGTGTGTGTGTGTGTGTGTGTGTGTGTCTGTGTGTGTGTTTGTGTGTGTGCCTGTGCACCTCTTTCTGTGTGTAACTGTTTCATTCTGTGTATGCCTATGTATGTGTGTACCTCTTTCTGTGTGCATCTGTGGTTGTGTCAGTGAGTGTTTGTTTGTCTGCGTGTGTGAGCGTGTCACTCTTGCTCTCTCCGGCACTCTGGAAGCGTTCACGTACATCATTTGGCCATTTTGAGTTGGTTTATGGTGGCCATTTTCACTCCAAAATTCTGTTTTACCACAGCAAGTCTTCCTTAATATTGTACACCAATTGCTGGAACAGTGTAAAGGGAGTTTGGGGCTCAGTGTAGTCCTGTATTGTACCACTTCTGCAAGTGTCTGATGGAAAGTGAAGAGGAAGGTTTACTCTGTTTCTTAAATGTGCTGCACCTGTCGTGGGCATGTGTGAATGGGAGATTGTAGATGGCGCTTTATTCTGTACTGTACCTTTCCTGGGAGTTTTTAGTAGGGACAATGTAGAAGGAGCCTTAGTCTGTATTGTCCCTGTCCTGCAAGAGTTTGAGAGGAGATTGTGAAGGGAAATTTACTCTGTAATTGAAGGGAAAGTGTAGAGGGAGCTGGACCTTCTATATAAACTGGTGTTGTTTCTCTACTGCAAGTCTCTGATGGGACAGTGAAGAGGAAGGTTTACCCAGTTTCTTACGTGTCATGGGCGTGTATGAATGGGAGATTGTTGAGAGAGCTTTACTCTGTACTTTCCCTTTCCTCGAAGTGTTGGAAAGGAGATTGTAAAGGGAAATTATTTTGTTACTAACCATGTGCTGTTCCTGCACTGTGAGTGAATGGTAGGACTGTGTAGAGGGAGATTTTCTCTATACATAACCATGTGCTGTAAACCTCCAGGGACTGATTATCAGTAACCATCTAAAGAGAACTTTAACATGTCCCTAACCCTGGACTTTATCAGCCTGGGGAGTATTTGAAGATACAGTGTAGGAAGAGCTTTATTCCATATCCAACAGCGTGCTGTACCTGACATGTCCTGGGAGTGTTTGATGTTACAGTTTAGAGGGTGTTAAGTCTGTATTTAACCTCGTGCTGTACCTGTCCTGGGAGTGTTTGATGGGGAAATTGTAGAGGGAGCTTTACACTTAATCAAACTCTGTGCTGTCCCTGTCCTGTGAGTGTTTGATGGGTCAGCATAGAGAGAGTTTTGTTCAGTATCTAACCCTGTGCTGTACCCAACCTGGGAGTGTTTAATGGGGACAGTGTAGAGGGTGATTTACTCTGTGTCTGACCCCGTGCTGTACCTGTCCTGGGAATGTCCAGTGCAGACAGAGATCTACTCTATATTTAACCTCGTGCTGTATCATCTCTGGGGGTATTTGATGGCAACATTCTCACCCAACACGAAAACATTCCACAAAGCATGGCTCACAAATCGAACATGAGTTAACTTGTTTGATTCTCCCTGGTCTGTTCTGATTCTCTGATAGATTCCTGGAGCTTATCGTCCACGTGAGCAGTCGTCATAATCCGGTGTACCTGTCCTGCTCCCAAACACGGCATCTGACTACAATAAGGCAAGTGATATAGGAGCATCTCAGTGAGTGAGACAGGTGAGTCTTGAGCCTGAGCCGGGTGTATGTGAGTGACCGTGGTTAATCCGACACTCCAGGGACAGTTTAGACAATTTGATTGCATCAAAATGAGACCTGGATTCCAAGGATAAAATTGCAAAGTGAGCTTGCACGAACTCGGATTGTATTCCCTGAAATTTAGCAGCATCAGGGGTGATTTGATCAAGCTGTCAAAGTATGAGCCCTTTTCCTGAGTAACAACCTTTCGCCAGGCACCTTGTGGAATCAATCTTGAAACTCCAAGTATCCTTCTGTCACTATCTCTCTGTTTCTCGCTCACCCTCTCGGACTGTATTTCTCTCAGCGTCTCCCTGCTTGATGTTTAAAATTTTAAACCTCTTCACTGCTGCATTCACACAATACAGGCAACAATGTGTGTTAGATTTTGGAAATGCTGTAAATGTTGTCAAGCTCAGCATGCAGGGTAACATCTTATATCGGAGAAGGGATCCTCTTCCAACATAAAGGTGGAGTGGGGATTTCACTGCATTTTAATGATGGAAAATGAATCTCCTTCCATTTTGAAGATGTAGAAGGGATCGCCCTCCATTTCAAACCTGGTTAAGGGATCTCCATTCATTTTACTTTTGAAAAGTGATCTCTTCCATTTTAAAGATGAAGCAGGGATCATCCTCCATTTTAAATGTTGAGGGTGGTCCGTTCTCCCTTTCGTCCCCTCTCTCTCTCTCTTTCTCCCTCTCTCACTATCACTTCTATCTCCTCTCGACTCCTTGACTCTCTCTCTCACTACTCACCGCACATCTTTGTCTTCTCTCACCCCTTCTGTCCCTCTCTCACTCGTGCCATCCATCTTCTCTCTCTTACTGTCCATTTATTTCTCTCTCATCCCAACACATTTTCTCTCTTTCACCCTGCCTCTCTCTCTCTCTCTCTTGCCCCGTCTGTGTGTGCATCTATCCCTCTTGTCCAATCTTTCGCTCACATCCCACCTCTTTTTCTCTCTTGCATGTCTCTCTGTCTCTAGCTACCTCTTGCCCCTTCCCCTCTCTCACTTCTGCTCTGTCTCTCTCTTTCGTCCTGTCTCGTTCATTCTCTCTCTCTCCCTCCTGCCCCATTCCCCTGCCACCCTAACCCCTTAATTCTGTTTCTCTTTCTCTAGCTCACCTCACTCCTTTAGCTGTCAAACTCCCCCCTCTCTCGGTCTCTCTCACCACATCTCTTCTCCTGTCACTTAATCACCTCTCTTTATCTCTCTCCTTCACCCTGTCTCTTTGCCTCCCTTTCCCTCTCACCACGTCTCCCTGTCCCTTTCTGTCTTTCCATCCCTTGTCCCGTCTTTCTGCCCCTGTTTCCCTCTCACGACATCCCTCTGCCATTGTCGCTCTCTCCTTCTCTCTCGCCCTGTCTCTCGGTCTCTCTCTGTCTTTCACCCTCTCCCTTTCCCTGTCCCTTTTAATCCAAAATTGGATTTAAATATGAAGGGAAAATATTTTCAGGGTGACAGGGAAACGGTGGAAGAGTGCATTGTACAGTATGTGTGTGTTTGTGTGTGTCTGTGAGTGCGTATGTGCGTCTGTCAGTGTGTCTGTTTATGTGTGTGCGTGTGTGTGTGTGTGTGTGTGTGTGTGTGTGTGTGTGTGTGTGTCGGTCTGTCTGTGTCTGTCGTGTTTCTGACGTATCTCCAAGTCCCCCGCGAATTCCTGCCCTACCTGGCGAAGACATCTAAAGAATTCAATTTTAAACACAACCTCACCGCCCCCCCCACCCCTCCCCTCTGCATTCTGTATTTAACCCGTGCTGTCCCTGTCCTGTGAGTGTTTGATGGGGAGAGTGTGGAGTGAGATTTATTCTCATCTATCCCTGTGCTGTACAGGTCGTGGGAGTGTTTGATGGGGACAGTTCAGAGAGCTTTTATGCTGCTTCTAACCCTTTGCTGTTCCTGGCCTGAGAGTGTTTGATGTGCACAGGTTAGTGGCAATTTTACATGTATGTAATCCCATGCTGTAACATCCCTGGGAGTGTTTAAGTGGACAGTGTAGATGGAGTTTCATTCTGTATCTAACACTGTGCTGCACATGCCATGTGAGTGTTTTATCCAGAGAGGTTATCTCTGTAACTAAACCCATACTGTAGATCTCCTGAGAGTGTTGGATGGGGTCAGTTTCACACGATAATTTGGACGGACAGAGCTTTCCTCTGTATCGAACCTGTGCTATACCTGTGCAGGGAATTTTGATTGGACAGTGGAAAATGAGAGGTCTGTGATATCATCATGTGGAGGAGATAATGTCTCATATTTGAACAGTTATTAAAGGGGCGGTGGCAGAATGTATGTGATATTGGCTCAGAGATAGAACATACTGTAGTCGATAACGATTGTTTCAGATTTGGGGGAGGTCCGGTGTCCTATTCCCCAGTGGATCATATCAGGGCACTGTTTTTTTTTTCTGTTATATAAGAATAAACTGGTCCTGTGTTCATAGGGCATCACTTCACAGTTTGCAGATGTCTCCCAAAGTGACAATGTATTGAACAGGAAAGAGAATAGTAGCAGTATTCAGGAGGACATAGTCAGTCTGGTGAAATGGATAGACTCATAGAAGGATAAAATGAATATTGTGATATATGGCGTGAACCATTTTGAATGTTAGACTGAAGACCCGCAATATGAAATAAATGATCCGATGTTAAAGTGGGTGCATAGAACAGAGAATGCTGCAGTTTCATTTCGGTGTTGCTTTCAATCTTTTTCCGATTCAGTGTTGGGCTGTTGTCCTGCAAAGTTCATCCTGAAAGCTGTTAACAATTGCATGAGAGTAATCTTTCAAAAACATTTTTCCTTCAGGAATTCCTGCATTGTGGAAATCTGAGTTATCTTTACAGAAAGTGGAGATGGGGGTTTTGAATGGTCATGCCGGTTTTTGGTGTATTTATCAACAAATTCAGTGATGTCCCGTTGAGATAAACTGTTTACAGTAAGTGCCCCAAGACAATTAAAAGCTTCCACACTGTCTGGCTAAATACCAATTCTTCAGACATATGAAGGAAGCAAAGAGATTGTAAAATACAGAAGGTAAGATGGCAGCTAACAATTGAATTGAAGGTGTGAGTCTTGTTCACAATGTGTCCAAATCTGGAAAACTGGGCTGATCCTGAAAGCACGAATTTACGAAAACCCACATTCGGCTGTTGTAAATTAAAATACTGTTTTATTTAAGGTTGAAAAAATGAATTTGAAATGAAAGAAAATCTCTTGGATGGAATGATTCACTCTCGTCTGATACTGCATACATTATTTCGCCATTTTATGTTGTTTCATGGTGGTCATTTTTAAACCAAATGCCTGTGTCTTCAAAGCATGACTTCCTTAATATTCTAGACCAATTTATGGGAAAGTGTAGAGGGAGCTTGACCTCTGTATAACCCTGTGCTGTTCCCGTACATCAAGTGATTAATGTGACAGTGAAGAGGAAGCTTTTCTCTGTTTCTTACGTGTGCTGTACCTGTCCTTGGCATGTTTAAATGGGAGATTGTAGAGAGAGCTTTACTCTGTACTATCCTTATCCTGGAAGTTTTTGAGATGAGGTTGTTAGGGGAAATTACTTCTGTAACTCACCGTGTGCTGCTTCTGCTCGGGAAATCTTTGATGGGACCGTGTAGAAGGAGATATATATCTATATCTATATTACTGCCGCCCCTGGAGATTATCTCAATTCACTGTTACATAATTATTTAACAAATATACATTTGCTTTCAAATTAATATCTCCGGCCAACCCATCCATCAAGAATTTAATGCATTTCCCTTTGGTCCCCAAGTAATTGATACAAATTAGTTTGAATCTCATTTTTAGAAAGACGAATCAAAACTCAAAGTGTGGAGACATTGAGATGTACACCCGGCAGATTGGGAGTCATGACAGAGCCTTATTGAAACATATAATATTCTTGGTGGAGTGGCGGGGCGGTGGGGGAGGTGGGATTTGACAGGGCAGGTGCTGCGGGAATGTTTCCCTTTATGGGGGAAGACCGGACTAGGGGTCACAATTTAGAAATTAGATAGGGATTCAACTGCCAGCAGTGGAGCCTAGTCCAGTGGCTATGTTTAAAGCTGAGTTAGATATATGCTTGATTTACAAGGGAGTGAAGGGTTATGGGGGCAGGCAGGTAAGTAGAGGTGAAAAAACAACCAAATCAGCCATGATCTTATTGCCTGGTGGAGTAGGCTTGAGGGGCTAAATAGCCGGCTCCTGCATGTGTCCTTATGCCCCAGAAACTTCTGACCCTGCCGTCACTCATGTCTCACAGGGTTTACAAGGGGAACTACACAAATTGATATGAAGCAATGGAAAGGCAAAGTGTGATTTAAAAATATTGCGCCAACTTTGAATGGCCGTTTAGTGCTTCAGAAAAGGCGACTCAAACTGTGCTGTATCAAATTCTCTCTGATCAGGAGTAGGATCCATAATGTCGCTTTCCCCCTCCCTATGCAGATGTATTCGAGCTCTTTGGGAGTTTCAGCTACTTAATTATGAATCTGGTTTTGAGAACATTGAATTAGTTGCTTTTCATGGAGTGGTAAAAAGAAGCCTTCCTCACTACTGTTTTACTCTGCATTGAGAGCTGGTGAATGAGAGAGTTATAATCGTTAATTTCTATTTAAGTGGAGATTGTTTCCCTTGTTTTTCCCTTTAATTTAGCATTTAAGTAAAGTTACTCCATAAATTAGAAGTTAAGTTTTATTCTGCAGAGGCTTGGGAGCTAGGTTTCGGAAGGCCAGTGCTGACTGGAGCCACTGTTGTGCAGAAAACAGCGTGGGTAGCAGGTTTAGTGGGCTTATCAGGCCGCAGGTTCGGAGCGTACAGGCAGGGAGTGGGTGGGTGACCGCCAGTCAGTCTAAGAGAGTCTGAGAGAGCCAGGCAGGCAGTTCAGGAATTCCCTGAACCTATGTTGCTTTCTAAACTTTTTTTTTCATTTTGGATTTTCTGAAGGAAATGGTTTTTCAGGGGAATACAACAAGAACCAAATTTATGGCAGCACAAGTGGCTGATCTGCACGAGAGGGGAAGAAGGAGAGTGGAAGAGCATTATAGAGGATTCCACAGCGAGGAATCAGACAGGCGTTTTTTTTTGGCAGTAAACACTACTCCAGGGAGGCATGATCAAGGATGTCACGAGCGGCTATAGGGCATCCTTCTGGGGGAAGGTGAACAGCCAGGGATCATCATCCACATTGGTTCCAACGATATAGGAAGGAAGAGTGAAGAGGTCCTAAAAGCATATTTTAGTAATTTTGGAAGGACATTATGAAGAGGACCTCAGGAGTATCAATCTCAGTATTGCTCCCAGTGCCACGTGTTGGAAGGACTGATCAATTAAATAAGTGGCTGTAGAATTGGTGTAGGAGACAGGGAATCAGACTCCTGAGGCGTTATGACTGGTTCTGGGGCAGGTAGGACCTGTACAAGCTGGACGGATTACACTTTACCATGATCGGCACTAATATCCTGACAGGTAGATTTGCTCGTGTTGTTGGGGAGGTTTGAAACTAGCTTGTCAGGGAGATAGGGACCTGAGGGGTAAGTCAGTCTGGAAGGACATCAAGTACGTAATGGGAAATTAAAATTTGGCAAGTGAAATTAGAAGGCAGATGAAGGAAGGGAAGCATCAATTTTAGCTTAGAATGTGGAATAACGCAAACTTAATGGCTCTCTACTTGAATGCACGCAACATTCGCAAGAAGGTAGATGATAGAACGACACAAATAGAGGTAAATTGGTTTGATCTCACTGTCAATTCATGGCTGCAGTGTGAGCAAGATCTAGGGCCGAATTTAAGATTTCCAAGTTCACGGAGCTAAGTGGAATGTTTGTTGTGAGGAAGAGGCAAAGCGGCTTCATGATGATTTGGTTAGACTTGGTGAGTGGGCAAGGACACAGCAAGTGGAATAACATTTGGAAAAAATGTCAAGTCATCTAATTTGCTTGGAGGAAAAGATTTGCTGAGTATTTCTTAAATGGTAAGAGATTTGAAAGTGCAGATGTATCCATCCAATTTGTGCCTGAAGGCTCACATTTAGGGGCAGCAGACAATTAAGAAGGCTAATGGTCTGTTAGCCTGTATCACATGAGGATTTGAGTATCGGAGTAGTGAGGTATTGCTTCAATTGTATAGAAGGTTGGTTATATCTCACCTGGAGTAGTGTGTGCAGTTTTGGTCCTCTTACCTTGGGCGGGATGTTACTGCCATAAAAATGGTGCAAACAATGTTCACCAGACTTGTTGCCGAGATAACAGGACGATTCTATGAGGAGATATTGGTGAAACTTGGCATGTGTTCTCTGGTGCTTCGAATAATGAGAGGTGATCTCAATGCATCCTACAAAATAGTTAAAAGTGTAGACAGGACAGACAAATCAAAGATAGTTGAGGAATCTGGAACCTGGAGACACAGTTTCAAAATAAGTGGGAAGCCACTTTGGAAAAAAAAAATAGGATATTTAAGTTTTCCTTTTTACTCCCGGGATTGTGAAACTTTAGAATTCCCAACCCAGGGGGATTTGGAAGGTCAGTCATTGGGTATGTTTCAAGCAGAGATTGACAGATTTCTAAATACCATTGAAACAAAAGGATGTGGGGATAGTGCGGGAAAAAGGCATTGAAGTGGATCATGTGCCATGATAGAATTGAATGGTGGCGCAGGCTTGATGGGCTGAATACATAGAACCAGTGAAAAGTTACAGCACATCAGGAGGCCATTCGGCCCATTTTGTTCATGCCAGCCCGAGGACACCCAGGTGTCCTTACTAATCCCACCTTCCTGCACCCGGTCCATAGCCCTGCAGCTTACAACACTTTAAGTGAAGATGCAGGAACTTATTAAAAGAGTTTAACGTTTCTGCCTCTACCACCAACTTGGGCAGTGAATTCCAGACACCCACTTCCCTCTGTGTAAAAAACGTTCTTCCTCATGTTCCCCCCTACACCTTCTGCCACATATCTTGAATCTATGTCCCCTGGTTCTAGAATTCTCCATCAAGGGAAACATTTTTATACTTCCACTGTATCTATTCCACCTCCTCCTGTTCCGATGTTCCTTTCCCATTGTTCTCTTTGGTTTTTCACTCCAAATCAGGAGTGTTTCCTGCCGAGATTGAATTACAAACTGAAGCCCAGATCATCAGAGAAACCAAATGCAGGAGGGATTTTTTTAGAAGTGTTTGATGAATCAAATTTTGTCTCATTGATGATTGGGACAAATTCATGACATTTTATTTTGAAATGTGTATTTTGGCGAGGCAGAAACCTTTAAAATGTGAAGCAGGATTTCAGAGAGGAACAGAGCGTTATCGCAATGATTCAGGGTGAGGTGTAGCAGTGAATCCACGTCTCTGCATTCGAAAGCTCACGTTTCTGTGGCACAACAGATTTATTATTAACTTAGTCAGTGCTGACGCTGACAATTCCTGACAGGAGAAGCATTCAGGGCAGAACATTGGCTCTAAGGTGCACTGAACTTCAGGATCCACAAGGAGATTTTCCAAAAGCAGAAGGCATCATTGAGGTACTGATGAAATACATTGCATTTCTCTGCACTGTAGCCCCGGAGTGTATCATCACACATAAGCGACTACTTAGCAAAACAATAGGTGAAAGGAAGAGCAGCAATATGGATACAAGATTGGTAATGGTAAAAACAGAGAATAGTAAACAGTTCTTTCTTATATCGATGGAAATAGACAGAGGACTTCCCCCGGGGACAGGATTTTATGCATAACAATGACCTGGAATTTGTCGCAAAGGCATAATTGTAACTTTTTCAAAAGATACAACACTTGCGAGCGCAGTACATGATGAGATGGTAAGCAATGGACTTCAAGAGGGCAGAGGCAGACACGTAGCGGATCACTTTTTAAACAGACGAATTAACTGAAACATTTTGTTAAGAACCTATGGAAAGGCAATGAAAATAAATGCTGCAGTTTTAAAATAAGATACAGGAATAAACACAAACGACATTCTGACAGGAGAAATTCCTCCTCATTTCTAATAGACTGCGTGTGCGGTAGTTTTGAACGTGGCTGGATAAACTAAGGCGATTTCTTCAAAAACAAAAAAACGATCCATTGTCTCTAAATAGCAGAGGAATTGAATACAAAAACGCACGGAAGTTACGTGAAACATTTGTGAAACACTGGCTAGGCCAAAAATGCAGCATTGTGTACAAATATGTCCCCACACTCTGGGGACTAGTCAAGGCCTTGGAGATGGGTTATATGTGATTTGCCTGCTTGACACCATGAATGAGGAATGTCAGCAGTGTGGACAGACTTGAAAAACTGTGTTTCTCTCCCGAAAGCAGAGAAGATTAAGTGGAGATTTGATAGAGCCTTTCACCTGCTGCAGAATCTGTGACTGTGAACAGTCACCTACTTTAGAGGGACTGACTGTGAACAGTCACCTAATTTAGAGGAAGTGATTGTAAACAGAGGTGCCTATGATAAAGGGGCTAACTGTGAATTGAGACACCTGCGATAGAGGGACTGACTGTGAACAGAGACACCTACTGTGGGGGGGGGGGGGAGAGAGGATGAACGAGGAACCAAAAGATATGAAGATAAAACAGGAAAGTGGAATCGAGGTAGTAAGGACAAGTCTACTGAGCACAGAGATCTCCAGAGGGGCCCAGGGTACCACATGTGTTAAAGGTGTCACTCCCTCAACCCACCGTCAATTGTGTGCGTTATCTTCAGATAAAATGTTTCTTCCCATAACGAAGAGCATAATTAAGAGGTCATCAATATAAGACAGTAACTAATAAATGCAATAGAAAATTCAAGAGAAACATTTTTACCTAGAAAGTGGTGAGAATGTGGATATCACTACCAGAGGGAGTGGTTGGGGTGAATAGTAGAAGAGTTTTCTAGGAAATTAGACAACTATTGGAGGGAAAAGTGTGGTTGTTATTTTTAGATTCAAACGAGAAAAAAATGGAGGATGCTGGAGTGGAGAATGAAGACCGGTTTGGACGGGTCGGGCAGAATCGATTGTTTTTCTGTTGTACGTCTTTTGCTATCCTGTGTAACAATTAATCATGAAATCGGGAGAAGGGAAAAGCAGATTTTTTAAGTTTAGGGGCCAGTCATTGTTGGCATTCAGAGGCTTTTTTGAGAGCCCATGTTCACGAATCACAGGCAGTTAACATTCAGTTCAGCAATAGTTTGGTAAATACTATGTCAGTCTTCATTTGCAAGGGCGTTGGAATGTAAAAGTAAGGAAGTATTACTGCAATTATGTAGGGCTGTGTTCAGATCATAACTGGGCACTTTCAAGCTGGAAGGTGTGTCATGTGGACTACGGAAAGGAACAGTGCAAACGCCTCAACTCTTTACAATTTCTTTAAATAACATAGATGAAGAGACCAAAAATAATATATCTAAGTTTGATGACAATGTAAAGCTCTGTGGGAATGCAAACTGTGAAGAGGACACAAAGAGGCTGCAAAGAGATATAAGTTTAAGTAAGTAGTCAAAAAGCTGGCTGAAGGGAGATAATGTGGGGAAGTGTGACGTTATTTACATTGGTTGCAAATATAGACAAAAAGACAAATGTCTTTGCTTGTACTCGTACAAGGGACTGAGATCGATCTACTTTTGGACACTGGGAGAATCAATGGATCGGGGATAGTGCGGGAAAGTGGAGCTGAGTTAGGAGATCAGAATAGAACTTGCTGAATGGTAGACTAGACTATAAAGGGTCAAAGGCTTCCTCCTGTTCCCGTTCCTTCCGTGGAGGCAGAGCCTAACACGCCAAATGGATTTGGAAAATCTGGATGTCGGTCATGGGTGGAGATAAGACAGGGCAATACATTTTACACATGTTTGGTTCACGCTTCTGGTTTAATTTATGTTTGAGTTGTGCTGGGTTTGCAGTGGGCTGTTTGGCAGGTGTGTGCTACATGTTATCAGATTTATGTTAATGAAGGGCCAATCCCTCATGCTGCATCTTCCAACCCTCTTTTGCAGAGATCCGCCACCAGCAGCAAATAGGGTTCCTCTTCCTTGGACTGGAGTTCCACACTGTTTAAGTGGCTTTTGACGGGATGTTGTAAGGTGATCAGTTGTTTTGAGGGTGGATGTGGCATTATCGACACAGCCTGTAGGTGATGACGGCCGGAGCCATTCAGCCTATTGATCTGTGTTATCCCTCTGAAATAGCTCCCTGCCCTCCCTTAGTCTACACTCCCCTCAGCACCTAAACTGTTATTTTCGAAATATTCAACAATTACCTTTTAAGATCTATTAGCAATTCTGTACCAATTGAGCAAGTCCCTGACCAATACTCCTCTGTCTAAAATAAATTATCCTCTCCTCTGCCTCGATTATTTTTGGCAATGATTTTAACTCAATAGTGGCCAATGTAACCATCTATGAACAGAGCTTGGGTGGAGGGGGCAGTGATGATAAAAAGCTCTGAATGAAAGTAAGCTGTAACGAGCAGATAATGAGTGTGCAAAGGGAGCTAAACTGCTCAGTCGATTGGGTGAGAAACTGGCAGATTGAGTGTAAGGTTATGGAATGTGACATTTTGCACGAGGGTGGGAAGAATAGATACGCCGGGTCTTTGTAAAAGTGGAGGGACTGGGAAATACTGGTACTCAGAGGGATTGGGTGCCCTTGTAAACTTAACAAAGGAAACTAACAATCAGGGACAGCAAGTACATTAGGGAGATAAATAGTTTGTTCGGGCTCATTGCGAGGAGAGTTGGAGTTTAAGAGTAAAGGGAGTCTTAGTATAATTGTAGAATGCGTTACTGAGACAGTATCTGGACCTTATCTGGAATAGTGTGTGCAGTTTTGCTCTACTTATCTAAGGAATGATGCATTTGTCTGAGAGGGAGTGCAATGTGTGTTCACTGGATTGATTCCTTGGATGAGAGGATTGTCATACAATAAGAGATTGAATAGAATGCTTCTTCATCCTCAGGAGTTTGGAAGAAATACCGGTGATCTCATTGAAATGTCTAACAATCTCAGAGAGTATGACAGGGCAGATGTTGAGAGGCTGTTCCAGCCGCAGTACACCCAACCCCTCAACCCCACCTTCGTGCCTTGGTTGATGTGTTCAGGACTCGGGATCACAGTCTCAGGATTACGAGTCAGCTGCTTAGGGCAAGGTTATGGAGAACATTCTTCACTCAGTGTTGTGAAGCTTTAGAATTCTTCATCCCTGGGAGCTGTGGGTGCTCAGTCACTGAGTATATCCAATGCATATATATGAGAATATATCGGTGATTGACTGTGTATATTCAAGGTTGACATCAATAGATTAATGCACACTGAGGGAATTATGGGATGTGGAGATAAGGCAGGGAGATGGCGTTGAGTTGGAGGATCATCCATGATCTTATTGAATGGTGGAGCAGGCGCGAAGGGCCAAAAAGCCTCCTCCTGCTCCTGTTCCTGATGTTATTTTCTGTGAAGGTCGGTTTGGGGTGTAGAATAAGTTTTGGTTGATTTAAAGACTGCTTTAGGCCCTTATACATTTATCAGTCCAGTTTAAACCACGTCAATGATGATTCACATTTTCCAACAACCAGGCCCCAGTCTGTAGCTGAACGCAGCACTGAAAGCAGCTCAGCCCCTCTCCATCCACTCACACACAACGTGGCTGGTGCTGCAAAGGTCTTATTTTAGGTCCCGATACCGAACGGTTGCTGTTTTTGGCCTGTTTGTGAAGTAGTGCAGGTGTTGTGGTCATTCGCCTCAGGGCAAAGGGGTAGAGAAACACAGGAGGAGGAACTGAAACCTTTCTGTTCACTGGGCGATAAGCAACCAAGGGTGACACCATCTGTCCCCAGTTCTCTGAAATATCACAGAAGTGGCTGTTTTTTCACACATGAAAAGGACAGAAATCTCAGAGGCACATTGAACCCGACATTCTTGGACACATTGCACTTTACAGAAACTGACCACCCAATGTGGGCCAGGCCGCACAAAAACAACCAGTAGAACTCCTGTTATTTATCCTCTGGACTGTCTCACTCTTCACTTCTCGATTCACTTTCCAAACACTCCTGCCTCATAATCTAACTCGCACCAAGTATCATTAACTCATCACCCACCCCAGCCTCTGGTCCCTGTTCCGCTTTGGATCCTAGTTATGCCATGCCTTTGTTTTAAAATGTTCATCTTTCTGTTTCCAAAGACTTCTACCTCATAAACTAGTTCGCATCAAGTGTTAGCTCATCAAAACACCCCAGCCTGTGGTCCCTTTTCAACTTTGGCTCATGGTTATGCCATGACTTGATTTTAAGATGTTCATTTTAGCTTTGAAATCCCACTAGTCCCTCTCCTCCCACTACTGCTGTAAATGTGTTCCAGCCCCTACACACCACCCTGTTGCTGCAACCTCCTCATGCACATATACACCTCCCTATCTCTGTGAACTGATCAAGCCACTGCAGCCCTTCCTATCTCTGTAACTTTATTCAGCCTTTTGCACACCCCCTATCTCTGTAACATCCTTCAGACACTACATCACTCCTTATCTCTGTGACATGTTCAAACCACTACAACACTCCCTTTCTCTGTAACTTTATCCAGCGCCCACCCCCAACCCCCCACCCATCCATATGCACCCACGCACACACACATATGCAAACGTCTCTTGCTCTATAATGTTCTTCGAAACTTATATCACACCCTATCTCTTTGGGCATCCTCAATCTCCTAAAATACTCCCTAGCCCTGTAACCATCTCAGACCAGTACACCCCTCCGAATCTCTGGATTCCTCTAAGACACCGACTGTTTCTGTAAACAACTTTCCTCTTTACAGCCCCCCATATATCTGTAAGTTCCAATAGCCCCTACACCACTCCCTATCTCTGTAACGCCCTCCAGTGCCAAAAACCCTCCAATTTTCTATAAATTGTTGCAGCAGCTACAATGCTCCCTAACTCTGTGACCTGATTCAGCCACTGCAGCCCTCCCTATCTCTGTAACTTTCTTCAGACCCTACATCACTTCCTATTTCTGTGAATTCCTCCATCCCACACAATTCTGCCTCCTAATTCTTTAACTTTCTCCAGCCCACACCCCCCAACCACCCCAATCTCAGTATCCCTCCTCCAGATCCTTCACACCTCCATATCTGTCTAAACTACTTGAAACCCTAAAACGCTCCTTATTCCTGTACCCCCTGCACAATCAAAACTTTCTCTTTGCATGTAACCACCTCCAGCCACTGAAACAATACAAATTTCCCAGAAAAAAAAAAAAAACAACAGACCTGAGGATTGGGAGCAGTTTAAAATTCAGCAATGGAGACCAAAGGATTGATTAAGAAGGGGAAAATACAGTACGAGAGTAAGCTTGCAGGGAACATAAAACATGACTGTAAACGTTTCTATCCATATGTGAAGAGAAAAAGATTGGTGAAGACAAATGTAGGTGCTTACAGTCAGAAAAAGGGGAATTCATAATGGGGAACAAAGAAATAGCTGAAAAAATAAATACGTACTTTTGTTCTGTTTTCACAAAGGAGGACACTAATAACATATCAGAAATTTTGGGGAACAGAGGGTTTAGTGTGAAGGAGGAACTGAAAGAAATCAGTGTTAGTAGGCTAATAGTGTTTGGGAAATCGATGGGATTGAAGGCTGATAAATCCTAGGCACCTGATAAACCACATCCCGGAATACTTAAGGAAGTGCACCTAGACATAACGGAGGCATTGCTGGATGGTCATCTTCCGAGATTCTATATTTTCTGGAACAGTTCCTACAGGTTGGAGGGTAGCTAATGTAATCCCACTATTTAAAAAGGAAAGCAGAGAGGAAACAGGCAATTATAGACGAGTCCGCCTCACGTCGGTAGTGGGGAAAATTCCAGAGTCCATTATAAAACATTTAATAGCTAACCACGTTGAAAACAGAGGCAGAATCGGACAGGATCAGCATGGATTTATGAAAGTGAAATCATGCTAGACAAATCCACTGGAGTTTTTCGAGGATTTAACTAGTAGAGGTGATGAGGGAGAGCCAGTGGATGTGGTTTATTTGGACTTTCATAAGGTTTTCAAAAAAGTCCCACATAAGAGATTAGCGTGTAAAATTAAAGCACATGTGACTGGGGGCAGTGTATTGAGATGGATAGAAAACTGGTTGGCAGACAGGAAACAAAGTGTAGGAATAAACGGGTAACTTTCTGAATGGCAGGCAATGACGAGTGGGGGTCCACAGGGATCTGTGCTGGGATCCCAGTTATTCACAATGGAAATTAATGATTTAGATGAGGGAATTCAATGTAATATTCCCAAATTTGCAGATTAGACAAAGCTGGGTGGGAGGGTGAGCTGTGAGGAGGATGCAGAGTTGCTTCAGTCTGATTTGGACAAGCTGAGTGATTGGGGAAATGCATGGCAGATGCAGTATAATGTGGATAAATGTGAGGTTATCCATTTTGGTACAAAAACAGGAAGACAGATAATTATCTGAATGGCTGTAAATTGAGAGAGGAGAATGTGCATCGAGAGCTGGGTGTCCTTGTACACCAGTCACTGAAGCGTGCAGATGCAGAAGGCGCTAAAGAAGGCAAATGGTATGTTGGCCTTCATAGCCAGACGATTCGAGTACAGGAACAGGGATGTCTTGCTACAGTTGCACAGGGCCTTGGTGAGACTACATCTAGAATATTCTGTGCAGGTTTGGCCTCCTTATCTTAGGAAGGATGTACCTGTTGTAGAGGGAATGCAGCAAATGTTCACGCAACTGATTCTTGGGATGGCGGGACTGACATACAATGAGAGATTGAGTCGATTAGGATTATATTCACTGGAGTTCAGTCGAATGAGGGAGGGTCTCATAGAAACCTATAAATTTCTAACAGGACTAGACTGCGTAGATGCAGGAAGGATGTTCCCGATGGTGGGGGATTCCAGAATCAGCAGTCACAGTCTGAGGATATGGAGTAGATCATTTAGGGCTGAGTTTAGGAGAAGTTTCTTCACCAAGAGAGTGGTGAGCCTATGGAATTTGTTATCACAGAAAATAGATGAGACCAAAACATCATATGTTTTCAAGAAATATGTAGATATTGGTCTTGGTGTGAATGGGGTCAAAGGGAATGGAGAGAAAGCGGGAGCAGGCTATTGAGATGGATGATCAGCCATGATCATAATGAATAGCGGAGCAGGCTCAGAGGGCAGAATGGCCTACTGCTGCTCCTAGTTTCTATGATTATATGAAACCCTCCCTATCTCCATAATCACCTCCAGCCCCAACCTATCTCCGTGACCTGGTCCAGCAGCTGCAAACCTCCATATCTCTGTCAGTTTTTTACAATCCTTACAACAATCTCTGCAACGTTCTCCAGTCACCACAACACTCACCTGTCTCTGTAACCTCCTCGAGACCCTGATATTCTTATCGGTTTGAGTGGTCGAGCGGCCCACTCCTGTTCCTATTTTGTATGTTTGTCTGTTCGTATCCGCTGCAGGAATTCACCAAAGCTCCTTCATCAACACCTTCCATACCCACAACCATTGCTACCTAGAAGGACATGGGCAGCAGATGCAAGGGAACATCATTGCAGAGAGAGAGAGATAGGCAAAGAGAGGCCAATAGCCATGGAGCACCATTTAATAAAAGGGGCATTGAGTACAAGTGCAAGGAGGTCATGTTGATTTTCTATTAGGCACGAGTTAGGCCTCAGCTCGAGTATTGTGCCCTGTTTTGGGTGCCACAATTTAGGAAGGGTGTGAGGCCACAGGGCAGAGTGCAGAAAGGTTTTACGAGAATGTTTCCATGGGTGAGGAACCTCGGTTACGGCGATAGATTGGGGAACTTGCAACTGTTTTCCTTGGAGAAAAAAATAAATAAGAGGAGAATCTATAGAGGTACACAAGATCCTGTTGGGGTGTTTGTGACACACTGGTTAATGCCCCTACCTCTGAGCCAGTCGCTCCAAGTTCGAGTCCCACTTCAGGACTCGATGGCCATGGAAGGTGCGTCCATAATGTGGCCGAACAGGTTTATTATCAGCCTGGAAATCCTTCCAATATGTCTGATGGCAGGCGATAAGTGTGGGAGGGGCTCCTGGTCAGCAAGAACCAGCAGAAGGCAATGCAAACCACTGCAGCACCTTCTCAAGCATAACCATGGAGCAAGGCATGGAAGGCAAAGGCCTTCTTAGGACAGGGTACCTGAAGAAAGAGAGATTTAAGATCATGAGTATTCTGAACACTCGGAGACGGTGAGAAATATTTGTGCGTTTTGAGTATAACAACATTTATAGCATCTGATCAGTCAATATAGTCTGCAAACTATATGGTATGAATCCAGGCTTATAATATCCAGACAAGCAGACAAACACAGACTCAGGAATGCAAATACAAGCAGACACACACAGATGAGAAAATAATTCCCATATGTCACATATCTGTTACCCATCCTAAGGTCTGGAGATGAAAACTCTCCTCAGTATTCCAGGTATTCTCTTAGCAAAACACTTGCAGCAAGATTTCCTTACTCTTCGACTCCAATCCCTATGCAATGTAGGCCAACAGTTTATTTACCTTTTTCCTGGTTACCCCTCGATTAGAATATAGTCCGTAACTCACACCTGGGAATTTGTTATTCTATATATTAACCACCCAGAACCCCTCGATTAGATTCCAGCTTGTATCACACTCCACAATATCCATTATTCGCTAAATAAACCACCCCAATCCCCTCGATTAGATTCCAGTCCTTAACTCTCTCCTGGGCATCTGTTATCCTAGATATAAACCACCACATACGCTTCTATTAGATTCCAGTCTGTAACTCATACATGGGTATCTGTTATTCAATATATAAACCACCACAAAAACCTCGATGAGATTCCAGCACTTCGACATCACAAGTTGAAGAAGGCATCTCCCTCCATTGTAATGATGGGGAAGGTATCTCCCTCCATTTTTAAGATAGAAAAGTGATCTCCACCCATTGCAATGATGGGGAAGGAATCTCGCTCCATTTTAAGGATGGGGAAGGTAGCTCCCTCAATTTTAAAGATGGGGATGTGATCTCCCACAATTTTCAAAATGGAGATGGGACATGCCTTCAATTTAAAGATGGAGAAGGGACCTCCCCACATTTTAAAGAAGGAGGATTGTTCTCGATCCATTTCATCCCCACCCACCCATCCTCTCTCTCTCTCTCTCTCTCTCCCTATCTCTTTTTCTTTCTCTCGATTTGTCTCTCTGACTATCTCTCTCACCATATCTCTTTTTCTTCTCTCACCCCACCTCCCTCTCTTTTGCTCCATTCCTTTTCAATCGCACACTTGCCTGTGTCTCTCACTCTCTTTTTCTCCCCTTGTCCTGTCTCTGTCTCTCTTTCTCCGTCGTGCCCAATTTCTCTCTTGTCACACCTCTTTTTCTCTCTTGCCCATCTCTCTGTCTCTCCCTTCCTCTCCTCCCATGTCACCCTCTCGAACCCTGCTCTGTCTCTCTCTCTCTCTCTCTGTCACATCCTGACTTGTTCCTTCTCTCTCTCACCCACCCCAGCTCTCTGTCTCTCCTATCTCATCTCTCATTCTCTCTCTCTCAACCCATCTCTTCACCTTACACTTGATTCACCCCCCTCTCTCTCTCTCTCCCTCTTACTCCATCTCTTTTCTTTCACTCGATCGCCTCTCTCCATCTCTATTTCTCGCCCTACCTCTCTGTCTCTCTTTCCTTCTCTCTCTCAACCCATATCTTTATCCTACACTCGCTCCCCTCTCTCAGTGTCTATCTCTTTTACTCCATCTTGTTTTGTTTCCCTCGATCACCTCTAATATCTCTCACTCCATCTCTCTATCGCTTTCATTCTGTCTGTCTCTATTCCTATCATCCCATCTCTTTATCAAGCACTCGCTCCCCTTTCTCAGTTCCTCAATTACTCACCCAATCTATTTTTCTTTCAGTCGATCGCTTCTCACTATCTCTCCCTCTCACCCTGTCTGCCTGTCACACTCTCTCACAGTGTCTCTCTCTCGGCCGTTTTGCTCTCCCTCCATCTCTGTCTCTCTTTGTCTTTCCCTCTCTCTCTCCTCCACACACACAGATTCTTTTGAGCCATAATTGGATAATAAGCTGAAGGAAAAATATTTTCAGTGTTAAGGGGAAAGGGCGGACAAGTGAGACCAGTGAAACTTTTCTTGAAGGAATGTCACAACTAATTCGATGGACTAAATGGCCTCCTTCTGTGTTGTAATCATTTTGTGCTGCACACGCAAGCTAACCTTTCAGTCTCAAATAAGCTTTACTCTTTCCTCCATTGTAGGCTACAGTAATTCCAGATCACAAGTAGGGAAAGGATTTCCCTCCATTTTAAATATGTAAGACGCATCTCCCTCCATTTTGATTATGGAGAAGGGATCTCCCTGCAATTCCAAGATGGGGAATGGATGTCACAGGACATTCTTCTTTATACCCAGTAATGTTGACAAATCTTTGAACATTTTCACTTTTCCCCTGCTCTGCCTCTTTCCCACTCCCTGTCTCGTTCCTTCTCTTGCTATCCTGCCCCATCTGCCTGTCACTATAAACACATTTGTCTGTTTCTCTCTCTCAGCGCATCTCTTTATCCTGCAATAGCGCCCCTCTCTTCATCTCTCTCTCTCACCCCATCCCTTTTTTCACTCGATCGCCTCTCTCTATCTCACTCTCTCGAACCATCTGTCTTTCTCTCTCATCCTGTATTTCTGCCACTCTGTCCCTCTATCTCATGTTCCATCTATCTCTCTGTGTCACTCCCTTCCTCCGTTGCTCTGCTCCTCTCTCTGTCACCCCCATCTCCCTCCCTCTCCCCTGTCTCTCTGACGCTGTATTTCTATCTTTGTCTCTCCCTCTTCCTGTCTCTCTCTTTTGCCTCTATTTCTCTCTCTTTCTTTCTTTCTCTCTCTCTTCCGCTCTCTCTCTCTCTTCCGATCTCTCACCCAGTCTCCTTTGAGCCAAAATTGGATGTGAAGCTGGAGGGAAATATTTTGAGATTCACTGCAGAAAGGCAGACGAGTGAGGCCAGCGAAATGTGGATACAAAATAGGGGGAGGTATAGGAATCAGAGAGTAATGGTTAATGGGTATTTTTCAGGCTGGAAGTAGGATTGCAGTGCAGTTCCCCAGGGGTCGATGTTGGGAGCTTTGCTTTTCCTGATATATATAAATGATTTATGTCTTGGTATGCAGGGGTCCAATTCAGAGTTTGTGGCTGGCACAAAACCTGGGACAATTGCAAACAGTGAGGGGGATACTGTAGAGCTTCAAAAGAATGATGACAAGTTGGTAGAGTGGGCAGATATCTGACCAATGATGTTCAATGTGGAGAAGTGTGAGGTGATGTATTTTTGTAGGAGGAACATGGACAAACATAATAAAGTTTGGGCTGGAATTTTGAAGGAGGTGCAGGAGCGAAAAGACCTCGGTACATATGGTTAAATCATATCGTAACGTGTGCTTTATTAAGAGAGACAGAGAGTACAAAAACAGAGAGGTTATGCTGAATTTATATATGCACTAGATAACCCTCAGCTGGAGTATTGTGTGCAGTCCTGGGAGCCACACTATAGGAAGGACGTGATTCCCGGGGCAGTGTGATTACGTGGGTTGGAATTGAATTTTACACCTCTTCTGTTTTCGATATTGGAGTCACCTTCATTTGGGTTGTGCTGTGTTTTTTTAGACATTTTCATATATTTTTAAATAATTCCCTTTTTTGATAGACTGCATCAGGTTCCTCGTGAACTGGAGCTTTGAAACTATTTTTCAAATTGTTTGAAAATATTTTTTAAACTTTATGCCCTAGTTCCAATCTCTCCCACAAGTGGAAACATCCTCTCCACTTCCAAGCTGTCAACTGTCCTCAGGCTCTCATACGTTTCACTAAGAACACCTCTCCAAATTCTAAACTCCAATTGATACAGACCCAGCCAGTCCAACCTTTCCTCATAGGAAAATCAGAATGCTTTCCTCATAAGATCAGAGACGATGAGAAATGTTTCACATTTTTGGGCTTGTCCTTGTCTTCATTGGTTTCTGAGCAACAATCAGTTTCTGTTCTGACTGCACTAGACCAAGCCTCTGTTTCTATTACACTATACCCTGCCTCAGTTACTACTCTACTAGACAATCTCTAATTCGATATAACAGGCCGCCATATTTCTGCGAATGTTACACTTCACCTGGTCTCTACTTGGACTGCACATTTCCCTGAATATCACAGAATAGGCCCTGACTTTTTTTGGTATCTAACCCCATTATGCCCCTTCCCTGGGCGTGTTTTTTAGGGGACAGAGCAGAAGGAATTTTACTCTCTGTCGAACCTCATACTATATTTGGGTTGAGGGTGTTTGTTGAACAGTGTAGATGAAGCTTTACACTGGAGTTTAGGTGAGGGGGTGATTTGATTAAATATTTCAGGTTAATAATGGAAATAGAGGGTGTTGATAAAGAGTAACTATTTCTGCCGGTTTGGAGAGTCAAAGCTTTGGGTCCATGGTTTTTAGACTATATTTTGAATTTTAGAATTTCGGAACAGAAACTAAGAAACACTTTAAACCACCAAGTGTGGTATTAGTTTGGAAATCTCTCACATGAACGGAAATTAATGGTCAGCCACTTGTCCATGTTTAAAACTGTGGCTGATAGATTTCTGATACCTAACAGGGGCCAGAGATATGAGACAAAGTGGTTCGGTCACAGATCAGGCAGGAACGCATTGAATGCCAGAACAGGGTTGAAGAGTTAATTAGCGTAATTCCCTTTCGATGTGTTATGAAAAATATCCTTTATTCACTCTCTGGCTCTCAGTCTGAGAGTCTCTATTTCTCATTCACTCGATCTGTGTCTTCTTATCTCTTTGTTACCTCTGTGTTTTTTATCTCTGTGTCTTCTCTCCCTGCCTCTCTTCCTCTGAGAATCTAGCCTGAAAACACCAGTCAGCCATTTTAGGTTTGCTCCCGGTGGTCATTTTCTGTTCCCAGAGCAATGGGACATTTAAGACAGATTGACCCCTCACTGACCTAACATTAGTACTTTAAAAGTGACAGAGACACAGGTATGGATACAAAAATTCCACGTCCATTCCCTGTAATATTGAAGGATCCGGGCGTTTACTCCCACGCTTTGCTGTTGTGAATTTGAATTCTGAATTTTCTAATATTGAATCTGGAATTAAAAGCCACCGGGATGGATTGATTCACATTCCATCTGCTGCTGAAAAGCCCGTTTGTATATTTCAGTTCCTCTCTATTTATTAGTGATTTGAGATAACAGGATAGGATAAGTTAACCATTAATCAACTCAGTCATAAATGTCCCAATAATCTGACCAATAATATTCTTTCATTGTCTGCCTCTTCATCTCCTCTCGCTCTGTGTCTCTCTCTTTAAAATTACCTCGTTCTGCGCTTTCTGTTTTCCTCTCTCTGCCTCTCTCTCTCAGATTCTGTAAGACAAATCCCCAAATACCAGTTAACCAGTTTAGGTTTGTTCACAGTGGCCAATTTATCTGTGGCCCACAGCACTGGGACATTTATGACAGAGTTGTATTCTCACGAATGGGACATTAGTACTTTCAACGTGACAGAGATAGAGATATCTCACTCCATTTTGAAGATGTAGAAGGGATCACCCTCCATATTAAAGATGGAGAAGGGATCTCCCTTCATTTTAAAAATGGACAAGGGATCTCCCTCTATTGCAAAGATGGAAAAGTGATATCATCTCCCTCCATTTTAAAGATGGAAAATGGATCTCCCTCAGTTTTAACGATGGAGAAGGGATCTCCCTCCGTTTTAAAGGTGGAGAAGGTGTCTGCCTCCATTTTAAATATTGAGGATGGTTCTTACTCCATTACGTCAGTTCTCTCTCTCCCAGTCGCTTTTGCCTTTCCTTGACTTGTCTCTCTGATTCTGTCTCTCACCCCATCTCTATGCCCGACACCTACTACCCTCTCACTGTCTCTCTGTCTCTCTCGCTTTCTCTCTCTTTTTCTCAAACCCCATCTTCCTGTCGCTATGTTCCTCTCTCTCTCTCTCGCCCCATCTTTCTGCCTCTCAACCTCTCTCTGTCACTGTCTCTCACTCTATCTCTCTGTCACTCTCTGACCCTCTCTCTATTCTGTCTCGTACAGACACCAATTCCCTCTCTCTCGCTCTCACACACACAAAAACACCCTCACACACACGCACACACACACACACTCACAAAGATATTTTCTCCCTCTCGCACACATATGCACACGTTCTCTGTCTCACAAGCCTATACAGATAAATTCTCTCTCGTGCATAGGCACACACACACACACACAGGTATATTCTCTCTTTCACACACAAACACACCCACACAGTTATGTTCTCTCTCATGCATAGAAACACGCACACACGCTACAGTATATTCTCTCTCTGACACACGTTTTCTCTATCTCTCACACACATGCACACACAAACTCCTACAGAAATATTCTCTAATACAAGCAGACAGACTCACATTCACATACCCTCACACACACATTCTCTCTCTCACACACACACATACAAGCTCGCACAGATCTATTCTCTCACACACAGACACATAAACAAACACCCTCACACATGCACACTCACACTCACAAATATATTCAGAAATAGTGATCAGAAAAGGGTCATAGTTACAGTCCTAGAATAGTCCAGTACTGGAAGAGGCTATTCGGCTCATCCAGATGTGCTGGCTGTTTTGAAGAGGAATCCAGTTAGTCTCACTGCCACACTCTTTCCCCCATAATCCTGCATGTTATTCTCATTCAATGATTTATCTGATTCTCCTTTTGAAGGATCCTGGTTAATCGATGGTCCCTGGTTATTGACCTCTCTTTGTCTCTCCCACTCTCTCTCTTTCTCTCTCTGGGAATCTGTAAAAAAGAAAATTCGCAAACATCAGTCAGCCATTTTAAGTTTCTTCATCGTGGCCATTTTCTATTCAGAATCAAGTTTCATCGGAGCAAGATTTACTCATGTGCACCAAATATTTGACAATGTAAACCAATTGCAGTTGATATAGAGTAAGATCACAGATAACCAGTTATCTCACAGAGTGTCAGAACAGGGTTGAGTGATTAAATTGAATCCTCCTCTTCTCATGTGCTCTGACCAATATCCTTCTTTCACTCTCTGTCTCTTGGCTCCCCTCTCGATCAGTGTCTCTCTCTTTTTTACACTTGCTCGGCCTGTGACTTCCCTTAGTCTCTCCCCTTCCCCCTCTCTCTCTTTGGGAATCTTGAAAATATCCCCAAATGTCAGTCAGTCATTTTAAGTGTGTTTGCAGTGGCCATTTTATGTGATCACAGCACTGAAAAACTAATGACAGATTTGTCTCCTCGTAAAGTATCAATAGTACTTTTAACATGACAGAGAGAGAGCTATGCAGACACAAACTATGATTGCTGAGCTATTAGGGGTAACTTGATAAAAATTTTAAGGAGAATAATGGAAACTAATAGGACGATTGAGAGAAATGCTTTCTGGTTGAGGAGCTTAAGACTAGGATCATAATCTAAAAATTAAAGAATGGTCTGAAACCATTTCAAGAGTGAAATGAAGAAACACTTCCTCACAAAAGGGGATGTAGAAATTCTGTAAATGGCCCCTCCCTATCTCCTCCTGCCACACCATCCTCCAATATCAGTTTTCCTTTAACTCCTCCTCTCTGAATTCTCAGACCAGAAAATCAGCTGGAACCTTTCTTTCCTTAAATCTGTGGTGGCTGTTTGTTTCCGCTCTGCCTCCTCTCTCTTTCTAGGCCTCTCTCTCCTTCTGTCTCTCCCTGTTGTAAAAATGTAAGAATCTAGAAATAAGAGCAGGAGGAGCCCATCTGACAGCCTCCGCCTCCCTCCGTCATTCCCGTTTGAGCCTCTGGTTTCCTGCCTCTGGATAGTTCACACCTGGATTTATACAACCAACACGGCAAAGTGTTTTATACGTTGGGAAGCAGCCAACACTGTTTCACTCAGTACACATGCTACATTCATGATGCAATGTTATAATATCGAGTCACACAACTTTCATTCCACAATAGCAAAATTTCAGTGGGTCAACATTCTCACCAATCACTAAACTGTTCCCCAAAGAAAGGCTCACAAATCCAACACGATTTTCCTTGTTTGATTCTGCCTGGTCTGTTCTGATTCTCTGATAGATTCCTGCTGTTTATCCTCCACATGAGCAGTCGTCCTAATCCTGTGTACCTGTCCTGCTCCCAAACACGGCATCCAACTGCAATAAGGCAAGTGATACAGTGGCGTCTGAGTGACTGAGACTGGTGAGTATCGATCCTGACCCAGGTGTGTACGTGACAAGGCTTAATTCCAGGGACAATAGAAACTGGGCTTCACTCTGTACCTAAACCGTGCTGTACCTTCACTCAGTGTTGGATGTGGAGAAGGTAATCATTCAAGTTCATATCAAAGTGTGACCTGAGCATCACAATCTCTCCTAATCTTGCACACATTGTGCAAACAAACCCTCAAGGGGATCAAACCCAATTTCTCCATACTCACCATGGAGCTAACATCTCTCATTTCTGCCGATTAGTCCACTCTCAGAGGTTCAAAATACCTCGATGTTTCCCATTTCAGTCTGTTTATTCCACCTAATATTTCTCACTCCTCCTCCTTATCCACAATGTCTGCATCGCTCCCCTGCTCTTTGCGAACGCAGATAAAGGGACATTGGATTTTAGAGCTTTACACTTTTAAGAGCGAATTTTGAAACATTTCGAAACACAAAAGTTGATAGAAGTTTGGAATTCGCTTCCCCAAATGCCGCCTCCCGATCAGTCCCATGGTGTTAAGGGAATGGGCAAAGTTGTCCAAGTGTCAAGGGGAACTGATGGGTATTAGTTTGGAGGTGACTTCCCCAGACAGCAATTGATTCTGAGTCACTGGATGATTTTTAAATCTAAGGTTGACCTTATCTTCACGTGACTGTCACCAAATCAATACTAAAATGTACAGATATTTCACAGCTGGACGTACACAACTTAGACAGCAATGTATGTTACATTTTGGAAATGCTGCAAATGTTGTTAAACATCATTGCCTTTTCTGTAAGAACCATTTTGAAATGTCTGTAATGTTTCTTGTAATGTATTGAAGCTCCTCAGAGTGCTACATGATTTAAGTAGAAAATCTGATTATCATTGCACTTCCTGAAACGTTTTGTAATCTTCTCTCAAATATTTTATGAATAAAGAATAATTTTGCAAAAAAAATGTCTGTGTGTGTGTTTCTAAGATTCAATGTATGTATTCTTGATTTAAGATGATATGATAGAATGCTTGCTGAAATAACACAAATCTACAAACAGTGGACATTGAAAGAGAGGTGAGGGTCCATACATTTTAGTGCAGGGCAGCTTTACTCAAATGATACCAGGAAGGGGTAAATTACAAAGTGGGATTACACAAGGTCTGAATATGTTCTCTGGAATTTAGAAAGATCAGGGGTGATTTCATCTGGCACTTCAACACACTTGGATTGGAGAAGTTTGGAACTGCCTTCCGAATTGATGTTCAGACAATTGTTAATTTTTTAAAATATAATATTGAACTTAATTTATTCTGTCACTCTATATACCCTGGTGTATGTGTCTGTTTCACTCCACACCACGCCCCCACACCCCCGAACCACCCGCAACCCCCATCCACCCAGACCCCCGCCCCACCCCCTACACACACCTCTGTGAGGCTCTGTAGATCTCCACCTACATCAATCAGGCATTTTGTCTTTATCAATGGTGGCCAGTTTCTCCCCAAAGCCCTGTACATTCACAGCAAATCTGAAAGTTTCAAGCAAGTTTAAAGGTGTGTGTGTGATTCTGATATTATCCAGCAGGGGTATGGAACAGTGAAGGTGAGTGGGGTAAACCAGAGGGCCATTACAGGTTGATATAATATGTCTGCGTCTTGAACTTTTTATACCTGGGGAAATTTGCATCAGTGCCCCCTTTGTTGTGTCCAGTGCCTGTTAACCTGATTGTTATTGAAAATGTTGTGTTAACATGTACCTTCCTCCACCTACAGGCGGAAAATCCAGTGTCTCAGTTGTTGCTGCTGCAATGACGGCTCCCTCATTAACATTAACCCTCCCTTCTGTGTGTGTGTGTGTGTGTGTGTGTATGTGTGTGTGTGGGGGGGAGTGTGTGTGTGGGGGGTGAGAGTTGTGAGGGTGTGTTTGTGTGAATGTGTCTGTGTGTGAGTTAGTATGTGGTTGTGCGAGTGTGCGCATGAATGTGTGTGTGTTTATGATTGTGTGTGCAAGTGTGTGTCTGTGTATCTAATTGTGGGTGAGGGTGTCTGTGTATGCGACTGTAAGTGTGCAAGTGAGTGTGTGTCTGTGTGGGAGAGTATGTGTATGTTTATACATGTGGGTGACTGTGTTTTGTGCGTCTCCTTGTATGCAACTGCATGTGTGCTTGTCTGTGTGTGTCTCTGAGACTGAGCGTGTGTGCATGAATATGGTCGAGTGCGTGTGAGGGTGTCTGTGTATGCGAGTGTATGTGTGAGAGTGAATATGTGTGAATGTGTACTTATGAATGTGGGAGAAAGTGTGTATCTGTCTGGTCTATGCAACTGTGTGTGTGATTGATTCTGTCTGTGTGCGACTGATATTATAAAGCAGCAGCACATGCCACCTTTGGAACAGAATCACGATACACACACTGTGCCCTGTTGTTGTTAACAATTTCCAGAAATAACTGAGATATTATTCAGCCTCTGTGTGTTTATTGTGCTTTGGGGAAGGGTCACTAGTTTCACCAGAGTCAACACTGATATATGAAAGTAAAACTTTCCTTGGCAATTCCCTGTTGGAGCTTTATTTGAAGTTTGTGGGTGGCAGATAAATAAGGGGCAAGAGTGGAGGTAGTGCATTTGGATTCCAACTCAGCTGGTCTCTCTGTATCGCCATAACCTACAAGAGAGCAGACCAAGAGCTGCAAAATGTGAATAGATTGCAGAGCTCTTCCATTCTGGGCCAGCACGGAGAAAATGTGAATAAAAGCTGTAAGGAAGTGAACATGAAATCTCTCCCATATACTGTTTGTGTTTTCAACGCTTTTCTTATCTAGGGCAAAGAATCCGGGTGAGGAATTGAGAAAAATATCTTGGAAACATAATTAATAAAAATCTCTAGCAAAATCTAATGTGTCGGGTTAAACATTGACAAAGTATTGCTGAGGAGTTACAGAATACAGGAAAGTTTATCTACTCCCCTTCTGAATGCGACTACACTCTGATAACTGAACCGAATGTGCACATTACAGACTGAAATAATCCCCAACTACCATCTCCAGCCAATATTTCCAAAGGGGATTGAGGAGAGAGCTCATGTACAGGGTCAGATGGTAAAGCAGCGAATGGACCACCCGAGTAAACTTTGCACCCGGATTCAAACTTCAATCCCTTACAATGTTGCTCAATAAGCACTCTTCATCAACCTGTTTCCAGAAGCAACCATGCAGGAGCTGAACTTCTCTGAGAGTGGCAAAGAGCAGCGCCAGTAGTGGCAGTGAGCTGCCAGCAGAGGGTGGGCTTGTATCACTTTAATCACAAGACAGAGATAAACATTTGAGAAGAGGCATTGACCCTTTTATCCCCAAAGCCCTGTATATACACAGCAAATCTGAAAGTTTCGAGCACAGGGTTTGAACAGTAAAGGTGTGTGTGTGATTCTGATATTATCCAGCAGGGGTTCGGAACAGTGAATGTGAGTGTGGTAAACCCGAGCTCCATTGCAGGTTGATATAATATCTCTGTGCTTTGAACTTTTTATACCTGGTGAAATTTGCACCAGTGCCCCCTTCGTTGTGTCCGGTCCTTGTTTAGCTGATTAATATTTAAAATGACTTGTTAACCTATACCTTCCTCCACCTGCACGTGTAAAACCCAGTGCCTCAGTTGTTGCTGTTGCAATGCCGGCTCTATCATTAACATTAAACCTCCTTGCTCTCTGTCTGTGTGTCTGTGTTTGAGGGTGTGAGGATCTGTTTGTGTCTATGTGTGCGTGGGGTTGTGTATGGGGTGGGGAGTGGGTGAGAGTCTGTGAGGGTGTGTTTGTGTGAATGTGTCTGTGTGTGTGAGACTATGTGTTTGTGTGTGTGCACGCATGAATGTGTTTGTGTGTTTATGATTGTGTGTGCAAGTGTATGTCTGTGTAACTGATTGTGGGTGTGTGTCTGTGTATGCGACTGTAAGTGTGCAAGTGAGTGTGTGTCTGTGTGAGAGAATATGTGTGTTTATACATGTGGGTGACAGTCTTTTGTGTGTCTCTTTGTATGCAAGTGCATGTGTACTTGTCTGTGTGTGTCTCCGAGACTGCGTTTGTGTGCATGAATATGGCTGAGTGCGTGTGAGGGTGTTTGTCTATGCGAGTGTATGTGTGTGAGTGAGTGTGTGTGAATGTGCACTTCTGAATGTGGGTGAAAGTGTGTATGTGACCGTCTATGTAAGTGTGTGTGTGATTGTGTGTGTCTGTGTGAGATTCATATTATAAAGCAGCTGCATATGCCACCACCTGTTGTTGTTAACAATTTCCAGAAATAACTGAGATATCAGTCAGTTTCTGTGTGTTTATTGTGCTTTAGGGAAGGGTTACTAGTTTCACCAGAGTCAACAATGATATACGAAAGTAAAACTCTCCTTGACAATTCTGTTGGAGCTTTATTTGATGTTTGTGGCTGGCAGATAAACAAGGGGCAAGACTGGAGGTATTGCCTTTGGATTCCAACTCAGCTGGTCTCTCTGTATCGCCATAACCTACAAGAGAGCAGACCAAGAGCTGGAAAATGGGAATAGATTGCAGAGCTCTTCCCTTCTGGGTCAGCACACAGACAATGTGAATGAAAGCTGTAAGGAAGTTAAAATAAATTCTCTCCTATATATTGTTTGTGTTCTCAATGCTTTTCTTTTCTAGGGCAAAGAATCCGTGTGAGGAATTGAGAAAAATATCTTAGAAACATAATTAATAAAAATCTCTGGCAAAATCCAATGTGTCGGGTTAAACATAGACAATGTATTGCAGAGGAGTTACAGAGTACATCAAGGTTTATCTACTCCCATTCTGAATGCGATTACACTCTGATAACTGAACCGAATGTGCACATTACATACTGAAATAATCCCCAACTACCATCTCCAGCCAATATCTCCAATGGGGATTGAGGAGAGAGCTCATGTACATGGTCAGGTGGTAAAGCAGCGAATGGACGACCCGAGAGAACTGTGCACCCGGATTCAAACTTCAATCCCTTTCAACGTTGTTCAATAAGCAGTCTTCATCAACCTGTTTCCAGAATCATCTTTGCAGGAGCTGAACCTTTCTGACAGTGGCAAAGAGCAGCACCTGTAGTGGCCGTGAGCTGCCAGCGGAGGATGGGCTTGTATCACTTTAATCACAAGACAGAGATTCACATTTGAGAAGAGGCTTTGACCCTTTTAACCCCAAAGCCCTGTATATACACAGCAAATCTGAAAGTTTCGAGGACAGGGTTAAAACAGTAAAGTTGTGTGTGTGTGATTCTGATGTTGTCCAGCAGGGGTTCGGAACAGTGAAGGTGAGTGTGGTAAACCCGAGCTCCATTGCAGGTTGATATAATATCTCAGCGTTTTGAACTTTTTATACCTGGTGAAATTTGCACCAATGTCTCCTTTGTTGTGTCCGGTCCTTGTTTAGCTGAAAATGACTTGTTAACCTATACCTTCCTCCACCTGCACGCGTAAAATCCAGTGCCTCAGTTGTTGCTGCTGCAATGGCGGTTCTGTCATTAACATTAAACCTCCCTGCTCTCTGTCTGTGTGTCTGTGTTTGAGGGTGTGAGGATCCGTTTGTGTCTATGTGTGCGTGAGGTTGTGTGTGGGGTGGGGGGTGGGTGAGAGTCTGTGAGGGTGTGTTTATGTGAATGTGTCTGTGTGTGTAGACTATGTGTTTGTGTGTGTGCACGCATGAATGTGTTTGTGTATTTATGATTGTGTGTGTCTGTGTATCTGATTGTGGGTGAGAGTGTCTGTGTATGCGACAGTAAGTGTGCAAGTGAATGTGTGTCTGTGTGAGAGAGTATGTGTTTTTATACATGTGGTTGACTGTCTTTTGTGCGTCTCTTTGTATGCAAGTGCATGTGTGCTTGTCTGTGTGTGTCTCCGAGACTGTGTGTGTGTGCATGAATATGGCTGAGTGCAGGTGAGGGTGTTTGTCTATGCGAGTGTATGTGTGTGAGTAAGTGTGTGTGAATGTGCACTTCTGAATGTGAGTGAAAGTGTGTATGTGTCCGTCTATGTAAGTGTGGGTGTGATTGATTGTGTCTGTGTGAGATTCATATTATAAAGCAGCTGCACATACCACTTTGGAACAGAATCACGTTACCTACCCTGTGCCCTGTTATTGTTAACGATTTCCAGAAAAAACTGAGCTATCATTCAGCCTCTGTATGTTTACTGTGCTTTGGGGAAGGGCTACTAGTATCACCAGAGTCAACACTGATATATGGAAAGTAAAACTTTCCTTGGCAATTCTGTTGTAGTTTTATTTGATATTTGTGGCTGGCAGATAAATAAGGGGCAGGAGTGGAGGTAGTGCATTTGGATTCCAACTCAGCTGGTCTCTCTCTGTGTCACCGAAAGCTACAGGGGTGCAGATCAAGAGCTGCGAAATGGGAATAGATTGAAGAGCTCTTCACTTGTGGGCCAGCACGGACACAAGGTGAATAAAGGCTCCTAGGAAGTGAACATAAATTCTCTCCAATATATTGTTTGTGTTTTTAATGCATTTCCTTTTACTAGGGCAAAGAATCCGTGTGAGGAATTGAGAAAAATATCTTGGAAACATAATTAATAAAAATCTCCAGCAAAATCCAATGTGTCGGTTTAACCATTGACAAAGTATTGCTGTGGAGTTACAGAGTAGAGCAAAGGTGATCTACTCGCATTCTGAAAGGGATTATAGTCTGATAACTGAACCGAATGTGCACTTTGCAGACTGAAATAATCCCCAACTACCATCTCCAGCCAATATCTCCAATGGGGATTGAGGAGAGAGCTCATGTACAGGGTCAGGTGGTAAAACAGCGAATGGACCACCCGAGAGAACTGTGCACCCTGCTGCAAACTTCAATCCCTTACAACGTCGTTCAATATTCACTCTTCATCAACATGTTTCCAGAAGCAGCCATGCAGGAGCTGAACTTATCTGTTAGTGGCAAAGAGCAGCGCCTGTAGTGGCAATGAGATGCCACCAGACAGCGGGCTTGTATCACTTTAATCACAAGACAGAAATTAACATTTGAGAAGAGGCTTTGACACTTTTATCCCCAAAGCCCTGTATATACACAGCAAATTTGAAAGTTTCGAGCACAGGGTTAGAACAGTAAAGGTGTGTGTGTGTGTGTGATTCTGATATTATCCAGCAGGGGTTTGGAACAGTGAAGGTGAGTATCATAAACCAGAGCTCCACTGTAGGTTGATATGATATCGCTGCGTTTTGAACTTTTTGTACCTGGGGAAATTTGCACCAGTGCCCCATTCGTTATGTCCGTTCCTTGTTAACCTGATTAATATTGAGAATGATTTGTTAAACTATACCTTCCTCCACCTGCAGGCGTAAAATCTGTCTCTGTTGTTGCTGCTGCAATGGCGGCTCCCTCATTAACATTAACCCTTCCTGCTCTCTGTCTGTGTGTTTGTGTGTGTGTTTCAGGGTGTGAGGATGTGTTTGTGTCTATGTGTGCGTGAGGGTGTGTGTGGGGGGGTGGGTGAAAGTCTGTGAGGGTGTGTTTGTGTGAATGTTTCTGTGTGTGAGAGGCTATGTGTTTGTGTAAGTGTACGCATGAATGTATGTGTCTGTGTATGATTGTGTGTGCAAGTGTGTGTCTGTGTATTTGATGGTGGTTGAGGGTGTCTGTGTATGCGACTGCAAGTGTGCAAGTGAGTGTGTTTGTGTGAAAGATTATGTGCGTGTTTATACATGTGGGTGACTGTGTTTTGTGTGTCTCTTTGTAGCAAGTGCATGTGTGCTTGTCTGTGTGTGTCTCCGAGACTGAGTATGTGTGCACGAATATGGCTGAGTGCGTGTGATGGTGTTTGTGTATACGAGTGTATGTGCGTGAGTGGGTGCGAATGTGTACTTATGAATGTGGGTGAAAGTGTGTATGTGTCCTTCTATCTAAGTGTGTGTGTGATTGAGTGTGTCTCTGTGAGATTGATATATAAAGCAGCAGCACATGCCACCTTTGGAATAGAATCACGTTACCCACCGTGCGCCCTGTTGTTGTTAACAATTTCCAGAAATAACTGAGATATCATTCAGCCTCTGTGTGTTTATTGTGCTTTGGGGAAGGGTCACCAAAGTCAACAATGATTTATGAAAGTAAAACTTTCCTTGACAATTCTGTTGGAGATTTATTTGATGTTTATGGCTGGCAGATAAAAAAGGGGCAAGAGGGGAGGTAATGCATTTGGAATCCAACTCAGCTGGTCTCTCTCTGTGTCACCAAAAACTACAGGGATGCAGACTAAGAGCTGGAAAATGGGAATAGATTACGGAGCTCTTCATTTCTGGGCCAGCACGGAGACAATATGAATAAAAGCTGTAAGGAAGTTAAAATAAAAGACCCCAGTTCAGTTGCTTGAGGCTCTGGGAACCTCTTGAAATATAAAGTTCAGCTTCTAAATCCACCACCAACAAGAACCATTCCCTCTGCAGAGCAGCTTCACTCTCCATTCCCACCCTGTATACCACCTTGTTCAGAGTAAATGTGCGCCCAGGTACTTTAAACCCTGAGATGTTTACAGCAAAACTATCCCTGGGTCACATTTAATAATTGTTTTGGGGTCAGACATCAGTTACATCATCAATTACACTCCCAACCAGAGCGCTAGGGATATATTTGCATTGTCACATTTAGCAATAAAAAACAGAAAGTTTCAACTCTGCTTCTATTATTCTTCTAAGAATTTACCTGGGTTGACTAGAGTGAGATTGAAATTAGCCCTCCCTGCTCTCTGGCTGTCTCTGTCTGTGTGTGTCTGTGTGTGTGTGAAGGTGTGCTTGTGTGAATGTGTGTGTAAGTCTGTGTGTTTGTTTGTGTGTGTTTGTCTGCGTGAGAGAATGTGTATGTATGAATCCGTGTGTGGATGCATGTGTTTGCCAGTGTGTGTCTGTGTATTTGTTTGTGTATCTGGTTGTGGGTGAGGGTGTCTGTGTATGAGACTGTAAGTGTGCAAGTGATTGTGTGTCGGTGTGCAATTTGCCGTGTGAATGTGTCTGAGAGAGAGAGAGAAAGATTGTGTTTGTGTGTGTGTTTGTGTGCGCGTGTGATTATGAGAGCACCCTGCCAAATGATATTGCTGCAGGCCACGTCTGTGCCAACACTTCGCTTGTGCACATTAGCCCAAACCCAGCACTCTCCTCATGACTCTGAGAGTTAATTCTCTTATACTATACCTCCTCGCAAATGTGAGCAGCTGAACTGCTTACAACCCATTGGCTGAGGCTGGCGAATTTAGAAATTCACAACCGTTAACACAAGGAGAAGAAGAGGATTCCGTTTAAAACGTCAACCCTGTTCTGACATTCAATGAGATCATGACTGTTCTCTTCTGACTAACAAAAATCTATCAACCTCACTTTTAAGATTTAACAAATGACTTAGCATCAATTGTCGTATGCAATTAGTTTTTATTGCCAGATATTTGGTGCACAAGAGTAAATCTTGCTGCGATGATACAGGGATTAGAAAGAAAATGGCCAGTGTTAAGAAAGATAAAACGCCTGACTGATGTTTACTTTTCTATTTGTTTTACTGACTCCAGAGAGAGAAAGAGAGAGAGAGAGAGAGAGAGAGAGACAAAGAGAGGCCAATAACCAGGGAACATCAATTATTAATAGGGACATTGATTACAAGAGCAAGGGGTTTTATGTTTAATTTGTATCAGACACGAGTTAGGCATCAGCTCGAGTATTGTGCCCTGTTCTGGGTGTCACACTTTAGGAAGGGTGTGAAGCCACTGTGCAGTGTGCAGAAAAGATTCACGAGCATGGTTGCAGGGATGAGGAACTTCAGCTGTGGACATAGATTGGAGTAGATGGGAGTGTTTTCCTTGCAGAAAAGATGGATAAGTGGAGACTTGATAACGGAATACAAGATCCTTGTGGGGGTTTTATATTTTGTATTCTGCATCCACAATGTAAAGAGTATTTGGGAGCACTTGTTACAAGATACAGATGGAAAAGTTCATTCTGCTAAACACAGCTCATCCACCCGGGAGGGTTCTGTCCTCCTCAATCATCAGGGCAACAATTCTTTCTTAAACAATTTCAGGGAGTTTCACAGACACAATCTCCCAAACCCAAAATCACTGTACCCAGAAAACGATACTCAATGCTCTTCGTTCAGTATGTGACAGAGCTCCTGACATCAGTCCTCAACGTATTACTTCTCATTCCTACTGGGAACAGGAATTTCGAGTACGATGAGGCCATTCAGCCCCTCGAGCCTGTTTCCCCATTCTAATAGATCGCGTGCGATCTGTTCCTGAACTCCACCTAAGAGCTTTCACTCCAGATCCCTTAATCCCCTCACCTGAATAAAACAAATTAACCGCAGCATTAACTGCTTTTTTGGAGAAGACAGTTGAAGATGTCCACTCAGCTTTGTGTGAGGAATTGCTTCCTGAAATCAGTCCTGAGCGGCCTCGCTCTGATTTGAAGGTTTATTCCCTTTGTTCTGGACGCCCTGACTACTTCCACCAGAAGTAATAGCTTCTGTCTATCCACCCAATCGAAATCTTTCATAATCTTAAACACCTCGGTTCGATCACCCCTTAGTCTTCTTAACTGGAATAATGGAAAATTAGCCTATCCACCCTGTACTCGTAAGTTAACCCTCTAAGCCCCTGTGAACATAAGTTTGCGTTATGTAAGCAGATAACAAAATCTAGTTGCACTTTAAGAAGAGTGCGAGAGATCACTTAAATCTCCAAAAGATTTCTTGGAAACGTTCACGGAGATGGATTTGGAACAATTGTTTGATTGGAACTGCCATTGCTGCTGTTGAATCTGATCCTGTTGTACCTGCCGTTTCTGGAGTAATCAGAATGGGAACATTGAGAATGATGTGACTCTGATCGGTAATTCAGTCTAACCAGGTGTGGTGTAAGCTGTGGTGTAACCCTTTTTGCTTAGAACGAAATATCTTGTTAGTTGTTTAGAGGTGTGGAACTCGATTATTGATGAAAAAAGGAGAATTTTTATTTAAGCTTTTCTTTCTGAACTCATCCTTGAAATTCACAAGAAAATAGTAATTTCTGGGGAAGCTACCTGTTTATACAGTGCGAGAAGGAAGTGTTGGTTGTTTGGCAAGTGGACTCTGTTTGGTAGAGGCGTTCCAATGTCGAATGCATTGGTTCAAATTAACCAGGAGCTAAATGCCAAGCCGGGTATCTCATAAATATCAGCAACAGGTGAAGCTAGCTGTTCAACGTTGTTGTTATGCACTAGCAACACGAGTCGTATTCGCCATTAATAGGAAGCTGCCTTCAAACCCAAAAGGCGTTCTGCCTATCACACGAAAGACTAACGTCGGCCATGGATTCCAGTGCCAATGTGATGCTAGGCATCTAGGCCATATATCCCAAAGACTGGCCTATTATATCAAACAGCCTGTCCCTTCTACTTTTCACAATGTGCAAGGTAAGCAAAATACAAAACCAGCCTGTTCTTGCAAATCTCAAAACACAGTGTTCAACGTTAAAACTGGTTCCGTGATGGGACCACCTTTGCTAAATAATCGTCAGGGCGCTAAGAATCATGCTGGCAACCAATTTAAGATAGTCAGTTGAGCTCAGAGTGGGACGTATTTACATGCGCTTGAATCTACGTATATTATTACACATGACCCTATTCTTTGCAGGCAGAAATCACATGTGCACGCAACGTGTCTGTTTCAGCTAAACAAAATAGGTGTCAGCCATTTACCGGTCCATTCCTCATGGCAATATATTGACCAATCAGCGCCAAACTGCCAGGTAAATGTTTCAAATAGTGCTTGGCAGTTAACTGTAAGTCAACATTAACTCTTGCAGTCCCCAAGGCAACGCCTCTACAAATCAGAGCCCACTTGCCAATCAAGCAACATTTTCCTCTCAGGTGGAATTTTTTTACACCCCAGAGATTGTTATTATCATGCGAATTGACCTGATGATTGCAAAGTGAAAAGCTTCGACAAAAGTGTTTCCTTTTTCAGAAACACTCAAATGCCTTGTTGCAACACTCTGCAAACACGGAATTAGGAAAATGCGAATATCTGGAAGGAATAATACCAAATCCCAGCTGGAATGCAATCCACCATCCTCGTTTTTCTATGATGCAATGATATTTGGGTTATCCTGGCAATAGATTAACATCAATTTGTCTACATCAGGCCCAGATATGAGGCGAGAGATTCCCTCAGTGATAAAGAGCTTTGGGTAACATAACTCCACAGTCAACAGTTCTGCCGAAACAGGGCACTGACCCTATGGCATAGGCATGTTAGTTTAAAACTAATATCAATCCAAAACACACTGTACAAAAGTAAAATGGAACCATCACAAGTTTCCTGCATCACTGGCCACTTCCCTCTCGTGTTATTCTCTAATTCTGTAAATGATTGCAAAGTTAAATAGAATTTTGTTTAAAAAGCAGAAAGCTGGAAATCTGTACTAAAAGCTGCTGGGAATCCACATTGGAGACTGGCGGAGATATTCTGCGTGGAATATTATCCTATCATTTGAATAATCAATCGGCAGAGAGGCTGGAGGATATGTTCTGATTTCAGTTTGGGGGCTGAGTGGGATTTGATACAAATTCAATCGATCTAGATTGTGACATGATCGCTGTTAACTGCGTGAAATATCCAGCATTATGCATGTTGCCCCAAGAATGAAGTGACTGTATACTATTACGAAAGCTCAATAAATTCACCTCTTTTGCACCATGATGTGTCGCTTCGCCCCTCTCTGACAGTGGCCACCCGTGTATTAATGGTTTAGCTATGAATTGATGTTTTATACCTGTGTAGATAAGCGAAAATCAATCAGAGGCACATTGAATGACAAATACCCCAATAAGCCAATGCTTCCCCAATATTGCATTACTTCCACAACATGACAATGGATGGACATGGACAATGTACACAAACTAACTATCTGCGCCTCGCCAATGCCGCAATGGCCATGCCATTTTTGCCAATGTTAGACTCATCAAATGGATATATCACAGAAACAATTATTTCAGCTTCTTGTGTCGGTCTCTGAAGGAGGAAATCACATAGTCCACCCGCTTGCCATCCCTGCAATTTCCCTGTAGCCCTAGAAATGATTTATTCTTTCTGTCTTCTCACAATTAACCAATATCCTCATTCGGGACCCTTTCTCCAATAGCAACAGTTTCTCCCTATCCACTGTCTCCTGACCCCTCCTAATGATGAATAAGTCCATCAAATCCCCTCTCTGCCTTCTCTTCTCCCAGGAAAACAGCCCCAGTTTCTCCAATTTAACTTTGTAACTGAAGTCCCTCCGCCTTGGAAACATTTTCAGCAATATAGTCTGCATCTCCTCTAAAGCCGTCACATCCTTCCCAAAGTGTCGTGATCAGAACGGGACACAATCCATCGGCTGAGGCCGAACTCAAACTTTTAATTAGGTTTATTATAACTTTAAACTTTTGTACTCTATGTCCGCACGAACAAGTGTCTGAGTCTCCTCGCGCTTTGCTAACTCATCTGTCAACCTATTCTGTCACCTTCAATGATTTCAACACATATACAAGCAGATGACGCTGTTCCTGGAACACTTTTAGAATCGTATCCTTTATTTTCTATTGTCTCTCCTCATTCTTGCTAACAAATTGATCACTTCACACTTCTGTGCATTTAATTTAATCTGCCACCTGTCAGCCCATTCCGCCAATCTCTCTGTGACTGCTTGCAGTCTAGCAATCTCCTCCTCACAGGTCAGAAAACTTCCACGCTTTGTGTCAAACGCTAAGGTACACCTATGTCTAGGTCTGTAATGCACATCAGGACATGCCCGGGCCCTCAAAGCACAGCCCAGTAGAACGCCAAGCTACACTTTTCTGCAGTCTCAATTAATACCCAATATTTAGCCTTTTTTATGGGACCAACAGGCTGGCCAGTGATTTCAGAATATCTTTATGGAGAGAGATGCACTTATTGATCTCCAGAATTTCTAGAATTTAACATTTAATCTGCGCAAAACTTTCAGTCCCATTGACCTTTTGTCAATCATTCCGCATATCGCTTTGCCGTCTCTCTTCCTCTCAAGCTCAAACTGGATTCGAACAAAAATATCCAACAATTGTTATGTCCTGTAAATCCTGGTTCAGCTGCCGGAAATATTTGAGAGGAAAATTGTCGAGCGGTCTTAGAATCAACCTTGAAAGATCATGGGACATGTCAGTTGGAATCGTTGGAATCAGTGTTGGGGTTGAACTGGGTTACGCCCAGTCTTAAATATAGACAAGTTGTTCGGGTTAAACTTTCGAAATGGTTCAGTTACTCACTTTTCATTGTGGGATCTCATGTCTTGTTCTCTAGAAATGGGAGTCAGTAATTAGTAATTTAAAATTGCGAGAAGGGAATCAGATTGGACAACCAGTTATAAAAATGTCCCTGATAAACATTGATCATGACCTGATCTGCCGCTTTTATGTGTCCCAATTAAAATGAGAATCAAGAGTAGAACTGGGATAGCCGCCGCCATTCTGATAACATTAAGGGTCGGAATGCAGCATCTTGCAGAGACAAAACAATTAGAAACTGCTGCTCGGTCAAATCATTATTTTCTGGAATTCTGTCATGGCAAACGTGACCCAGTTAATAATCTGTGTCTCAAACAGCCAGTGCGACAGGCCGCGGCTTGTGGACACACAGAATAAAATAAATGGAGCAATGTTTTCGAATAGAGATCAATTGACGGACAACACTGTCAGGATTGGTCCAAAATTATAATGAAAGCATCATACCGATGTCTACCTGGAAAGTGAATTGTGGAATAATAGAATAAACCAACACAGAAGGAGGCAGTTCGACTAAACGTAAACAGAATTACCTGGAAAAACTCAGCAGGTCTGGCAGCATCGGCGGAGAAGAAAAGAGTTGACGTTTCGAGTCCTCATGACCCTTCGACTGAGTTCTGAGTTCTGTCGAAGGATCATGAGGACTCGAAACGTCAACTCTTTTCGTCTCCGCCGATGCTGCCAGACCTGCTGAGTTTTTCCAGGTTATTCTGTTTTTGTTTTGAATTTCCAGCATCCGCAGTTTTTTTTGTTTTTAATTCGACTAAACGTGTCTGTTTCAGCTCTTTGGGTAAAGAAAACCCAACATATTTCCCCCAGAATTGGGCACAGTACTCCAGCTGGGGTCTGACCAGATCTTCATAATGTAGGAATTTCTCTTGTATTTTTTGCACTATAATGAAGCCGAGGTTTCGCTCTGATTTTTTAGCGGCCATATCAAGTTGTCCTGCCACATTCTGAGATTAATATCGGTGCGCGATCTTGCTGATGCTTGTGAAACTCGATCAGTTCCTTATTAACCTAATTTCACTGACGTGTCATCACACGAGGTTAATGTAAAATCCGACTGCTGATAACACCAACTGATGTTAATAATAAACTGGATTTTAACAGGAAAATAGAGATTGATAAGGGAGATTCCAGGAAATGAAGAAAGAGACGGGGGAAATGAGCGAGAGTCACGCCGCTTCAGATACTTTGTCGTTCCCAACAATCTTATCTCTTCACAGCTTTTTGTTCATTATCTCATCCTATTTGGAACTAATCTCAAACCTGTTCCTCATCCACTGCCTGAAAGGATGGGAAAAGCAGATTAAGGAATAGCTTCCATGAGGGAAATCGGATTATTAAATGGATTATGATGAACGGGGACGTGTTACAGGATGATTGGGAAAAGGTGGGATTAATTGAATATCCTCTTTATGTGCTGTGTCACTCTATGATTCAAAGATGTCACACAGGAACCTAAGGCGAGCCGAGAAACATTTTACAAGACAAAGCCTCCCTCTCGGACAAAGGACATCACCAATTTATTTTAAAAACTTTGAACGCGCTTTTTACTTTGAGGTAGACAGACATAAACGCATGCAGACATACATATATATAACCTATAAATTGTATATACACAGGAAAACGCACACGCACACATATAAACACACACGCACACACGCACATACTCTGACACACTCACAAATATATATTTTTTCTATCCGTAGTTATCTTTTATTTGGTTGAGGTGTTTAATTCGGAGACTGGAGACTGCAGATTCTTTGAGTCTAGTGAATTCCTGCAATGATTGTTTGAACAGATCACCAGCTCACCTCTCCCTGTCCCTGCTGCTTTGGTGAAGAGCGTGTCGCACTTTTTCTAATATTTCCCTAGAGACGCCAGTCGAAAAATACAAGTACAGAAAGCACAAGTTTTCCAGGTTTCCCTCGACACTATGACGTGACTTCTGATGCTGTTAGTTCCGTTCGCTTCCTTTGCACATGAATCGCTCGGTCCCTCGGTGACCAGGCCTGAAATTTTCCAGAAAATAGCAACCTGCTGGTAAGAAACTCCACTGACCAAACACACCAAGGGGACGGTTTCCCTCAGCTGCAGCTCACCCGGCGGGACAAGCACCCGCAAAGCCGTTTCTTGGTGGAACTGTCTGGAGAGAGATTAATTTGCTCCAAATGTTAATGCTGTGTAATATCTGAATTCTTATGCTCTCTTATCTACAATTAATAGTGTTGTTGCATTCTGTAGAGGTACATAGTTACCCCTACGAGCACAGCAGCAGGAAAGCGACTCATTTATCTGGACATTGCGAATTTCCGGAATCAACACATTTGTGCTGCTGTATTTTTTGGAAATAAACTTACAATCAGCCCCCTGACAGGACTGGCTTTTGATTGGTTTCGGGGCTCCACCCATACGCTGTTTGTATCAGAAATAGAAATACACCGATTCCACTTCGTAAATGCACTGAAAAGTCCACAATCTCTCCGACTTCAACTGTCATTATGATGGGGTTCTGAGACGGAGAGGTCTCGGATTCTGCAACTCGAGGGGGTATTGTTGCATTATCACGATTGAGAGATAGGAAGCAGCCGCTTTGAAACATTTCACTCTTAATTTTAAAAGTCACATCATTGTCTTTAAATATTCTTGGTCAGATTAATACTCCAATTTGATTTTCTTCGCTTTATAAGAGGAACCAGTAAATAAACTCACATGATCAGATCAAACCCCTTCACCTTGTCTCTGGGTTACATTTTCAGCTTAGTAAACACGGATTCTGGTTAATTCTAGTTTAAAATTCTCACCCGCCTCTTACTCACCATAAACCCGCAGTATTTGGAAAATAAGCATCAGAGATAAATATTCCTTTGACATCTTGACGCGGCGTGTTCTCCCTGTTTTCGCTCTCACCAGTTTGTTACCGCAGGCGGAGTGGCCTCAGACTGACTTGAGCTCAGCTCCAGTCAATAGCTCCCCTTTCAGATGCGGTGGAAACCATGACGAGCTATGCTGTGGAAAGTATGACGCCATTTTGAGTGGGTGTCCTGGTGAATATCACTTGCATTTTTCATACTGTGGTCACCGTCTGTGCGTCACAGCGGGCAAGTGGCAGCAGGTCCATAAAGAACTTTACTGGAATGTCGCTCAGAGTGTGGGGGGGCGGGGCTCAAAGATTACTAATTGGATGGATGGATGCTAACTATTGTTGTCAAAGATTGATTCATTCTCGAGATGTCAGAGTCGCTGGAAAGGCCAAGATGCATTAGCGATCACCGATTTTCACTTGAGAAGATGGTGGTGAACTGCCTTCCTGAACCACTGGAGTCCCTGTGGTGTAGGTACACCAACAGTGCTTTCAGTGAGGAAGTTCCAGGATTTTGAATCAGTGATAGTGAAGGACCTGTGATATATTTCCAAGTCAGGGTGGTGATTGACATGGAGAGTAATTTGCAGTGGCTGGTGTTCCCATGTAACTGCTGCACTTGCACTTCAAGTTTGCAGAGGTCGCAGGTTTGGAAAGTAAACGCCAGGAATTCGGAGTGTCGTGTGATAATAATCAATATTATCTATTCTATAAACAAGTTTACAAGAATCGTGAGACATTCTGGTCAACACAGAGACTGGATGAATATTGGATGAAATGTATGTGCATTGATTTTAATTTTAATTGCTATTATCTTATTCAACATGCACAAATTATGCAGAGATATAGATTGGTATTTTAATGCATTAAACATGGTCATTCACTGTACTTATTGAGAATCTAAATGAACGAATCTCTTTCAATTCAGTTCTGTTCCTTAAAATGTCCGTGGACTGTCTTCCTGTCAGTTAAGTCACATTGAATAGGTTTGCGGACTGCCTTGTTCTATTATATAAAGCGCCATTGGGGATTATCATGAATTCAATGCTCTGAGTTCATTGTTGTATTCTAATTACCAATGACTTGATAGATAGGTCCCGTGAAGCGGGAGTTTCAAATAATATTACAAGTTTCACTTTGCATTGCCTTCCAAGCGCGTTTACAACAGTTCAATGGAAAATTATCTGCACAGTTATTACTTTGAAGTTGTTGTTAAGCTCTCTTGATGTTGTAGTTTACAGAGTTACTAGAATTTACATCACAGAAACTGGCAGTATGACCCAATTTCTCGTGCTCGTGTTTATGCTCCGCATGAGCCTCCTCCCACCTCCTCTTCATCTCAGCCCAACAACATTTCCTTCATTCATTTCCCCCGCATTTGTTTATCCAGCTTGCCACTTAACTGCAACACTAAATTAGCCTGGACCAACCCCTGTGCAAGCGGGTTCCACGTTCTCCCCACAGTCTGCGTAGAGTGGTTTCCCCTGAATTCCAGACTGGGTTTATCTCATATTAACGACCTCTTGTTACAGAGGACGAAAGGAACAGAGGAGCAGAATGAGGCCACTGGGCCCTTCGAGCCTGCTTCACCATTCAATAAAATAATGGCTGACCTGGTTGTGGTCTCAACTCCACTTTCCTGTTTGCCGCCCATAGGTCTTCAATCCCTGACCTAACATAAATCTGTCTAACACGGGGCCTTGAATAAATTCAAAGACCCAATCGCGACTACTTTCTGGGGAAGAGAATTGCACAGACCAACAACCCACTGGGTGAAAATAAATCTCGTCATTTCTGCCTTAAATGGAGACCTCTATTTTTAACTATATCCCAAGTTTTGGAGACAACAGGAAACATCCTCCTGATAGCCGCTTTATCAATGCCCCTCAAGAACGTACATATTTCAATAAGATCACCTTTCATTCTTCGAAACCTCAATGGGAATTCTTGAATTTCCAGTCGGATTGATTGATGACCAATATTTTTGAAATCTGCATAATTAGAGCTATCTTACCTACTTCGGACTAAATAAACCATTTTGTAATTTTAAATACCTCGGTCAGGTCACCCCTCAAACTCTCCACACCAGCCCCCACAACACTGTTTGGAGACAGGAGCCCCAGTCAGTCGGTTCATTCGTTCGTAATATATATAAGCTCTTAGATCAGGTATCATCCTTGTGAAACATTAACTATATCTGAATATAGATCATATTTCTAGAACATGCAGAACAAGTGTTATCTAACTGATGTGAGTACATACCTGGTGTATTTTGGAAAACAGGTGGTGAGTACGTGACAGCACTTGGACCTGCGCTAAACAGGAAAACCACAGAGAGTTGTCTACCTCGGCACTATTTACCAACCCCTTTCGTGTATCTATTAATAAACACAGAACACTATTCAGTCGGCACATTACACACCCCCTTCACACCGAGAGACAGAGAGCGAGTTCTCAGAGAGTTTCGGATCGGGGTTCAGATTCTGACCATCAGAAGTCACGGTCAATGAATTTCCTCTCTGTGTGTGCATTGTCCTATCTCTTTCAGGGTAAGATATCTTAACATGTTCAGATAGAGTGGAGGAGAGCGAATAAGGAGAAAATCTTTCTACTGGCAGGAAGGCCGGTAAACAGGGGGAAAAAGGTTAAGGAGAGGAGAGCGTTTCAGGTACATTATTAGTGAAATTTATAATCTCTTGAACAACATAAAATGCACAAAGTCAACGCAAAATAAGAAGAAGCGAAAAGTGTATGAGAGAAAACTTATTTTTTTTGGAATTTTAGATTTAAAGAAGATCTTTTAAGTTTATAACTTCATACAGCTCCCATGTGTGTACCCCAGTGATTAAAAAACATTTACTGGTGAATGGACTCATACTGTTCCTTTGGAAAACCGGGTAAAAACAGTGCAAATACTCACTTAATCAGCCCGATTTTAATTGTGCACGATGCGGGTATGACATTTTCCGATATAGACGATTTTTAATAAATGATTCTGCCTCCTCCATATCAGGGTGTCCTCGCCGGAGGCCGGCTTCGGGTTAGTGGGGTTGAGGTTGCGGGGTGACGGGCTGCATCATAACTTGAAATGACGCTTATTTGTTCTCCCTTGCTCAGTTATTGTGTCTCAGCCCGTCTTGTCCCAGTCTCCCCCGGTTCAGACACTCCCTGCGGGGATTCGCGCTAAACTGAGCTGCTACACGGAGAGCTCTAAAGTTCGGTTCATCTTCTGGTACAGACAGCGGGAGCGAAGCAACAGCAAGCTGGTTTACACAGCGCATAAGGACATCAAAGCAGAGGGGAGGTTTTCCAGCGGGATTTCTGAAAAAGCGGGTAAATATTCACTGATCATTGCGGATACCCGGAGAAATGACACTGGAATATATTACTGTGCAATCCGCAATTCCGAGAACCAGACTTTTATATTCGGAAATGGCTCCCAGTTAGTGGTTACAGGTAAATTTCATCATTATTCCATCGCGTTGGGCATTTCTACAGCAACCATCTGTCTCTGGTCTCAGTTGTTAATGGCATTTCTGTTTCACTTACCAAATTTAGAGGGCTCCCCGACCATATTCCTCCTCACCCCGCCGGAGGATGAGGTCCCTTCGCTGGAAAGGGTCCCGTTGTTGTGTTTGATCAGAGGCTTGTCCCCCGATTCCTTTCCCGTCCGCTGGAATGTTTTCTCGGGGGATTCCGAGGGACAGACCGATTCCGGGACAATTGAGTCGGACGGGACATACACCATCAAGAGTTATACCAGCCTCTCGGCGGAAACTTGGAGCAGCGGCGCTCTCTGTACTTGCGCCGTTCAATTCAACTCCAGTGAAAATCTTCTCAGTGCAAATGTTTCATCTCAGAGAGGTAGCTTTTAACAGTGACAGTTTAAATATCTATTTAATGCTGATGGCAGGCTTTGCAATTTTGTAACTTATAATTGTCCATCTTTGCATGTGTGTCCATGGATCAAAATTTTATCAATGACCTGTCACAGATCTCTCAATCTTTCGGAGTTTTGCTTTCTGACATTTTAACTCTATCTGTTCTGTCTAAGCCAGAACTATGGGTCCTCAGTCACTGAGATAGATTTTTGTACATTAAGGGAATAAGGGACGTGGACAGTGCGGGAATGTAAAGTTGATCTAGATCATTAGCCATGATCTTATTGAATGGCGGGTTACTTTGAGGGGCCGAATTATCTCCTGCTTCTAGTTCTGGTGTTCTTTTATTTGGCTTGGCATATTGACATTTTTGCTTGCCAGTGGCAGACTTGTCAATGTGTAAAATTGAAAGATGTGCACCATTCTGTCTCACCATGTGTGTGCACTATTATCTATTCATCTATCTACTTAACGTCACAATATTTCACTATGCCTTAGTTAAACAATGAATTTTAAGGTATCTTCCCCTTCTGTGTCCCTGTCTGTTTATCTGCCTGCCCATCTCTCTCGCTCTCCATCATTCAATCCATTTGTGTCCTGCTGCAGTGTAAGATATCTGTTTCCATTGTTTGTCTGATCCTCTCTGTCCCTGAAACGCTCTCTACAACTATCATTCTCTTTCCCTTTCTCTCCCAGTCCCTCCCATTGTTTGTCTGTCAATTTCTCCCTGTCTCACGCTCTGTCTTTATCCAGGGATACATAGATTTATCCCTCTATCTATCTCACTCTCTCGCTGTTTATATTGTTTATTTTTATCCTTGTTAAATTGTGCGTTAAAAGAAATCTGTGACATTTATCTATCTTTCTATCTCTCGCTTTGTCTCCATACCTTTCTCTATCTCTCTCTCTGTCTCCATTATTCTCAGTCTCTCTCTCAATTTGCTTTTATCTCTTTTTCTCTCGCTGTCCATTTCCATCCTGTTAAACCGTTTTTTGCTCTCTTCATCCCTGTGTGTGCGTCTATTTATCTCGCTATCCATCTCTCCACCCATTTCTCCATTTCTCAACCATCTCTCCACTGCCTCGCCCTCTCCAATCTCTCTCTTGCTCTCCCCCTCTCTCCCCATCTCACCCAATCCTCCCCTCTCACAATCTCCCTCAGTGCCTCTCTGCCTATGTCCGATCTCTCCCTATCTTCTCCACCCTCCTCTCCGCCCCCATCTCTCTCCAACTCTCAATCTATCCAACTCTCACTTTCTGCCCTATCTACCTTCTCTCCCTCTCTCTCACTCTCTCCCCATCTCCCCCTCTCCTTCTCTCTCCCCAACTTTCCTTTTCTCCACCTTCTCTCCCTCTGTCCCCATACCGCCCTTTCTCACTCTCACACTAATTTCCCCCTTTCTCCCCATCTTTCCACTCTCCCTCTCTACACTAATTTCCCTCTCTTCTCCCCCTTTCCTCTCCTTCTGCATCTCACCTCTCTCCCCCTCTCAACATATTTCTCTCTTTTTTTAACCTAGTTGAAAAGTTTTGTATAAGTGATCTGCTGTCTCGATCACTCTCTGCTCATCCTTCTCCGGCTTAAAATGTCTGTGCTATTAAAATAGTGCTCTATCTATCCCTCTCTGTCAATCTCCCTCTATCTCTCTTTATCCCACCTTATCTCTCTATGCTTCTACTTTTGAATCAATGCTCCATAATATTGTTGCTCCGTCTCTCTCTCTCTTGCTTTTTCTCTCTCTCTATTTCTGTCTCCTATAAACAGTGCTCTATCTACGTCTCTTTCTCTCTCTCTCACTGTTCTATTTTAACAGGGTTCTGTAAGATCTTTGTTGTCTCTTACTACCAATTTCTCCCTCTATCTCTTCTCCCTCTTTCTTTCTCTTCCCACTTTTGTCCTGTATCAGCATTGCTCTATAAGATCACTGCTCTATTTCAGGATAATGAAATATGGAAAAATCTGCTTCCGTTTTCAGGTGAAATCACAAATTCAGGGTTGTCATTTCATTCAATTGTTTAATTAATTTAACAAGATTTCTTTTCAATTATTTTTTTTTTGCAGATTCTCCGCTACCTGCCACGTGCATTTTTCCGCTTTTCGGGAGTTTGTCGTCAGCAGCGCTTCTCCTTCTGGGGCTGATCCTTGTGGCCAGGAGAAGGAGATGTAGGAATCAACAAACAGGTAGTGATTGTTGGGAGACGCTGTAACTCCGCGGCGCTCTCAATACATTCATTTATCAGTTGGTTATTGACATTTTCAGCCGGTTCAGTGTGAAATGTAGCTACTCATGCTCAGTTCAAATTTTACTTTCTACCAGGAAACTTGAACAATGCTCAGGAACTGACAGATTCAAGAGCACACCGACAGAATGAAGAGGTAAAAGAATGAGATTGTTGCAACTCAAGTGGATGCATTTTACTGAATTTGAATCTATGGTTTAAAAGTCATCATTATTGTTGTAAGAGTCAGGAAAACATTGCATCATGGGTACAGTAGGATGGCAGAAACTAGGCTTCAATCCCTCTCGTGGGGAAGATTGAGGGTTAATCTAATTGAGGGGTGTAAGATGATAAAAGGATACGACCGTGTCTGTAGAGGTAAACTATTTGCTCTGCTGTTGGCGTGGGGGGGGGGCGGGGGGGGGGGTGGCGGCGGCGGTGGGGCGGATAGCTACTTGGGGTGGATTGGGATGTGGTGGGCTGGGCAAAACTGGGCTGGGATGGAGTGCAGGCCACAGAGGTTTAAAATTAGAGTCAGGTCATTCAAGGGTGATGTCAGGTAACACTAGTCACACAAAGGCAAGTGGAAACCTGGAACTCTCTCCCCTCAAAAGCTGCTGAGGGTGTGGCTTCAACTGGGAATGACACAATTGGGATTGAAAGATTTCTGCTGGATTAGGGGATTAAGCATTGTGGAACCAAGATGGGTAGAAGGGAGTTATGATATAGACCAGCCATGATCTAATTGAATAAACTGGAGGGGCTGGCTGGCGTCCTTCTATCCCTATGATGATGTATAAAGCAAAATATTATTGATGCTGGAAATCTGGAACATAAAGAAAAATAGCTGGAAATCCTCAGCAGGTCTGACAGCATCTGTGGTGAGTAATATAGTTAACGTTTTCAGTCCTTATGACTCTTCATCAGAACTAAAGAAATGTAGAAACGCCGTGAAATATATGCATTTCCGTACGATGATGTTGTTTGCTATATTAATAGATTCTGTAATTATTTTTCTCCACAGACATTTTATGCCCGCTTGGCGTTTAAGGAGGATCGCACACTCTAATCGGAGAGGAAAAAGGGAGAGAGCTTACAGTCCGATTACTAAGCATGATGTGTTGTAGAAGGTCCTGTGTTGAGCGGGGCAGTCCGAAACTCCAACAGGTGCAAATTCAGGCGCATTTTCGATGTAATTTCATGATACCGACCAAAGCAGGAACTGAATAACCTGTTAATGCCCGCTTTTCCAACTATGAAATATCGCCTGCAGTTCACGCCACCCTCTCCAGAATTCTGTTATTAGGTATTAGCGTTTATTATTGAATTATGCAACTTTATGCAGTATGTGAACAATATATTGTTCAACTAGTTCTTACAATTTATCTGTGCTCGAGTTAACTACATATTAAAAGAGATTTGGAAATCAATGACTGCTCTGTGATTCGAATTGTTTTGATAATTCACGCCAGATGCACCCAGGGTATCTCTGAGACCAAATTACAAAGTCATTTATCGAGCGAATGTAAATGTATAGAAGTTTAGAACGGACAGGAAATGCATTGGGATTTAGGCTGCATTGATATGAAATCAGCAGTGTTAGTGGACCCCTAGCCTACGCTGGTTGTGACCCAGGAGTGACCAATATTACATTTAATTGTGAAAGAAGAATAATTACAATCCATCCACCTCTTTGATAATACAGTTGAGTGGGTTTACCGACTTAACTCACTATTTCGCCGACATTTAAAGCACAGAAGGTGGCTATTTGGCCCTTCACCCGGAGCCAGCTCTTTGAATGTGCACTTTTGTCCCACGCCCCAGCTGTCTCCTCATGACCCGTAGAATTAGTCCTCTTGTAAGGCACCTCCCACTATCCCGCTCACAGCACAACTCATCCGCTGCAACTGAAAATGGCTTGCTGGCGATGTTAATAATTCACAAGCGTGTACAAAATTCTCACCTCACATCATAAGATCATAAGACCATAAGACAGGAGCAGAAATTAGGCCAATCAGCCCATCGAGTCTGCTCTGCCATTCAATCATGGCTGATACGTTTCTCGACCCCATTCTCACGCCTTCTCCCTGTACCCTTTGATCCCCTTACCAATCAAGAACCTATCTACCTCGGTCTCAAATACATTCAATGACCTGGCCTCCACAGACTTCTGTGGCAATTAATTCCATTGATTCACCACTCTCTGGCTAAAGAAGTTTCTCCTCATCTCTGTTCTAAAAGATATTCCCTTTAACCTGAGGCTGTGCCCTCGGGTCCTATTCTCTCCCACTAATGGAAACATCTTCCCCACGTCCTCTCTATCCAGGCCTCTCAGTATTCTGTAAGTTTCAATCAGATCCCCCCTCATCCTTCTAACATCCATCGAGTATATACCAAGAGTCTTCAAACCTTCCTCATATGTTAAACCTTTCATTCCTGGGATCATTCTCGTGAACCTCCTCTGGACCCTCTCCAGGGCCATCAATTCCTTCCTGAGATACGGGAACAAACATTGCTCACAATATTCTAAATGTGGTCTGACGAGAGCCTTATACAGCCTAAGCAGCACATCCCTGCTTTTATATTCTAGTCATCTCTAAATAAATGCCAACATTGCATTTGCCTTCCTAACTACCGACTCAATCTGCAAGTTAACTTAAGAGAATCATGGATTACGAATCCCAAGTCCCTTTGCACTCCAGATTTCTGAATGCTCTCCCCATTTATAAAATAGTCCATGGCTTTATTCATCTTACCAAAGTGCATAACCTCACACTTCCCCACATTGCATTCCATCTGCCATTTCTTTGCCCATTCTCCTAACCTGTCCAAATCCTTCTGCAGCCTACCTATCTCCTCAATACTACCTGTCCCTCCACCTACTTTTGTATCATCTGCAAATTTAGCCAGGATGCCCTCAGTTCATCCATCTAGATCATTAACGTATACAGTGAAAATGTTTGGTCCCAACACAGACCCCTGCGGAACTCCACTAGTCACCGGCCACCATCCTGAGAAGGACCCCCTTATCCCCACTCTCTGCCTCCTGCCAGACAGCCAATCTTCTATCCATGCTACTACGTTGACGCTAACACCATGGGCTCACCACCTTCGACACCTGTTTGTTCTTTTGTCTGTGAGATCTTTTGGTTATCTCCCCATATTACTGACTGCTTGTCCTAACAAACCGCACCCCCCTCCACCCCCCCCCACCCCCCCCCCCCCCCCCGCCTTAAACCAGCTTATATTTAATTCCTTTCCTATTGTTACTTAGCTCTGTTGAAGGGTCAAGAGGACTCGAAACGTCAACTGTTGTTTTCTCCGCCGATGCTGCCAGACCTGCAGAGTTTTTCTAGGTATTTCTGATTCTGTTTCTGTTTTGGATTTCCAGCATCCGCCATTTTTTGTGTTTATCATATGGGCTCTTATCTTACTGAGCAGCCTCCTGTGCAGCACCTTGTCAAAGGACTTCTGGAAGACAAGAAGATAACATCCATTGCCTCTCGTTTGTCTAACCTACTAGCTACCTGCTCAAAGAATTCTAACAGATTTGTCAGGCATGACCTCCCCTAGATGAAACCAAGCTGACTTCGCCTGATTTTACCATGCGATCAGTCAAACGCTAACGTAAGTTTGAGATGATGTTTCTCTGAGATGATGTGATACATTTCCATAACAACTTTAATATCATACGTATTAAAACGTTGGCCTGGAATCCCTTCGTGTGCTGATTACTGGATAGTTTTCATCGCGATTAAACTCTGATCTGCAGAACCCTTTATGATACTTGTCCCAAACAGATCGAAACACTCCCTAATCGCTAATTCTAAAGTAAAGAGACATTGTGTACAGGTATTTCGAGAGTATTTCGGGACAAAAATTACAAGATGCCGTTGGAAAAGGTTTATTTTTTAAGCACAGTTCATACATCGGGCAAGTTTCTGCCCTCCCCAACATGCAGGAAAACAACTGTTTCTTAAAGGAATAAAAATCAGGGGGGTCGCAACCGCTTCACCATTGACCCCACCCAGAGAACCATTCTGTGAGCTGATCACTCTGTGCGTCATCGACCATCAGACATCAGCCCTCCTAGTACCCTGAATGGCTAATCCGACAGGCACATTGGAGAAATAGAAGGCCGTTCAGTTCCTCTCTTGTGTTGGATCTGGAATTCAATCGGATCATGGCTGAAGTTAGGAAACAGAGATAGTTTAAGCAAGTTGCATGTGTGTTTGGGTGTGTTAAGAATACGCTATACGTTTAGTTCGCTTTTTCATTCATAATTTTTCCTATTTGTGGATTGAAAAGTGCAAACTGGCATCTAGTTCCATATTTTATAGGAGGCAGCAGGCCTAAAACTCTCTTTGTATACCTGCATTTCCAATGGGTTTTATGACTCATGAAGAGAAGGAAAATCAAACACAAGAGTACGAAATGATGGTGCTGTTCCGTCGCAACCGGGATCCAGAGAGGGTGGCCGCACTCACACAGCCACACAAACAGCAACTAAAATATTAGCATCTGATTCCACGTTTCTTCAATCTGTTGTGTTCCTGTTGAGACCAGAATAAATTAATCTGTTCTCGATTAATTAAAAATAACAATGCTAATTAGGAGACTTTTCCTGCCTTCAGGCTAATATCATAAAGAGCAAAGTTGTTGAATTTAGAACCATTGCCTTTTGACCTCAGTTTGACCCAGTCTCGGCTGCGCTCCGCCTGTGACGCGTGTTTACCATGATCTTTAGCATGTTGCCCTTTGCAGCAGAGCCGCGTGTGGTCTCCTAACCTGTAAGCAGGAAACCCTCAGCTAAAACGTGCAACTCGCAGCTTTTTCCAGTGAGTGCATATGTGTGTGCGGCGGTGGTGGGGGGAGTGGTGGGGGCCGCGGGGGGGAGCAGAGTTCCCCCGCCCCCCTGTGTCCCTGGGGCCCATTTTTGTCCCGCGATCAACATCATTAAAGGCATAATTTGTGTCACAAGCGCATTCGTATATGTGGGTCTTGTTCTGCGCAGTCTCCGCTGCCGCACTGTTGTAGCCGCTTCTTCATGGAAAGAATTTTCTCTCTCCCTGCCATAAAAGAACCCAGGGTCTTGTTTTTGTACCTCTCAGTTATTGCATCTCAGGCAGTTTTGTCCCGGTCTCTGGCGGTTCAGATTCTCTCGCTTGGAAGTAGCTGCAAGGTGCACTATGGCACGGCTTAGATGACGGTGCTGGGGAGGAGGAGGGGCGGTGGCGGGGGCGGACCCCTTGTCGAAACCGGACGCACCTGCAACTGGTTTACACCGTGACAGAATATAACCATCTAACAAGTGTACTTTCGGGGGAAGTTAACGGCACATGGAGTCTCTATTCTCTGATCATGTGCCTTTGTATAATTTCTGACCTCTTACTCCATTCTCATGTATCTCATCGTTTCAGTGTTTTGCTTTCTGAATTTTTAAATCTATCTGTCTGTTTAGTGTAAAAGTCAATGGAGGGAAATATGTTATAATGAAATGTCAATGATAAAATTAAAACCTAATTTTCTGTTTACCAATTTCTCTCCCAATTTCTTTAAGTCATCACCTCTACTCCATTGAGTTTCCAGCACGGAAACAGTGCTTTCGGCCCTTTTGCTCGGTGCTGGTATTGCTGCTCCACACGAATCTCTTCCTGCCCGCTCTTCATTTCACCCCATCAACATATTCTATTCGTCCATTCTCACTCATGTCCTTATACAGCTTCACCCATAAATCCATCTCTGCAAGTGACCGCAACCATTCCCTGTGGGAGCGAGTTCCACATTCTCCCAGCTCTCTGGGTTAACAGATTTCTCCTCAATTCCTGCTTGCATTTAAGAGCGATTATCTGAAACTGATCGCTTCGAGTTCTGGGCACCCCAAAAAGTGCAAAGAGCTTGACTACGCCTGCCTGAAAAATCCTTTCATAATCTTGAAGCTCTCGGGTCATTCCTCAGTCATTCATTTTCTTTAGAAAAGAATGCAGCCTGTTCAAACTTTCCCGATGTTACAGCCTCTCACTTTTGAATCATTACAGTGAACCTTTTTTTTTTTCACTTTCCCCCGTTCCTCTATATTATCTTGTATGATATTGATACCAGCATTATTCACAGGACCCTATTTGTTGTCAGGCTAAGTCTTAAAATCCGTTTAATAAAGGCCTTTCTTCCTTTACATGTTTTTTTTTTTATGTAGGGATGTGCAGACTGTGGGCCTGTGATCTTTTTGAGCTTATTATCTTCTGGCACCAATTTCAATGATATTCGTGTCTGCACCTCAGAACCCTCTGTTCCTCTATCCAACTTAAACTCTTATATTCCAATGAGTGTGTAGCCGTCACCCTCGGACAAAGCCTAACCCAAACCCCAAAAGTTAATCTATCTGGCATAATGGTCTCCAAATAGCGTTTGATCCAAGTCAAAGAAGGAAATCGGCCAGCTTGCTATAAACTACTTCGTCTTTCATGTGTGGCTGACACACCCTTAGCATTAATTATTATAAATGGAATTAGTGAGCATTTCCGAATATATGGGTTCATTATGGACAGACAGCACCGATCTGTGAAAGTATTGTCATGCTGAACACATTTAATAGAGGTTTAATTTTCAAGAAGTGTCGGAATGGACAGGTCAATAGAAAGCAATGGATAGAACGTGTATGGATTTATAGCAGGCCTTCAAACGTCTCTCAATATTTTTAATTGAAATAATAACTCGTCCAGTGTGAAAGAGGTGCAGGAAGACGGATATATACACAGATACAGACAAGAGGAAATCACTATCCCTCCTGTTGAGGGTTGGCAGTGCTGCATACCGGTGAGATTTTGGGATAAGTTTGGAATTGATGTAAGATCGAGAGGTGGGTAATGAGAAAAGTTTTGAATGAATTTATCAATTAGTCAGCAGAAACATAGAGACCTTCATTGCCTCAGTCTGTGTCGTACACTATGCTGGATATTGTTGTATTGTTCCATCATCTTATTTTGTTTTAATAAATTTGCCTATGCGTCCATAGTTCACTCCATGGCTTTGTTGTGCTTATCGATATATATATATTTACCCTTCTCAATCTCTCTATCCTTCCAACTATCTATCTATTTGTGTGTCTGTCTGTCTGTCTATCCGTCTGTCTACCTATCTGACGTCCCATCCAACTATTTATTTATTTATCTGACTGTCTGCCTATCTATCTATCTTGTCTAGCTCTCTCCATTATATATATATATAGCTCTCTTTCTGTCTATCTATCTACCTATTTGTCTATCTCTCTATCTAACTATCTATCTTTCTATATGTCTATCGATCAATCAATGTATCAATCCACCTCTCTATCAATTAATAAATCAATCAATCTATCTATCTATATATCTATCTATCCATCTGTATATCTATCTATCTATCTACCTATCGATCTATCTATGTCGCTGTCAGTCTGCCTATATACCTATCTAGTCTCTCTCTCTTTCTCTCTCTCTATGTATCTATCTTTCTAGCCAATCTATCCATCTATCGACTGAAGCATCCTACTATTGTAAAAAAAAAACGAAGAGCTACCCGACAGAAGTTTGGGAACAAAATGTAAAGCTGGCATATGTGCTCCCGGACTAAAGGAGAAATATTTGCAACGCTGCCAGATTTTGTGCTTCCAAATGCCCATTTGAAGACAATTTCTACTTCCCTTCGCCATATAGCTTTCATTTTGCTTGCAATCCAGTCCGATGCCCGATCAGAGGAAGCTGCCACACTGTTCTGTGTTTCCTCATTCAGTCTCTTAATAGGATCCTTAGCTATGGAACTGCCAACTGTGGGCAATGTTAGGTATCCCTCGCCATTCCCCTACAATTACACTGCCTGTGTATGGTGTGTACACATGTGCTTCATCCACTTCCTCAGGGGAGGCCCAAGAATCTTCTTGGGTTGGGTCATGTCCTTGGCCCCCTTGATGATTTTTAATGTATGGATTCCACCATGTCAGAGAACATAATAAAGCGAGTGTTGAGTTACAGCAAATATACCAGCCACAAATCTTACCTTGTCCAGTGATCCCACGTTTTCGCCTTGTTCTCAAATTGCATGTTCAACACTGAGGCTGTGTCAATATTTAATCGATAAGTACGCTAGCTAACGCAAAACTGTCTATTTCAGTCCAGAAAGCAACCGAATTGCTTCGGACAGCCTTTCAACTCCCATCACGGGTCAAGTTACGAAATGCCCTGCTCATCCCGGAACTCAGCGTCCTGCCCTTTCCCCGAATCCATACACTGACCACTGACTGCTGCCTCCGAAAAGTTGTCTGCTCTTATCCCGTTTGCCACAAACGTGATCCAGAGTTCACTACCTCGATGTTTAGTTTCGACAGCGCTCTTCCTGCTAATTGGCCCACTTCTTCCTCAAGCAGCATCTATCCCTAATGATATTGCGCAAATCATTAACAGAACAAAGACAAACTTCTAGGACATGTACCGCACGGGGTTAGATACAGAGCAATGACCCATCTACACTGCCCCATCAAACACCCGAGAGTAGGTACAGTAGAGGTTAGATACAGAGTAAATTCCCTTGGACAATGCCCCATAGAAGATCAATATGCTCGGTACCACACGGGTTAGATATATAATTCAGCTCCCAGTACACTGTCCCCTGGAAAAGCCCAGGACAATTACAGCACGCTTGAAACACAGAATGAAGCAACTGCAATATTATCCCATAAACGTTCACACGTATGGTCAGGCAGAACTACAGTATTAGTTAAGACTGACTTTATAATGCCATATAGACAATCCTAGATGAAGTACGACTTCACGGTTGACACTTCCTGGTTCGGTGCTCCAGTGCGGTGAGGAGGACATCGTAACAGGCTTTATCGGCAACTAGGTCCAATCTTGGATCCAGGGGGTGTGTACAATGCCTGGCAAAGAAAACAAGTTCTCATGACTGAGTCCTATTGCCCAAAGAGAGATCTTTGAGATAATTTTTATGTTGATGTCTGACTGTGTTTAGTGGACCCGAGTGGGGCTGGAATCACTTTTGCTCCTGCTGATCAATAATAAGTGATGAAAAGACATGCCATTTCTCCATAGCTATCCTCAGCTCCTTTCCACTCCTGCAAATCTGAGGTGTAGAAATCATAATTGGCCAATGAAAAGTGGTAAACTGGGTTACAATAGAATTTGCCAGCCTTATTAAAATAATGAATATGCCATAATGCTTCCTGCATGCAGCCTGCTACTTGTCCCCTCTCCCTACTCTGCGAAACATTGAAGTGAGCCAGCTGAAGGAGATTTCAGGATGTTTTTGAGACTTCCTGCCATCGGACCAGGCCACCATGTTTACTGCCTGGTTCTCGGAGAATGTTTTGTCAATAATGTGCAGTGTTTTCCCCTTGCTTTTTTTTTACAGTTAATTTAGTAGAGATTATGACCCTGTCCAGCAGAATGTGTGGCCTCCATCTGCACCACGTTCTACCTTGTGGCCATGGCAACGGCGGATCTACTGGTCATTATCACCGAGATCATACTCTTTCAGATCATTTTTTTAATAATCCCCCATGAGCTTCCTGAACATCACCACTGTGTATGTTATTCACGCTGTCCTGATTGGTGCAGCAAGAGAATGTTCTGTTTGATTCACCGTCACTTTCTCCTTTGATAGATATGTGGCTATCTGTTGCAGCCATGTGAAACTGAAATATTGCGATAAAACCGCAGTTGCATCTCGAGCAACAACCAGCATTCTATTCTGTTTTTAAAAATGTTCCTGCCTAATTTACATATGAAGTTGGAAAGACAATCGACAACGTGCTGTTCTTTTGTATGATGAAGACAAGTTATTTCACTGAGCCCGGGTGGGTTGGTTTGACTTGTTTGATATGTTTTTAACCACATTGTTCGAATTCGTTTTAATTCTGCTTTTAAACGTTCTGACAGCCAAATATGTTTTAGTCGGCAGTCGAGTTGTAATGGACTGAGAGGCCAGAGAAAGGGAAATTCTCCCAGTGATTCAGAGCAGGAGAGCAGTAGGAAGTCTGTGATTTTACTCTTCACCATACCTGGCAGTTTCTTACTTCTGTGCTTGACACATAGAATCGTTGTTTTTTATATTATGTCATAACAGGGTCTGATCCCAATAATTCTGTCGGGTCTTTATATAACATTCGAAAAGTTGGATACATGCTGGTGGATTTAATTTGCTGCATGCACTCATTACTTAAGGGGTGACTCATTCTAAGTTTAGGCAGCAGTTAAAGAGTGCGCTGAAATATCCGGTTATATTAATTATTCAATCCATTAATAAACAAAATAACTAAGAGCTGGTGTGGATCTGTGTCAAGAACAAAAATAGCTGGAAAAACTCAGCAGATCTGACAGCAGCTGTGGAGAAGCAGACCGAGTTAACGTTTCAAGTCCGCCCGACTCTTCATCAGAATCTTCTTCTCCACAGATGCTGTCTGGCCTGTTGAGTTTTTCCAACTATCTTTGTTTTTGTTGTGGATCCAAGCGTTGCTATCCATCAAGATAATAAAGGGCAGCAGACAGATGGGAACACCACCACCTGGGAGTTCCCCTCCAAGCCATTCACGATATGCACTTGAAAATATATCACCGTTCTTTCACAGTAACTCAGTAAAAATCCTGGAACTGCCTCCCCAACAGCGGTGAAAATTGATGAGGCACCGAGAGCAACTGATTTAGGTGTGGGTCGTGTGGTGGGTGGAATTGATTGAATACGTGGACATCCTAATTTTACCATGCAAATCTACCTGGCGTGTCACTGCAAGGAGGCTCTGCTCACGCTGCTTCCAAACCACTGCTCCTCAGGTGTAAAAAAGGGTAGAGGGCAGTGACGGAGAAGCTTCATCAGACGCTCACTCTGCTCCCACCGGGGAACCTGATTGATGAACTGAATGAACCAATTCATATCCAAAAGAAAAACAGAATTACCCGGAAAAACTCAGCAGGTCTGGCAGCATCGGCAGAGAAGAAAAGAGTTGAGTTTCGAGTCCTCATGATCCTTCGACACAACTTAAGTTCGAGTCCAAGAAAGAGTTGCAATATAAGCTGGTTTAAGGTGTGTGTGTGGTGGTCGTGGTGGGGGGTGGGGGTGGGGGGGGGGGTGGGGTGGGTGGGTGGTGGGGGTGGTGGCGGAGAGAGAGAGAGAGAGAGAGAGAAGTGGAGGGGGTTGGTGTGGTTGTAGGGACAAACAAGCAGTGAAAGAAGCACATCATCAAAAGATGTCACCAACAATAGAACAAAAGAACACATAGGTGTTAAAGTTGGTGATATTATCTAAACGAATGCGCTAATTAAGAATGGATGTGGGGCACTCAAGGAATAGCTCTAGTGGGGTTGGGGAGAGCATAAAAGATTTAAAAATATTTAAAAATAATGGAAATATGTGGGAAAAGAAAAATCTATATAATTTATTGGAAAAATCAAGAGGAAGGGGGAAACAGAAAACGGATGGGGATGGAGGAGCGAGCTCAAGACCTAAAGTTGTTAAATTCAATATTCAGTCCGGAAGGCTGTAAAGTGCCTGGACGGAAGATGAGGTGTTGTTCCTCCAGTTTGCGTTGGGCTTCACTGGAACAATGCAGCAAGCCAAGGACAGACATATGGGCAAGAGAGCAGGGTGGAGTGCTAAAATGGCAAGCAACAGGGAGGTTTGGGTCATTCTTGCGGACAGACCACAGGTGTTCTGCAAAGCGGATGCCCAGTTTACGTTTGGTCTCTCCAATGTAGAGGAGACCACATTGGGAGCAACGACTGCAGTAGACTAATTTGCGGGAAATGCAAGTGAAATGCTGTTACACTTGAAAGGAGTGTTTGGGACCTTGGATGGTGAGGAGAGAAGAAATGAAGGGGCAGGTGTTGCATCTTTTGCTTGGGCATGGTGTGGTGCCATAGGAGGGGGTTGAGGAGTAGGGGGTGATGGAGGAGTGGACCAGGGTGTCCCAGAGGGAGTGATCCCTACGGAATGCCGATGGGGGGGGGGGGATGAAGGGAAAATGTGTTTGGTGGTGGCATCATGCTGGAGTTGGTGGATGATCCTTTGAATGCGGAGGCTGGTGGTGTGATAAGTGAGGACAAGGGGGAACCCATAATCTTTCTGGGAGGAAGGAGAAGACGTGAGGACGGATGCGCGGGAGATGGGCCGGACACGGTTGAGGGCCCTGTCAACGACCTTGGGTGGAAAACCTCGGTTAAGGAAGAAGGAGGACATGTCAGTGGAACTGTCTTTGAAGGTAGCATCATCGGAACAGATGCGACGGAGGCGAAGGAACTGAGAGAATAGGATGCCATCCTTACAGGAAGCGGGGTGTGAGGAGCTGTAGTCGAGGTAGCTGTGGGAGTCTGTGGGTTTGTAATGGATATTGGTGGACACTCTATCACCAGAGATTGAGACAGAGAGGTCAAGGAAGAGAAGGGAAGTGTCAGAGGTAGACCACGTGAAAATGATGGAGGGGTGGAGATTGGAAGCAAAATTGATAAATTTTTCCAAGTCCCGATGAGATCATGAAGCAGCACCGACGTAATCATCGATGTACCGGAGAAAGAGTTGTGGAAGGGGGCCGGAGTAGGACTGGAACAAGGAATGTTCCACATACCCCATAAAGAGACAGGCATAGCTGGGGCCCATGCGGGTACCCATAGCCACACCTTTTATTTGGAGGAAGTGAGAGGAGTTGAAGGAGAAATTGTTCATTGTGAGAACAAGTTCTGCCAGACGGAGGAGAGTATTGGTGGATGGTGATTGTTCGGGCCTCTGTTCGAGGAAGAAGCTAAGGGCCCTCAGACCATTTTGGTGGGGGATGGAGGTGTAGAGGGATTGGACATCCATGGTGAAGAGGAAGCGGTTGGGATAAGGGAACTGGGAATTGTTGATGTGACGTAAGGTGTCCGAGGAATCACGGATGTAGGTGGGAAGGGACTGGACAAGGGGCGAGAGAAGGGAGTCAAGATAACGAGAAATTAGTTCTGTGGGGCAGGAGCAAGCTGAGACGATCAGTCTACCGGGGCAGTTCTGATTGTGGAATTTGGTTAGGAGATAGAAGTGGCCGTCCGAGGTTGGGCAACTATCAGGTTGGAATCTGTGGGAGGAAGATCCCCAGAGGAGATGTGGTCATATACAATTCATATCAATTTTTAAGAAACCTTATAATGCATCATTAATCTGCTCGTAGACAAGGAATATTAACGAGTCCTTCAGAGACAAATGTAAAATGGTTTGAAATATATAATAACAGATTCAAAAACCTTAATGAGGGATTTGTAGATTTTAGCAGATTACCGTTCTCTGACGCTGTTCACTGGTATTATTTATTCTTCAAAACAAATCAGATAGAGCATCCTATAAGTGTGTTGCCCAAAAGATTGCATAAGATTTTAGTCGTGGATCATTCTCCGAGTGAATCTTATTTACCGATTTTCCACCCATTATCGATACCTGGATGATTCAGGATATCATAAAATGCTCGTTAATTTACACCAGATTACATGGTTTGCAGTGGGGCACGAAATTGTTTTCCCTGGTTTCGAGGTTATAATTATCAGGAAAGATTGAACAGGGTCGGGCTCTTTCCTCTTGAAAATTGCATGCTGTGGGGATGGCCTGATAGATGTCTTTAAAATTATGAATATACTCCCTACGGCAGACGTAAAGAAAATATTCCAACTTGTGGCGGAGACAAGAATTAGGGGCCATCAGTATAAGATAATCACCAGTACTTGCAATCAGGAATGTAGGAGAAATCTCTTTCTTCATACAGTGGTGAGAATGTACAACTCATTGCGACAAGGAGTGGTCGAGGTGAATCGGAGGGATTCATTGATTGGGCAATCAGGAGTGAGAAAGGAATAGAATGATACGTTGACGGGGTGCGATGAAGAAGGGGTCAGAGGAGGGTCGACCTAAGGAGAAACACCACAGAAAAGATGGCTGAAGCTCCGCTAAACCACAGGAGTAATTCTGACACAGAGAGGCAGGAGGGATGACAGATTCCCTAAAATATTAGCATCATCTTCTAGCTTTTTTCCACCTGTTTTTCTTTTTGTTGAAACCACATAAGTTAATGTTGTCTCTGTGAATTAATCAGAACATTCCGATTTAGGGGCGTTTCTCCTCTGTCCACTTGAATTTCATGAGCAATAATGTTGTTCAGTTCAGCTCAATTGCCTGTTGTCCCAAGCCTGTAATGTGCACTGCCTGTGACTCATGTTTTCCAGGATACATAGGGTGTTGCCCTTTGCAGGCAGACCCGTGTGTGATCTCCTAACCTGTAAGCAGGAAACCCTCAGCTAAAATTTACATCGCGCTGATTTTTCCAGTGAGCTATTTTTAAACATTGCAACTCATTTCCGCCAAATGTGTATTTTCACCACGTCTTCCCAGGCCGGGGCTGAGAACAGAAACACCCGAGCGAAGAGCCTGTGCAAATCTCAAAGCAACTGGCCCGGGATCAGAGACTGAGAACTTCTTAATATCCTGTGCGTTGCTGCATCTTGTTACAGGTTTGAGCCATCTTCACACCTCATTCAGGATGGTTTAACCCCAGTGAGATAGTTCAGCCAAGTAGAAAATTATCTCCATACCGATATTCTAAAATATTAGCTTTATGTTTAAGCACTGAGTTATGTCCACCATATCAGAATCGATCACTTGTCAACATTCTCGAATCCATCAGATAAGAACTTAAACCGAGACCCCTTGTCTGCCACTTTTGGGATGCAAAGAATCCCAGGGCCACTATTAGCAGGCAAACGGATGGATTAGGTGGGGGGTGGGGGGGGGAGTGGGGTGCAGTCAGGCGCCGGAGCTCCCCCCTGTCCTTGAGTCCAATATTAACCCTCCATAAACATTTTTATAGTTACCACCTGGCTCATAATCACGTTGTAAATTGTGGGTCTTGCTTTGCGCAGTCACAGCTTCCAATTCTCCCAGGTGACAACAGAGATCGCACTCCTTTGTCTTTGATGCGCCTCTCTTTCCGTCGTGGTCCTGTTATTGTTTCAAATTTAATCCTCAATGTTTGACCCCATTAGCGTAAAATAACCAGTGAATGATCCATTATATATTTCACTGTTCTGGCCGTTTCCTCATAACAAATATTTTCTCTCTCTGCCTGCCATAGCAGAACCCAGCGTGTTGGTGTGACACCTCTCAGTTATTTTATCTCAGGCAGTTTTGTCCCAGACTCCGGCTGTTCAGAGTCTCTCACTTGGGAGTAAAACAGGGTTCATTGTGACACGGCCTGGTTGGTGCTGTTGGGAGGGGGCAGTGGACTGTAAAAACAGAACCACCGGACGCATCTGCAACTGGTTTACACCGTGGCAGAATACAACTCTCAAACCAGTAGATATTCCGGAGAATTTTACGAGAATCTACTCTCTGTTCTCTGAATATTGTGGATGCCCAGGCCAGTGATTCGGGCATGTTTTATTCTGCAGCTACGAAGCCCAGGGAAATGATCTTTACGTTTGGAAATGTCTCAAAATTGCTCATCACAGACACAAATTAAGATTACTTTACACATTAAATCATCAATATCCAGGAAGCGATCGAATCAACCCGCTCGATCCCATCAAGTTTTCCAATATTCAAACTTTTAACTCCGCCTCCAGCTGAAATTCTCTCGATGTAAATCGTCAGTTTGGTGTGTTTGGCGAAGAGTGTGTGCCCCGAGTCCTTTGCGGTCCACTGGAATATTTCCGGGAGGGAGCCCCAGGGACAGAGAGACCCCACAACAATCGAGCCGCACGCAACCTATGCCATCAGGAATTGCATAATTCTCTGGAAGTAACTTGGAGCAGCGGCGCTCGCTGTACTTGTGTCGATCTAATCAACTCCAGTGAATATCTTCCAAATGAAAGCCTCTCATCTCAGAGAGTTAGCTGAAAACAGTTGCCTTGTGTATTTAATGTATGGACTATTTCTTAGCAATATTTCTTTGTATATTAAATCTCTACCTTTCTATTTGTCCACGTATCATTTTCTCACTGCTTAATACGCTCTCATGCATCTCATCATTTCAGTGTTTAGCTTTCTGAATTTTTAATTCCATCTGTCTATTTTGGAATTAAGGGTATGGAGAGAGGTAAGCTATTTTGACATGATTAAATAAATCCCAATTTTCGTTTACACTTTCTCGATTCCTCTATTTCATTATCTCTATCCCATAGAACTACCAGCACCGAAATATCATAGTCTGTAATTTGGCTCGATACTGGTGTTTCTGCTCCAAAAGCACATCCCACCACCCCTCCTCACCTGACCTCTATCAACATATCCTTCTGTTCCGTTCTCCCTCATGTGTTTATACAGCATCACCCTTTATTCCATCTCTGTAATTCACCTAAACCACTCCCTGTTGGAACGAGCTCCATAATATCCCCGGACCCTGGTTAAAAGGTCTCACCTGAATTCTCGATTGGATTTATTATCGACTACCTAAAATTGATGGCTTCTTGTACTGGTTTCTCTAAGGAAACGCTAATACCTTCTCTATGCCTGCCCGAAAATCCCTTTCATAGTCTTAAAAACATTCACCAGGTCACCTCAAAGTCTACTCTTTTCTCAAAAAAGAAGTTAACCTGTTCATATATCCCTGACTGTAATCACCTCTCAGTTTTCTTATCCTTCCAGTAAAACTTTTCTTCTTTGTGCCTTTCCCTGTGTCTCTATAATCTCTTTATGATATGGAGACCAGAAATGTTCACAGGACTCTAAGTGTGATCAAGCTAAGTTTTGATATAGGGTGAATGTCGCTTTTCTACTTTACATTGCTGGGCTTTTTTTAAAATCATTTTTTTTATCTCCTGTCACTACTTTCAATGACTTTTGTGCCTGTACATAGGCACCCTCTGCTCTGCTACCCGATTGAAAGATTTATTTGAAGTGAATATACAGCCCAAACTATATCACTAGCCTCGCAAAAACCGCAATCTATATCCTTCCTGAAAAACGGTCTCCACATAAGGTTTCACCCATGAAATAATAAAGGAATTCGCTGGATGGCTATAAGATAATTATATTTTGATCCATGGCTGTCAAACGATGAGGAAAATTTATTGTAAATTAATATGGTGAGAACTCATAAATAGACGGGTCCGTGAAGGACAGCCAGCACCAATTTGCGAAAGTGTAGTCATGCTTAACGCATTTAAAAGAGGTCGTTCTTTCTAGAAGTGTCCGAGTGGACAGTTAACCTTTATACAGAGAACAGAACCTGCCTGGGGTTCCAGAAAGTATTGATGCATTTGTATATTATAAATCTATCTATGTAATTCACGCTCGCATCCAATGTGTCTTTCTTTCATTCTATCTATTTAGACATCCATCTATCTATCTGGACATCCATCTATCGATCTAGATAGCCATCTGTCTATCTATACATCCATCTATCAATCCATCCATCTATCCATCCACTTATCCATCCATCTATCCATGCAACTAACCATCCATCTATCTATCAATCTTGTGACCATCCATCCATCCATCTATCTATTAATCTTGTGATCCATCTATCCATCCATCTATCTATCAATCTTGTGATTCATCTATCCATCCATTATCCAACTATCTATCCAATTATCCATCAACATACCCATCTACCTATCTCTCTATCTATCTACCTAGACATCTATCTATGCATCTATCTCGACATCTATCTATCAATCTATCTATCTATCTACCTGTCTACCTATCTATCTATCTGAACATCAATGTATCTATCCAGACATCCATCTATCTTTCTAGACATTTATCTATTTAGGCATCTATCTATCTACGCATCCAACTACCTATCTATCTATCTAGCTATCCATCCATCTAACTAACTATACACCTATCGATATATCCATCTATGCATCTAAGTATCTATGTATCTTTCTATCTATCTATCTATCTATCTATCTAACTATCTATCTATACATTCATCCGTCTCCCTCTCTCTTCCATTCTCTCACACGCTGTCCATGTGACTGTTGCTCTCTATCTAGCCATCAATTTATCTTCAAATTTGAAAATCTTCTTCCCTTATCTAATCATTTTCAAATGTTTTTTAAGCATGCTTGGTTATGTTGGTTACAGTGACAAGACAGACGTTGATTGCCCATTCCGAGCTGTGCTCTATCGGTGGTGCTGTACCTACTTGAACGTTGTGCAAGAGTCAGAAGGCTCGGATTGCTGGATTTCTTCTGAAATACGAGGTCATTTTTAAATTTTTGCTCCCTACCGCCTGCAGCTCCCGCTTTCCGGGAGATCATTTGCGGCGGGTTTCTCTTTCTAGGATGGCTCTTGTGGTCGGGAGAAGGAATCCCAGGGATTGGCCGACAGGGAACGCTTACAGGGAGATGCTGGAGCTCAACGGCGCTCTCAATGCCTCCATGTATCACTGAGTTGTTGGCACCTTCGGCCGTTTGAATGTGAAATGTTGCCATTTCAAGACCAATTAAAATCCAGTTTCTATCAGGAACATGAACTGACACTTTCCAGAGCACGAATACACGACAAGTCGGTAACTATGCGTGAAATTGTTTCCTAACATGTGTAGATACATTTCACTCAATTTTACTCCAAGATTAAAATTCATAGTTACTGCCATATGAGTCCAGGAGGTTTTGGATAGTGCATATTACAAGAGAATATGGTTGATCTGTCCTATAGCCCTGCATCAATCGATGAAAATATAGATAGGAGTTCAACTGAATATCTCAAAATTTGAGACTGATATGTTTTTGTTTGGTAAAGGGGATTAAGTGTTAGGGAACAAAAGCGAGGAGATGGGGTTAAGATGCAGATCAGGAAAGATCCTTTTGAAAGGCAGAACATGCTCAAAGGACTGAATGGCCTCCTGATAATGGTGTGGCTCACGATAATTGTTTGCCTTTTGCTTTACCATCTGTTGTTGCTCGGTTGGCGTTTATTGCGGATCCCACAGTGTGATTGCAAAAGATATTGAGAGCTAAAGTTATGCTTCCGGCCACTGATGCACATTGGAAATTTTCCTCTGTTGTGGACTTATTAAGGGAAAGCCTGGAAGTGTGAGGTTTTCCAAGAGACAGCCATCTCAAATTCTGTTCCCGGCTGAATTCACGTTTATTAATAATAATGAGCAATACATCCCGAAGATTCGTCACCAACTGAAGAGTAAACAAATCTGACAGAGTAGGCTACATTTCAAATTCAACTTGGCTTTCGGGAATCTTAGATTTCTGTTCAGTTACAATCTAGTTTTGCTTTCTTGCCAAGTTGTTTCTAAGTTCATTGTGTATCTTTGTGTCGCGCTTTAGCAGGAATGAGCGCATCAGAGTACAGTTTAGGAATCCATTAAACACGTTTTGACACCCAAGATTGTATTTGGGAATCAGGCTGTTTGATCCTTTAGTGCAGGTATGCTCAGTGAATGTGCAATGGCTGGTTACAGGATATCTTTATTGTCCAGATGTGTGCGGTTCGAAAGTGGCTACAATTCTCCAATAATGATACCATAACTGATAGTTTATGATATTAGGGAAGATTGAACAGTCTGGGCCACTTTTCTCCACAAAACAAAAGATTGAAGGGTTACCTTCTAACGTTGAGGCAGAGAGTCAACGTTTCCATTTGCTGGCAGAGCTATTGTAAAGGACATCAACATTAGATATTCACTAATAATTCCAAAAACGAATTCAGGAATCCTACCAGGAGAAAGGAAAGAAGGCAAAAATGGCAACCAAAGGAAGTGGCCGACTTAAATAGCTAAGATGCACTAAGAGGCAGGTGGATAAATACATAATCAATAAAGCAATATGAAGATATGTTGTTGGGGTGTAGCGGGTGTGGGAGGAGGATCATCTGGAGCAGAAAGACCAGGAAGGAGCAGAGCTAAATGGCCTGCTTCTGTTCTGAATATAGAATACATGAGCAGTGACTGAAAGCCCTTTGCTCTGAACTGTGTACGTCAATAATGGAATTTCGTCTTCACACTAAAATACATTGTTAACTTTGTAAGTGGAATTCAAAGGATGCTTCACGGAGGTCACCTAATATCTTTGCTTTATACCCGCAATATTATAAACATTAACATTAAGAAATAAGGTTTGTGACCATTGCTTTTTAAAGTGCATTTTACAACCTTAAAGAGTGTTATTCACTGAGCAAGCGAAATCCCAGAGGGCAACTTGTCTCACGAGTCATAAGAATAATATGTATATATATTATATATATATATATATATCATAACCTTGACGATTCTTATAGTGAAAGCTTTATGAACAAGAGGAAAAAATCTTAATCGCACAAGATAAAATTTTCAGTTGAAGCAGTCTGACAAGGAATTCTTCTGACATAAACCTTGCTTTTCAGAATTCACAATTAATTCATTTGGAAGCAGGTCCCTTTTGGAGCTCTAACAGTAAAACTCCAGTAATATTACCCAAGGGAAAACCTACTGCTACTTTAGTACTCTATACCACACGACGTCTCACTCTCATCTAGACTGCTGGGGAAATCCGAAAGAAGTACAGAAACAGCCTCCCTCTTGAAAGCAAATACTTCTCTGTGTTGAAATCGGAAGGCTGCTTCAAATTCCATATTTTTCTCGGCACAGAGCTGCTCTAAGGGCATTCCCCCCCACACAGCAATCTCATCTCAACTAAGCATTTCCGTTAATTATCAATTTTCCACTTTCATCCATTGCTCCACTGTCCTAAGCATCCCCTTTAACTCAGGTTTTACGAAGTAAAAAATCCTTCATGCCTCCCTATTGCCTCCACATCCACGTCAAATACAATTTAATTATCTTCCTTTTATTTCTTTATGAAATATTAGCTTCTGAAAAGACAATCTCTTCTTAATACCTCATTCCCCTTTAAAAAAAACAATGTATTTACTTATAATAACTTCACCATAGCCTCTAATTACAAATGCATGCATCCAGCTCCTTTATCTTTCACCTGTAAGTTCCCACAGGCTATCCGTCTTTACTGACATTCCCCAGCTTAATTAGCCATGGACACACACACATACAGACACACACATAATTCTTCATAGAACACCACCATGTCCCCAAAATATATAAAAACAACATCGATCTTCACGTACAAAACTGCACCCTTTCACCTTGTTTCCAGATTTATTAATACATTTTCACAACAAAATGCAATGGATAAAAGCTTCAACAGCTTTCTGAGGGAAAGAGGGCCAGATCTACAATCCACCTTACACAGCAAATCTCGCTCGAAAACGCACTACGCTCACAGTAAATCTCTGACATATAGGTTTAAAGTTCAACGTAAACAAAACGTCACTGTGTAAAAGTGAAATGGAAACATCACAAGTCCCCTGAATCACTGCCTGTGTTCCTCTCCCGCTGTATTATAATTCAGTAAATGAGAAAGCACATCACATCTCAGACAAAGAGACCCACATCTAGCAGCATCTCAATCAAGGCCTGATACTGTCAGTTTAACAGAAATTGTAGTTTGAACCAAATGACATTTAATTATAATTATTTATTAATCAATACAAACCTCTGGTGCATCGTTGTAATCTAAGAATAATTTATTTGATTTACATACGGACATTTAAAAAGAAGTTAACATCCTGTCACTAACCGGACTAAGAAAATCAGCAGATAAATTCCGGAGAAACTAACGAAAGTCCTTAGTCTTTGCTCAATTTTTCTTTCACACTTGAATTACATGATATCGGCAGGATATCCTTAATAATACTCAAAACGACTTCTACATTTAGCAAAATGAACTAGTCTTTGTAAGTTCTGGCCAGTGCACGGGGAAATTTTAATTTTTTGATGGGAGTCTCCTTGGCTCCATGTTTATTTCCACAAGTCTGTTGTTTCTTTGGCGAATCCTGTCTCCACCATAATTCATCAGAGAGAAACCGGCCCGATCCTCATCTACGACCTGCCTTCTTTTTTGATCTGTTATCCAATGCTGTCAAGTCCGGGGAGGCGTAGAGAGGTCCGCCTTGAGTCTGGGAGAGATATCAAACATTAGCAGTAAAAAGTAGTTAAAGGAGAAGTAACATTATCCACCCTCGCTACCACGTTGCATAGAATTATAGAATGATACAGCACAGAAGGAGGCTTTTTGAGACAAATGCGTCTGTGCCAGCTCTTTGAAAGACATACGCAGTTCGTCCAACTGTACCCCTGTCAGCCCCTTACCGCTGACATTATTTTCTCTTTTCATTATGTTTATGATTCCTTCTTGAAAGTTGCTATTGAATGGGTTTCCATTGCCCTCTATATCAAATTGAGGAATTTTTCCGTTCATTTGAATCTGAAAGAATTGCCTGAATTGATGTTTTGCAACCGAGCAACAGCTTGCGCAAAGCAACTGGGAATAACAAGTTTGAATAACCAGTCTATCAATTTCACTTGGATTACTTTCTTGTTAATTGGCCAACCCGATTACTATGTTTCATCATGTGCCATCTACACGATTAAGTAGAGCCCACAGAATTCATCACTTTCTGAAGAATGACCCAAATGCAATCAAAGGACTTGTGCTTATGTAGCGCCTCTGATGAACTGCAGAAACCTAATAAACTTCACATCCACTCTTTTGACGTGAAGCCTTTGTTTTCAAAGCAACGCGGTAGAGAACTTACGTACCTGAAGGTCCCATAAACAGCAATGAATTAATGAGCTAGATCATTTATTTTTGAGATGCTGGTTCAGAGATAAAATATGAAACCGGACAGCAGAGAGAACCCGTCCCCGCCCCCCCAACCCTCGCACCCCGCTTCCTCCAACATCCCACCACTGTTCCTTTTGCCATAATAACGGAATCACCTTTTATCCCGACCTGAGAGGGCTGACAGGGCCTCGGTTTAATGTTTCATGCGAAAACCGCACCCCTCAGACAGTGCAACGTTTGCTCTGGAAGTTCAGCCTCGACTATGTGCTCAAGTCTCTGTACACATGCGCGTGCACACACACAGACACACACACATACGCACATACTTTCTGCCAAAACTAATCCTTCTTAGCCCGCTTACAACAGAAGCACATTTTGATTTATCTATAAAACGCCCCGGGGTTTGGTCAAATCTTCCCTCTAATTCCATTGGCTAATGCATGTACGAATTCAGTTGAGTTGAAGGAAAGACAAAGATGGGAATTGAGCGAGCGGGGTACGACTCAATGGAAACATAAACGAAAATAACAGAAATCTAAAATATGAACTGCTGGAACTCCACCGTTAAGTGTGACGGAGACATTCTACGTGGAAGTTTGAACTCTCCTTTCTATTATCAGATGGGGAGAGGAGCTGGGGAATATTTTCAGGTTCCATTTATAAGGGCTAGTGGGATTTTTTTTTAATCAGGTTCTCCAGACTGTGACCTGCTCTCTGACAAGCGCATGGAATATCAGCTTGGGAAGCCTTGATTCTTAACCCCAAAAAAACGACCTTTTGCATATTATTGCAGCAATTTCAAAAAACTTACCTGTATTGCATCCCGATGTTGTCGCTTTGCCTTTATTTGATGGTGGCCATCTGTGTTATTAAAGGTTAAGTTATAAATTGAAATGTTAACCCTGTTCGGCTATTCCACAATTGTTACAAACACACCATTTGCTAATGCTCTGCCAATGCACAAAAGGACCCCAAAATGTCAACAGGCCCCCAATCCACAGTAGGTCCGCCCAATACACACAAGTTTCCTCAACACTTCAGTGAAGTTAAATTCGCCAATGGATAGACAAGCATTGTCTACCAAAAGTGCCTGGCGTCTATTGCCCAACTGGTATATTATTTCCACCCTTAGTAATCAGAAAATGACATTTTCCATGGGACCCAGAGCAAGCCCTGTGATTGTGGAACAATTTAATGGTGGCAAATGCTTTTATGCTTTTTTCCAATTCCACCCACTGAGGTTTAACCAGTGCCAACATGTCAATGGGACTTACCCGTTTGTTGCTCATTCTGTCGCTGTCTTTGCCTTCTCTCTCCCAGGTTAAACCTGGATGCGAACAAAAATTTCAAACACGTGTTATGCATTGTGAATCCTGGCGTGGGCGCCAAAATTAGCTGAGAAGAAAATTGTTTGCATTTATCTTAAAAGCTCATGAAAAACGATTGCATATACCATTGGAATCATTGTTGGGGTTGAACTGGGTTAGACCCAGTCATAAATATAGAGAGGCTGTTCGATGTGAACGTTTCAAAAGGTTCAGTTACTCAATTTTCATTGTGGGATCTCTTGTCGCGTTATCCTGGAAGCAGAAAGTAAATTAGCAATTTAAAACTGTGAGAAGCGAATCAGATGGAGAAAAAAAAAAACTATCCCTGATGAAGATTAACCCTCACCTGATCTGCCACTTTTACTAATCCTGATGGAAATAAGGACCAAGAGCATCACCAGGACAATTATACTAACAATAAGGGCCAAATTGCACCATCCTACAGAGACAAAATACTTCGAAACTGCTGCTCGGTGAAATGATTCTTATTCTGGGATTCTCTGATGGGAAACGTCATCCAAAAGGAGGCCGAGAAGCATTCCATTCTTGCGATCGTTCCAGTGTAGGTGCTTTGAAAGAGGCATCTAATTAGTCTTGTTCTCCCTGCTCTTCGTCTAACATCCATGAACATATCTCTCCATCATCATTTATCTAATTGCCCTTTTGAAAGTTCCTTTTATATCTGCTTCTATTGCCTTTTCAGGCAGCGCCTTCCAGATCACAACAAATCGCTTATTTTAAAATCTTCAATCTGTGTCCTTCTGGTTAGCGATCCATCTGCCAGCGGAACCAGTTTCTCCTTATTTAGTCTATCGAAACCCCTCATGATTTTGACCGGCTCTTTTAAATCTACCCCCTTCATCTCCTCTTATCTGAGGACAACAATCCCCGGTTCTACAGTCTCTGCACATTAACTGAAGTCCCTCATCCCTGATCCCATTCTGGTAAATCTCATGTACACCCTCCCCAATGCACTCTTGGCTGTTTCCTGCTTGTAAAGTGCATCCAGTGTGGAACTGACATCAATTTCATTCCAAGATACATTGCCTGAAACGGGTGGATGAAGTAGATTCAACAATAAATTTGAGAAGAAAAATCACATTCTAATTTGTAGAGGAAAATATGACAGTGTTGTAGTGAAAGGGTGGATCCAATTGGAAAACTCTTAAAAAGTGATAGCACAGGTACGATGGGCCGTAATCCCTCTTTCTGCATCTATCGTTCTAGGATTCTACTATGTGATGGAAAAATATAAGACAAGCCCATAAATTGTTCAGAAGAACATGCCTACATCTAAGGCTAAGGTAACCCGAGCTTATTATAACTTGGTATTATATATATATATATATATATATATATATATAGATTATTTTACAGCCTGCACGTTCTAAAAAGCTAATTAATTTCTCAAATTGACTCTAAAGTCGCATTAAAACTTTCATCGGACAGATCACCAACTCACCTCTCCCTGCCTATGCTGCATTGGGGAACCACACGCTTTTTGTCAAATATTTGTTTGGAGACCCCAGTTGAACAATACAGGTGCAGACACTGCCAGTTTTCCAGGTTTCCTTCGACACCATGACATGACTCCTGATGCTGTAGGTCCCGTCCGCCGCCATTGTACCGGGATCTCTGGGTCCCTCGGTGACCAGGCTGGAAATACTCAAGAAATAGCAATCTGGTTGGAAGAAACACTACTGTCCAAAGACACTAAGCGGACGGTTTCCCTCAAATGCAGTTCACTGGCGTGACAAACACCCGCACAGCCGTCTTGTTGGTGGAACTGTCTGGGCAGAGTTTGGGACACAGTGACGATAAACTTGCTCCAAATGATAATGCTGTGCATGATCTGAATTGATTTCGCTTGCTCTCTTACCTCCAACCAGTAGTGTGGTTAGGTTCTGGAGCGATGCATTGCTACCCCTAAAAGTAGTAGGAGCCGGAGTCATTCACTTGGACATTGAGAATTTCCAAAGTCAACACATTTTCGCCTTTGCCTTTTTTGGAAATAAACTTACAATCGGCCCCCTGACAGGACTGGCTGTCGATTAGTATCGGGGCTTCCCCCACATGTTGTTTGTACCAGAAATATCTAGACACCAATTCCACTTCCTTAATGTCGTGACAGATTAATCCCACCGTATCTCCGAATTCAGCTGTCATTATGAAAGGGCTCTGAGACAGAGACGGTCGGATTCTGTAAGTAGCGAGAGTATTGTTACTGTACCACTTGATATTGAGAGATTGAAAGCACCGCTTTGAAAGACTTCGCCTGTTATTTCACAACAGTCACATCAATGCCTTTAATTATTCGTGGTCAGATTAACTCACCAATTTCATTCCTTCGCTTTTTCGTAGAAAAGAGTAGATAAACTCATATGATCAGGTCAAATCCATGCCACTGCTCACTAGGTCGCATTTTTACTTTGCTAAACACAGATTCTAGCTGATTTCGTTTTAAAATTCTAAGCCTCCCATTGCTCAACATACACCGGCAGCATTTGGAAAATGAATATCAGAGATAACAATTCCTTGGACATCTTAATGCCGTGAGTTCTCCTTGTTTTCGCTCTCACCAGTTTGTTACTGCAGGTCGAGACGCCGCAGACTGACCTGAGCTCAGTCCCAGTAGGCTGCTCCCCTTTCAGATGCGGTGCAAACTATGACGAGCTATGTTATGGAAAGTAGGACATCATTTTGGCTCCGGTGACCTGGTGAAGGTCACGTGCGTTTGACTCACTGTGGTCATCGTCTATGCGTCACAGTGGTCAAGTGGCAGCATGTTTATGAAGACATTTACTGGGTTGGCCCTCAGATGGAGTGGCAGAATGATAATCGTCAATATTACATGTAATGTTTCATTGAAATTTAGTCATCCCGATTTGACATTGGGAAGGTGGCGGTGAGCCAGTTTTAGGTCTGTCAGGTCGCTCCTCTGCCTTGTCTTTGGTGAAAAAAGACCTAACCCGTTCAATCGTTCCTGTTAGTTTAACCCCTCAGCTCTGGCATCAGCCTTGTCAATCTTCTTTGCACCGTCTCCAGTTCAATATTCGATTTATAAAATGCAGTCCAGATATGTGCACAGTTAGTCCAAGTGTGGCCGGTACAAGGTTCTAGAAAAGATCATACCGTTATTGTTTTGACTTATGTTCCAGGTCCAGCTGCTGATTTGCAATTTTTCGAAATAAGATCTCAGGCAACTGCACAAAATGGAGCTTCGAATATAAATATTCACAAAGCGAATGAACCAACCGTTTGATCCGCGTGGGAGACAGACCATTACCTGAGGGCAAGATAAAATCAAAATACTGCGGATGCTGGAAATCTGAAATAAAAGGTGAAAATGCTGGAAAAACTCAGTGGGAAGACTTGGAAGAAGGGTCACACGGACTCGAAACGTTACGTCTGCTTCTGTGTCAGACCAGGTAAGTTTCTCCAGCATTTTCTGTTTTTTGAGTTGCTGCCAGACCGGCTGACTTTTCCCAACAATTTCTATTACTATTTGAGAACCTGAGGCCTCTATTTTCCGCGTTTAGATTTAGATCCTGAACCGGGATCACACTCCCGCTTTCTGCTGCTGAAAGAGCGGCTTCACAGTAAATAACCCGGGTAGAACCGATTCATGGAACCAGCGGCAATAAGAGTGGACATGATTTTGAAGAAAGCGCCAAAATGAGGCCGCAATTATAAACCCCGAATACATACTGGGTATTTTCCCAGCCTGAAAATCTGCTAGTAACCTCGGAAAAAAATTTCCGATCTTCGCCATTCCTAGCGGAATGTTGCTCCTTTTCCTAAACAGCCGCGTTAGGATATGATGGAAAATAATTCTCAGCCGGGAATCAGCGCAAGCCGGGCAGCGAGAGTCTCCGCGAATTTCTAATGAGAAAATTTTCTAGAGGAGTGAAACTGAGGGACAGTGGGTGAAAAGTTTATGAGGCTCTGATATATACACGCACTTCCCTTTGACTTTTGCTGAAAGCAATAGTCCGCTAATTTATTTGCATCCGTTCATGGGATGTGAGCGTTTATTGCCCATCCTCAATTGCCCCTTGAGCAGGTGGTAAGTCGCTTGCTTGAAGATCAGCAGTCCCTCTGGTACAGATATACCCACAGTGCTCAGGGAGGGAGTTCCAGGATTCTGACCCCGATACAGTGAAGGAACGGCAATAAAACTCCAAGCCGGGATAGTGTTTGTCTTGGGGGGGGTGTGTGTGGGGGGGGGGGGTTAATTGGAGTTGGTGGTGCTCATTTGCCCCCTGTTCCCTTGTCTTTCCAGGCAGTAGCAGTCTTGGCGATTGATTGCAGTGCAGCCTGTGTATAGATAGAACAAACTACAATCTCCTGAAACTCTGAAGAAAGGAATGCATCATTTGTGCATAATATTGGGGACCAGTTTCTTTTTTATCAAATATCGGGGATGGCAGGTAAAGAGTGATCCAGTGTCAGGTCGATAAGGACACTGTAAATAAGGTGAATGTAAACCAGCCTGTTCTCTATTCAGCTGAATATACCCAGGATGGCAAAGGCTCTTCTGTCTGCGGTTTAAGATTGCGTCAAATGCAGGCGGTTCTGTACATGAAGCGCCTCGACTGTAAAAACGCGAAAAGCAACGACAGCTTCTGGAATGAGCATAATTTTCCATCTCAAGCGAAAATCGGTCATAACCTCGGCCAGCGAATCACGCCAATCGATATGTTTTGCAAAGCCCCTGAAAGGGCTGTGAGCGAGGCGTCTTTCTGAGCCCTGCAGTAACCAGCCGCGGTCACAGCCAATGAGTCTCTTTGCTGCCCAGCCCCGCTCTCTGCTGTAATGTTCACTGACTCACTTCCTTCTTATTCAAGGTCAACCATTTCTGAAGAACAGTTCAGACATTCACTGAGGAACAACACTGTCTGCTGACTTGAGAACTCATTCTGCGAATAATTCATTCCATCAAGTTCATCACATGAAGATGAATGTATGTCGCGCTTCACTCCCAGCTTCCGTCCCTCCGCATTCTCCTGAAGATTCATCGACATGGGTTACTATGGAGTCTTGCAGAGAATTTGCAGCTCGGATTTGCTGCTTTGACTTTATAACTGGCTCAAGTGTCACAAGAGGGAGTCCCATAAAAGAATGGTTTATCAAGCAGCAGTTTCTAAATAATTTGTCTCGGTTGGGATGGTGCATTTTGATCCTTTGCCATAACTGTCACCATTAATCGGTTTCTAATCTTCACCCTTATTCGGATTTGGATTCAGTAAAGCGGTTGAGCTGGTGAGTATTGAGGTTTAACAGGAATGTTTTGATAAGCATTAGTTTAGTGTGCCTCGTTTTAAGGTATTAATTGGCTTGACCCCGAAAACTGAGTGAATATCTCCCACAAAGAAAAGAGACTAACTGAACTATTTAAAAAAAAAATCACTGACAATTTCACGACATTTAACACAGAGTCCAAATCAGTTCAGTCCAAACACCCATTCGCATGGTATGGATGCTTTACTATTTTGCACGTTCTATTCAGATTGATTCTGAGACCAATGGACAATTACCATCACAACATTTGTTTCAAGTGACCAAAGATGAAACGATCAGAAGAAATTGGAGCACGAGTAGGCCCTCGATCCTGCACCGCCATTCAAAAAGTTCTTGGCTAATCTGATTGTGGCCTCAAGTGCACTTCCTGTTCATAACCATAGGCTCCCTTGTTAAATAAAAATCCGCCCAACTTAGCCTTGAATATATTTAATGGCCCAGCCTCCAGTGCTCTCCGTGGAAGCGAACTCCAATAAACTAACGACAAACCTAGAGAAGGAATTCCCCCGCATCTCCATCTGAAATGGGGGATCGCTTATTGTGAAACTGTGACCCTAACTCTACATTCCCCAACGAGTGGAAACATCCTCTCAGCAGCTACCCTGCAAAACCCTGTCAGAATCTTATATGTTTCAATAAGTTTACCTCGCCTGCTTGGATTTACAGCCAGTAAAGTTGTTTGATAATTTGTCTGCACATTGTTTGAGTTTGCAAGGAATATTTTTCCCGGTTAACAGAGAGTATTAAGAGTCTATATTGATCATCTTCATCTGCGCCCCAATCTCTGTTATTGCTCTATCTGGAAACTCGCTGCCCCCTAACAAAATAAACAAAAGTTAAATTTGAGGGAGTAATGCCGTCGGCAGACTTTTCCTCCAGGAACGTATTTGGCTGTAACCAAAACGACGTCAACAGGAAGGCAGCAAAGTATGGAGAACTCGAATCCGTACTATCAGCTTTCCAAAGGGATCCACTGTTGTCGCGGTCACGAATTTAACTTTCAGTGTAAAGCATCGGAGATTCTCAACCAAAAACGGGATTGTTTAAGAGAAGTTAAATTAATTTGCGTGGTGAGAGAAAAACTATTGACCACCGTGGGTGGGGTGTCTGTGTATGGCGGGGCCAGAGGCCGGGGGTGGTGTTGAGAGGGTGGAGTCCAAATCAAGGGGTCATTAACTTCAAATTAAGGCTGGCGTCCAGTGGTGATGTCGGAAGCAATCCCCCCTCCCCCCAAACAATGATTTGCCAGGGATTTCGGTTGCTGTGTAATACGCTAAACATGATGTGTGGTGACGGCTCAGGCACGTGATGACATCTGCAATTGTAAGGTAATAGCTGATTAACACAGATTATGTTAAAATAAATCGCACACTCCACAGGCATCTTCACATTGTTCAATGTCCCTCTACTGTACCTGTCGTAATATCTCTCCCTGTCTATCACAAACGCATGCACACACACTCATCATGTGGAGCCTCCCTCACTTGTACAGGTTCAGTACCCTGTATGTGTGAATTGCTAACTCTTGTAGGTATATACGACACAGTGATCCTCTCTATATCCCTCACTTGTACAGGTACAATATCATGCGTGTGTGAATTGCTAACTCTTACAGATAAAAAGGACAAAGTGATCCTTTCAATTTCCCTAACTTGTGCAGGTACATTATCCTGTATGTGTGAATTGCTAACTGTTGCAGATGTATACGACACAATCATCCTCTCTATAAACCTCACTTGTACTGGTACATTATCCTGTATGTGTGAATTGCTAACTCTTGCACATATATAGAAAACAATGATCATATTTCCTTCAAGTATCAGGGAGCCTGTTTCTCCATATTGGTTTGCAGCGCAAACACGTGTATTTATGATCCATTTATGCAGTGACCCAGACACATTTCAGTACGGAGAGAAAGGAGATATCTCAATGTGAAGATAATCGGCAGAGGTTCGCATTCCTTTGACGATTTGATCATTAAAGAATAAACGGAGAAGATGTCATGCCCAGAACATCGGCCGGGCTCAGCAGGAAGGTAAGAGGTGACTGAGGGAGGACCAGCGAGTTTAGAGCGTCATGAAGGGCGGCAGAGCGGCCCCGTGTGTACAGGAGGGGAAACAGCAGCAGCCCCAGTCTGTGTGAAAGGATCCCTGCTGAAAAAACGTTAAATTATCTTGGAATTATTCTTCTCCACTTGAAAGAATAAGCGTCCCTTTGGAACTCTGCTAACGTTTGCACACTTCATCCAATGTTCTCGTATCCAATCTTTCATCATTCTTCATCTTCCTCGTTATCCGGGCCCCACAAGTTTGTGTTTTATGCAAAATTCGCCCTCTCCCCATCTCTCTCTAAAATCATTCTCTGGAATATAAGTTTACACTTTTGAGTCACATTAAAATGGCCCGGCCGCTCGGTGCCTTATTTAGCATCAGAACTCTGGTTTTAATAATAAAGGCAGAAGTGCATTTCTATAGCAGCTTCCACATCCTCAGGGCATCTGCTAGCGATTGAAAGTCAATGAAGTTTTGTTTTGAAATGTCATCTCTGTTGCAATGTGGGAAACGCAGAAGCCAATTTGCGCAAAGCTTCTCCCACAACCATCAGCGTGATAATGGACAGAATTGACTAAGAGGTAAATATTTGTCCCAGAACACAGGTGAGTACTTTACCCCAGCCTCAAATGGTGGCTGTTGGGCGTTTTGCATCCATCTGAGATGGCTGACAGACACACGATTTAAAATCACGCCTTAGAAACTCCTCCTCGAATAGTGAAGCCCTTTCTCAGTATTGGTACTGGGACCATTAGTATCTGAAGTGGGTCATGAACCCACAAACTCCTTATTCGGAGATAAGGGAGTTGCCAACTGAATCATTTCATAGCCGGACAGAAAGCTGTGGCACAGGATATATCATTTTAAATGTGTGATAACCCTTAATACTTTGATGTTCCGAAAATCAATTTGCAGAAGTGATGTTGAGTTTGAGTGATGGTGAATTCTGGGAAATTTCCGGTCAATTTCCTGCTCTCTATTGAAGATAAGAAAGGAAGAAAATTGTGAGAGTGTATACCAGCTGAATGATTCATTCATTGCTGATACAGCCTATGTTAAAATGTATTACTGTTTTCACTATTTATTCATAGGATTTGTACATCGCTGGCAAGACAAGAATTTGATTCCCATACCTAATTGCCCGTGAGAATGTGGTGTTTAGCCCTGTCCTTCAAGAACTGCAGTCTCAATGGCGAAGATGCTCCACAAATCCATTAGACAAGGACTCACAGGATTTTGACCCAGCCTTGAAGGAGGAAATATATCCATGTCTGGCTATTTTACAACTTGCAGATTGTGGTGCCCCCTTCTGCCCCTTTCCACTGAGGTGGTAGAGGTTGCGGATTTGGAATGTGCTGCCGAAGGGGCCTTGGCGAGTTGCTGCAGTGCATTTATAAATTTTCATGAATTAAGTATATGTTATGGAAAACATATACTTTTCTTCAACTCTTTCACCCCCTTACCATCCCTCATGTGTCCCGCCTGACTAAGTCTTCAAAATAATTTGAAGTTTTGCACACACGTTTGCGAGGTTTTATTTATCGGTTTTGAGCTCAGTGTAACATTGCCCACTTCTATATCTCCTGCTTGGAAAATGCATCAGGATTTGTCCGGTTAAAATGAGTTGCGAGCGGAAATTTGGATGTTTGGCCTTAAACTGGATGCAGAAATTTGGAAATTGGAGTGCAAATGCGGTGGATTCTTTGGCAATTTGTGTCTCCTCCACAATTCATTAGAGAGAATTCATACCGGATTCTCATCTGCCACCCACCTTTTTTGATCTTTTCCAATGCAGCAAACTCCAAGGAGTCAAAGAAAGATCCTCTCCCAAACTGGGATATATATTAAACATTAACATTAATAATCAGTAAAATGCAGGTCAGATAATCTCTCCAAAATTTATCGAAACCTTTACAGGTTTTTCTCTGCGTCCTGGTAAACATTAACAGCTCTAGCTCCACGCTGAATTTGCGGCTGCGTTGATGTTCCTCCCATTTAATATTGATATTCTCGTCCCCCTTGGTGAACGCCTGATGATTTCCCCTCTGCCTGTGCAGAAGCTGCTGTCTGCCAGCAGAGGGCGGGCTTGTATCACTTTACTCAAAAGGTAGAGAACATGTTCGCGAAGAAGAGGATTTGGCATTTTTGAATTCATGCATTCACCCTGAGACAAAAGAACACCCCTGCTAATTCTGACATGACTTTAAGCTTTTCAACCCAATGCCAAATCAATTCCAGAACTAATATTTTATATTTTCTGTCGCTGGATTTTTTTATTCTCTTTATGTATCTATCTAAATTCCGTTTGAAAGTTAATATTGACAGCGGCAGCTGCGCCAAGAACATGCACAGCGACGCGCGCACACACACACACACACATGGCGACACATAGACTCACAAACAAGTACACAATCAGATACACAGAGACACACACAGAGACTCACACAGCGACACATATGCAAATGCACTTACGGAAGCGGTGTGTTCTGCTTCTCGATACCCCTTCCTCCACCTCTGCCAATTGAAATTGTTTCTCTGATCCATCATGTTTAGGATCATAAAAATTTTACATCACAGGAAGAGGCCACTTGACACATGCTGCCTGCGTCGGCCGAAAATCGATCCACCTAGCGCTGTCCCACTTGGTATTATTTAGTCCGTAGCTCTGCTGGTTCTGGCACCTGAGGTGTTCAGATACCTTTTAAATGACTGGAGGATGACTGCCTCTACCACCGTTTCAGGCAGTGTGTTCCAGGCCCCCACAATTATCTGGGTGAAAGAAAAATCCTCATCTCCCATGATTCTGAGCACCTCTATCAAATCTCTCAAGCTTCTCTTCTCCAAGGAGAAGATTGCCCGCTTCTCCAACACATCCATGGAACTGAAGGCCCCGGAGCAATTCTTATCAAACTTTTCTGGAACTTATCTGATGACTTCACATTTTTCCTAAGGCGTGGTGCCCTGAATTGCACACAGTTGAGGCGGGGGCAGCGTTCTTTAAAGATTCATTGTAACTTCCTTGCTTTTATATTCTACTTATAACGTCCAGGAACTCGCATGTTTCTAATAAGTGTTTTTCTCTATACCTAAGGAATGATATAGTAACAACTAATTAATATCGGTTAAAGAATTTGAGCAAAACCGATGTAAGACGGATGAAAGCTCCTGTAAGTGTTAAAAAGCGAGATGGTCGAACAATGTCCTAAATGGAGAGGCCTGACCGATAGTTGACTGGAGTCACAGACTGACTGAGAACGTCCTCAGAGCAACTTAGTGATGGGCATGTATAAAGCATTTTGCATGACATTAGGGTATCCCAAAGCACTTTACCGGCAATGGAGCAGTTTGTATGTATAGTCGTTATTGTTAAGACAATAGAGAAAGTATTTCAGAGAGAGAGATACGGAGATAGAGACTCACATTAAAGAATGAGATTGTGCTCTCCATATTTCAGAGTTGGCACTGAGATACACAGGGTTTACAGCAATAGATGTGAGTGAAACTTTCCCTTTTACCTTTAGTGCTTTGGATATGTACAGATGCTGGCAGGTAAAATCTTAGAAATATATAGCATCTTCAGTGACGTAATAAAACGTCATAAGGTGTTTCACCAGAGCCTTATGGAGCAAAAATTAAGACCGATATTTTAAGTTCAGTTATCGGCTTTGTCAAAGCGATCGGTTTCAGAGAGTATCTTCAAAGAGGAAAGAGAGACAGGTAATGAGGTAATAATTTTGAGCCAATGAATTCCATAGTTAGGGTTTGGGCAGCCTATGGCAAGGCGAAAAATGATCGCAGAATCACAGAGTCATTTCAGTGCAGCAGGGGACCATTCGGACCATCGGGTCAACACTGTCTCTCTGAAAGTGCATTTTGCCTGTCCCACTCCCTTGCCTTATCTCAGTAACTCAACACTTCATCCCTTTTCTCGCAAGGGGTTATTAAAATTGGGGATCGTCAAGAAGACAGAATTAGACGGGCACTCATATCGGAGGATTGTGGAACTGGAACAGATTACAAGTTGTGAAGGATTCTTTGGGGAAGCCAGTTCCAAGCTTCTACCATTCTTTGTGTTTCTAAATGTTTCTTATTTTCAACCTTGTAAAGATTTGTGACAAATGTTAGATTTCAGGCTGTCTCCCTAGCTCTACATTCCCCCAGCAGTAGAAAATGTGTCTCTCTATCTGCCCTATCAGTTTCCAGTATTATCCTGAAAACTTTGATCAAAGCACACCGGCTTCTAAATTCCAAGAATAAATGTGAATTAATTCTTTGCGTGTAAAACACTCGGGAGGACATGAACAAATCACGAGCCAGTGCAAAGGATTTTCCTGTGATTCTCCAATAACTGTTTTCGTGTTGTTTTATACAGGGAGATATCAGTTTGAGGCTTCAATTAACTATTCAGTGGTCATTTAAATATATTTTAGTGAGAATCTGAGGGCGGTTAGGAGCTGGATTTGATATTACTGCTGCCTCCCTATCTCTATTTCTCTGTATTAATTGACGACAGGAAAGTACAACAATATAATGTCATCAAACCGATGTTTGACAGCACATTTCAATGAAGGTTACTCCCAGACAAGATGCAGAGAGAAAGAGATGAAGAGACACCGAGATAAATACAAAGGCACATAAAAGTATGGGTCAATGTGGAAAATGCTTCCCTACTTTGAGTTTCCAGCGATCCTGACCTAAATCCCACCGTGACCACTATTCTCTTTGCGATCGTACTGTGAGTACACGGCTTGCGCCCCGTTCCGTTCACTGAGTGACCTCGCTTTTGAAATAAACGATTGATGGAAAGAAGGGCCGGGAGTGGGAGGAAGAGCGACAAAGAGGGAGATAAACAGAGGTAAGGAGAGCAAAACAAATGGGGCGCTTGTTGGAGGCTTGGTTGGTAGGGGAAATCGAAACAACTTTTAATGGATTCACTGCTGCTGAGGTGCTGGAATTAATTTCTAAAAGTGAAGCGGTCTAAAGGCTTGTCATAATTCCTGAATAGCGTCAGTGTTATAGGTATAGCGACGAATTGGACATTGAAATGCTTTGAGGAGTGTTAGTAATTTGAATTAAGTTCATAACGTTTTCTGAAAAGCCTGATAAAAAAAAAGTATTCCAAAGGGACCAGCGGCTTCTTCCCAGTTCGAAAGCGGAAGGTTTTTTTTTCTGGGGTGGCTGGTGTTGGGTTGTGGGGAAGGGGATGGGATCGGGGGATAACTGTAAATTATCACATTGCTGTAGTTGGATCTTGCTGTGCACAAGTTGCCCACAGACTTCCCCACAGAAGAAAAATGTTGACACTGCACAAATTCAGTTCACTGGGAATGTAAATGTGGATTCCCAATATAAAACATGGTTACAGTGTTATGTATCATCAGTTGCAATGGTGAGACATGGGTAGATTTATCGAAACCAGGAGAAAGATAAAGTAGAGCAGAGGTGTCGGGCTAGACAGGCACAGAGTGAGGGGGAGCGAAACAGCAAAAGAGACTGCTAGAAGTGGCAGATTCAATGTCCAATGTTGAATGTACAAACATCACGAATCCTGGATTGAGTGATTGCAGCAGGTGGGGGTGCGGATTTGGGTGCAGCGAATGGGAGTGGGATAGAGGGGAATCATTATTGTTTGCCTGTTTCACAATGCGGCAGAATTTATTTGGAAGCTGCAGGTTTTGACATGACAAAGAAAGAATACTTTTGCTGCCTGGAATCTTCGGACAAGATTTGTAACAGGAGGAGGAAGTTAACAATAAATGTATATGTCATGTTGTCATTCATTTCTCTACACAGATAAAGTCCTATGTTTAAGCTAGTTTGTGGGATATTTACAATAAGGTCTGCGGCGTGGGGAGGGGGTGGTATCAGAGGTAAAAAGTTTGAGACTCGCTGCTGTAGAGGGAGCGCAAAGAACTTCCATAGGTTTCAATCCCTCCATCTCTTCCTGCAACTCTGCATCACCTTCACTTTCATAGCTGATTCCGCACACGTTCAAATTTTTCCTTCTCCATATCCTTGTTACGTCTCTCCCTCAATCTCTTCCTTAAACCGTTTGTATTTTACACTCTCTCTCTTTCTGAAACTTTTTTGGTGTATGTCCACACACCGCACACCCTCCGTCGCCCCACCTTATCCCCACGAACGCTATTTCTCTCTCAGTTTATCTCTCTATGTATCACTTTGTATCGTTGCCTTTAAAAAAAAATCATTTACGGGGAGACTGGGCGTCACTGGCTTGGCAAGCATTTACTGCTCATCCCTCATTGCCCTTGAGAAGGTGGTGATGAGCTGCCTTCTTGAACCACTGCAGTCCCTGTGGTATCAGCTCACCCACCATGCTGTTAGGGTGGGGGTCCAGGGTTTTTAACCAGCTACACTGTAGGAAGGAATACTTCCAAGTCAGAACGGTGAGTTATTTGGAGGGTTAATTCCATGTGGTGGTAATCCCATCTATCTGCTACCCGTGTCTTTCTAGATGGTAGAGGTCTTTTGTTCGGAAGGAATGTTTAAAACGAGGAGGATTTTTTAATCAAACTTTAAAATGATGAATTTCCAACAGAGACTGACTGATTATGTGAATTTCATTTTACACAAAAGCTCAGAGATGGGCTGACAGGGATGGGGTTGGTAGGGAACGGTTAAGAATTGCAGGTCTAAATGAGAGGTGATTAGTCAAATTTGGACCTGTTCAAATGCAATGGGTAATAAGACAGGGATCTATTCACAGAGTGTGGAAATCACAGAGAGATCTGTTCACAGGGAGGTGGAATGAGAAAAGATCTGGAAGAGACATATATTATTACACTCAGCCTCTTGTAGACAGAAGGAAAATATGCACACATTGCACCTTTTTCAGCTCAACAAAATTAGTGACAGCCTTCCGTTGTTTCATTCCTCAGTGCAATGCCTTGACAAATCCACGTCAAACTGCCTCGTTTAAATTTAAAACGTTTCTTGAGAGTTAACTGTCAGTCACCAACACTGGTTCATTCTCATTGGCAATGCCTCTACCAACCAGAGTCCACTTGCTAACCAATCAGCAATCCCTTCTGATTATGTGTTAAATTGTTGCTTCCCCTGAATTTGGTATTTTTGCGATTGTACTGATGATTCCAAGACTTCATTAACAAAAGCTTCAACAAAATTTCTTTTTTCAGCGTTACTCAAATTTGGTACTACCAAACCACTATTTACTTTCTTTCAGTAAATTATGTGGCACGCAGCAGTACTTAACTTGACTCACAGCTTGATTAGATTTACAATTCTCAAGAATTATCAAGCCTTCTGTGCTGCCTTATTTTGCAGAAGTCAGATTGACAGCAATGCGGAACATTAGCAGGAGATCTTCTAGATACGTTCCCACGTATTAGACAACTGTCAGCTCTACTCAGCTTGCATCTTTAACGAAAATGGCTCTTGACATTGATTTTTGCATTTATTTTCTCACCCCCCGATTCTCCCTAAAACCACGCAGTGCGCTAACAACTCATATATGTGAGGACATTCTCTTTATCACCCTGAATAACCTTACTACTATTGATTAACTGGGATCTTCTGATTAAACATGATTTGCAAACATAACAGGTCATTTCAAGATGCAGAGCAAGCGTTTGAGGGATGTCATAACGTCAATTCATATCATGCTGCTTCCATTACCCAGGGACGTCCGGTGGTCGGAGGGACTATAGAATCACAATTACTTTGAGTCTAGGAGCTTTGAACGGGATGCTAGACACTAACTTTTATTGTGTTTATTCTTTCACGGGATGAGGGCATCTCTAGCTGGGTAATCAATTATTTCCCCTCCCTAATTGACTCTGCTGGTTGCTGTAATAATCACAGACTCAGACATACACACACACACACGCTCACACACATACGTACACACACATACACACAAACTCTTTCGCTCTGTCTCAGATGCACACAGACACAGACAAGCATGCTTTCACACACACGCTCTCTCTCTCATACAGAGATGCGCTTACACAGTCACACACTGTCTCTCTCACACACACACTCTCACACACACAAACACTTTCACTCTCTCACACATGCCCTGTCACAAATTCGATTATGCACATACTCTCCTCCCTCACACACACAAACACATAATCTCTGTCATGCACATGCTCTCACAGGTAAATATTCTCACACAGACACTCGCACAATATTTATGGTCACAGTGCTAGCGTTCCTAAGTCTGTTTTAAACACTCGTCTCCAGCCTCTTTCTCATCTTCCATTCACTTCAATGTACTGGATACTAACAGTATGAAGCTGTAACCATTTGAGAGATATTTACAAATGATTCCAGGTTTTCTTACAGTTGGGCTCTTTGTCTTATTTGCTCCCAGGACATGTTAGTTCACAGACTTTTATCTACGAATATAAAGTTGTATTTTCTTCCTGATCTGAAATGTTGAATCTTATTAACTCGCACCCTGGATAATCAAGCTCACAAACAATCGTTAGTCTTTTATTCACTGTATTAATTGCAATAATACATACTAATCCATTTAGCAAAAATGGAACGAATTCATTAAGATCCTTTAAGATAGAAAGTGAGATAATTGGTTAAGTATATAATGGTAAAAGTGGTTTCCATAAGTAAAGGTTAAAAAACCATTCCCAGGAACAATCAGGCTATTGCAATGCAAAAGTAGGAATGGTGCTAATTTCCGGGAGTATTGAACTGAAAAACAGAGATACTATAGCAAACTTAAATGTAAAATGCTTATATCACACTTAGCATACTGTTGGCAACATGTAATTACGGCCTTAAAGGAATGAAATAGGAAGGTCAACAATTAACACTGGGAGATGAGGAGGCGCAGAGTGAGGGTTAAAGGATTGAAATAAGTGGAAATGATAAATTAGGCCAATTTGAAAGGCCGGCACTGCACTGCACTGCACTGCAAAAACACACACACACTTTCACCTTTCGTGGTCTCCCCTTTGCTGGACTCTCTCATTCACTCACACACACGCACACACACAGACACAAATCCACATCTTCACAAATGCAGCCTGTTTGATACTGTCACAACTACACAGGCAGCCAGATAAGTACACACAGACAAAAACACAATCTTTCTCTCTCTCCCTCTGTCTCTCTCTCTCTCTCACACACACACACACACACACACGCATACACACAATCATACAGAGTCCCGCACATAGCCACATCACATTTTTTCCCAATCCATCCACTGCTGGATACTGTCAAAATAACAAAGACACAAAAACTAAAAGCCCTTAGCAATCTACCTTCTGCGAGATACTGTCAGGATAACACACACACTTTCACACACACACACACACACACACACACTCTTTCGCTCTCTCCCTCACTCGCACACACACTCACACAGACGCTCTCATGCACAAACACTCACACAGCCACAGTGTTTGTCTCTCTCATACGTATCCTGGAGTCGGCTTGCTCTCCTCGGGATTCCTTGCTTGTTGCCGGGCTTTTCAATGAAGTTTGCGAAAATATTATTTAATTTAACTGACAGAACTATTGGACTCTTTGTTCACACACTGTGTATGTCGTTTCGCCTCGACATAGCATCGTCGGCACTCCACTTATCCTAAGTAATTTGTTAAAATCAATCCGACGCCATGCAATATTATTTGTTCATCCGACTATTTTTAATATCCTAATAGCCGGAGTACCAAACCACCACTTCTGAAAATCCAAAATTGTTCAGCCTATCACTTATTAAAGTCAACTTTTGTCCATCGCTATAAATCATTTTTCGCTCCGTCCAACGTCACAAAAAATCGACAAAGTCTCTCCAGTCGCCTCACTTTACGTACTCCACAGTTGCCAGTCGAACGCTCTCTCCCTGGGAACAATCAAAGAATTTCCTAATCAGTGTTCAGTCTGCAGATACAAGCCCCGCACTGTCTAGTGTACTTGTCCTGCACTGATCTCTCTGTAAACACTCAGTTGCTGTCAATCATACACACACCCCCAAAGAGCTATCATTGAATGCCATCTCCAGATTCCCCTGAATACAACTTTTCCCTCACTATCAAATCCATTGATCCTCTTGTTTCTTTGGCAAACGGATTAATATTATTTACAGTTTCTCAATCATATCGTCCTCGTCCAAAGTAAGATTCGTTTTACGAACCCAAATCGAACACACAATTTCTTGAATATGACTTTGATTTTATACAATATTGTTTGGGAGTTTGTCTCTCTTTTTTTAATTTATCCGAAAATCCCTTTTCTTATTCTCTCTCTTTGCTCCTCTAATATGTGTTTTTCATTCAATTTTCCACAGCATTCTCTGAGGTCTCCTTAGGTTTCGATTTGGTTCCGTGCGGCCATTTGCCATAAACGTTCCTTTTCTGTTTATTTTAAATCAATAGTTGTTGTCATCCAGGAAGCTTCATCTTTGGATGTCTCATATTTCCTTTCCATGTGAACGTGGATAGTTTGTACCTTATCTATTCCACATTGATCCCCTGGAATTGCGTATTTTTTGCGTTCTTTATTTACGCTTGTGCTCGATCCCTTGTGAAATTAGGGATATTGAAGCGGTACGGCAGGTTCAAGGTGGATATTTGTTAACCCTATCCAAGCCTACTTTAATAAAATTACTTTGGCTTCTTTATTGCGCAGATGTTAACACACTGCAGGCAATTGCCCTTGTTCTTTTTGGCATTCCCCCACATACTTACCTATCACTTTTTTCCTTTCATATTAGACAAGAACTATACTAACTGATGAGTTTTTCCTGTATAATTTTATGATTTATTTTTACAGTCCTGGATCTTCACTCTGCCTCATCCTCAGTATATGTAAGAACAACTGTAGTACCACTAACAGTGAACTATTCCAGTCTAATGTGGCTTCTTAAGAACGAAATGAATGTGGTGATGTGAAGCGTTTTATGCCATTGACAGAGAGAGGGGAGGAGCGAACAAAAGAGGAAGATCACGAATACGGCAGAGGGATGTTGAAATTAAATAACACAACCGTCATGGAACAAAAGTCAGAGGGAGCAGTAATGGTTAGAATCACTCTTGATGGAGGTGTTCATCGGCTGGCACTTTTGTTGCGTGATTGCTGTTTTGTACTTGTCAGCCCAAACCTGCATACTACCCACGTATTGCTGCATTTGGACATGGACTGCTTTACCATCTGAAGATTGCTACCGAACGCGGTGCAATCATCATGAAACATCCAATCTGCTGTCTTTATGATCCAGGCACGGCCATTAATGGATCTGAATCAGTAGAAAGTTCCTGGCATAAAATATTTACAAGACTGTAGTCATTGTTTTTAGTCCCGCGCCAAACTCTGTTCTCTTTCCACCATGTCCATCTTTTTCACTGGCCGCAGTCTGAAAGTACTTTACTCTGTAAGCAATATTGGCGGCACATTTGATCATGGGATGAACATCCATCTCTAATACCGCATTTTTCATCTCTGTGATATTGATTGACTTGTTCTTTAGCTAGCCAGCCAGAACAACTAGTGCCACCATTATACTTAAACGGCCATCCAGATATTATTAATGCACCTAAATATCAAGACATGTCAACAAGCTCTCTTGAACTGTAAACTACACATTCGGATGCATCAGTAACACCACTTAAACTACAGCTATCCATCCAGATTTATCACCGACGTCACTTGTACTGTACCTGGCCAGCCAGATTTTTCAGTGAGGTCACTTGAACCGTACCTTCCAATCCAGTTCTTGCAGAGGCCAGACTTCTCCGGCAACACTGCTTCCAGAGAAAACCTTGAGTGCACTTGCCATTTTACTCTTGATTCTGATGTATCACTGAAACAAATTTCACTATAATTATTATTTCAGTTATATAAATGTCAGCAGTTGTGCTGTATATAAACATTCAGATATGTTGGCCAGTTCTGTTGTATAGTAAGAAAATATCCTGCAGCATTAAGGGCCTCATTTGCACGGGATCCACCAAAACAGATGCTTCAAAAATCTCTATTCTATTGTACATGCGCATCCAAGCATACTTCTGAAGCCACCTGATCTAACAATACACATTCAGCTGCATCGCTGATGAGAACTGAATTGTAACGACATGTCCAGTTGGCCACTGGCATCAATGCCCTGTAACTAATGATTCATCATATCACTGACGACACTTCTACTGTAACTATCAATCGGCGACTATCACTGGTATCTTTATAATTGAATTACCATCCAGAAATACTATCCAGGAATACTTTCTATCTATCTATCTATCTGTCTAACTAACAGTCTATCTACCTATTTATCTAGGAATCTATCTAACAATCTATCTGTCTCTGTCTGTCTGTCTGTCTGTCTCTCTCTCTATCTATCTATCTATCTATTTGTTCCCAGGATCTGAAAGGTTAACATTTCAGTGAGAATACAGTGGTTTCTGGTTGCAGCTGCAACTTGCTGTCTGCCTTGATTTTTTTAAAATCCCCCTTTCCTTATGAGCCTGAAAAGATAATTTAATAAATGCTACTCCAATGTGTTAGAAATAGAAGCTGTTCTATGGAAAAAGGATTCTTGGTATTGTATTGGTGTGATATTGCATTAACCCAATTGTTTCCATTTGCATTCATTCGGTTTTCCAGCACTGTGACTGCCAGATACATTTCAGTTGCCAGTCTAGTCCGTAACGGACTGAGCACTAAGAGCAAGGGAAACAAATCAGGTTGACCCAAAATTGAAGAACCGTTGGAAGTCTGCGATTTTACTCTTCACCACATCCACCAGCTTCACGCTTCTGTGTTTTGACAAAAGATAATCGAATTTTTCGATTTTTACCGTTCAGAATCATATCCAAATAATTGAATGAATCCGTATACATCTTTCGAAATTTTGACATGCGTGTTGGTGGATTAAAGTTGCTAAACAAACATTTTTATTTCTCAGTCTATGTTCAGCAGTTCAAAAGTCTGGTGAAAGAACAGGTTGCATCAAATTTTCAATTAATTAATAAACAAAAAAAAAACAAGATCAACCCGGATGCAGGTCGCGGTGTTTCCAGTTCAGCCATGCACTACCTATACACAGGCTTGCAGAAACAAAATGACACCAAGGATGTCTCTAGATCTGAAAATAGTTTAATGGTATCAGTAATTGCCTTGCCTCTCGCTCTCCGTCTCACTCAATCTTTCCATTGTCAAACTGCTGCGCAGCACACAAAGTTTTTGACTGTACAATAAAAAGGGCTTGCCTGAAGTATTACGGGCAGGGGTCGAACAAAGGGTACCACTTTCAGCACAATGGCCCAATCATTTAGGACTGGAATATGGAAAATTTTCTGCAATCAATGGTTAACAATCATTTGAGTTCTCTACCGCAGAGGATATTGAAACCTTCATCATTGAAGATATTCAAGGCTGACGTAGAGAGATGTTTGGTCTCAGGGAATTAGAGGATTTGCAAGGTCTATCACGCAAATGACTAATGTGGTCTATGAATTCCAGCGCCAGTTTGATGCGGAGTATGCGGGCCATAAGGCCCAAAACAAGGCGGATTGTATCAAGCAGCATGTTGTTCCACTGTTCAGAATGAGCAAAGTACAGATTGTGCCCGACCAGCTTGTTCTTGCAAAACTCAAAATACAATACCCAACATTAGATGTCATTCTGTGATTGGACAGGATTTGCTAAATAATCATCTGTTTGCTGAGAATTGGGCTGAGAACCAATTTATGATTGTCAGTTGGGCTCACAGTGTGGAGCATTTGCATGTACTGGAAGCTACACATAGAAACACAGGGCCCTGTTCATTGCAGACGGAAATAACATGCGCATATATTGTGTCTGTTTTAGCTAAGCAACAAAAGTGACAGCAATTCGCTGGTTCATTCGCCAGGCAATGTCTTGACCAAACAGACTCAAAATTCCTGGTAAAATTTGAAACAATGGTTGGCAGTTGACAGTCATTCACCATCAACTGGTGCATTATACATGGCAAAAACCGTAAATAAACAGTCTCCACTTGCCAAACAATCAGCACTCTCTTTCGGAATTTATCAATTTGTTTTCTCCCTCTAATTGGTATTTTCTTGCCAAATGTCCTGGTGAGTGCTCTACGAAAAACGACAACCAGCACTCTTTTTCCATCAATTCTCGAATATTTTGTTATAGAAGCTGCACAAACACTGGGATAGTAAAATACGAAATGCTGAACTGAAAAGCACCAAATACCAGCTGGATCGTATCTCAACATACTGGTATTTCTATGTTGCAATGGTTATTGGGCTGACATCGTAATGGAGGAATATCAATTAGTTCAAAACAGACCCAGACATCAGGCAGTGCATGGTTAAGGAAACATAGCTCCAAATACATCCCTTCTGCCAAAAAATACTACACTCGCTCAGTTTCTGACACATTGGTATAAAAGTAAACACAAGCCAAAGTAGACTCTATAAACGGAACATGGAACCATCACAAGTTTCCTGCATCACTGCCCGTGACCCTCTCCTGCTGTGCTCTAATTCTGTAAGTCAAATCAGAGTTAAGCAGATTTTTTTTTTAAATCAGAAAATTGGAAGTCTGAACTAGAAACTGTTGGGAATCCACGATAGAGACTGACGAAGATATTCTACTTAGGATATTAAAACATGATCTTAACAATCAGATAGAAAGAGCGTTTGAGGGAAAAGTCCTGATTCCAGTTAGAGGTCCGAGTGGGATTTAACAGAAATTCAATTGCTCTGGATTGTGCCTGTTCATTGTTATCCGCTTCAAATAACCAGCATGGGATCCCTTGCCACTTATCAAAAAGGTGAATTTCTCTATATTGCCCCAACAGCTCAGCAAACTCACCTCTTTTGCGTCCTGTTGGGTCGCCTCCTCTGTGTGTGACGGTGGTCACTTGTGTATTAATGGTTTATGTATGAACAGAAACTTTATAAAAGTCTGGATAATCTGTAATCAATTACAGAAACACTGCATGATAAATGCTCAAATGTTCCCCAATAAGACAATGTTCCCCCAACATTGCATTGGTCCAAAACATGACAATGGATGCACATATATAATGTACACGATCCGACCACTCCTCTTCCCCCGCCCCTGCAATGGCCATGTCTACTTGTCCTCCTGATGCAATATTGCCATTACTAAGGTCACTGGATGGCTACAGAACAAAAGCAGCCGATGCAGCCTCTTGTCTCCGGGTTAAGTCTCTGAAAGAGGAACTCACATAATTCACCATTTCCCCATCCCCACCTTTTGCCGTAGCCCCCGAAATTATTTTTTCTTTCTATTGTCTCAAAGTTATCCAAGTTCCTCATTCCAGAACTTTCCATCAATAGCAACTGTTTCTCCCTATCCACTGGCTCTAGACCTTTTGTGACTTTGAATATCCCTGTCAAATCACCTCTTGACCTTTTCTTCTCCGAGGGAAACGGCACCAGTTTCTCCAATCTAAATTTGGAAACAAGCTACCGCATCCATGGCTCCCTTCTCAACAACCTTGCCGGCATCCCCTCTAAAGCCTTCACACCCTTCCCAAACTGTGGCGCCTAGATCTGGACACACTACTCCATCAGAAGCTGAACTCAATCTTTTCATGCAGGTTTAGTATAACTTTGTGCCTCTGTACGGTATGTCCACTTTAATATAATCCTGAATCTCCTGCCTTTACTAACTGTTCTGTCAATCTATTCTTTCGCATTAAATGATCCGAACAACATGTATACAACCAGGTGACTCTGTTCCTGCAGCCCTTTTAGAATCGTATCCTATACTTCAATTCTCTCTCTCTGTTCTTCCTAACAAATCGGATCACTTCAAACTTCTGAGCATTAAATTTAATCTGCCACCAGTCAGCTCTTTCCAGCAACCTGTCTGTTTCCCCTTGAAGTCTATCACTCTCCTCCTCACAGAACATAATACTTCCAAGAATTGTGTCAATTGCAAAGGTTGAAATTGTACCCTGTTGGCAAATTGGATCCAGAATTGGCTGAGTGGCAGGAAGTGGAGGGTGATGGCCCAGGTTTTTTTTTAAACTGGTATCCAGTGGGGTTCCACATGGATCAGTGTTGCGTGCTTTGCTATTTTGTTATATATTAAAGATTTAGACTTTAATGTAGGAGGGTTGATCAGTAAATTGATCAGCGGATGACATGAAAATTGCTGGGGTGGTTACTAGTGAGGAACATAGCCTTAGATTAGCGGAGGATATAGACGGGTTGGTAAAATGAACTGATCATTGGCAAACGGAATTTAATCCGGATAAGAGTGACAGGACAATCAATGTACGTCAATGCACGATGAATGATAGCACTCTGGGAAGTACCAAGGGCCAGAGGGACTTTGGTGTGCATGTCCTCAGGTCCCTTAAGGTAGCGGGACATGCAGATGAGGTACATAAGGAGGCATATGGGTTACTTGTCTTTCTTAGCCGAGACATAAAAGACAAGAGCAGGGGGATTATGCTGTAATTGTATACAACGCTGGTTAGGCCACAGCTAGAGTATTACATACAGTTCTGGAATCCACTTGGAGACAGAGTGCAGAGGAGATTTACCAGGATGTTGCGTGGCCTGGAGCGCTTTAGTTATGCAGATAGATTGCATAGACTGGGATTATTTTCTCCGGAGCAGAGGAGATTGAGATTGGACATGATTGAGGTGTTTAAAATTATGAGGGGCATAGATAGCGTAGAAAGGAAGGAAATTTTCCCCTTAAGTGGAGAGATCAATAACCAGGGGCCAGGATTTCAGGTAAGGGGCACAGCGTTTAGAGGGGATGTGAGGAAGATGTTTTACACCCAGAGGGTGTTGGGTATCTGGACCTCTATACAAACATGTCTACATATATCAGGAGAAGTGCGAGTTCTCAAACCGAGCCCTGGGGATCTCCAATCCATACTTTCCTGCAGTCTCAATTAATAAGCAATATTTGCCTTTTGCATGGGACCAAAAGACAAAAGGCTAATTGTGGAATATCTTGAAGGCGGGAAATGCACTTCTTAATATCTTGAATTTCCCCAAATTTGATATTAAATCAGCACAAAAATGTCAGCCCGGCTGACCCGTTTGTCTTTCATTTCGGAAGGCTCTTTGCTGGGTCTCTCTCTCGAACTGGATTCACAGAAAATTATCAAACAAGCAATATGACTTGTAAATCCTGGGTCATCTGCTAGAAAGCACTACGCAGAAATTTGTCGAGCGGCCTTAAAAGATCATGGAGCATGTCAGCGTAAATCATTGGAATCAATGCTGGAGTTGAACTGAGTTAGACACAGTGTTAAAAATACAGAATGTGTTCGGGATAAACTGTTCAAATGGTTCAGTTACTCACGTTCTATTGTTGGGTCTCCTGTCTCGTTCTGCTGAAATGAGAATCTGTGATAAGCAATTTTAAACTGCGAGAAGGGAGTAACATTGGTCAGCCAATGGAGGAACCAGTAAGTATACTCACATGATCAGTTCAACTCCCTTCACTTGAACACTGGGTCATTTTTTCAACTTATTTCGCACTTTCTCTGCCTGATTCCAGTTTCAAAATGTCCTTGATAAACATTGATCCTCACGTGATCTGCCGCTTTTATGTGTCCCAATGAAAACGAGGATTAAGAGTAGAACTGGGATCACCGCCACCATTCGGACAACACTAAGGGTTGGAATGCACCATCTTACAGAGACAGAACATTTAGAAATAGCTACTCCATCAGATGGGAAACGTAACCCATTTAAAAGTTGATGCCTGTAACAGGCAGTGCGACAGATCGCCGCGAGTTGACACACAGAATGAAATAAATTAAGTAAAGTTTTGAATTCAGATCAATTGGCGGACAACACTCTCAGGATGTGTCCAAAATTATAATGCAGAATTAGGAAAACGTCATACCTGTAAAGCGAATTCTGGAATCAAGGAATGTTCCAACACCGTGTCTGTACTAGCTTTGTGCAAAAAAAAAAACTCATGAAAATTATGAAAACAGTTTCTACTTATTTACTGTAGCAAAACCCTTTCTAATTTTGAACATCAGTGCTACATTTCCTGTTAACATTCTCTGCTCTAAGGAGAGCAATCCTAATTTCTCCATTCTCTCCAAATTAACTAACGCCCCTCATCCCCGGTCTCATTTTGTTGAAAGTCCTCTGCACCCTCTCCAAGACCGTGTCATCTTTCCTTATTATGGCTCCAAGCATTGCAGACAATACTCCAGCTGGGGTTTCCTAAAGAGCAACTTTCACTCCTATTCGATTCCTCTGTTATGAAACCGAGGTCTCCCTATCTATCAGCGGCAATCACAATTTGCCTTGCTACCTTCAGAGATTTATATACATTCGCCATCCGCCTGATGAGAGGTCAAATCGAGCAGTTCCATTAACCCAATTTCACTGTCGTTTCATAACCCGAGATAATGATGATGTCACCAACTGATATTAAAATTAAGCTGCGTTTTACCAGGTAAATGGAGATTGACAAGGGACTTTCCAGGAAATGAAGAGGGAGGCGCGGGGAATTGAGCGGGACTCAGGTCCGTGCAGGCACACCGCTTTTCCCCATTCAAACTCAGTTCTTCACTGCTTTCTGTTCAAAAATTCATTCTGTGTTCAACAAATCTCAAGCTTGTGCCTTATCCACTGCCTGAAATGACGGGGAATTAGATTAAATAACAGCTTCCATCAGGGATTTCGCATTGTTTAAGAGATTATTATGAACGGAAATGTGTTACAAGTTATAGGGAAATAGTGGGATTAATTGAAAATCCCGTTTTGTGCTCTATGACCCTATGATTCTAAGTTGTCACACAGTAACATGAGGCGAGGGCAGAAATCTCCCTCGCAGACTTATTCCAAAATATTGAATGCACTTTTGACTTAAATTATAGACACACGCAAAAGCGTACATACATATATATATCAGTAATACTTACGTGCATATTATATATATATATAATAAACCAACTTATATGTGCATATATATATATATATATACATAAATACACACATAGACATTTAGACATATGCACATATATACATATATACAGACACAGACACACACACACAAACACGTACGTATATCCATGCTTTTCCGTTTATCTCCCGGAGTTGTCTAATTTGGAGACTGCATATTCTTAGAAACTACTGTATTGCTCCGAATGCTTCTTTGAATAAAGTCGTCCACTCAACTGATCACCAACTCACCTGTCATTGTCTCTGCTGCCGAGGCAACGATACGCTCTTGGTCTAATATTTGTCAGGAGATCCCAGTTGAACAATGCAAGTTCACATAGCGTCTCTATTCCAAGTTTCCCACGACATCATGACGTGACTTCTGATGCTATTGGGCCCGTCTGCCTCCCTTGCACCTGAGTCGCTCGGTCCCTCGGTGACCCGGCTGGAAATATTCTAGAAAACAACATTCTAGAAAACTTCACGAACCAATCGCACAAGGGGACGGTTTCCCTCAAATGCCACTCACCCAGCAGCGCAAAAACCAGCACAATAGTCTTGTTGGTGGAACTGTCCGGTGCGAAAGTGGGAGAGAATTAACGTTTAATTTGAGCCAAATGATCATGCTGCGCACAGCCTGAATTCCTTTGTCTTGGTCTCTTACCTCCAACCAGCAGTGTGGGTCCATTCCGGAGCAGTGCATAGACATACTTATCAGCACAGTAGTAGGAAGTCGACTTTGAAAATTTCCAGAAAAGTTGATGTTTGCTGTTGACTTTGTTTGGAGATAAACTTGCAATCGGCCCACAGACAAGGCGGAATATCGATTAGTATCGGGTCTTCTCCAATAAGTTATTTGGCCAGAAATTGCTGGACACCAATTCCACTTCGCAAATGGGAACAGGGTAATTCCAATTGACTCCGACTTCAGCTGTTAATATGAAGGGGCTATGCGGTAGAGAGGGCCCGGATTCTGTAACAAAAGAGATTATTGTTACATTACCGCTGATTGTTGAGAGGGAGGAAGCAGACGCTTTGATAAACGTGGCCTGTAAATTAAGAAAAATCACTTCAGTGCCTTTCATTATTCTTGGTTAGATTAATTCTCCAATTTGCGTTTTCTTCACTTTATAGGAGGAACCAGTAAATTAAATCACATAACCAGTTCAACTCCCTTCACCTGATCACTGGGTCAAATGTTCAGCTTAGCAAACAATGTTTCTGGCTGCTCCCAGTTTAAAATTTTCACCCACTTGCTCCTTAGCAGAAATCCACAGCACTTGAAAGATGTGAAGCAGTGATAAAGATACTTCGGGCACCTTGACGCACGAGTTCTCCCTGTTTTCGCTCCCACCAGTTTGTTATGGCAGGCGCAGTGATTTCTGACTGACCAGAGCTCGGAGCAAATGAGCTGCTCCACTTTCTGATGCTGTGGAATCTATGACGAGAATTGCTATTGGAAGTATGAAAGCATTTTAGGTGCGGGTCCTTGTGAATGCCACATGTACTTGACATACAGTGGGTCACTGTCTTTTCATCATAGTCGTCAAATGGCAGTATGCTTATAATGAGAACAAATGAACTGATGGTGCATGCGCCAACGGTAAATGGCTGGCATTCTCCAAGGTATGTTTCCCTCTCGGATAAGCAAAAAACAGGATTCAAATCCCGGGAGCTTAAGTCTGTCCATATTCATGCAATTGGGCAATATCTGAAATTAACATTCCATAAGAACCATGTCAACAGATACAACTTGTACAATCAGGTTGCCCTGATAGTTGTTAACATCCTTGGAGATCCAGTAGAATACAATGAAACATGTATAACACCCACGAAAGATAAGCTGATTGATCACTACCTTGGACAAAGCCCCGATGACCCAGCACTTGACGGAACTTATTTCACTATTTCTTAAATTACGTCACAACGACTGGATGTCGTTCAGAGGGGTTGTAACAGAATGCAAATTGTGTGGGTGGATACTCAGTATTGCATTAACAGATTGATTCATTCTCGGGATGTAAGCCTCAACGGGAAAGCCAGCTTGTCTTAACCGTCCAGAATTGCCTGTTGAGAAGGTGGTGGAGAACTGCTTCAGTCGATGTGGTGTCATTATAGTCAGAATGCTGCTAGAGAAGGAGGTCCAGGGTTTTGACCCAGTGGTAGTTAAGTTACTGCCGTTCTTTCCAAGTCAGGGTTGCATGAGACTTGGGAGGAGGACTTGCAGGTAGTGTTGTTCCGTCTGTCTGCAGTCCTTGAACTCCTAGGTTGTAGAAGTCACAGGTTTAGAAGGTGAACGCCAGGAATTCAGAAAGTTATGTCATAGTACTCAATATAATTTCTTCTGTAAAGAGATTGTACAAGATTCTTGTTCCAGCTGATTAACACAGAGACCGGAAACTATTGAATGAAATATCTAAGTATTGATTTGAATTTTAATTACTACCATTTAAATCTCCATATCACATGTTGCACAGAGACACGGAATTGAATTCGATTGGCACAAACATGTTCATTCACTGCACTTACTGAAAATAAAATTAAAGGTTCTCTTTCGTATTCAGTTCCCCTCCTTAAAATTGCAGTGCACCGTCCTATTTCCTGTTACGTCTCCTGACGAGCTGCTCTACGGACTCAATCTATGATATAAAAACCAACGGGGATTAACCCGAATTCAGTGTTCTGAATTCATTGTAGAAAGGTACTTACAAATGATTGGACGGATTGGTCGCATGAAGAGAGTTTCAAACAATAATACATATGTCACGTTGTATTGTGGTCTGAGCGCGCTTACAGCAGTTCAATCGAAACAGCATAGTTCTCACTTTGAAAGAGTTGTTAAACTTCTTTGATCTGACGGTTTACAGAGTTACATAGAATTTGCAGCCTAGAAACAGGCCATTCGACCCGAATGCTCGTGCTTGTGTTCATGCTCTGCACGAGACTCCTCCCACCGTCTCTTCATCTCACCCCAGCAGCGTATCCTTTTATTCATTTCTCACGTATGTATTAATGCAGCTTCACACTTAACTGCATGTCTGCAATAGTCTCAACCATTCCCTGTAGGAGCGGGTACCACATTCTCCCCACTGTCTGGATCAAAACGTTTCCCTAACTTCTCGACAGGATTGATCTCATTTCAAAGTCCCATAGTTACAGAGGACCACTGGATCATGGGAGCCGGATTAGGTAATTTGGCATTTCAAGCCTGCTCCACAATTCAATAAGATCATTGTTGATCTGGTTGTGGTCTCGACTCCACTTCCCTGTCTGCCGCCCACAGGCCTTGACTCCCTTGCCTAACTAATAAATGTCCATAACGGCCTTGAATAAATTGAAATAATCCAGCCTCCATTACTTGCTGGGCCAGAGAATCCGACCCATCAACTATCCTTCTGGTGACAAAAAATCTCCTAATCTCTGTCTTAAAACGGGGACCTCTGTCTTTGAAACATGCACCTAGCTTTGGCCACACCAGGAAACATCCTCCCGGTATCCGCCCTATCAAGGCTCTTAAGAGATTTATATGTTAAAATAAACTCACCTTCCATTCCCCTAAACCCCAATGGTGATTCCTGAATACTCCGGAATTCCAGATTGGATTTATTGATGACCAATATTTTTGAAATCCTGCAGAAGTAGAGTCAGTTCCTTCAGTCTGCGGAAATAAACCACTTCATAATTTTAAAGATGTCGATCAAGTTATCATTCAGTCTATGCTCTTTTTTTTAAGGGTAAAGAGCTCCAGCTGGTTCATTCTTTCCAGATGGTAAGCAGCTCCCAGTTCTGATATCATCCTTGTCAAATATTAACTGCACCTTTTCCCGTATCCTATCTGGAAAATGCAGAAGAGCTTTCTGTACTCCAACTGTGGCCTAATTAATCTGAGTACATCGCTGGTGCACTTTCTACGACAGATGATGAGGGGGTTGAAAGCACGTCGACCTGCAATAAACAGGAAAACCACAGGCAGATGTCGATCTCGGCACTATTTTCCAATCCCTAACGTGTATTTATGAATAAACACATAACGCCGTCCAGGCTGTGTATTTCAGACGTCCTTCATACCAAGAGAACTAGAGCGAGTTCTCAGTGAGATTCGGATTGGCGGTTCAAAGTCTGACTGCCTGAAGTCAAGGACAATGAGCATCTTCGGTGTGTTTGCATTGTCCCATCTCTTCCAGGATGAGATATCCCAATATTTTCAGACAGAGTGGGTAAGTGTTTGGATAGAGCGAATTAAGAGAAACTGTTTACACTGGCAGGATGACAGGAAATCAGAGGGAAAAAAGATTGAAGATAATAGGCAATAAACAAACAGTGGGGGAGACGAGTGTTTTTTAAACTAAGCGAGTTGTTGTGGTCTGGAACGATCTGTCTGACAGGGTGGTAGAAAAAGATTCAATGGGAACTTTCAAAAAGGTAATTAGATAAATATGTGGAAGGAAAACATTTGCAGGGAAACGAGGGAAGGAGCCGGAGGAGAGTTGTGTTGGGGGTGGAGCGGGAACTAACTGGATTGATCTCTCAAATTGCCAGCACTTTGAAGGGACGAATGGCCTCCGCCTGTTCTGTGCAGTTTTTTGAGATGCAATTCATTTATCAAGTTCGATGTACAAATAGAACGAATGTAGTTAACAATAAGGAAAATGTGCATTCGTCAGTATCAATAAGGGGAATTAGTCCGAAATATAACCTCTCCTGGCATAAAAGATGTGAGTTGGCTCCATTAACATTATTGGCCATTGAGAAGAGGACAGAGTTTCAAGTGGATCATTAGAGTGAGCTATAATCTTTGGAACATGACAAAATCTCCAAAGTCAGCGGAGAAGAACAGGAAACGAAGGGAGGATGAAAGAAAAATAAAAGATTTGCAAAATTTTGATTTAAAGCAGCTCTTTCAATTTCTTAATTTCACACACTTCCCATGTCTGTACCCTAGTGATTAAACCAGATTTACTGGCGAATGGACTCTTACTGCGCCCTTGGAAAGAAAGGATTAAACCAGCGCAAACACCCGATTCTGTGCGATTTTTCGAAATGGGCTATTTGTTTTAAAAAAAAAGAGCGTGCCTCTTCCCTATCGGGATGTCTTCGCCAGGGACACGCTTCAGAAGAGAGAGGATGTGCGGGTGCGGGGTGGCGGGTTGCACCATAACCTGAGATGACTCTTGTTTTCTTCTCTTTTGCTCAGTTATTGTGTCTCAGCTTGTCTTGTCCCAGTCTCTGCCTGTTCAGACACTCCCTGCGGGGAGCCGCGCTAAACTGAGCTGCCAGACGGAGAGCTCAGTAGCTGAATACATCTTCTGGTACAGACAGTAGGAGCGAAAAGACATGATGCTGGTTTACACAGCGAACAAGTACCTCCCGGCAGAGGGTAGGTTTTCCAGCGAGATTTCTCCCAAAGCGGGTTATTATTCACTGTTCATTGCGGACACACTAAGAAATGATTCTGGAATGTATTACTGTGCAATGGAGAACCACCAGGACCTGGCTTTGATATTCGGAAATGGCTCCCAGTTAGTGATTACAGGTAAATGTCCTCATTATTCCATTGCATTGGGTTTTTCTACAGCAATTAAACATCTCTGGTTTCAGCTGTTAATGGGGTTTCTGTTTCGTTTCCCAAATTTAGAAGGCTCCCCTACCATATCCCTCCTCACCCCGTCAGAGAATGAGATTCCTTCGATGGAAAGGGTCTCGTTGTTTTGTTTGATCAGAGGCTCGTCCCCCGATTCCTTTCCCATCCGCTGGGATGTTTCCGGGCGGGATATAAGGGACAGACCGATTCCGGGACAATTGAGTCGGACGGGACCTATACCATCACGAGTTACACCAGTGTCTCGGCGGAAACTTGGAGCAGCGGCGCACTCTGTACTTGCACCGTTCAAATCAACTCTTTTGAAAACCTTCTTTATTCAAGTGTCTCATCTCAAAGAGGTAGCTACTATTTGTGCCCGTTTACCAATCCATAGAATGCTTTTGGGAGGATTTGTCAACTTTGTAAAATATAGTTCTCCGTCTTTCCGAGTGAGTCCATGTATCATCATTTTATCATTGACCTATCATAGATCTCTTAGAGTTTAGCAATCCGAAATTTTAACTTTATATGTTCCCTGTACCCGGGGGAGCTATGGATGTTCAGTCACTGAGATAGATTTTTGTGCACTAAGGGAATAAGGGATTTGGACAGTGTGGGAATGTACAGTTGAATACAACATTAGCCATGATCTCGCTGAATGGTGCGTTAGCTTTGAATAGTCTCCTGCTCCTATTTAATGTGTTCCTGTGTCTGTCTATGCTTATTGACATGGTTCCATGCCACTGGATCATTTGCCAGTGTGCAAAATTGAGAGGTGTGATTGCATTCCCAGTATGGCACTTTGTCTCAACATGCCTGTGAAAGGTTACCTGTTCACCTGTGTAGCAGCTTGGCATTTACAACATTTCTCTCTGTCTCACTTAAATAGTGAGGTACAAGGTATTTTCATTATCTGCCTGCCTATCTGTTTACCTGTCTAACCATTCCTCTCTCAGTCTCTCTGTCTCTCTGTCTCTCCCTGTGTCTTCTATCTCTCTCTCTCTCTCTTTCTCTCTCTCCATCAATCTGTTGCTGTCCTAGAGCAGTTTTATATTTCTGTCCCATCAGTCTGTTTGCCTGTCTGTCTCATTTTCTCTCTCTGGCCTCCTCTCACTCCATCCTGCCTCTCTGTGCCTCTGTCTCTGTCTGCCGCTCTCTCAAATTTGTCTGTCACTTTCTGTCTATCTCGTGCTTCGTCTCTATTGATGTATTAATAGACCCTTCTTTTTATCTATCTCTTTCTGCCTCTGATTACCTTACCCATTTCTAATGCCGTTAAATGGTGCAGTTTAACACTTCTAGTACATCTATCTATCTACTTATGGCTCTCTCACTCTCTCCATAACTCAATTTCTCTTTCTCTCTCTATCTCTCTGTCTGTCTCTATCTCACTATCATCAGCCATGTCTCTATCTAACACTTTTTCTATGTCTTTCCATCATAGTTCATTTCTTTTGTGACATATATTTGCTTTCTCGATCAGTCTCTCCAACTCTCGCTATCTTAGTACTTATGCCGTGTTTGAGCAGTGGTCTATAAGATCTCTACTCTCTCTTGCTATCTATCTCCCCATCTCTCTAAAACTCTTGTTCTCCTCCCCTTTGTAACTGTTTCTACTTCTGTCCTGTTTCAACATTGTTGTGTAAGATCTCTGCTCTATTTCAGTATTGTATGATGAGGTATGCAACACAATCTATTTGCTTTTTCAGTTGAAATCAAACATTTAAATTCGCAACATTTCTCTTGTTTAATTAAGTCCACACAATTTTTAAAAATGGTATTTTAATATATTTTTTTGTTGCTGTTTCTCTGGTATCTACCGCCTGCAGTTCCTCGCTTTCCGGAAGTTTGATAGCGGCGGCAGTTCCCCTTCTGTGAATGATCCTTGTGGCCGTGAGAAGGTGCTGCAGGAACCGGCAGACAGATAGCGATTTTTGGGAGATGCTGTAACTCTGCGGCGCCCTCAATCCATCCATTTATCTGTGGGTTATTGACACTTACAGCCAGTTCCGTGTGAACTGTAACCATTTATGCACAATTCAAATTTTACTTTCTAACAGGCAGCATGAACATTGATGAGGAACTGACAAAGTCCAGAGAACAACGAGGAAATGAAGAAGTAAAAAATGGAACTTTTGTTGTCACTCCACGCGGATACCTTTTCGCTGAATTTTAACCCAAGGTTTAAATATCATTGTTATTGTTATGTAAGCCTGGAAACCATTGTGCAGTGAGCACTACATAATAGCAGAAAATAGGCTTCAATGCCTGCGTGTACAGGATTAAGGGATAATCTAACCGAGGACTTTAAGATGGTCAAAGGATACGATAGTTTCAATGGAGAGAAGCTATCATCCCTGATGGGGTTGGGGAGGACGGAATCCAGAACAAGAGACGGAACGTTAACATTAGAGCAGCTCGTTCAGGGGTGAAAGCAGGAAGAACATTGACACTCAAAAACGAGTGCAAATCTGGAAATCTCTAACCTGAGAATCTGTTGCACCTGCCGCATCAATTGGAAATGTCAAAACTGAGATTAATAGATTTTTGTTCTGTAAGGGGATTAAGGATTATGGAACCAAGGTGGGTATATGGGAGTTATGTTGCAGATCCTCCATGATTTAATTGAAAAGACTGGGAGGGCTCCTCCTATCCCTATGATAATGGTGTTTGTTATATCAATAGATTCGGTTCTTGTTGCTTCTCCACAGACACTTTATGCCCACTGGGCCTTTAAGGAGGATACGACACTCTGATTGGAGAGGAAAAAGCTCACAGTCTACCTCCCTAACATGACGTGTTGTAGAAGGATTCCTCTGCTGGGAGGGAAAATCTGAAAATCCAACCGGTGCAAATTCTGGAGCTATTGTGGAGCAATTTTGTGATTTTGCGCAAAGCGGAAAGTGAATTATCTCTTAATGGCTGCTATTCCAGTGATGAAATATTACCTGAATTTTCAGTCCAGCATCTTTAGGTTTCTGTTACTTGGTTTTAATGTTTATTATTGCATTCCACTTCTTTATTCACTATTTCAGCAAGATTTTACACAAAAACGGTTTACAATGCACCTGTGCTCGAGTTACCTATTTATGTAAACAGTTTTCAAAACCAGTGAGAGCTCAGTGTGTTTTTTTGATCATTCAGACCAGGTCAGCTCAGGGTATCACTGAGGCCAATTTATGAAGACATTTATAGAACGAACGTAAGCAGGATAGAAGTAGCGTTAAGGTCCGACAGGCACTGGATGGGGATTAGGGCTGCATTGATATGAAAGCTGCAGTGTTATTGGACCACAAGCCTTCACTGTTTGTGTCCTGGGAGGGAAAAATTTGAGATTCATTCTTGAAAGAAGATTATTGACAAAACATCCCCTCTTTTGATAATAAACTTGAATGGATTTTAAGGTCTAAAATCACTGGTTTGAAGATTCTTAGGCTACCAGAAGAGGCATTTCCGCACGTCACGCCTGTACCAGCTCTTTGAATGTGCCCTTTCGCCCCACACCCCAGTGGCCTCATCATGGCCCAGAGAGTTGTTGTCTTTTACCACACCGCCCATTAAATGCGTGTATCTATCCTGCTTAGAGCACTCCCCATTGGCTGTAACTGAAAGCGGCTTGCTGGAAATGTTAATATGGCATGCTGGAAATGTTAATAATTCGCAAATGTGCACACAACTCGTTCCTCACATTAGTCAAATGCGTAACTAAAATTGAGGTGATATTTCACTGAAATGATGTAATCTGTTTCCAACACACCTTTGATTTCATCAGTATTAAAAAAGTTGGCCTGCAAACGCTTGGTGTGTTGATTATTGGGCATTTTTGTTGGTGGTTAAACTCTGATCTGCAGAATGCCTTGTGATTCCTGCTCGTCACAGATAGAAACATTACCAGATCAGAACTGATACATTCTTCTCTGAAGATTCAGTCTGCACTGATATTTGGAGATGTTTTCAACAAATCTTTTACAAGATGCAGATGGAAAATTCAATCTGATTAGCACAGTTCTTCCGTCTGGCAAGGCTCTGTCCTCCTCAACCTGCAAGAAAACACCTGTTTCTTCAAAGATAAGCCTCAGGGGCTTCGTAACCGCCTCCCTATTTTCTCCACCCAGAGAACCATTCATGGTGCTGATCACTCTTTGTCATAGACACACAGAAGTCAGTCCCTTTAATATCTTGACTTCTTAATCCTGCAGGCACATTGGAGCCATTCTGTTCCTCTGTTTGGATCTGGCATTCGATTTGATCATGGCTGATGTTAGGGAATTGAGATAGTTTAAGTACGTTATATGTGCATTTGGGTTTGTTAAAGTGTAAGGTACATTTTAAGTTTCTGTTTGATTTATATTATTTTCTATTTTTGGTGGATAAGGTTAAACCTGAGGCCTAGTTTCATTTTTGAGCCGAGGCAGCAGGTCTAAATATATTTTTATACTTACATTTCTAATGTGTTTTATGGTTCTTTAAGAGAAAGTAAAGCAATCATAAGAGAAGTAAAAACGGTGCTGTTGCTGAGTGACAGGGGTCCTGGGAGGGAGGCTCTCGCACACATAGACACACAAACGCACATACATACATACACACACAGACACACACAAACACACACACACACACACACACACACACACAAACACACACACACACACACACACACACACACACACACACAGATAGAGAGAGGTGGAGGAAGCAGCAGTTCGAGGTCTCTTGAAAGCAGCTGCCAGTGAGAGACTGGAGAGCAAAGGACAGATGGCAATTCCCAAGCTGAAGTTGAAGCTAAGACTCCAGTTACTGGGAGAAGGGGCTGCAGAGCGCATATTTCCCCCCCAAAAAAAAACTGAAAGTCTCAAGGCCATAGGGTGAGACTAGAACAGGAGGAAGACCCAAGATGATGTTTTAATCAAATGAAGGACATGAACTTAGAGAAGGTCCTGCAAAATGAAGTTAAGAGTGAGAAGATGAGGAAGGCTCCAAGCTTCAAGCTTAAAGGGAAGAAAGGTGTAGGAAACAAATTTTATGTGGATTAGGCTTGTGAGGAACTGAATGGTCCAAGGAGACAGTTGATCGCATGTAGCTCTTTACTGTGAGCATGTGAATCAGTTGTGTACTGGTGACGACTGAGTGAGTGAAAGGGAGTGCGTGTATGAAATGTTGAATGTACATGGTGAGCCTGGGGAGAGAAACGTTAGAAGGAGAATCGGAGGACTGGAGATGGACACTTGCCGTTGGCATCTGAGAGATAGCATCCGTTTGGTAGAAGATCGCAAAGCGAGCTCCTGAAGAGTGGGGTTAGGAAATCCTTGTGTGATAGACTGAGATCAGTAAAACTGGTTGGCTCGCGGTGTGACTTGTGGGGCGGGACTGGGGGTGGTGGGTTAGCGGTGGGAATTGATGAGGCATCGATAGCACCTGTTTCAGATGTGGGTCCGGTGGTGAGTGGAATTGATTTGATATGTGGATATTTTTCAAAGCAAAACTACCTGCGGAGTCACAGGAATGAAGCTCTGCTCACGCAGATTTTTAACCTCTGCCCCTCACGTGTACAGAAGGGCAGCTGCCAATGAGGGAGAAACACAATCGGGCACTCACTGCTGCCACTGGAGAAGGTGGTTGATGAACTGAATAACCACATTCAGATCCAGGTTTGAGTATTTTTAAAGTGAATCATTAATCTGCTCGGAGACTATTTGACCGGAAATAGTTAATGAGTCCTTCAAGGGAAAATTAAACTGAAATATGTAACGGGATCAAATATCTTAATGATGGATTTGTAGACTTTGGCCAATTATTACACTCTGACACTGTTCACTGGTATAATATATTCCTCAAGATAATTCAGATAGAAGACCTTATACATGTGGTGCCCTACAGATTGCCTTAAATTTCAGTCGTGGATTATTCTGCGAGTGAATCTGATTCACTGATATTCCACACATGTGGGGTACCTGGATGATTCAGGATATCACAAAATGTGGGTTAATAGATATCAGGTCGAAAGGTTTGCGTCGGGTCATGAAATATATTTTCCCGGTTTCGAGGTTATAATAATCAGCAAAGATTAAGCAGGCCGGGGCTCTTCCCTCTAGGAAAGTGGAGGCCGAGGTGGTGACCTCATAGAGGTCTTTAAATTTATGAACATATTCGATACGGTAGACGTTAAGAAGATGTTCCCAATTATGGCAGAGAAACCAGAATTAGAAGTCATCACTATCAGATATTCACCAATAAATAAATCAGGAATGCAGGAGAAACCTCTTTACTCATATAGTGGGGAGAATGTGGAACTCGCTCCCACAGGGAGTGACCAAGGTGAATCACAGAGATGGATTGGTGGGGGAATCAGGATAAAAACACGGGTGAGAAAGGAATAGAGGATATGTTGATAGGGTGAGATGTAGAGTGGGCTGGAGGAGTTTCGTGTGCAGCAGGAGCACCCCACAGAGCAGATGCCTGATGCTCCGCTGATCCACAGGAGTAATACTGACACAAAGAGACATTCGGGAAGACAGATTCTGCGTGAACCAATTACTAAAATAATATCTTCATATTTTAGCTTTCTCCAATCTGGTGTGTTTTTGTTAAAACCAGAATAAATTAATTTTGGCGCGGTCAATTAAAATTAACACGCGGAATGAGGGTCATTCGCTCCCTGCCCACGACTATTACACAAGCAGTAATGTTGTTGAATTCAGCACCATTGCATTTTGTCCCCAGTTTGACCCAGCCTGGACTGCGCACCGCCTGTAACGCTTGTTTACCACAAACTGTAGCGTGTTTCTTCTTTGCAGGCAAAGCCTTGTGTGGTCTCCTAACCTTTAAACAGGAAACCCTCAGCTAAAATTACAAAGCGCTGAATTTTCCAGTGCGCTTTTTTAAACGTTGCACATAATTAACACAAAATGTGCATTTTCATCACGTCTTCCGAGCACGGGGCCGAGGACAGAGACATCCGACCGAAGAGATGGTGCAAATCTCACAGCAACCGGACCGGGATCAGAAACCGTGAGCTTCTTCGTGTCCAGTGCGTTGCTGCCCCTGTTTCTAGGTTTGTGCCTTCTTCACTCCGCATTCGGACTGGTTTAAGACCACTGATATAGTCAGCCGAGTGGAAAACTGCACCCATACCTATACTGTATTACATTACCTCCAGGTTAATGGACTGAAATCGGTCAGATATGAACATTCTCCGATCTATCAGATGGGATGTTATACTGAGAAACTCTTCCTACCCCTTTGGGATCAAAAGGTCCCCAAGGCCACTATTAGCAGAGGAAAGAGGGGGGAGACGGGAGTGGGGCGGCCGCAGAGCCCTCTGTATCCCTAGGGCCAATATTTATCCCTCAAACAATATCATTCAAAACGTAATGTGGGCCATAATGATGTTGTTATTTGTGTTGTGTGCAGTTGCAGCTGACGTGTTTACTACGTGACAACAGAGACCACACTTCAAAAAAAAGTCCTTCATTGCCCCCGAAGCACCTCTTCCCTTCTTGCTCCTGTTATTGTTTCAAATTTAACCCTCAACGTTTTACTTCGTTAGCATTTATTAACGAGTGGATGGTCTATTACATATTTTACCGTTGTAGCCGACTCTTCATAAGAAACATGATCTCTCTCTCTACCATGACAGAACCCAATGTCTTGATTTTTTACTATTCAGTTATTGTATCTAAGGCAGCTTTGTCCCAGGCTCTGGCAGTTCAGAGTCTGTTGCTTGAAAGTAACTACTCGGTGCACTGTAACACGGCTTGATTGGCAGGGGTTTGGGGGTGAAGGTTGGGGGAGGTGGGGGGGGGGGGTGGCAGGTGGCGGAAACGGTTGGCGGGTGCGGGGCCTATCCACTGGTGTAAAGGGAGGCACCGGACGTATCTGCAACTAGTTTTCACCGTGACAAAATGGAAGCCTTCAAGCGGGAGGTTTTCGGGAGAAGTATACGACAAATTGACTCTATTCACTGTTCATTGCGGTGTCCAGCCCAGTGATTCGGGCACTTATCACTGTGCAACTACGGAGTTCGCTTCGATGCCATTTTCGTTTCGAAATGGCTGCAAATTGCTCATCAGAGTTAAAAGTTACGGCAATTTTACGCATTTCAGCGTCAATAATCAGGACGTTGTGGCCAATACTGCTGAAGCATTAACGCCTCATGCGGCCACATTGTCCAACAATCAGCCTCCTAAATCCGCCACAGGCTGAAATTGCTTCCTTAGGGAGGACCTTTCGGTGCTTTTGGTGAACGGTATGGACCCCGGTCCATTTGCCGTCCGCTGGAATTTTTCTGGGACGGGTCCGCAGGGACAGCGATTCCAAGGCAATTGAGCAGGACGGGGCCTGCGCCATAATTATCCAGGAGGAAACTTGAAGCAGCAGCGCTCTCTGCACTTGCGCCGTTCAGTTTGAATTCTTGTGATAATCTTCCCAGTGAAAGTGTCTCATCTCAGAGAAGTAGCTATTCAAAGTTACCTTGTTTATTTAAGGTGCGTCCTACGTGTTAGCAATATTGATTTTTACATTAAAACTCCCTATTTCTATGTGACCATGTGTCATTTGCAGAACCCGTACCTCGCTGTCAGAAAGCTCATCGTTTCAGTGTTTAGAATTGTGAGTTTCTAGGTGCATCTGTCCAGTTGGGGAAGAAGCGTATTGAGCGTGAAAAGTTATTTTTGACATGTCAATTATTAAATGAAAACACATATTTTTGTTTAACAATTTCTCTCTCGATTCCCCGATGTCATGTTCTGTATTGCATAGAACGTCCAGCACAGAAACAGTGCATTCGGCCTTTCAGCTCCGAGTTGTTGTTTCTGCTCCACACGAACCTCCTCCCACCTCTCATCATCTCACCCCATAAAGATATCATTCTCGTCCCTTCTTCAAGATGTGTTTATACAGCGTCTCGTTTAAATCCATCTCAACTCTCCACTTTCAGCTGTTTCACTGTGGCTATTTCGACTCTGTTTAAATTTCAGTTTCTGACAGGCAAGATGAACAATAATGCGGAACTGACGGATTCCAGAGCACGGACAGAAATTAAGACGGTAACTCTGAACGGAATTGTTTCCAAGCGTGTATTTCACTGAATTTTAATCAAAGGTTTAACATACATAGCTAGTGTCATATGAGTGTAGGAGATTTTGCACAGTGCATACAGCATCTTTCAGTTCCCACAGACAAGCTGTCTTTCTTAACTTTCTTCAGTTTAACTGCCCATGAACAGACAGATACACACACGCACACACAGACACACACACACACACACACCCACGTACAGTAGCAGAGAGCTTTCATTACAGAACACCACCATGGTCCCCAAAACATATAAAAAAAATCGAACTTCACGTACTGTACTCCAGCCTTTCACCTTGTTTCTATATCCCCTAATACACTTAAGTAACACAATGAATTGGATACCAGCTTCAACAGCTTTCTGTCGGAAAGAGATTCAGATTTCTACTCCACCTACGTCAGAACCCCCTGCACCATTCACGGTAAAGCTCTGACATGTCAGTTTTAAATTAAACACGAGCCAAGAGACACGGTGTTAAAGTGAAATGGAGCTTCTCACAGGATTCCTGCATCACTGACTGTGTCCCACTCCTCCTGAGTTCTAATTCAGTAAATGATAAAAACACATCTCATCTCAGACAAAGGAATGCACCATAACAAAATATCATCCCAGGACTGATATTGCTAGTTCAATTGATATTGCAGTTTTATCTAGATTAAATTTAATTATAATTGATCTATTAATCAGCAAAAACATTTGTTGCATCCTTATAATTTAAGAACAACTTATTTCATTTACCTACATACAATTGTCAGGAAATTGACGTCCTGTTAGTAGCTGCATTTTCAGAATCAGCAGAAAAGATCTGTGGAAACTAAGGAAAGTCCCTCGTCTTTTCTCAGTGTTTCTTTCAACTTTGAGTTTAACAATAACAGTGGAATATTCTTATTAACAATCAAGACAACTTCTATATTTAACATGAGATATTCTTTGAAAGCTCTGACGGGTGTATGAGAAAAGCTTAATTGTTTGATCGGAGTCTCCCTGGCTGCATGTATATTTCCGGAAGGCTATAAGTCCTTTGGCAAATCCTGTCCCCTCCATAATCGATCGGAGAGAAACCATCCAGAATCTCATCTGCGGCCCGTCTTTTTTTTAAAAATCTGTTGTCCAATGCAGCCAAGTCCAGGGAGGCGTAGTGGGGGCCGCCTTGAATCTGGGAATCATGTTACACATTAACACCAGAAAGCAGTTAAAAGACCGGTCAGATTACTCACTCCCACAATCGCTTTTCATAGAAGCATAGAATGATAAAACATTGAAGTATGGCATTCAGCCCATTGCAACTGTGCCAGTTCTTTGAAAGAGTTATGCAATTCGTCCCAATACACCTTTCTCTATCTCCATATAGCTGCCACTATTTTCTGCTCCCAATATTTTTCAATTCCTTCCCGAATCTCCCTATTGAATCTGCTTGCATTTCCCTCTAGATCAATTTGAAGGGATGTGTTTGCTTTACTTGTATGTGTAAGAATACTCTCAATTAATGTTCTGTAACAGAGAACCAGTATTCGGAAAGCTGCTTGATGTTGTTTGAGATATAAAATATGAAATGCCCTACAGCCTGCCCCTAATCAACCCTCTTCCTGCAATCGTGGCGAGACCCTCCTTTATACAGAACTGAGAGGGCAGACACGGCCTCGGTTTAACGTTTGATGTGAAAACGGCACCTCAGACAGTGCATCACACGCTCAGGGGATTCAGTCTAGACTTTATGCTCAGCTTTCTGGAATCACACACACACACACACACACACACACACACACACACACATACACACGTTTTGCCCAAACTGATTCCTTACACTTGAAACAGAAAAACATTTTGATTTATCTACAAATGTTCCCTGGGTTTACTCTTATCTCCATTGTTGCTCCATTGACTTATGTATTTACTAAAGCAGTTGGGTCGGGGGAGGGAGAAAAGTGGGAATTTTTGGGGGATGGGAGATTAAACTTACCGTAGAGATAAAAGAAAATAGCATAATGCTAAAATGGGAACTGCTGGAAATCCGCCGCTAAGTCTAACGGAGATATCACACTATCCTTTGTAGTGTCAGATGGGGAGAGGGGCTGGGGAGGTGTGGGGAGTATTTTTTGATTTGAGTTCGAGGGATGAGTAGGATATTAGACAAATTCAGATGCTTTAGACTGTGACCTGCTCTCTGATCACCGCGTGAAAAATCTAGCTTCGGAAGACTTGCATCTTATCCCAAAAATGAAGTTTTTGTATTCTGTTACAACAGATACAAAAAAACTCAACTGTATTGCATCCTGTTCTGTGCACTTTGTCTCTGTTTGACGGTGGTCATCTGCGTTATTAATGGTCAATATATAAAGTGAAATGTTATCTCAGTCTGGCCAATCCATAATTAAATACAGATGCACCGTTTGTCAATGATCCGCCAATTTACCAATGGTTGCAATACACCAAGGGCCCCATATGTAACCCGGCTCAGATTCCGCAGAAGAACCCCTAAGGCGGAGAAGTCTCTCAATGCTTCAGTTGGGTGAATGTCACCAATGGATGAACAAGCACTACCTATCTCTGGTGCGTGGCATCTATTGCCCACCTTGTCTACTATTGCCATTAAAAAAACCATTAAGTGGCATTTTATACGGGTCTCACAGATAGCAGAGTGATTGTAGAACATTTTCAAGGCAGACAATGCTCTTATGCATCTTCAAATTCGGACCATTTGACTTTCAATTTGTGTCATCCTTTCAATGCAACTTACCTGTTTGTCGCTCATTCCGGCCCTCCCTTTGCCTTCTCACGCTCAAGCTAAAATTGGATTCGAACAAAAATATCAAACACATATTATGTATTCTAATTCTAATTTGTGAGCAATACTTGAGAAGAGAATTACAGAGCGGTCTTAGAATCAATCTTAATAGATCGTGGAAAATATCGGCAGATATCATCGGAATCAGTGTTGGAGCTGAACACGGTGAGACGCAGTGAAAAATACGGATAGAATGTTCGGGATGAGCTTTGCACATGGTTCAGTTACTCACTTTTCTTTGTGGGATCTCTTGCCTCTTTCCTCTGAAAGCAGAAAATGTAATTGATAAATTTATATTACAAGAAGGGAATCAAATAAGGGAATCAATTATTAAATCATCCCTGATAAATTTAGTCCTCACCTGATCTACCGCTTCTATGAATCCAAATGGAAATACAGGCAAAGAGCAGAAACAGTATCACCAGGACAGCTATGAAAACAGGAAGGGCCAGACTGCACCATCCTACAGGGAACAAAACTCTTAGAAACTGCTGCTCGGTCAAAGCATCCTTTTCTGGGATACTGTGATGGGAAATGCGACAGAAAGAAAGCCCAGAAACAGCCCATTCGGACGATCGTGCCAGTGCCGGCTCTTTGAAATAGCCATGTCACTATTCCTATTCTCCCTGCTCTTCCGATTAAATTTGCGTCCACCGCCACTTCAGGCAGCGACTTTCAGGTCAGAACAACTCGCTGTGTAAAAAAAAAAAATCTCATCATACCCCGCTCTGGATAATTTCCTGATTATGTTCACAATGTGGCCCTCTGGTTAACGACCCTCCCGCAAGAGGAACAGTTTCTCCTTATTTACGATATCGAAACCCCTCATGATTTTGAACGGCTCTATTAAATCCCCCATTTAAAACTTCTATGCTCTAAGGAGGAAAATCCCACCTTCTCCAGTCTCTTCACATTAACCGAAGTCCCTCATCCCGTGTGCGATTCTGCTAAATCTCCTCCTTCTCTGCACAAGACATTCTTGGCTGTTTCGTGCTTGTAAAGGGCATCCAGCGCATAACTGACCTCAATTTTATTCCACGGCCCACTGCCTGTAACGGGATGTGGAAGTAGTTTCAACAATAACTTTCAGAAGGGAGATCACATTCTATCTTGAAGGGAAATAATGTGACAGGGCTATGGGGAAAGGTTGGAAACAATGGGATAAATCTTAGAAAGAGATAACACAGGCAAGATTAGCTGAAATCCATCTTTCCGCGTCTATCGCTCTAGGATTCTACAATGTGGCGGAGAAATGTAAGGGAAGCCCAGAAATTCTTTTGAAGGACAAGTCTAAAACTGGGGCTGAGGTAACCCTAACTTATTGTAACATATTTTGACAGACTGAAGGCACACACCCACCCCCACACCCCACCACCCCCCCCCCCACACACACACACACACAAACACAAACACACACATATGTAAATGTATATTCATATATCTACATATATATGGTATATATATTTATGGGTCTAAGAAGGTCATGAATTACTTCAAAGTCGAATAAAAGCCTTCACGGTACAGGTCACCCACTCACTTGTTACCGGCTTGCTGCTTTGGAGAACGACACGCTCTTCGTCCAATATTTGCCTGGACACCCCACTTGAACAACACAAGTACAGACACCGCCATTTCTCCAAGTTTCCCTCGACACCATGATGTGACTTCTAATACTGTAGGTCCCGTCCGCCTCCATTGTACCGGGATCGCTAGGCTCCTCCGTGACCAGGCCGGAAATATTCCAGAAAGTAGAAATCTGGTTGGAAGAAACTCCACTGACCAAACACACTAAGCGAACGGTTTCCCTGAAGTGCAGCTCACCCACCGGGATAAAAAGCAGTACAGCCGTCTTACTGGTGGAAATGTCTGGAGAAAGATTCGGACGCAGACAAAGATAAATTAGCACCATTTTATAATACTCTGCACAATATAATTTCACTTCATTTGCTCTCTTACCTCCAGCCAGTAGTGTGGATCCATTCTGGAGCCTTGCATAGCTATCCCTACGAGTACAGTAGTAGGAACCCGAGTCATTCACCTGGACATTGCGAATGTCGAGAATCAACACATTTTCGCTTTTGCCTTTTTTGGAAATAAATTTACAATCGGCCTCGTCACAGGGCTTGCTGTCGATTAGTTTCGGTGCTTCACCCACACGTTGTTTGTACCAGAAATAGCTTGACACCAGTCCCACTTCGTAAGTGCAGTGACAGGCTAATGCCAGTCTCTCCGACGTCAGCTGTCATTGTGAAGGGGCCCTGAGACGCAGAGGGCTCGGATTCTGTAACTAGATAAATTATTGCTTCATCACCACAGGATGTTCAGAGATCGGAAGTAGCCGCTTTGAACGACATCGCGTGTATTTTAAGAACAGTCACACAATTGTCCTTAATCAGTCTTCGTTAGATTAATTCTCCACATGCTTTTATTCGCCTGATAGGAGGAAACAGTAAATAAACTCACATGATCAGGTCAAATCCCTTCACCTGGTCATTGGGTCACATTTTCAGCTTCGTAAACGGTGATTCTGGTTAATTTCATTTCAAAATCTCACCCGCCTCTTACTCACCGTAAATACGCAGCACTTGGAAAATGAGCATTAGAAATATATATTCCTTAGTCATCTTGACGCCGTGAGTTGTCTCCGTTTTCGCTCTCACCACTTTGCTACTGCAGGCGGAGTGGGCGCAGACTGACCTGTGCTCAGTCCCAGTGAGTTTCTCCCCTTTCAGATGCGGTGGAAAGTATGACGAGCTATGCTATGGAAAGTATGACACTATTTTGGGTGCAGTGCTCTGGGGAACTCCAATGCATTGGACTTACTGTGACAACCGACTGTGCGTCGCTATGTTCAAATGGCGGAATGTTTATAAAGAACTTTACTGTGTTGTCGCTCAGAGGGGATGGTAGTATAATAATTGTATGGATGCATGCTGAATATTGCTGTTAAAGTTTAATTCAAGAATTCAAGTTTGACTTTTCCCAGTTGTCATTGAGAAGGTGGCGGGTGTGTGTGTGTGTGTGTGTGTGTGTGGGGTGGGGGGGGGGGGGGGGGGGGGGGGGGGGGGGGAGGGTGTGGGAGGGTTGCGGATGGGGGCCGGGGGTAGCGGTGAGTCACTTTTAAAAACCTCTGTCAGGTCGGGGAGAATAATTTTGTAAATTTCATCACTAATAATCTCGCTGTATTCATCAGTATGTCCAGCCAGTTCAATCCAAACACCCATTCCAATGTTATAGATAATTTAATATTTTCCACCTCTTTTTCAGATTGATTCTGGGAACATCAACATTTGCCATCTCATTTTTCATTGCAAGCGACCATAATGGTCCATTAGAAATGGCAGCAGGAGTAGGCCCACGATCCCGCTTTGCCATTGAATGAGGTCTTGGGTAATCTGGTTGCGGCCTCAAGTGCACTTTCTGCCCATAACCCAAGAATCCTTTGTCAATCAAAAAATTTGCCCAACTCAGCCTTGAATATATTCAATGGTCCAGCCTCCAGTGCTCTCTGGAGAAAGGAATTCCAAAAAACTAAGCAGCAACGAAGAGGCAAATACCCTCCATATCTCCGTATTAAATGGGAGATCACCTATTCTGAAACTGTACCCCAAGTTCTACATTCCCCGACGAGTCGAAACATTCGCACAACATCTACCCTGTGAAGCCCCATCAGAATCACATATATTTCAGTAAGTTCACCTCTCATTGTTAGATCTACATTCAGTAATGGTGTTTGACATTTTTGTTTGTATGCAGTTTGGGTTTGCAATGAATAACTCTTCCCGTTAATAGAGGGCATTAGGAGTCTCTAATGATCATCTTCTTTTGCATCCCAATCCCTATTATCGCTCTGTCTGGAAACTTACTGTCACCAACAACAGAAGCATTAGTTAGGGCTTAGGGGGTGATGCCTTAGTCGGATTCTTTACCCAGGACTGGATTTTTCTGTATTAAAAATGCCGCTAATAAGAAAGCAGGAGAGAATGGAGAACTCAGATGGATTCCTCCAGCTTTCCAAAGGGAACCACGGATGTCGGCGTCATTAATTTCACTTTAGTTTAAAACATCTGAGACTCTCAACCAAAAACTAAGCTCTCTTAATGTAGGTTGGTAAAATAATTAAAGCTAATTTGGGTAGAGTCAGGTACCATTCGCTCACGTGGGTGGAGTGTGTGCGTGTGTGTGTGTGTGTATGAGCGTGGGGGAAGGGGGAAAGAGGTGCAGTCCAGGCGAAAGGGTCTCTACGTTCAAATTATACGCAAGCCGTGAGTGTTGTCAGGACGCAATTCGTTACCCCAAGAAATTGTTGATGGGGCATTAAGTTCCTTTGCGCTATTGAAAACATGATGTGAGGTGAGCGCTCAGGAGCTTGAAGACCTTGGCAATTGTGGGTTATTAGCTGAGTAACACAGAGTGTGTTGAAAATTCTCACACTTCATGGAAACCTTCGCCTTAAGCAATGCTGTATACTGTCCTAATCTCTCTCTCACACACACACACAGGATCTCCCCATTCGGAGCCTCACACACCTGTACAGGCACATTCTCATGTATGAGAAATTGCTAACTCTTATAGTTACACCGCGCACAGTGACCTTCTCTATATGCTTCAAGAATCAGGGCATCTGCTTCTCCATTTTGGGATGTTGCACAAGCACATGTATTTATGCAGTGAACCAGAACAAGTTCAGAAAGGGGGGAAGGAGATAAAGCAATTCGAGAAAAAAACTTAAGTGCCTCTTCTTACTTTTTCGATTTGATTTGAAAAAAAAACTTTAAAAAGGTAATGCAAAGATGGCGGCCACGCGCTCCGTCAGGGGTTGTTAGGGGCGGGGCCGGTATTTAACAAAGAGTAACCGCCGGAAGCGGGCGAGGCAAGCGATGACCCCGGGAGAGCCAGGGAGGAGAGGAGTCATTGAAGACAGTTAGTGCGGCCCCGTGTGGCCAGGGCGAGAAACGACAGCATCTACCGACTCTGTGACAGGGTCCTTGCTGAAGAACTTTAAACTCTCTTGGAATTATTGTTCTCCTATTTGGGGCCATGATAACAATTCGACACTCCTTCGAAGGCAGGCAAATCCCATCTTTCTCAATACTTTATTTTCCTTGCTAAGTGCCCTCACAAGTTTGTGTTTTATACGAATTTCATCCTCCTCCCTCCATAAAATCACTCGCTGGAACGTGAGTTTTCTCATTTCAGTCACAGTAAAATGGCCTGGCCTCTTGGTTCCTTCATATACATGAGAACTCTGCTTTTAAAAATAAAGACAGACTAGCATTTATACAGCACCTTTCACTACCTCTGGCCATCCCATAGCGATTTAAAATCAATTAAGGAGTTTTTTGAAATGCCGCCTCAGTTTCAATGCAGGAGACGCAGCAGCCAATCGGCGTATAGCAAGCTCCCACAGCCGTTCATGTGACAATGAAGAGATTTGACTGAGAGGAAAACACTGATCCAATGATAAATTAAACTATTTATTCATAGGTTGTGGACATGGCTTGCAAGGCAAGCACGTGTTTCCTATTCCTAATGGCCCTTTTGAAGGCGTTGATGTGCCGCCTTCTTGAGCCACGCCAGCCCCTCTGGTGAAGTTGCTCCTCAAATCCATTGGATAAGGAGTTCCAGGATTTTGACTGAGAGGCGAAAAAAGGAATATGCCCAATTCTGGATGATGCGCAACCTGCAGTTCGTGGTTCCCCATCTGCCCCTGTCCTTTGAGGTGGTAGATGTTGAGGGTTTGGAATGTGCTGTCGAAGGGACCTTGGGGAATTGCTGCAGTTCACCTTCTGGATACTACACGCCGCAGTCACTGAGCGCCGGTGCTGGGGAGGGTGAATATTTGAGGTTACAAATGTGGTGTTGCTCATGCAGTCTGGCCCAGGGACCGCCTGGGTAACAAACCCAGGTCCAACGAAATATTGAAATGAACATCATTGACATAACTGTCCATGAGAAAGCACACATAAATTTCCTGTCTGATGGGTGAATGATTAAATATATCTCATTATACACCCTCTGAATCTTCAAATGATCCCCTTTGCTCCTGCAGAGAGCTAATTGAAACACCTGAATCGTTCGATAAGTAACCTCCCGTTAACCTGGTACCAGATGAAGTGGGGAAATAGGAAGGTTTAAACTCCCACCTAGACTGAGTTCACTGACCTTACTGGTGGTCAGAAAATCTAACCAGTTTTCAAGGATGTTGAAGCACCTCAGTGCGCCACATACTGTTTTTTAAGAGATTGATAAGTATTGCACTTTATCACAAAGTGGAACTGCCATATTACGTACCTTAGCATATTTTATGAATAAGTTTGATGCTTTGGAAAGCTAAAGGATCACACAGTTTGCTGCTCTTTGTTGTGCTATGTAACAGTAGCTGGTGTTTATCTCAGTGTGTATCCTTGGGAAAATCCCAAAGGCTACAGAATCTCATCAGAACACACTGGAACCATTTCCACAGTTGCTTCACAAAGGCGTATTGCAGCATTTAACCTACACTGTTTTCCATTTTATCAGGGGCTTTTGTTCATTTCCTTCTTTCCCCGCTCTTCGTGTGAAACTTGAAGTAGGCTCATTGACCTGAAGAATTAAGACAGTAAGGTTCATAGTAAGACATGGAGTTTATGAGGTCATTAATAGACAAAGAATTGACTTCGAAATGTCAACTTCAATTATGTATGTTTTGGATAACATATAGTGTTGAAAGATAGGAATTTGGTTTGCATCTGCTGCAATGTAAGGTTTTAAGGGACGTGTAATGCATTTTAATGAATTTTCATTAATTTGTATTATAATTTAGGAAAAATAGAGACTTGTCTGAAACTCCCTCAGCCCCTGAGAAAGCCTCATGTGTCCTGGCTGACCAAGTTTTCAAAACGCTTTGAAGTTTTATACAAGGTTTTATTTATGCTTTTGAGTTCAGTGAGACATTGCCAACTTCTCTATCTCCTCGCTGGAAAAATCTAGCAGGTTTACTCCATTTGAAAGGAGCTGTTAGTGGAAAACATGCTGGGCCACAAGCTGGTAGCTGAAGTTTTGAAATTGCAAATCAAATGCGGTGGGTTCTGTGGCAAATCCTGTCTCCTCCACAATTCATCAGAGAGAATCCATCCGCCTTCGTTTTTGATTTAGTTTCTGACGCAGCAAAGAGGAGTTGAGAGGTTTTCCCCGAGACTTGGAAATATATTAAAGACTAAAATTAAAGGTAGATAAAACACTGATCATATAATCCCTCCAATATTTATCAAAGTCCTTCCAGTTTCTTTTTCTGTGAGTCCCGTTAAGCAATGCTTACTTCTATATCCACGCTGAACTTGTGGATGCGTTGATGTTCCCATCATTTTACATTGATGCTGTCCCTTGGTGAATCTCCGATGATGTTTGCTCTGCTTGTGCAGTAGCGTCGACCGGCCAGAGGAGGGTGTGATTGTACCACTTTAACAGCAAGATAGAAAAAACTAGTTTGCGGCTAAGAGGAATTGGCCCTTATTAATTAATTCAGTCACCTGGAGACACAGGATCACGCATTGCAGCCACCCTGCTGCCTCTGACATGACTTTAGGCTTTCCACTCCCAATGCAAAATAAGTTGCTGAAATGATTATTTACGTTTTTCTCTCCGGAATAATTTCCCTCTTTAGGTATTTATCTATTTTCCTTTTGAAAGTTAATATTGACAGTAGCAGCTCGCAAATATCATACACACAGCGAAGCACACACACACACAAAGCGACACACGCACGCACAGCGACACACACACACACACACACACACACACACACAAAACAACACGTATGCGCATGAAATCACGTAAAATTTGTGTGCTGAATCAAATGGGAATTCCCAAAGGGAATTGTTTCTGTGATCCACATGCAAGGTTAAGGCACAGACAGCGGCCACTCGGCCCATCGTGTTTGCACCGGCCGATAATCGAGCTACTCAGCCCAATCCCTCTTGTCAATATTTGGTCCATAGTCGTGCAGGTTCTACCACTTGAGATATCCAGAGACATTTTAAGTGAGTTGACGCTTTCAGCCTCTCTCTTCAGTCAGTGAATCCGAGATCCCCAGAACCCTCTGGATAGATTAAAATTCTCATCTTCATGATTCTGAGCAGATAAATAAAATATCTCAACCTGATCTTCTCCAACGAGAACACTGCTCGTTTCCCTAACATATCCATGGAACTGAAGCCCCTGGAACAATTCTTATCAAACTTTTCTGGAACCTGCCTGATGCCATCACATTTTTCCTAAGGTGTGGTGCCCCGAATTGATGCAGTTGATGCTGAACCAATGTTCATAAAGGTTCATTGTAAGACCTTTGTTTTTTTACACTTCGCCACCACTTATAAAGTCTAGGACCTAGTTTGCCCTTTACCACCTTTTATCCCTATACCTAAGGAAGGATACAGTAATAACTAATTAATATCAGTCAAGGAAATGGAGTAAAACCGATGTAAGAGTGATGAAATCTCTGTATGTGTTACAAAGTGACATGTTCGAACAATGTCCTAACTGGAGAAGCCTGGCCCAAATTAGGCTCGAGTCACACAATGCCTGTGAAAGTCCTCTTAGCAACTTAGTGATGGGCATTTATATAGCACTTTTCATGAATTTAGGGTATCTTAATTCACTTCACTGGCAATTGAGCAGATTTGATGTATAGCCGTTGTTGCTTAGTCATCGTGAAGCTAATTTCAGAGAGAGACACTGAGACAGAGGCTCATAGATAAAGTACGAGACTGTGATGCATAAGCTTCAGAATTGACACTGAGATACACAGGTTGTACAGCAGCATATGTGATTGCGTGTTTCTCTTTTGCCTGTAGTGTAATGGATATACACAGGAGCTGACAGGCAACATCTTATAATTATATAGTAACTTTAACCACAATAAAGCATGATAAGATGTTTCACCAGAACCTTATGGAACAAGATTTGATGCCAAGAGATTAGGCTGAATGATAAGCCTTTTGACTTAACTTTTGCATTTAATTTTTCATCTCTAATTCATAGTAAAACCATGATGTGTCCAGTGCATCGTCTACATGTTATATGCTGCTGCTACTGTGCGTCGATGCAGGTTTGTGTATGGGGTGCCAAACAAGCGTGACTGCTTTGTCCTGGATGGTGTCGAGCTTGTTGAGTGTTGCGGGAGCTACAGTCACCCAGGCTAGTGAGGAGTGTTCCATCACATTCCTGACTTGGGAAGTATAGATGGCGTGCAGGCATTGGGGAGCTACATGTCGAAGAATTACTAGCCTCTGATCTCCTCATGTAGCCATATTATTTATATGGCTGGTCCACTTCAGTTTCTGGTCAACGGCAATAGACAGGATGTTGATAGTGGGGGATTCAGTGATGCTAATTACCATTGAAAGACAAGGGGCAATTATTATATTCCCTGTTGTTTGAGATCGTCATTACCTGGCACTTGTGTGGTGTAAATGTCACTTGCCACTTCTCAGCCTAAGCCCAGATATTGTCAAGTTCTTGCTGCATTCGGACATGGGCTGCTTCACTATCTGAGGAATAGCGATGTTTTTATTCGTTCATGGTATGTGGGCGCCCGACCATAATTGCGCTTGTTCTGAGGGCATTTAAGAGTCAACCACATGTTTGTGGGTCTGGAGTCAAACGTAGGCCATAATAAGTAAAGATGGCAGACTTCCCTCCCTAGAAGGGCATTGGTGAACCAGTTGGGTTTTTGCAACAATCGAAAATGCTTTCATGGTCATCATTAGACTTCTAATCCCAGTTCGAATTGAATTCGAATTTCACCACCAGCCGCGCAGGGATTCGAAACCGGGTCCCTCTCCGGCTTTCCCTCACCTGGGGGTTCAGTATTTTCTCCATTACAGTCTTGGTTCAAACATGGAAAAAAAGAGCTGAACTCCCGAGGTGAGGCGAGAGTGGCTGCCCTTGACATCAAGACCGCATTTGACCGAGTGCGGCATCAAAGAACCCTAGAAAACTAGATTCAATGGATATCCTGGGGAAAACTCTCCAGTAGAATTTCACTTTGCCTTCTGATTTAACATTAGCTGCAAAAGAAACAGATAATTTTCTGGATGCAGCACAATCTGTGGAAGGTTGTCAGACCAATTAACCGTATGCTGCTTCCATGTGGAATTCACATCGGGTCGTCGGAGGGACTTTGCTAATCGCAATTACTTGGACCCAAGGAACGCGGCCGAAATATACGGAACTATCAAAAACGAGAGGCAAGACTCAAACTTTTTAAAATTTATTGTTTCACTGGGTTCGGCTCGCAAAATACGTCAGCCCCATTGCCCATCCCTCATTGTTTCTGCTGGGTGCTGTCAAAATCACAAACACACAAACTCTGCTTCTCTCTTTCACACATATACACTTAAACACACAAGTTCTCTGCTTCACTCTCTCACACACGCGCGCACTGCCTCACACAAATGCTCTCACGAACATACGACCTCACACACACACACACTTTCACACAGACACTTATAGAATATCCCGCGTCTCAATAATTGTGGCTCTAACTTTGCTTTAAACTCTCCTCTCTACTCTCTTGCTCATCTTCTAATCACTTCAATGTAATGGAAACTAACAGTTGGAATCTGTAAGAGTTTGAATTATATTTATAGGTTTCTTACATTTGGAATAATTCTCTATTTTTTCCACTCGAGGTGTTGGTTCACAGATTTTCCCCTGCGAATGTTGAGTTGGGTTTCCTTCTTGAACTGAGATGTTCAATCTTGTGAATTCGCACCCTGGATAACAAAGCTCACAAACAATAGATATTCTTTTACTGAGTTTATTAGCTGAACCATTCAGCAATAATTGAAGCAATTCAGTAAATGCCTTTGAGATGTTAAATGGAAGATCATTGGAGATTTATATAATAGGAGCAGTGGACTCCATAGGTATATATTAACGAACCATTTCTAACAACAATCAGGTTAGCAAGACTATTACGATTCGAAGGATGAATTGGTGCTAATTTCCAGGGGAATTGAATTGAAAAGCAGAGACAATCAAACTTAATTTCTTCTCTGTAGCTCTGAACAAGGGTCATACTGACTCGAAACGTTAACCTTGTTTTTCTCTCTACATATGTTTTCAGATCCGTTGAGCTTTTCCCACATTTTCTGTTTTTCTTTCCAATTTCCTGCATCGACAAGGTTTTGCTTTAAAATTTATATGTAATCTTGCTTATACCACATTCAGCATTCTGTTGCCAATGTGTTATGACGGCCTTTAAGGAAAGGTATAGGAAGGGCTACAATCAATATTGTGAGATTCAGATACGCAGAGTCAGAGTTTAAGGATTGAAAGAAGCTGAGAGGAGAAAGGAGGGAAAATTCAAATGCACGGCGCAGCATTGCCCAATATCCAACAAACTACCTTTAAGATAAATATCCAGCATGGGACGTCTTGCACCTTAACCCAAAAATGAACCATTTGTATATTATTCAAAACAGCTCAATAAACTCACCTCTTTTGCATCTTGTTGGGTCGTCTCGCCTCTGTCAGACCTGTGTATTAATGGTTCAGGAGTGAATTGAAACTTTTTGCCAGTCTGGATAATCTATAATCAATTATAGAAACACTGTATGATAAATGCTCACATGTTCCACAATAATCCAATGTTCCCCCAATATTGCATTGTTTCCACAGCATGACAATGGATGGACATGGACAATATACACGAGCCGACCACCTCCCTTCCCCCGCCCCTGCAATGGCCTTGTCAACTTGTCCGACTGATACAATATTGCCAATGTTAGACTCATGTGGCGTTTACAGCACAGAAGTAGCCATTTCAGCCTTTTGTGTCAGGGTTGGATTCTGAAAGAGGAACTTACATCGTCCATCCTCTTCCCATTCCCGCCTTTTCCGCGTAGCGCAAACATTATTTTTCTTTCTATCTTCTCACAATTATCCAACTTCATAATTCTGGACCCTTCCACCAAAGGCAACATTTTATCCCTGTCCACAGTCCCCAGACACTTCATGATTTTGAATATCCCTAACAAATCTCCTTTCAACCTTCTCCTCTTTCAGGGAAGTGGCCCCGGTTTCCCCAAAATAATTTTGGAACTGAAGTTCCGTATCATTCAAAACATTCTCAACAATCTTGTCTGCATCCTCTCTGCAGCCTTCACACTGTTCCCAAAATGTGGCGCCTAGAACTGGACAAACTACAACGGCCGAGGCAGGACACAATATATTTCTACAGGCGTAGTGTAACTTTGTGCTTTTGTACGGTATGTCAACGTTAATAAAATCCTGAATCTTCTGCGCTGTATTAACTGTTCTGTCAATCTATTCAGTCACATTAAATGATTTGAACACGCATGAAACCAGATGGCTCTGTTCCTGCACCTCTTTTAGAATCGTACGGTGTATTTAATATTGCCTCACCTCGTTCTTCCTAACAAAATGGATCACTTCAAACTTCTGTGCATTCAATTTAGCCTGCCACCTGTCAGCCCATTCCAGAGAACTGCGAGTACCCCTTGAAATCTATCATTCTCCTCCTCAAAGGTCAGAAAACTTCCAACTTTTGTGTCAATCACAAATTGTGAAACTGTACCCTATACAACCATATCTAGGTCATTAATACACATCAGGAAAAACCCGGGTCCTCAAAGCCAGGTCCTAGGAAATCCAATCCATACTTTCCTGCAGTCTCAATTAATAACCAATAATGAGATTTTTCATGGGGCCAACAGACCGGAGACTGATTTCAGAATATCTTGATGACGAGAAATGTACTTCTTAATCTCCTGAATTTCCCGAATATGATAGTTAATCCGCACAACAATGTTAGTCCAGTTCACCCGCTTGTCTCTCATTCCCCACCGCACTTTGCCCTCTCTAGCTCTCTCTAACTGGATTCGAACAAAAATATCAAACAAGTGTTAGGCCTTGTAAATCCTGGCTCATGTGCCAAAACAAAACTTATGCAGAAAATTGTCAAGCCGTCTTAGACTCAAACTTCAAAGATCATGGAGCATGTCAGCGTATATCATTCAAATCAATGTTGTGGATGAACAGGGTGAGGCACAGTGTTAAATATAGAGATGGTGTTCGGGATAAACTTTTCAAAAGGCTCAGTTACTCACTTTTCATTGTGGGGTCTCTTGCCCCGTTCTCCTGAAATGAAAATCTGTAATTAGCAATTTAAATCTGCGAGGAGGGAATCACATTGGTCAACTAATTATGAAAGTGCCCCTGATAAATTTTGACCCAGACCTGATTTGCCGATTTTATGTGTCCCAATGGAAATGAGAATCAAGAGTAGAACTGGGATCGCCGCCACTATTCTGACAACATTAAGGGTCGTAATGCTTCATCCGACAGAGGAGCAACATTTAGAAACTGCTACTCGGTCAAATCATTATTTTCTGGGATTCTTTCTTGGGAAACGTGACCCAGTTAAAAGTCGATGCCTCAAACAGCCAGTGCGACAGATCTCGGCGAGTGGACGCACTGAATGAAATAAATGAAGCTATGTTTTTGAACTGAGATCAATTGGCGGACAGCACTGTCAGGATTGTTCCAAAATTATAATGTATCATTATGAAAACATTACGCTAATGTCTACCTGGAAAATGAACTGTAGAATCATAGAGTGAACCAACAGAAAATGAGGCAGTTCAGCCCATCGTGTCTGTGCCAGCTCTTTGTGTAAGGAAACACAAATTGTTTCCCCCTTTAGTTCTCTGCCTGTGCAAGCAGTTTCTCTGTATTTACTCTATCAGAACAATTCATGATTTTGAGCAAGAGTGTGACATATTCCGTTAACCTTTTCTGCTCGAAGGAGAACTAACCAGATCCTCCAGTCTCTTCATATGAACTGAAATCTCTGATCCCGGTTCCATTCTGGTGAATGACTCTGCAACCAGTCCAAGGCCCGACATATTTTCTCAATATGTTATCCAGAATTGGACACAATACTCCGGCTGGGGTCTCAACAGGGCTTTACAAAGTGCAATATTCTAACCTATCTGATTCCTCTGTTAATGAAGCCGCGGTCTCCCTATGTTTTTTTTATTGGCAACCTCAAATTGCCCTGCCACCTTCAGGGATTAATATACATGCGCCATGTGCCTAATGATGTGAAAATCGATCAGTTGCTTATTAACCCAATTTCACTGTCGTTTCAGGACACGAGGTTAATGTTAAATCTGACTGTTGATATTAACCTTAAACTAGGGTTAACCAGAAAAATGGAGATTAATAAGGGATATTCCGGGAAATGAGGAAGGAGACGGGGGAATTGAGAGCAAGCGATAACCCTGCAGATAGATCGCTTTTCCCAACATTCTCATCTCTTCACTGTTTTCTGCTCATAAGCTCATTCTGCGAGGAACAAATTTCAAACTTATTCCTCATCCACTGCCTGACAGGATGGGGATAAAAGATTAAATAATAACTTCCCTGAGGGAAATCGAATTATTAAATGGATCATGATAAATGGGGACATATTACAGGATTATTGGGGAAGGGTGGGTTTAATGGAATATCCTTTTTCTGTGCTGTATCACTCGATGATACTGAGATGTCACACAGGAACTTAAGGCGAGGCAGAGCGTGGTTACAAGTCAAAGTCTCCCTCTCGGACACAGGGCATCTCTAATTTATTTCAGCACAGTGAATGCCCTTTTTACTTAATGAGTAAACACACATAAACGCATACGGACATAAGTATATACATAACGTTATACATTATACTATATATATATTATATATAGACAGGCAGTGCACACGCACATATATAAACAAACGCACGTACACAGATATAAACGCACACACATATATACAAGCAGGCCACAGGCACACACATATGTATTAACAGCTTTACACACGCGCACACACTAACACACACACTAACGCATATCTTTATATGTGCCCATAGTTATCCGTTTGTCCCGTGGAGATGCTTAATTTGGGCACAGCAGATTCGTAGAAACTAGTGAATTCCTGCAAATGATCCTTTGAATAAGATACCTTCATTGAACAGATCACCAAATCACCTGCCCCTGTCTCTGGTGCGTTGGGGAAAGACACGCTCTTTGTCCAAAGTTTGGAGATCCCTGTTGAACAATACAAGTTGAGAGGCCGCTGGTTCTCCGGGTTTCAAGCTACACCATGACGTTACTTCTGATGCTGTAGGCCCTATCAACCGCCCTTCCACCGAGGTACAATAAACAGAGACATTATAGTTCCATTATCACTGGCTTTTGAGGGAAAGGAAACAGACGCCTTGAAAGACATTGCGTATAATTTAAGAACTGCCACATCATTATCTTCAAATATTCGTGGTTAGATTAATCCTCCAAATGGATTTTCTTCGTCTTATAAGAGCAGGAAGTAAATTAACTCACAGGATCAGGTCAAATCGCTTCACCTGGCCACTGGGTCGTATTTTCAGTTTAATAAATATTGGTTCTGGCTGATTTCAGTTTACAATTCTCACCCGCAGCACTTGCAAAAAGAGCATGAGAGATAAAGATTCTATGGACATCTTGACGCTGCGAGTTCTCCCTGTTTTCGCTCTCACCAGCCTGTTACTGCAGCCGGAGTGGCCGCAGACTGACCTGACCTCAGTCCCAGTGAGTTGCTCCTTTTTCAGATGCAGTGGAAACTATGACGAGCTATGCTATAGCAAGCATGGCATTATTTTGGGTGCGTTGTCCTGGTGAGTGCTACTTGCGTTTGACTTGCTATGTTCACAGTCTGTTTGTCACAGAGATCAAGTGGCAGAATGTTTATAAAACGTTTTACTGGGTTTTAGTTCACGGGGTGGGAGGTGGGTGGGGCCTCGGTCACAGAATACTAATTGTATGGTTGGATGCTAAATATTAAAGGTCAAGATTAATGTATTCTTGGGATTCAGAGCCGTTGGTAAGGCAAGCATGTATTAACCATCCGTAATTGACTCTGTAGGTGTTGCTGGCGAGCTGCATTCTTGAACCGATGCTGTCCATGTGGTGTAGGTACAACCACAGTGCTGTAAAGTATGGAGTACCAGGATTTTGACCCAGTTTGAGTGCAAGAATTGCGGTTAATTTCAAGCCAGGATGGTGAGTGGCTTGGAGGGGAATTTGAGGTTGATAGCATTTTCATGTATCTGCTACTGTTCTACTTGACCCTTGTAGAGGTCGCAGTTTTGAAACGCCAGGAATTCAGAGTGTTATTCATTGTGCTCAATATACTCTATTCTGTAAACAGGTTGTACAAGATTCATTATAAAATCTGCTTAAGACAGAAATTGGAATACATTGGTTAACATGTGTATGGATCTATTTGAAATTTAATTACTAGTACCTCTTTCTCCATATCACAAGTTACAGAGAAATCTAGAGTGAAGTTCTAATGGAACCAACACGGCCGCCCACTGCACTCAACCAGAATCAAAATGAACGAATCTCTTTAGAATTCAGATCCACTCCTTAAAGTTCCCTTGCACCATCCTCCTTTCTGTTAAAGTCTCATTGAGTAGGTTTCCGACTGACTTATTCTATAATATAAACGCCATTGCTGATTGACCTGAATTCAGTGTTCTGAGTTCCTTGCAGAATTCCATTTACCAATGAATTATTGATTGTCCCCGTGAAGAGAGTTTCAAACAATGATGTATGTTGCACTATTGTATTGTGCTCTAAGAGAGTTTACAGCAGTTCAATGGAAAATTAGCTGCACAGTTATCACTTTGAAATGGCTGTTAAGCTCCTTTGATGTTACGGTTTACAGAGTTACATCGAATTTACAGCACAGAAACAGGCCATTCGACCGGAATACTCGAACCTGTGTTTATGCTAAGCACGAGCCTCCTCCCTCCTGCTCTTCATCTCAGACCATCAACAATACCTTTCATTTACTTCTCCCGCCTTTGTTTATCCAGCTTCCCACTGAAATGCAATAGACTCAACCACTCCCCTTGGGAGCGGGTTCCACAGTATCCCCATTTTCTGGGTAAAGAGGTTTCCCCTGGGTTCCAGAGTGGATTTAATTTATATTAATTACCCATCGTTATCGAGCACCATAGGAACACAGGAGCAGTATTAGGCCATTTTGCCCTTCGAGCCTACTCCGCCTTCCAAGGTGACCATGGCCTCGACTTCTGTCCCCTGTCTGCAGCCCATCGACCTTGAACCCTTTGCCTAGCAAAATCAGTCTAATACGGATCCATGAATAAATTGAAAGTCCCATCTGCGAGTATTTTCTGGGGAGGTGAGTCCCACACGCCAATGAACTTTTGGATGAAAATAACGTTGGTTATAACTGTCTTAAAATGGATACATTTATTTTTGATCCATGCCCATTGCTTTGGACACAACAGGAAATGCCCTGCAGGTGTCTGCGCTATCAAGGCTCCCTCAAGAAACTATATGTTTCAAAAAGACCACCTTTCATTCCTCTAAACCACAATGGGAGTCATTGGATTCTCCAGGATTCCCGATTGGATTAATTGACCAATATTTTTTAAATCCTGCTGAAGTAGACCCGTCTTCCCTTCGTCTGCAAAAATAAACCATTTCATTATTTTAAAGATCTTGACTAGGTCACCCCTCAATCTTTCCCTTTTTTAGAGAAAAGAGCTCCAGTCGGCTCATTCTTTCTTGATAGTTCTCAGTTCTGGAATCACCCTTGTGAAACATTAACGGCACATTTTCCAGTATCTCTATCTTTTCTAGAAAACACAGAACAGTGTTGTGTACTCCAAGTTTGGTCTAAATAATGTGAGCACATACTTGGCATATTTTCTAAAACAAGCGATGAGTGCGTGACAGAACTTCAACCTGCAATCAACAGGAAAACCACAGAAACATTTCGGCCTCGGCACCATTTTCCAACCCTTATCGCGTATCCTTTAATAAACACAGAGAGGCATTCGGTCTGCACATTTCACACTTCCTTCACACCGAGAGAACGAGAGCGAGTTCTCAGTGAGATTCAGGTCGGGGCTCAGAGTCTGACAGTCTGAAGTCCTGGAAAATGAGCTTCCTCGCTGTGTCTGCCATCTCTTCCAGGATGAGATATAATAACATGTTCAGAAAGAGTGAAGGAGGGTAAAGGGTAGATAAGGACAAACTGTATCCACTGGGCAGGAGGGTCGATAACCAGAGGGACAAAGAATGGAAAGAATAGTGAAAAGAAGCTGAGGGGGAGATGAGGACATTTTTTTTTTACACAGCAAGTTGTGATTTGTAAGGAGCTGCCTGAAAGGGCGGCGGAAGCAGATTCAATAGGAACTTTCAAAAGCGGAATTGGATAAATATTTGAACGTGAAACATTTGCTGGGAAATGGGAGAAGGAGCGGGGTCGTGGAAAGTGGGGACTAACTGGACAGATGTTTAAAGAGAAAACACTTTGAGGGCTGAATGGTGTCCGCTTGTGCTATTCTATAAATGTAATTCAGTGCGCAAGTTCAATTTAAAACTCGACCTGATGTATTGAACAAAGTGGTTAATTAGTCAGGAACAAGGAATGGAAGAGATCCGAGATGCGTTCTCTCCCGAGGTTAAAGATGTGAGTTAGTTCCATTCACATTATTGGCGGCTGAGGAGAGGAGAGAGTTTCAGGTAAATCATGAGAGAAAGTTATAGTCTCTTGAACAAAATAAAATCTACAAAGTCAGCGAAGGGGAGAAAATGAAGGATGGATGAGAGAAACATAAAACAGTTGAAAAATGTTGATTTGAAATAGCTTTTATAAGTTATTAACATCACACAGTTCCCATGTCTGTGCCCCAATGATTAAACCAGATTTACTGTTGGAAAGGCCAGGGAAAAACAACGCAAACAATCGCTTAATCAGCCCGATTTTAATTATGCGCGGGGCGGGTGTGCAAATTTTCGATATGGACTATTTTAAGTAAATTATTCTGCCTCCTCCCATTCGATCTGTAGTGGCCGAAGGCTGGGTTTGGGGGAGATGGGTTGGGATGCGGGGTGACCGGTTACACAATAACCTGAGGTGACTCCTGCTTTTCCTCTCTTGCTCAGTTTTTGAGTCCCAGCCCGTCTTGCCACAATCTCCATCGGTTCAGCCACTCCCTGAGTGGCCTCGTGCAAAACTGAGCTGCCACATGGAGAGCTTTGAACCTGCGCTCATCTTCTGGTACAGACAGCAGGAGCGAAATGACATGAAGATCGTTTACACATCGAGCAAGTACATCCGGCCGAGGGGAGGTTTTCAGCGAGATTTCTGAAAAAGAAGGTAATTATTCGCTGATCATTGAGGACACCCGGATAAATGATTCTCGAATGTGTGACTGGGTAATCGACAGTGACCAGACTATGGCCTTTATATTCGGAAATGGCTCCCAGTTGGTGATTATAGGTAAATGTCATCATTATTCTATTGCATTGGGCATTTCTACAGCAGTTAAAAGTGTCTGGTTTCAGCTGTTAATCGGGTTTCTCGTAAAGGCAAATTTAGAGGGCTCCCCCATCATATTCCTCCTTACCTCGCTGGAGGATGAGATTTACTTGATGGAAAGGGTCGCCTTGTTGTGTTTGATCAGAGGCTTGTCCCCCGATTTCTTTCCCGTCTCCTGGAAAGTGGGAGGGCGGGATACCGAAGGACAGACCAATTCCGGGACAATTGAGACGGACGGGACCTACACCATCAAGAGTTATACCAGCCTCTCGGCAGAAACTTGGAGCAGCGGCGCTCTCTGTACTTGCAGCGTTCAAATCAACTCCAGTGAAAATCGTCTCAGTGCAAGTGTCTCATCTCAGAGAGGTAGCTATTAACAGAAACTGTTTACCAATCTATTAACTGCTGATGGGAGGCTTTGTCAACATTGTCAATTAGAAGTCTCCCTCTTTCCATTTGTGTCCATGTACAATGAGTTCATCATGGACCTACCGGCAGAGTCTGAATCTTTCAGAATTCAACTTCCTGAAGTTTAACTCCAACTGTTCTCTCTACCCCGGAGATGCTTTGGATGTTCGGTCATTGAGAGAGGTCTGTATACACTAAGGGAATAAGGGATGTGGACAGTGTGGGAATGTAAAGTTGATGTACAAGATTAGCGATGGTCTTACTGAATGGTGAATCGGCAAAGAGGAGCCTAATGGTCTCCTGCTCCTATCTCTTGTGTCTGGATTGCCATATTAACATGGTTGCTTGCCATGGCTGACATGTCAGTGTGTGAAGTTGCAGGGTGTGAATACATTCCCAGTGAACCACTTTGTCTAACCTAATTATCTATTCATCTTTCTAGCTACTTAACATTCATTATATTTCTGTGTGTCTTAGTTAAACAGTGAGGTATATGATAGATTCTCTAAGTGTGTGTTATCTGCTTATTTATCCAATCATTTCTCTCGCTCTCCATCAATTAATGCATGTCTATCCTATTGCAGTTTAAGGCACCAACGTCATCTATTTGTCTGTCTGTCTGAGTCCCTCTGTCTCTCTCTCTGAAACGCTGTCCCTAAAACTCCTTCATTTTCTCTGTCACCCCCACTCCCTCTCGCCGTTTACCTACGAATTTCTGTCTGACTCTCGCTCCGTATTTATTAATTGATATATGTATTAATCTCCTATCTAACTCACTCTCCCCCTACTTGTGTTGTCTATTTCTATCCTGGTTAAATGGTGTGTTATAAAACATCTCGGACATTCACCTATCTTCCTATCCCTCGATCTGCCACCGTACCTCTTTCTATCTTTATCTGTGTCTTCCTCTTGTTCCCTGTTTCTCTCTCTGTCTCTATCGCTCGCTCTTAATTAATTTCCATCCAGTTAAACAGTTCTGTATAGTTTTATGATCTACCTATCACTCTTGCTGCATCTCCACCTCGATCTATTTATCTTTCCTTCCATCTCACACCTTTTCTGCAACACCACTCCTCCATCCTTATCTCCCCCTCTCTTTCCTCATCTCTCCCCATCTCTCCTTTTGCCACCCTCTCCATTTCTGCCTCCCGACATCTCTCCCTCTCCCCTATCTCCCATTCCTCCCGCTCTATCCTAGTCACGCATTCTCCCCTTCTCCCTCTCTCCCAATCTCCACCTCCCCCTATCTCCCAACTCTTCCACACAAGAACTCTTCCTCTCTCCCCTGCCACTCAACTCTCCCTTTCTCCCCATCCCTCCCATTCACTCCCTCTCTCCCTCGCTCCCTCTTGCCACAGCTATATCGCTCTCCAGCATTTCTCTGTCTCTCCCCTATCTCCCTCATCATTTCCTCTCTCCCCATCTCGCCTCTCTCTTTCACTAGCCCGTCTCTCCCTTCTTCCCTCGCAACACCCCTCCCGCCACCCCTCCCCCTCACCTTTCTCCTCCTCTCCAACTATTTCTCTCTGTACTTCTATCTTATTTAAACAGTTTTTTATAAGTGAGCTGCTCTCTAGATCACTATCAGATCCGTCCATCTCTCTGGCTTAACACTTCTGTGCTATTAAAACAGTCTCCTATCAATCTCTCGCTCTCGTTCTCCTTGTATCTCGCGCTCATTTGTCTTCCTATATTGGTCCTATTTAAATAATGTTCTATAAGATCGCTGCTATCTCTCGCTTTCTGTCAACCTCCTATAAACATTGGTCTAACCACCTCTCCATCACTGTTCCTCTCAGCGCCCTATAAAAGCAGTGTTATAATCGATCTCTTCCCCACTGCTCTTGCTATCAACATCTCCACCTCTCCCTTTATCTCTTCTCCATCTTCCTTTCTCTTTCTACTTCTGTCCTCTCTCAGCATTGCGCTATAAGATCTCTGCTATATTTGAGGATGATGAAATAGGGAAAAATCTATTTCTGTTTTCGGGTGAAATCACACATTCAGAGTTTTCATTTTTTTTCCACTACTTTCATTAATACCATAGACTTTCTTTTAAATTAAAATATTTTTTCACAGATTCTCCGCGCCCTACCACCTGCATTTTCCCTCTTTCCGGGAGTTTGCTGGTGATGGCGCTTCTCCTTCTGGGGATGATTCTTTTGGCCGGGAGAAGGGGCTTCAGGAATCACCAGAAAGGTAACTATTGTTGTGAAACGCTGTAGCTCCGCGGTGCCCTCAATCCATCCATGTATCAATGATTTATTGACACTTCCAATCTGTTCATTGTGAAATGTAGCCATTTATGTTCAGTTCAAATTTTACTTTCTAACAAGCAACATGAACAATGATCAGGAATTGACAGTTTCCAGAGAACAGCGTCAGAATGAAAAGGTAAAAGTATAGAATTGTTGTTGACATTGCACGTGGATGTAGTGCACTGAATTATAATGCAAGGTTTAAAATTCATAATTATTGTTATATTAGTCTAGGAAACATTACATCCTGGGCACCACAGGCTGGCAGGAACTGGGCTTCAATTCCTCTGGTGGGGCAGATTAAGAGGTGAAATAATCGAGGGGTTAACAATAATTGAAGGATAGGATCGTATCCATAGAGATAAATTAGTTACCCAGGTGGCACGAGGCTGGGGGCTGGCGGGTGGGTGGGATGTGGGGGTGGTGCAGTGCGGGAGTTGCATAGCGTGCATATGTGACTGGAGGCCAGAGCAGTGAGTCAGAACCTTACAATTATAGCGAGGACGTTCAGGGGCGATCTCAGGAAACATAAAGTCAGAGAAAGGCAGTGGAAATCTGGAACTCCCTCCTGTCAGAAGCTGCTGGGGCTGTGGATTCAATTGGAAATGTCAAAACTGAGATTGCTAGATTTTTGTTGAGTAAGGAGATTAAGGATTATGGAACCAAGGTGGGTAGTTTGAAGTTATGATGCAGACCCGCTATGATCTAATTGAATAGACTGGAGGGTTTAAATGGCCTCCTCCTATATCTATGAGGATGGCATTCGATATGTTAATAGATTGTGTTTTTATTTTTCTCCACAGACACATTATGCATGCTTGGCCTTTAACGAGGATCCCACACCCTTCATTGGAGAGGAAAGAGGGACAGATCTTACAGGCTGCTTCCCGAACATGACGTGCAGTAGAAAGTTTCCTCTGTTGGGGGCGGGCACAAATTCTGGCGCATTCTGGTCTTAATTTTATGATGTTGCCCAAACCTCAAACTGAATTATATCTTAATGTCCAATATTCTAACGATGAAATATCGCCTGCAGTTCCTTTCCGGCCTCTCCAGGTTTCTGTTATTTGGTATTACCGTTTATTACTGAATTTTCTATTATTAAACAGCATGTGAGCAATATATTATTCAAATAGATTTTACAATCTCTCTGCGGTCGAGTTACCTACATATAAAAACAAGTTTGAAAACCAATGACAGCTCTGTGATTGGAGTTTTTTTTTTCATCATTCAGGCCAAATGCGCTCAGGGTATCTCTGAGGCCAATTAACTAAGTCATTTATACAACGAATGTTAGCAGGATAGAAGTAGGGTTAAGGACCGACATATACTGGGTGGGGATTTAATCTGCATTGATGTGAAAGCTGCAGTGTTAGTGAACACCGAGCCTTCACTGGTTGTGTCCTGGGACTGAACAATGTTACATTTACTCTTGAAAGGAGATTATTTTCAACCCATCCGCCTTTTTGATAATATTGTTAAGTGGATTTTACAACTAACATCACGACTTGGCAGATCCTTAAAGCGCAGAATGCAATCTTTTGTCCCTTCATCGCAGTGCCAGCTCTTTGAATGTACACTTTAGTCCCACGCCCCCAGCTGTCTCCTCATGACCCGAAGTTTTTAACCTCTTGTAGCACACCTGCCAGTAAATGCTAGCATCTATCCCGCTTACATTACCACCCAATGGCTGTGACTGAAAATGGCTTGTTGGCGATGTTAATAATTCGCAAATGTGAACACATTTTGTGCCTCACATTGGAAGATCAGTCAAATGCTTGACTAAATTTGAGATGATGTTTCACTGAGATGAACTGTTATATTTTCAAGACAAATTTAACATCATTATTATTAAAAGGCTGGTCTGGAAAGTCTCGGTGTGCTGATGACTGGATAGTTTGTTGGCGATCAAATCTGATCTGCAGAACCCGTTGTGATTCCTCTTCCTAATGGATCGGAACATTCAGGAATTAACAACTGCTTATTCAGCTGTAAACAGACATTCTGCATAGATATCACCATAGTATTTCAAGACACTTGCTACTAGATGCAGCTGGAAAAGGTAATTCTGATAAACACAATTAACGCTTCAGAATGGTTTGTGCTCCTCAACCTGCAGGACAACAACTCGTTCATAAAAAGAAAGAAATCAGTAGACTTGGCAACCGCCTCCCTATTCTCCCCAACGAGAGAACCATTCTTGGTGTTGATTACGCCGTGCATCATAGGCCTTCAGATATCAGCTCTCCTAATATCATGAGCCATTAATCCTACAGGCACATTGGAGAACGAGAAGGCCATTCAGACCCTCTCCTGGGTTCGACCTGGTATCCAGTCGGATGGCTGAAGTTAGGAAACAGAGAAAGTTTATGTAAGTTATACGTGTAATTGTATTTGTCATGAAAAATGTATATGTTCAAGTTTAAATTTCATTTATATTTTTTCTATTGGAAGGTGAAATCTGGGTTTTTAGGTGCATTTTTGAGGTGAGTCAGCAGGTCCAAATCTCTCTTTGTATACTTGCATTTCTAATGGGCTTAATGACTCTAAAAGAGAATGTAAAGCAAACGCAAGAGTAAAAATAATTGTGCTGTTGCCCTTCAACGGGTTTCCAGAGAGGGTGCCCCTCCCCCAACCCCCACCACCACCGCAGCCCCCCCCCCCACCTCACCCCTCACACACACACAAACACACACAGGCAGAGAGAGAGAAGAAAATAAGTTGCCTGAGTTCACTTGAAAGCACCTGCCAGAGATAGGCTGGACAGAAGGGGGACAGATAGCATGCCCCAAACTTAAAGCCACGAATCCGAAAAAGTCTACTGCGGGAAGGAACTTCAGAGAACAGATTTCCCAAAAGAACCGAAGTGTCCCAAGGCTTAGGAGTGAGACAGAAATAGGAGAATGTCCCTGGAAGACCTTACAAAGAAAGGAAGGACAGGAACCTGGAAAAGGTCCTGCTTAGAGAAGTTAAGAGTGAGGAGCAGAAAATGGCACAAAACTTCAAGCTTAATGAGAGGGAGCTCCTGGAAACTGATATAAGCTGGATAGTCTGATGAGGAGCCAGAAGATCCAAGGAGAGAGCTGAAGGTCTGTACCTCTTTTGTATGGTCATTGTCAAGCTGTGTTGCACTTTGGACGGCTGAGTCAGTGCAAGAGAGTCCGTGGAAGATCACCTGAATGCATATTGTGTTCACGGGGATTGAATCATCAGAAGGAGGGTCAAAACTCTGGAGGTGGCCCCTGGTGGACGGCATCTGAGAGAAAACGTTGGTTTACGAAAACATTTCAAACAAAGTTCTTGGAGAGTGGAATCGATCGTCTGAAAGATGGAGTCCAGTGGGACTGGTTGGATCACAGCGTGACAAGCGTCTTGGGGGTGGGGGAGGGGTTTGGCGGGGAGGGGGGTGTGTGGGTGTAAGGCAGGGAGGCTGTGTTTGGAATCGATGAGATACCCATAGCCTCTATTTGGTGTGTGGGGTGGCGTGTGGATGGAACTGATTGAATTTTGTGGATATGCTCAGTTTAGCATGCACAGCTACCTGGGGAGTCACTGAAAGGAAGCTCTGCTCACGCTGCTTCTAAAGGTGAACTCGTCACGTGTTATAAAATGCAACTGCTGGTGAAGGAGAAGCACCATCAGGCACTCACTCTGCTGCCACCAGAGAAGGTAGTTGATGAACTCAAACACCCAATTCAAGTCCAAGTTTGGGTATTTTCTAAAGTGAATCTTCCCGAAAGCTAATTGACAGGAATTAGTTCACGAGACCTTCAGCACCACAATTCAATTGTTTCAACTCTGTAGAGTGTAGGAAGACTTTAATGACGGACATGTGGATTTGCACCGATTATCACACGCTTACACTGTTCACAGGTGCAATTATTATTTATAAATAAATCAGATATAAGATTTTATCAATGACCTGTCCAAAATATTGCCAGAAAGTTTATTCATGGGTCATTCTGCAGGCGAATCTGATTTACCGAAGTTCCACCCATGATGGATACCCGGGTGATACAGGATCTCACAAAAATTGGGTTAATGTCATCAGGTTAAATGGTTTGCATCGGGTGACGAAATCGTTGGAGCCGGGTTCGAGGTTATAACCATCAGGAAAGATTGAACAGGCCAGGGCTCTTTGCTCTAGAAAAGTGGAGTCTAAGCTGGTGACCTCAGAGAGGTCTTCCAAATTTAGATAATATTCAATAGAGTAGAAGCAAAGAGATGTTTGCACTTGTGGGAACTGACCAGATCTAGGGGACCATCAATATAAGATAGTCACTAATATATCCAACGGGGAATTCATAAGAATCTTATTTACCCAGAGAATGGGGAGAATGTGGGGATCATTCCCACAGAGAGCATCGAGGTGAATCGCAGAAAAGGGTTGAAGGGGGAAGTTGGGTAAACACAGGGTGGGAGGAAGTTATTATCATAAAAAAGGTTGTAGTGGAGAAATTAACGTTACTGAATGTTTGTAAATGCCCGGGCCTCATATTGTGCGTCCCAGACTGTTGAAAGTTGGCTATAGAGCGATTCGATGCATTGGTGATCGTTTTCCAAAATGTTATAGATTCTAGAATATTTCCCGAAGTTTGGAAGCTATCAAATTACATCGCCGGTTTAAGAAGGGATGGAGAGAGAAAGCAGGAAACGACAGACCTGTTAGCCGTACATCAGTAGTAAGGAAACATCTAGAATCTATTATAAAGAATGTGACAAGTGGATACCTGGATAATCATGGTCCGACTGGGCATAGTCAGCATGGAGTTGTGAATGCAAACTCATGTTTGAGAAACATTTTGGAGTTTTTTGATGATATTGCTAACAAAATTGTTAAAGGAGAGTCGATGGGTGCAGTATACCTGGATTTTCAGAAGGCTTTTGATAAAGTCCCCCACAGGAGGTTGATTAGCAAAATAAAAGCAGATGGGAGAGGAGGTAATATAGTGGAATGGATTAAGGATTGGCTAACCAGCAGAAAACGGAGAGTAGGAATAAACTGATCCTTTTGTCATTGGCTGGCTGTGAGCATTGGGGTACCACAGGAATCAATATTTGGGCCCCAGTTGTTCACAATATATATATATATATATATATATATATATAAAACAATGATTTGGATGTGGGACCAACTGTAATAATTCCAAAGTCGTGAATGAGACAAAGTTAGGCAGGAATGGGGGTTGTGAGGAAGGTGTAAAACAGCTACAGGTGGAGTTGGACAGACTTAGTGAATGGGCAATATCTTGGAAGATTGTATTAGATGTGCGAAAATGTGAGGGTATACACTTTTGCAGAGTGAAGAGTTGTGCAGTGTATTTCCTGAATAAGGGAATAGAAAATGTACATTTATTTGGTATCATGCGTGTCCATGTCCATTAAGCACTGAATGTTTATATGCAGATGCAGCAAGGTATGAGGAAGGCTAATGGAATGTTAACCTTTAACTCAAGTGGATTTGAGTACAGGAGTAGTGAAGAGTTGCTTCAATTTCATAGAAGCTTGGTTACACCACAACTGGAGTACTGTGTGCAGTTTTGGTTTGCTTACGTCAGAAAGGATACTGTTGCCAAAGAGGGACTGCAACAAAGTTCATCAGTCTTCTTCCGGGTCTGGCAGGACAGTGTTATGAAGAGAGATTGAGCAAACTTGGCCTGTATTCTCTCGAGTGTCGAAAAATGAGAGGTGATCTCATTGAAACCTACAACATGCTTAAAAGAATAGTCAGGGTAGACTGAGGAAGAATGTTTCCCCTTGTTGGGGATTCTCGATCCAGTGGATACAATTTCAAAAAAAAGGGGGAAGCCATTTAGGACCAAGAGGTGGAGATGTTATTTTTTTATTCAGAGGTTTGGGAATCGTTGAATGTCTCCACCCCAGAGGTTCCTGGATGCTCAGCCATGGAGTATGTTTAAGGTAGAGATTGATACATTTCTGACGTAAAGGCTTATGGGGAGAGTGTGGGTAAAAGGCATTGAAGTGTTCGGTGGAATGGTGGAGCAGGCTCGATGGGCGGAATGGCCTTCTTTTGTCCCATGTTCCTATGGGCCGAGGATAGTGTGATTCGAGGATCGAAAGAAAGGCACAGAGCAGTTGGCCTATGCTCCGCTGATACACAGGAACAATTTTTACAGAAGGAGAAAGGCGGGAGAGAAAGATTCTGAGTAAAAAAGATACTAAAATATTAGCATCTGATACCAGGTTTCTTCAATTTGGTATGTTTCTGTTGAAATCAGAATATATTACTCTGTTCTGGAAGATTAATCAAAACAGTTGGAATTATAGGCTTTTTCCTGGCCTTCACTTGAATGTCATCAACAGTAATATTGTTGAATTCAGCACCATGGCCTTTTGACCCCAATTTGACTCATTCTGGAATGAGCACCACCTCTGAGGGTTGTAACCGCAGGTTGCCCTTAGCAGGCAGAGCCGTGTGTGGTCTCTCAACCTGTAAACAGGAAACCCTCATCTAAAATTTATTGTGAATTGATTTTTTCCAATGTGGGTGTGGGAGGGGGAAGGGGGGTGGTGCGGGGGGTGGGGGGGTAGTGCGGGGGGTGGTGTGGGAGGCAGGGAGCGGAGTTCGCACCTGCGCCTGTGGAGCCCATATTAAAACCCAAACGACATTAGTGAGGGCATGATCTGTGTCATAAACACTATGTTATTTTTGGGTCTTACTCTGCGCAATTATGACTGCCGTACTCTTGTAGCCGCTTCTTCAGAGGAAGAATTTTCTCTCTCCCAGTCATATCAGAACCTAGAGTCTTGATTTTGTTCCTGTCAGTTATATCCCAGGCAGTTTTGTCCCAGACTCCGGCAGTTCAGCGTCTCTCGTTTGGAAGTATCTACAAGGTGCACTGTGATACGGCTGAGTTTGCGGTTTTAGGGAGGGGAGCGGTCCCCTAGTTTACGCCAGACGCAGCTGCAAGTGCTTTACACTGTGACAGAATGCATCTGTCTAACCGGGGGATTTTCTGGAGAAGCTAACGGCACACAGAGTCTCTATTCTCTGATCATGTGCCTATGTATAATTTCTGACCCCTTGCCCTGTTCTCATGAATCTCATCATTTCATTGTTTAGCTTTCTGAATTTTTAAGTCTATCTGTCCATTTTGCGTCAAAGTGGATGGAGGGAAATAGACTCTTTTGAAAAGTCATTGGTTAAATAAAAGCCCAATTTTCTATTTACCAATTTCTCTCCCGGTTCCTCTATGTCATCAACTGTACTCCCTTGAGCTTCCAGCATGGAACATTGCATCCAGCACTTTTGCTCCATGCTAGTGTTGCTGCTTCACATGAACCTCCTCTCATCACCTCTTCATCTCAGCCCATCAACACTTTCTATTAGTCATTCCTCCCTCACGAATAAATATAGCTTCATGCATAAATACATTTCTGCATGTGACCTCAACCACTCCCTGTGCGATTGGGTTCTGCATTCCTGCAGCTCTCTGGTTAAAGAGATTTCTCCTGAATTCCTGATTGCAGTTATTATTGATTATTTGGCTTCGGGCTCTGGACTCCACCAACAAGTGCAAACACCTTGCCTACACCTGCCCGAATAATCCTTTCATAATCTTAAAGATGTCAAGTCAGTCTTCAGCCTTCTCTTTGCTTGGGAAAATAAGACAGCCTCTTCAAACTTTCCTGACAGTTATAGCCTCACAGTTTTGAAATCATTACAGTAAATACTTTTTTCACCTTCCCCTGTTTCTCCATATTCCTTTTATGGTATAGAGGCTAGGATTATTCACATGGCCCTACGTGTGGTCAGGCTAAGTTTTAATGTCCATTTAATAAAGTCTATCTTCGTGGCAGGCATATTTTTGTAGAGATGCCAATATTCTGGGCCTCTCTTTTTTAATGAAATAAATAAACTCTGTCAACAAATTCAATGATTTTTGTGTCTGTACCTCAGAAGCCTCATCTTTTGTATCTGATTTAAACTTATTTCCAGTGATTGTGTAGCCGTAAGCCTTGACCTAAGCCTAACCTAAACCCCAAATCCTACCCTTCCTGACAAAACGGTCTCTGTCTAACGTTTCATCCAAGTCAAAGGAAATAAATCAGCTGGATAACTATGAAGCAGTTGGTCTTTCATGCGTGGCTGTAAATGAAGTTGGTGAAAGATTCAGAATTTATGGGTTTCTTTATGGACTGACAACACCGATTTATGAAAGTTTCATGCGTAGCACATTAAATACAGGTTTCATTTTCATGAAGTGTCGGAGTGGACAGGTAATGAGAAAGCAGTAGATATAACGTTTATGGATTTCCACAAGGTTTCCATGTTTCTCCCAAGAGGTTTGATGGAAATAATAAAGTACTCAATTTAAAGGAGACGTGGGAAGAAGGATAGAACCATAGATACAGGCAGAGGAAATGAATACCCCTCATGTTGAGGGACGGATGGAAGTGTTGCATTCCGGCGAGGACCTTGGAATAAGTTTGTATTAGAGGTAAAAATGCGGACAAAGAGGTGGATAACGATAAAAGCTTTGAATGAATTTACCAAAGAGCCAACAGAAACATGGATGTGCTCATTGCCTCAGTCTGCGCTCTACATTGTGCTGGTCATTGTTGAAAAGCTCTATCATCTTAATCTGTTTTAGTAAATTTATCTATGTATCTAACGCTCGCTCCCAGTCTTCTTTCTTTCTGTCTGCCTGTCTGTCTATCCATCTATCCATCTATCTATCTATCTATCTATCCATCTATCAAGCTGTCTGTCTGTCTCTCTATCTATCTATCTACCTAGTGGGTCATCTGCGTCATACCGATATCCTGCAAAATGCAAAACAACACATGATAGAACTTTGGCAACATTATGTAAAACTAGCATGTGGAGGGTCCGGCACCTTTTGGCTGAAGGAGCAATATTTGCAATATGAACAGTTTTTGCGTTTGCTAATGCCCATCACAAGAACATTTCACAAATGCATTTTCCAATCCTCTCCCAGGCCATGTGGTGTAACATTTCATCTTACTTCCCCCTCCATCTGCTAGACCAGATGCCCAAATCCTACAATGAACCCTACCCAAACCATCTGGAAATCTCGATTTCCATCAGCTCCCTCCTGAAAATCTCTGAAAGTCCTGAGTCAATGTGCTTGCCTCTCTTCAGTAGCTCACCGTGCTAGGATTCTTCACCATTACCCTTCCCAGAATCAGCTTTAGAGAATGGGGTGTTTCACGGTCTTTCTCCGAGGTTGCGCACAAGGCGCAGCTGTTCGCTGGGCATTGCAGGAAGGGTGGATTAAATGATTGATTCCAATTTAAGTAAGCCAATCAGCGTTATTTAATCGAAGAAGGAACTCGACCTAATAGAAAATGGCCTCCAGTTGGTCGAGGTGGGTTAATATTTTCAGCTGGTGTATTGGATTGATGGGCTGCATCAGTTCGAGCAGCTGTTTGAGGATGAAGGACCGGATAATTGTGTGGGATTTAATTACCTTGAGGAGTTGTATTAGATGGCAGCTAATTCGTTTTAATCCTGTAGTGCACAAACACGACTTTAAGAATCCAATATTTGGAATTGTCTTAGTGAGTAGCTGCAGTAGAAGAGGGCAACCACATCCTTGCGCACTTGACAAACAGACTTGACAGGAGAAGCTTAGGTTCAGAAGGCATTTGCTGACTAACAACAATAGAGTAAAGTGCATCACTGAGGCAGAATGAAATGTATAGATTGGCCTGATGCTGTTGGAATCAATGTGCCATGTCTTTGTGTCCATGGTGTCTATTTTCTTTACTTTATTAGTAATATCGTACTTTACACGTTTTGGATTTTTTCCAAAACAGACACTGTACAAAATATATTCTGTCAAAACAAGGATATAATTTGATGTTGTAAAATGCTTGTGGAAATAAAAACACAAAATTTTTGAACAATGGTGTAAGGTGAGTGGATATACCATAAGGTATAAATTAAAGGATTTGGAAATGTGTTGCTCTATTGGTTAATTCAGAGACATTGCCTGCAGCGTGATGCAACAGATTACTTCACACAAAAAAATCATGAACACATTTTCCAATTTCTGGAAAATATACAACATGATTCTTGCTGCCATTTGTGTCGCTGATAGGTTACTGTAACCATTAGCGCTGTGTAGTATTTCTGGATTTACTATGTGACTGATAATGTTAAATGCTCTTTTAGTTGTAACAGTTATCCAAACATCCGTTCAGAAATATTACTGAATTAATTCAAAACTTATGAATGATCTCCGCCACTTTATTCCATTGCCTCACGTGAAAATGAGCCTTTGTTTATAGCTCCCAGCATCTCCGAATTGTTTGGTTACTTGATTCTTTTGTGAATTGCTTCGTGTTGATTCAGAACTCACTGCAGACATGGCCCTGAAGGAAACTCTGCGTGGCAGTCTCAGTCAGTGTGATTTCATACTGCGTAAGGTCCATTAAATGGACTGAAGCAAATGACCCCAATGACCGCTCATCAAGGAGAGCATCTGTCACTGTAGAACTGCACTTAAAATCATGTAATCATGGAAAGTTTACGGTGCAGAAAGAGGCCACTTGGCCCATTTTGCCTGCACAGGCCAGAAAACGAGCCACACTAGGAGCCATCCTCAGAGTGGGGATTAACCGGACGTTTGGACCTGAATGCATGGGGCACGTGTCACTGGGGGCATGTATCAGTGCTGTTTGGAACATCCTGCGTTGAACAACTGACCCCAGTGGTCAAATCATTGGAAGTCGAGGCCTCTGAGGAAATGTTTGGAACACGGGTCTGCAGCTGGGTGGGACGTCTGATGCTGGTGCCTGTGCATTATGGGGAGTAGAAACTCAGAAAGTGATGGCAATTCTCAACAACTCGGGCAGCGTTTGTAGAGAGAGAAAGGGACCTAACGTTTTGAGTCAAATATTTGATTCAAAAACTCAACTTTGTTTTACTCTCCACAATTATTGCCAGACCTGTTGTGTATTCCCTGCACTTACTATTTTGGTTCAGGTTTCCCCCATCCATAGTGCTTTCTTTTCACTGCTGGTAGTATGCTTCTTTGTAGAACTGAGCTCAATGTGGTTCTCTAACGAGAGCTGAACACCTGACTCCAATGATTATCTATTACTGGGAGTGATTGTGACTGTACATTTATAATTAGGGCGTCAGGAAACTGAGCAGGAAACTTGATCCGAGTGAGCATGTATTCGTGGGAGTACTTATTATTGTAAAATTGTACTGAGGGTGGGTCGCTAACTGCAGTGTAGGAAACTGACCCCTGTGATGATGTGCCACTGGGAAAAACTGTCATACTTGCATTGAATTGAGTGTGGATCTCAACTGATATGAAGCAATTTATTTACACATTAAATCATTATTTCAGGTGACTGATCTCACTGGATGTAGTTCTACATTTGATTACTCCTCAGCTGTCTGTTTTCTAGGGATTAGAGTCACAGCCAGTTACTCTTCCTACAGTTAACATCTCTAGGACATGACATTATTCTTGAGAAGAATATTTGCATATTTGATAAGTTTTGATCTCTATTTTGTAAAATGAAGACCTTAAATGAAGAAATAACCCTGAACTTAGTGTAGTCAGGGTTCCTTAAACGATTAAATTTCTTTCCGAGCTTATTCTTCTTTGTCTATAAGTGAGACCCAACGCTTTAATCGCACCTTCATGGTTTTGGTAGCCCTCAATTCTAACTTGAATCACTCCTGACTCTGCTCCCCCGAAACACTTTTCCCCATTGTTTACTTTATGAATTACATGCCTCATTTTGACCTCAAATATCTTGTAGCTTGTATTATTCATTCGTTCAATTTTTATTTGAGAGGGAGTTGTCCGTCTCAGATTTCCCTCTGTTTCCTGCATCTGAATCATCAACACCTGTTTATTATTCCCACAATGTCGTACAAAGCTCCTTGCTTTAGAGTTTGAAGTTGACTTTTGGATATTGATAGTTCTACCCATGTCAGTACGTTCTCTATGCTCCAAAGGCAAGCAACGCGAACTGCCCTTAAACTGCTATAAGGCTGGATCTTTCCTGACCTACAACATTTGGTCTTTGCCCAGCCAATTTCCCTCGACCACATGAGATGCTTCCATTTCTGAGGGCCCCTTTTGTAATACACTGGTTTGTTTTAGGTTATCTACAACCCATTTTTGATATATTTTCCTCATTATAGGCTGTGATTTGTTCATGCTTCCTGCTTCAACCTTTTCCAGCGCATTCAGGACCGTGTCAGTCACATTCATTTTTTTCGCCCTGGCTTGCCTTTACATGATCTATTTCTGAATTTTCCTTTCCTTCCTTGACTTTTCCATCTCCACTTGAACGGATAGTCTTTCCATCAATATAAGACATTGAAGTCAACAGCTATATTCACCATGCACCCCGAAACCCCTCTTCTTGTAAGGACTCTCTCCTATCTTCCCAGTTTCTCTGTCTCATCTTCTTCTTTAGCTGTGATGACACCTTCGACACCTTTGTTTCCCAAGTGAAGTATATGCCCCCTAGCAGAGGTTTGGCCACTTAACTGCGGTAACCAGTCTCAAGCGTACCCATTCTGCTTTCAACATTGGCTGTCCTCACTCCCTGCCATCCGAAGCAGAACCTGCAGGGGAAGATCTTGTCCAGGGAGATGTGTTCCCCTCTGTCTTGTGTTCAAAAACACTATCGCTGTCAATAGATCTTCTTACAGATCATTCCACACAGCCAATCTCAATCATCTGAAAGCGAGAGAGAAAACAAATTGGTTAGAAATGATCACGAGATTCAGAACAAAAAGAGGCATAGCAAGAGGCAAAGCTCCATTACTCAGGTTACTCCATTACATAGGTACTCCCCCTGTACCTGCCAATTATCAGCAAATTGCATTACCCAATCTGCATACTTGCTCATCTAAACCTAATCTGCCCTTAAGTAAACACTGTTCAATCACGAAATATTGTTGCCCATCCCTCAACGGGAATTCATCTCAAAGGCTCCCACCATCATTTATACTTCTTTCAATCCCTAAATATTCTTCTGCTTGTCTCAATGTGTGTTCCTCGAAAACTCTTCTGTTACCATGTAAACGCATGTAAATCCCTAAATATCCTTCTGCTTCCCCTTACCTATACGTGCACCAGCCATTTAAGACTTTGAGATACTTGTGTTATTTTAATTCTCTCCTCTTGCGCATCCCTTATTGTAATTGTTCTAACATTGGATATCAAGACTTCAGCTGCTTTTAGTCAAAGCTCCATTATTAGTTTGCCAAACATCTCCACCTCCCTAAGTCAATTATAAAATGTTCCTTAAACTCTGGCTTTTATCAAGTGTCGGGTAATCTGATCTCATACCTACTTGTGTAGTTCAATACTAAAACATTAAACAAAAATCTCTGAGAAATATTGTTCTTGCTAAGCGCCTAGGAACATAGGAAGAGGAGAAGATGATTCAACACTTCGAGCCTGTTCCGCCATTCAATACGATCATGGTGAATCGAATACTTCAATGCCATTTAGCCACCCAATTCCCATGACCCGTTGTGTTATTGGTAACCAGACACCTATCACTCTGAGGGTGTTCTGCTGCAATTAATTCACATTATAAATGCAAAGCTCTGTTACCCTGACCTAAAGAACTCTGTAGGAACAGGCACAACCGGGAATGCATACAGATTGAACTCAATCCATGCTGTACCATCAATTGTCCTCATGGCAGGAATGAAATTATTTATTTAAATGCTAAAGCTCCTTTTGCACTTCCCAGTCAAATGCCGCCAGGGATAGAGTACGACTTAGATGAAGATAAGCACACTCTGACTTACAACCAATAAAAAACGTCTAAGAAATGTAAAGATCTGGATATGTAGTGAATAACACTCAGTGTACAGTATCACACGGAGCAGTCCCACAGCAGATTCCAGTTTACAATTCTCACCCATTTCGTACTTACCACCAAGCCTCAGCACTTGGAAAATAAGTGTCATAGATAAAGGTTCCTTGGGTATCTTGACGGGGTGAGTTCTCCCTGTTTTCGCTCTCACCAACTTGGTATTGCAGGCGGATTGCACGCAGACTGACATGACCTCAGTCCCAGTCAGTAGCTCCACTTTGAGATGCAGTGGAAACATGATGAGCTATGCTATTGAAAGCATGACTCTATTTTGGGTGTGGCGCACTGGTGCCTGCCACATGCATTTGACTTAGTGTGGTCACTGTCTGTGCTTTACAGCGGTCAAGTGGCAGCATGTTTACAACTAACTTTAATGGCATGCCGTTCGGGGTGAGGTGGGGGACCGAACAAAAACCTGTCTAACACGGCCTTGAACAAACTTAAAGGGCCAGCTACGTCTCCTTTCTGGGGAGGAGAAGTGCACACACCAAAGACCCTTTGGGTGAAAAAATAACTTCTCATCTTTGTCTTACAATGGAGAGTTTTATTTTTTGAATTCTCTGGGTTTCAAGTTTTATTGATTGCCAATATTGTTGAAATCCTGCAGAAGTAGAATCATCTTCATTCAGTCCGTCTCAATGAACCATTTCATAATTTTAAAGAGCTCGACCAGGTCACCCCTTAATCTTCACCTTTTTTGCATTAAAGAGCTCCATCCAGTTCATTCTTTCCTAATATCTATAAGCTCCCAGTTCCCATATCATCCTTGTGAAACATTGTCTGTACCTTTTCCAGTGCCTCTGCATCCTTTCTAGAATATGGAGAGCGGTGTTCTGTACAACTATGTTCTAACTAATATGTGTACATAACTGGTATATTTTTTGAAGCAGATGATGAGAGTGAGACAGCACTTGGACCTGCAATAAACAGGAAAACAGCAGACAGCTCTCTACCTCGGCACCATTTTTCAACCCTTTTCGTGAATCTATGAATAAACACAGAACGCAATTCAGTCTGCATATTTCACACTTCCTTCACACCGAAAGGAGAACGAGTTCTGAGTGAAGTTCGGATAAGGGCTCAGAGTCTGACCATCTGAAATCACGGGCAATGAGCTTCCTCGTTGTGTTTGCATTGCCCCATCTCTTCGACGGTAAGATATCTTAACATGTTCAGATAGAGCTGGGAAGGGTTGGGATAGAGTACGTAAGGTGAAACTGTTTAAATTGGCAGGAGACACGGTAACCAGAGGGACACAGATTGAAGAGAATCATCAAAAAAACAGAGGGGTGGGGCGGAGGGGGAGGAGAAGACTTTTTCTTTAAACTAAGCAACTTGCTGTTACCTGGAAGGCACTGCCTGAAAATACGGCAGGATCAGATGCAAAAGGAACTTTCAAAACGGAAATTGAATACATAATTGAAAGGGAAGCATTTGCAGGGATATGCGGTAAGGAGAGGGGGGCAGAATAGGGGATAACTGAATAGATCTCTCAAAGTGCCAGCATCCTGAAGGGCCGGATGGCCTCCAAATGCGCTGCGGGTGTCTATGAGATGCAATTCAGTTATCAAGTTCGATGTAAAAATAGAACGAATATTTTCAACAACGTGGAAAGTGTGCATCCGTCAGAACGAATAAATGGAATTAAAACGAAATGTAACCTCCCATGGAATAAAATATGTGATTTGGCTCCATCAATATTATTGGCGATTGAGAAGAGGAGCGAGTTTCAAGTGGATCTTTAGAGTGAGTTATATCTGGAACAAAATAAAATGCCCAAAGTCAGCAGAGAAGAACAGTAAATGAAGGGAGGATGAGAGAAAAAATATAACAGTTCGAAAATATAGACTTGAAGCAGCAATTTTAAGTTGTTAACTTCAAACAGTTCCCATTTGTGTATCCCATTGATTTTCCCAGGTTTACTGCTGCATGGACTCGGACTGTGGCCTTGGAAAAACAAGAAAAAAGGTGCGCACGCAAAAAAGGTGCGCAAAGGTGTGCATGTGATTTTTTGATATGAACTATATATGGTCTTAATGATTGCGCCTCATCGCTATTGGTGTGTATTTGTCAGAGGCTGGCTTCAGGAGAGAGGGTGCGTGAGTTCGGGGTGATGGGCTGCACCATAACCTGAGGTGTCTCTTGTTTATTTCGCTCATGCTCAGTTGTTATGTCTCAACCTCTCTTGAACCAGTCTCCGCCGGTTGAGTCACTGGCTATGGGGAGTAGTGCTAAACTGAGATGCCACATGGAGAGGTCAATAGCTGGAGTCATCGTCCGGTACAGACACTGGGAGTGAAACGACATGAAGCTGGTTTACACAGCAGGCAAGCACATCAAAGCGGAGGGGAGGTTCTCCAACGAGATTTCTGACAAATCAGGTAATTATTCACTGCTCATTGCGGATACCCGGAGAAATGATTCTGGAATGTATTACTGTGCAATCCACAATTACCAGAAACTCAGCCGAATATTCGGAAAAGGCTCCCAGTTAGTGATTACAGGTAAATTTCATCATTATTGCATCGAGATGGGTATTTCTACAGCAATTAAATGTATCTGGTTTCAGCTGTTAATGGGGTTTCTCTTTCATTTCCCAAATTTAGAGGGCTCCCTCACCATATTCCTCCTCACCCAGCCGAAGGATGAGATTCCGTCGATGGAATGGGTCCCGTTGTTGTGTTTGATCAGAGGCTTGTCCTCCAATCCCTTTTCCGTCCGCTGGAATGTTTCCGGGCGGGATACCAAAGGAAAGACCGATTCCAGGACAACTGAGTGGGACGTGACCTACACCATCAGGAGTTATACCAGCCTCTCGGTGGAAACTTGGAGCAGCAACACTCTCTGTACTTGTGTCGTTCAAATCAACTCCAGTGAAAATCGTTTCAGTGCAAGTGTCTCATCTCAGAGAGGTAGCTATTAACAGTGACCATTTACCAATCTATCCGATGTTGACGGCGGTTTTTGTCAATTTTGCAAATTCAAACTGTCCATCTTTCCATGTGTGCCTATGTTTCATCATTTTCTCATTAACGTATCACAGGTTTCTCTGTCATTCAGAATTTAGCTTTCTGAAATTCTAATTCCATCAGTTCTCTCTACCCTCAGAGAGTTATGGATGTTCAGTTACTGAGATAGATTTTTGTGCACTAAGGGAATAATGAATGAAGACAATGCTGGAAAGTTCATTTAATGTACAAGTGGTCTTATTGAGTGGCGGATATGCTTGAGGCGCTGCATCGTTCCCTACTCCTATTTCTTGAGTTTTTGTTTCTGGCTAAGCATATTGACATGTTTCCATGCCATTGGAACATTTGTCAGTGTGCAAAATTGAACGGGGTGATTACATTACCACTGTACCACTTTGTCTTACCATGCCTCTGTACAATTATCTATTCATGTCTCATTCTGCTTAACATTCACAATATTTCTATATTTCTTAGTTAAACAATGAGATATAAAATATCTTCTCTATCTGTGTGTCTATTGGTTTATCTGTCTATCTGTCTCTCTTGCTCTCTATCAAACAATACATTCCTGTCCTAGTGCAGTTTAAGACAGCTGATTTATATATTTGTCTGTCTGGCTCTCCATCTCTCTCGCCCAAACCCTTTCTATTCATGTCCCCATTCTCTGTCTCTCCAGCTCCCTCTCGCAGTTTGCATATTCTCCTTCTCCCTGTCTCACGTTCTGTCTTTATCTATGCATAAATGTTTTGATCTCTCCATCTATCCCACTGCACCGCTGTTTAACTTGCCTGTTTCTGTTCTAGTTAAATGATGCGTTACAAGAAATCTGGGACATTCATCCACGTTCCTGTCTCTCGATCTCTCTCCATTTCTCCCTCTTTCTCTCACTTTCTCTGTTTCTCTCTCTGTTTTTGTCGCTCTCTCTCTCTATCATTTCCCATTCAGTTAAAACGTTCTGTATGTGTTTTACGTTCTATCTCTCACACTCTCTTCATTTCTCTATCTCAACCTATATTTCTATCTCTCCATCAGTCTCCCAGTCCGTCTCTTTGCTCTGCTTATCCAAGCTCTGATGATCTCCTGCTCTCGGTCTCCACATCTCTCCATATCTCTTCTTCTCCCCCTCTCCACCTCTCAGTTCCTCCCTCACGCTCATTTATTCCTCTCTCCCCAGCACTCTCCATCTCTCTCCGTCACCCTCTCTCCCTCTCTCCCGACCTGTCCCTGTCCCCATTTCGCCCTCTCTCGAACTCTCCCTCTGTTCCCCTATCTCCCCATCTCTCCCACCCTCCATCGCTCCCTCTCTCCCCAACTTTCCCTCTCTCCACCATCTCTTCCTCTCTCCTCATTTCTCCTCCTTCTCCACCACATTTCATCACTCTCACTCATTTCCTCCTCTCTCCCCCGCCCTCTCCATGTCTCCCCTCTCCCTTTCTCCCTATCTCTCCCTCGCTCTCTCTTTCTGCAACTCTCCGCAAATTCTCCCTGTCTCCAGCATTTCTCCCTCGCTCCCCCATCTCCTTCTTTCTCCCTCTCTCTACCCCATCTCTCCCTCTCACTGCATCTATTCTCTCTCCGTCACTTCCCCTTTCCCCCCTGCCTCACTCCCCCTCTCACCTCTCTCCCTCTGTTCCACTAATTTCCTCTGTGTTTCTATCCTAGTTAAACAGTTATCTCTAAGTGACCTCCTCTCTCGATCACTCTCTGTCCATCTCTCGCTGTCTTAACATTTCTTTGCAATTAAAATAGTGCTCTGTTTATGTCTTGCTGTCATCCTCCCTTTATCTCTCTTTCTTTATCTCTCTATGTTTGTCCTATTTAAATAATGTTCTATAAGATCGCTGCTCTCTCTCGCTTTCTCTCTCTCTCTATTTCAGCCTTAATAAACAGATGTCTATATATATCTTTATCAGTCTCTCGCAGTGTACGATTCAAACAGCGTTTTGGAAGACCTCTCCTCATTCTCCATATCTCTCTCTCTCTTTATATATATATATACATATATATACATATATATATATATATTATATATATATATATATATGTGTGTGTGTGTGTGTGTGTGTGTGTGTGTGAGTGTGTGTGTATATCTGCCCTGTTTAAACAGTGTTCTATAAGATCTCTGCTCTCCCTTGCCACCCATCTCTTCATTTCTCTCACCACCTCGCCTCCCTCTTCCTACCTCTTTCTAATTCTATCCTGTTTCAATATAGTTCTAAAAGATCTCTGCTCTATTTCCGGAGAATCGAAGATGCAAAAATGTATTTCGGTCTGCAGGTGAAATAAGGCATTCAGATTATTTTCCCCACTTGTTTAATTCATTCCACAAACTTTCTTTTAAACGAAAGATTTTTTTTTTGTTGTTGCAGGTTCTGCGTTGTGCAGTTTCCTGCTTTCCATGGGTTTCTCGGCGGCGGCGCTCCTCCTTCTCGGGATGATCATTGTGGCCGGGAGAAGGAGCTGCAAGAACTGGTAGACAGGTAGTGATTGTTGGAAGGTGCTGTAACTGTGCAGCGCTCTCAATCCATCCATTAATCAATGGGTTTTTGACAATTTCAGTTCAGAGTGAAATGTAGCCACCCATGCCCAGTTCAAATTTTATTTTCTAACAGGCAGCTTGAACAGTGAAGATTGAATGACAGATTCCAGGGAACAACGGGAAAATAAAGAGGTGAAAGAATGGAATTGTTCTTGTCACAAGCGTGGATACATTTCACTGAATTTTAATCCATGGTTTAAATTTCATAGTTATTGCCATTAATCTAGATAACTTTCCATCGTGGGCACTAAAAGATGGCAGAAACTAGACTTCACTTCCTCTCGTGGGGAAGAATAAGGGGTGATTTATTCGAGGGGTTTAACATGATTAAAGGATGCGATCGTGCCTATCGAGATAAAGTATTTGCTCTGATGGCGCGGGAGTGGGGGTGGGGTGCGGGATGAATAATGGGGGTCTGGGTTCTGGAGTCCTGAACAATGGGACAGAACCTTAAAATTAGCGGTAGGTCATTCAGGGGTGGTGTCAAGATGCAATTAGTCACTAGTCACATAAAGACCAGTGGAAATCCGGAGCTTTGTCCCTTCAAAAGCTGTTGAGACTGCGGGATCAATTGGAAATATCAAAACTGAGATCGATAGATTTTTTTGGTTAAGAGGATTAAGGAGTTTGGCACCATGCTGCGGTGATGCTAGTTATGATACAGACCCGACATGCTCTAATTGAATAGACTGGAGGGGCTCAGTGGCCTCCTGCTATCCCTATCATGATGGTGTTCGTTATACTAATTGGTTCGGTTTTTATTTTTTTCTCGACAGACACTTAATACCCGCTTGGCCTTTAAGGAGGATCACACATTCTGATTGGAGAGGAAAGAGGGGAAGAGATCACAGCCTCCTTCCCGACCATGACGTGTTGTAGAAATTTTCTTCTGTTGGGCGGGAAGTTCTGAAAGCCCAACTGGTGCAAATTCAGGCGTATTCGCTGAGCACTTTTACGATGTCGCCCTAAGTGGCAGAAGAATAACCTCTTAATGCACGTTATTCCAACGATGAAATTTCGCATGCATTTCCAATCCAGCTTCTCTAGGTTTCTGTTATCTGGTATTGGTGTTTATTTATACATTCTGCATACTTATTTAGTATATCAGCAATATATCATTCCAGCAGGCTTCGCCATGTATCTGTGCTCGAGTTACTTACATATTAAAACAGATTTGAAAACCAATGACAGCTCTGCGATTCCAGTTGTTTGGTTCATTCAGACCAGATGCACACTGGGTATCCCTGAGGCCAATGTAAAAATACATATATAGAGCGAAAGTTAGCAGGATAAAAGTAGGGTTAAAGACCGACAGGTACTGGATGGGGATTTCGGTTGCATTGATATGGAAGCTGCAGCGTTAATGGACCTTGAGCCTTCACTGCTTGTGTCCCTGGGAGGGAACAATGTTGCATTTTCTCCAGAAAGAAGGTTGTTGACAATCCGTCGGCCGTTTTGTTAACACCCGACTATTTAAAACGAGAGGTAGAGAGAAAACAGGGAATTATAGAACAGTCAGCCCGACATCGGTAGTGGGCAAAATCCTAGCCTCCATTTATTCGCTGAGTACTTGGAATACAGTGACAGAATCGGAGGGTCAGCATGGATTTACGAAATGGAAATCATGCTTGACAAATATACTGGAATTTTTCGAGAACGTAACGAGTAGACTTGATGAGGGGGAGCCAGTGAATGTGGTTTATTTGGACTTTCAGTAGTCTTTCAACAAAGTCCCACATGAGCGATTAGGGTGCAAAATTAAACCTCATGCAATTGGGGGTAGTGTATTGAGAAGGAGAGAAAACCGGTTGGCAGACAGGAAACAAAGAGTAGGAATAAATGGGTAATTTTCTGAATGGCAGGTGGTGACTAGTGGCATAAGGCATGGATCATTGCTAGGTCCCCAGATTTTAACAATATATATTAATGATTTAGATGAAGGAGCTTAACATAATATCTACGAATTTACAGATGACTCAATGCTGGGTGGGAGGGTGAGCTGTGAAAAGGCTGCAGAGATGCTTCAGGGTGATATGGACAAGCTGAGTGAATGAGCAAATGCATGGCAGGTGCAATAAAATGTGGAAAATGTGAGGATTATCTAATTTTGTAGCAAAAACGGGAATGCAGATTATTACCTGAATGACTATAAATTGTGAGAGGGGGATGTGCAACGAGACCTGGGTGTCCTCGCACAACAGTCGCTGAAGGCAAGGCTGTAGGCACAGCAGGTGGTACAGACGGCGTCAAGTGGGTCCGAGTACAGGAGCAGGGAAGACTTGTTGCAATTATACAGGGACTTGGTGTGACCACACTTAGAATATTGTGTTGAGTTTTGGAAAGATGTTCCTGCTATAGAGGAATTGCAGCAAAGCTTTACCAGACTGATTCCTGTGATAGCGGGACTGACATATGAGGAGAGATTGAGTCAGTTAGGATTAAATACGCTGGGGTTCAGAAGAATGAGGGGTGATTTCATAGAAAGCAATAAAATTCTAACCGGGCTAGACAGGGTAGGTGTAAGAAGGAGGTTCCCGATGGTAGGGGAGCCCAGAACCAGGGGTCACAGTCCCTGGATATGGGTCAGACAATTTAGGACTGAGATAAGGAGAGATTTCTTGACCCAGAGATTGGTGGGCCTATAGAATTCGCTCTTGGGACGAAAGGGATCAATGGATATGGGGAGAATGCAGAAGCAGACTGTTGCGTTGGACGATCAGCTATGGTCATAATGAATGGCGGAGGAGGCTCGAAGGGCCGAATGGCCTACTCCTGCTCCTTTTTTCCAGGTTTCTATGTCATACAATTTATTGCATTTTACCGACCTAAAGCACTGGTTCGATGGCACTTAAAGCATAGGAGGAGGCCATCCGTCCTGTCATGCAGGTGCCAGATTTTTGAATGTGCACTTTAGTCCCACACCCCAGCTGCCAACTTATGACCCAAAAGTTTAGTCCCTTGTCACACACCACCCATTAAATGTTAGTCTCTATCCTGAGTGCAAACATCCCATCAACTGTGACTGAAAGCGTCTTGCTGGCGATGTTAATAATCTGCAAACATGGGCACAATTCGCTCCTCACATTAGATTTTCAGTTCAACGTGTGAGTAAATTAGACTTTTCACTGAGGTGATGTAATCTATTTCTATGACATCTTTCATTTCATCAATATTAAAAAGCTGCTCTGGAAAACATTGTTGCGCTGATTACTGGATACTTTTGCTGATGAATAAACTCAGAACCACAGAATGCCTTGTGAATCCAGTTCATAGCAGATAGTAATATTCCCAAATTAACACTGGCTTATTTTGCTGTAAGCACTCATTCTGCACAGTTACTTTGAGGGTATTTCGATAAACTTATTACAAGATGCAGATCGAAATGGTCAATCTGCTAATCACAGTTTATTCATCCGGCAAGGCATTTTTTTAATCCTCAACTTGCAGGAAAATAAATTTTGCTTTTAAATACCAGGGGTCATTGCAAGCGATTTCATATTCTACCTACCCAGAGAAACATTCCTGGTGCTGATCACTCTGTGTGTCATCGACCTCCAGGGATCGGCCCTCATAATATCTTGATGTATTAATCCCAGCGGCACATTGGAGCAATTCAGTCCCTCTGGTTCTATCTGGAATCCGATGTGGTCATGGCTGAAGTTAGAAAACTGAGATAGTTTGAATATGTTCAATGTGTTTTTTGTGCTTTTTATGTATCAGTTACATGTTTAAGTATAAGTTTAATTTACATGTTTTTTTTTGTATTTGTTGAATAAAATGTGAAAAGGGTTTCGTTTTTGAAAGTAGGTAGCAGGTCCAAGGCTCTGTTTTTATACTTGCATTTAGAATGGGTTTTATGACTCTTGAAGAGAAGGTAAAGCAATCACAAGAGTAGAACAAACGGTGCTGCTGCCTAGCAATATGGGTCCAGGGAGGGAGGCTCTCGCAAATAGAACTTAATCCAGATAAGTGTGAGGTTATGTACTAGGGCAGGACAAACAAAGCCCGGGAACACACGATGGGAAGTACCGAGGATCAAAGGGACCTTGGTGTGCGTGCCCAATGGTCCTTAAGTTACTGGTGCAGGTAGATAAGTTGGTTAAGAACGCATATGAGATACTTGCCAATATTAGCCAAGGCATAGAATTTAAGGCCAGGGAGGTTATGCTGGAGCTGTATAAAACGTTGGTTAATCCACAGTTAAAGAATTGCATGCAGTTCTGGAATCCGCATTATAGGAAGGATGTGATTGCACAGGAGAGAGTGCAGAGGAGATTTAACAGGCTGGAGAGTTTTAATGATGAGGAGAGATTGGATAGGCTGAGGGTATTTTCCTTGGATCAGAGGAAATTGAGTCAGGAAATGATTGAGGTGCATAAAATTATGTGGGGTATAGATACGGTAGAAAATAAAAAAAACTTATCACCTTTGGTGGAGGGATCAATAACCAGAGGCCAGAGGTTTAAGGTAAGGGCCAGGAAGCTTACAGGGAATTTGAGAAACAATTTTTTCACCCAGAGGGTGTTTTGCGCCTGGAACTCACTGCCTGAATGGGTGGTAGAGGCAGAAATCCTCATAACATTTAAGAAGTATTTGGATGTACACTTGCAATGCCATGGCATACAAGGCAAAGTGCCGAGTGCTGGAAAATTGGATTAAAATAGGTTGGCACTTGTTTGACCGGTGGAGACTCTATGGGCTGAAGGGCTTTTTTCTGTGCTGTCAGTCCCTATGATTCTATGACCCTATGATTCCAACGAGGTTGGATGCCTGGATGATTCAGGAAAGCACAAACTGCGGGTTAACGGGCGCCAGATTAAATAGTTTGCGACGGGTCAAAAAATTGTTGGCCACGATTTGGAGGTTATAATTCCCCGAAAAGATTGAACAGGCTGTGTTTCTTTCATATAGAAAAGTGGTGGTTAAAGGGGTAACCTGATAGAGGTCTATTAACGTTATGAACATATTCAATACGGTAGACCTAAAAAATAAATTTCCACTTGAGGCAGAGCGACCAAAACAAGGGGCCATTAATATAGCATAGTCAGCAATAAATCCATTCAGGAATTCAGGATAAACCTCTTCACTCATATTGTGCGAAGAATGTGGAATTCGCTCCCAGAGGGAGTGGACAAGATTAATTGCACAGGTGCACTTAAAGAGGGAGTCAATGTAAACACACGAGTTGTAAGGGATAGAGGATTTGTTGATGCTGTGGAATAAGAGGGGGTGGGAGGAAGTTCATGTGGAGCAGAAACACCCACACAGAGCTGATGGCCAATGCGCCCCTGAAACACTGAAGTAATTCTGAGACAAAGAGGCAGGCAGGAATACAGGTTCTAAGTGAAACAGTTATTAAAATATTAGCGTCATTTTCTTGTTTCATTTGTCAATATGTACTTTTTTGTTGAAACCAGAATAAATTAATGTTGTCTCAGTGAATTAAGCAGAACACTCAGAATGAGGGGCATTTCCCCTCTGCCCACGCAAATGGCACAAGCAGTCGTGTTGTTGAATTCAGCACCATTGCCTTTTTTCTCTAGATTGAACCAGCCTGGACTGTGCACCGCCTGTGACGCGTGTTTACCACGATCTGTAGCGTGCTGCCCTTTGCAGGCAGAGCCGTGTTTGGTCTCCTAGTCTGTAAGCAGGAAACCCTCAGCTAAAAGTTACACCACGCTGATTTTTCCAGTGAGCTATTTTTAAATGTTTCACGTAATTAAAGCAGAATGTGCATTTTCACGACGTCTTCTGAGCCCGAGGCGGAGAACAGAGACACCCGACCGAGGAGATGGTGCAAATGTCATAGGCACTGGCCCTGGATCGGAGACCGAGAGCTTCTTAATGTCCTGTGCGTTGCTGCATCTGTTTGGAGGTTTGTGCCTTCTTCATCACTCATTCAGAACGGTTTAAGCCATTGAGATAGTCAGCGTTGCGGAAAATTATCCCCTGATCTGAAGTGTTGAATCTTGCTAATTCACACCCTAGATAATCAAGCTTACAAAAATTGGAAAGAAATTAATTACTTAATAAATTGCATTAATACAGACAAAACCATTCAGCAATAGTTAAATACATTCATTAAGGGCCTTAAAGATATAAAATAAGAGACAGTTGGTAAAGTATACAATAAGAGCATTGGATTCCACAGGTTCAGGTTAACAAGTCATTTTTGACAGCAATCAGGTCACCAAGACCATTCCAATGCGAAAGAAGCGCAGCGCAGATGTTAATTTCCAAAGCTATTGAATTGAAAGGCAGAGACTATCCTGCTTAATTTGTACTTCTCTTTGGCTCTGTAGAAGGGTCATACAGAGTCTAAATATTTGTTCCTCTCTCCACAGATGCTGTCAGGGTGCTCAGTTTTTCCAACATTTCCTATTTTTCTTTCAGATTTCCAGCATCTGCAGTATTATGATTTTGAACTGAAATGTAATCTTCCTTATATCACCCTCATCATACTGTTGGCAGTGTGCAATGATGGCCTTTATGGAAAGGATTAGGAAGATCTACAAGCAACACTGGGAGATTCGGAGGCACAAAGTAAAGGTAAAGATTTGAAAGAAGCTGGCAGGGGAATGGCGCCAAATTTCAAACGCATGATGCATTATCATGCAAAGAAAGCATCAAACACACAGGCTGCTTCATCTTTAGTAGATTCCCCTTAGCTGGATTGTCTCTGTATCACACACTCATACACTCAAACACACACACACACACACACACACACACACACACACACACACACACATACATATATAAAATTTATAGAGGCTGTAGATTCTTCGGAAGTTGTGAATCACTCCATCTGATATATTGAATAAAATGCTCCATTGAACACAACACAGCAATCTGATTGGATAAGCTCTACTAAGTGCTGGGTTCATTCAAATGCAGCTCACCCAGGGGGGCAAAAGCCAGCACAGCCGTCTTGTTAGTGGAACTGTCCGCAGAGAGATTGGGAGAGAGTTAACGATGAATATGCACCAAATGATAATGCTGTGCATGATCGGCATTCATTTCAATTGCTCTAGTAAACTCAGCCAATAGTGCGGGTCCAGTCTGGAGTGGTGCATAGCCAGCCTTATCAGCACAGTGGTAGGAACCCGAGTCATTCACCTGGACATTGCGAAATTCCAGTATCGATTCATGTTTGCTCTTCCATTTTTGGAAATAATCTTGTAATTGGCCAAAAAACAGGGAGGGATGTCATGTAGTGTCGGGTCTTCAACCACAGGCATTTTGACCAGAAATTACGTAACACAAATCCTTCTTCATAAATGTAGTGACATGTCAATTGCACCTGAAGTCTGGCGGACTTCAAATGCCAACATGAAAGGGCTGTGAGACAGAGAGGGATCGGATTCTGCAACTATTTCCATAAAGCTCATTGTTACATCGCGATTTATTGTTGAGAGTCAGGAAGCAGCCGCTTTGAATCACGTGGCCTATAATTTAAGAAAAGTTACGTCATTTCCTTTAATTATTCTTGTTTAAACTAATTCTCCAAATTGCGTTTTCTTCACTTTATAGGAGGAACCAGTAAACAAACTAACATGATCAGGTGAAGCCCGTTAACCTAATCGCTTGGTTAAATTTTCAACGTGATATGCACTGTTTCTGGCTTATTCCAGTTTAAGGTTCTCACCCACCTGTTATTCATCATAAACCCGCAGTACTTAGAAAATAAAAATCAGAGATAAGAATTCCTTGGACATTCTGATGCGGTGAGTTCTCCATGCTTTCTCTATCACTAGTTTGTTACTGGAGGTGCATTGATCTCTGGCTGGCCTGATCTCAAATCCAATGGGTTACTCCCCTTTCTGATGTTGTGGAAGCCATGGCGAGCTATGCTATTGACAGTTAGGCACAATTTCAGGTGTGTGTCCTTGTGAATGCCACATGCATTTGACATACTGTGGGTCATCAGCTCTTCGTCACAGCGACGAAATGGCAGATTGTTTACAAAATATTTCAATGGATTGTCGTACTGAGGGGTTGGACGATAATAATACTTGTATGGGTAGATGCTCTTTATTGCTGCTAAAGTTTGATTCATTCTCGGGATTTAAGCCTGACTGGGAAGGCCAGCATGTGTGAACCATGCAGAATTGCCGCTTGAGAAGGTGGTGTTGAACTGTCTTCTTAAAGTGCTACAGTCTATGTGATGTACGTACACCCAGAGTGCTGTTACTGAGGGAGCTCCAGGATTTTGACCCAGTGGCAGTTAAGGAACTGCAGTTCTTTCCAAGTCAGGATGACATTTGGCTTGAAGGGGAGCTTGCAGTTGGCGGTGCTTCATAGATTTGCTTCCCTTCTACTTTTAGGTTGTAGAGGTCGCAGCTTTAGAAGGTGAACACCAGGAATTAAGAAAGTTATGACACAGAAATCAATATAATTTATCGTGCAAAGAGGTTGAAATGTTTCTTCTTACAACCTGGTAAACACAAAGATTGGAAAATATTAGATGAGACGTCTGTGGAGTGATTCAATATTATTCTCCAGAACACAGGTTGCACACTGATAGGAGTGGAATTCGAATGGAGCAAAACTTTCATGCACAGCTCTTATCGGGAATCAATTGAGAGATTCTCTTTCGATTTCATTTCTAATCCATTGGCACTGTAATTTCACGGCGCACTCAGTCCATCCATTTATCAATGGGTTATTGACAATTTCAACCAGTTCTGTGTGAAATTTAACCACTTATGCTCAGTTCAAATTTTACTATCTGACAGGAAAAATGAACTGCTGGCTGTCTCCAGAGAACAACGAGAGAATAAAGAGAAAAAATAATGGAATTGTTGTTGCCACTGCCCGTGGATACATTTCACTGAATTTCAATCCAAGGTTCAAATTTCATAATTATTTTTATTTGAGCCTGGAAAATTTGCGTAGTGGGCACTACAGGATATCAGACAGTAAATTACAATCCCTCCAGTGCAGAAGATTTAGGGATGACCTATCAAAGGGATGTAAACGGTTAAAGGATAAGATAGGCTCAATGGAGAAAAGCTATTTCCTGTTTTGGGTTGGGGAGGGATGAGTCTAGAACAAGTGGCACAACGTTAAAATTAGAGCAGCTCTTTCAGAGCTGATATCAGGAAGCAGTTCGTCACACAAAGGCGAGTGAAAATCTGGAAGTCTCTCTCCTCAAAAGCTGTTGAGGCTACTGGATCAGTTACAAATATCAAAGCTGAGATTTCTAGATTTTTGGGGGGTAATGAGGTTACGGCTTATGGAATCAAGGCAGGTAGATTGGAGTTATGACGCAGATCTGCCATAATCTAAGTGAATAGATCGGAGAGGCTGGATGGCTTCCTCCTATCCCTATGATGATGGTGTTTATTACATTAATTGATCCTGTTTATACTTTCATCCACAGACAAATTATGCCTGCCTGGCTTTTAAGGACGATCCCACACTCTGACTGGAGAGGAGAGAGGGAGAGAGCTCACAGTCCGCTTCCTGAATATGATGTCTTATAGAAAGTTTCCTCTGTTGGGCGCAAAAGTCCAAAAGTCCAACCAATGCAAACTCAGGCGCATTCGCGGCAAAATTTTGCAAATCTGCCCAAATCAGAAACTGAATTATCTCTTAAAGCACGCTAATCTAAAGATTAAATATCACCTGCAGTTCCACTCCAGCAGCTCCAAGTTTCTCTTATCTGGTGGTACAGTTTATTATTTCATTATGCATCTTAATTCAGTATGATAGCAAGATATTACTCAAATAGCCTGAACAATGCATCACTGCTCGAGTTACCTTCATATTAAAATAGACTTGAAAACCCTTGAAAGTTCTGTGATTGGAGTTCTTCTGATTGTTCGGACCAGTTACACCGAGGGTATAGCTGAGGTCAATTCACCAAGTCATTTATAGAACGAATGTTAGCAGGATGCAAATAGGGTAATGGACCGACTAGTGCTGGATGGGGATGTAGGCTGCATTGATATGAAAGCTGCCCTGCGAGTGAACACCGAGCCTTCAATGGTTGTGTCCTGGGAGGGAAAAATGTTACTTTTACTCTTGAGAGAAGATTACTTCCAATCCATCCACACTTTTGATAATGCAGTTGAATAAAAAATACCGACTCAAATCATTGGTTCGAAGACACTTAAAGCACAGCAGGAGGCCATTCGGCCAGTCATCCCTGTGCCAGCTCATTGAACTTGCACTTCAGTGAGTAACTTTGAGGTGATGGTTCATGAGATGGTGTATTATATTTCTAAGACATCTTTCTTTTCATCAATATTAAAATACTTGTCCGGAAACCGTTGGTGCACTGATTATTGAATATTTTTGTTGGTAATTTAATTCTGCTCTGCAGAATGTCTTATGATTCCTGTTTGTGTCAGATAGAAAGATTTCCAAAGTAATACTGGCTTATTCTGCTGTAAAGACCCATTCTGCATAGATATTTCGAGAGTATTTGTGAAACTTATTACAAGATACAGATGGAAAATGTCGTTTTGCTAAACACAGTTGATCCCTCCGGCAAGTTTCTGTCACCCTCAGCATGAAGGAAATCCACTTTTTCCTTAAAAGTTATCAGGGGCTTTTGCAAAGGCTTCCCTAATCAACCTACCCAGGGAACCATTCATCGTGCTGATCATTCTATGTCTCATCGATCTCCAGAGAACAGATCTCATAACATATGGACCCATTAATCCCAGAGGCACATTGGAGCCATTCAGTCCCTCTAGTTGGATCTGATCACGGCTGAAGCAAGGAAATTGAAATAGTTTATGCAGATTATATTTGTATTTGGGGTTGTACAATATGAGATACGTCTTCAATTTTAAGTTTAATTTATGTACCCTTTTACATTTGTGGATTAAAAAGTGAAACCTGGGCTCTAGTGTCAATTTTGAATGAAGGCAGCTGGTCTGAAGCCCTATTTGTATACTTGCCTTTCGGAAGGGTATTATGATTCTTGGAAAGAAGGTAAAGCAATCAGATGAGTAGAAGAAACAGTGATAATGCCTAGCAGTATGGGACCAGAGAGGGTGTCAGCTCTCGCACACATGCGCGCGCACACACACACTCACACAAACATACACACGCACAGTGAGGGAGAGAGAGAGAGAGAGAGAAAGCAGCATTTTGAGTTAACTTGAAACCAGCTGCCAGGGAAAAGATAGAGATCAGAGATAGCAAGTCCCAAACTGAAATTGAAGCCAAAACGCCAGATATGGAGTCTGCTGGGAGAAGGGACTGTGGAGAGCAGGTTTCCCAAAATAACCGGAAAGGCCCGAAACTCAGAGAGTGAGAGAGAAAGGGGGCAAAGCCCCAATAAGGTATTTTAATTTAATTAAAGGCAGGAACCTGTATGAAATTGATTGGATATGTCGATATTCTCATTTTACCATGCAGAACTTCCACGGGAGTCACTGCAAGGAAGGTCAGCTTAAGCTGCACCTTAACCTCAGCTCCTCACGTGTGAAAAAGGGCACCTACCAGTGAGGGAGAAGACCACCATACACTCACTCTGCTGCCACCGGAGAAGGTGGTTAATGATCTCAATGACCCAATTCACATCCAAGTTTGAGTATCCTAAAAATGAATCATTAATCTGCTCGAAGGCCAGTTGAGAGGAGTAGTTAATTAGTCCTTTGGAGACATAATTAAACAGGTTCGAAATTTATAATGACGGATTCCAAAGTTTTAATGATGGATTTGTTGACTTTAGCCGATTATCATACTCAGGCACTGTTCACAGGTGTAATTTATTTTTCAATAAATCAGATATTCTTCAGTAGAACAGGGCATCACAAAATGCGGTTTAATGGACGCCAGGTTGGATCGTTTCTGTCGGGTCACGAAATTGTTGTTCCCGGTATCGAGAATGTAGCTGACAGAAAAGATTGAGCAGGCTGGGGCACTTTCTCCTAAAAATGCGGAGGCTGAGGGGGGTGACCTCATAGAGGTCTTCAAAACTATGCACATATTCGAGACAGTAGGCGATTAGAATATATTCCCACTTGTGGTAGAGAGACCAGAGCAAGGGACCATTAATATAAGATCCTCACTAATAAATACAATCAGGAAAGCAGGAGAAACCTCTGTACTCATAGAGTGAAGAACTCGCTCCCAAAGGGAGTGGTCGAGGTGAATCGCAGAGTTGCATTTAAGGGGGACTCAGCATAAACACACAAGTTTTAAGGGATAGAGGATTAGTTGATGGTGTGGGATGAAGAGAGGATGGAAGGAAGGTCCAGAAGCACCGGGAGAGAGGAGAAGGCCGATGTTCCGCTGATCGACAGAATTAATTTTGACAGAAGGAGGCAGGTGGGAAGAAAGGTTCTTGGTGAAACAGATAATAAAATAATACCATCGTATTCTAGTTTTTTTTTTTCAATCTGGTGTGTTTTTGTTGAGATCAGAATACTTTTATCTGTTTTGTGTGAATTGAACAGCACACACGGAATGAGGGGCATTTCCCCTCTGCACACGCAAATGGCACAAGCAGCCGTGTTGTTGAATTCAGCACCATTGCCTTTTGTCTCCAGTTTGAACCAGCCTGGGCTGCGCTCCGCCTGTGACGCGTGTTTACCATGATCTGTAGCGTGTTGCCCTTTGCAGGCAGAGGCGTGTGTGGTCTCATAACCTGTAAACAGGAAACCCTCAGCTCAAATTTACACTGCTCTGAATTTTCCAGTGAGCTATTTTTAAACGTTTCGCGTAATTTCCGCTGCATGTACATTTTCAACATGCCTTCCAAGCCCGGGGCCGAGAACAGAGACACCCGAGAGAAGAAACAGTGAAAATCTCACAGGCACCGGCGCTGGATGGCAGACTGAGAGTTTTTTTAATGCCCTAGGCGTTGCTGCATCTGTTTCCAGGTTTGTGCCTTCTTCACTCTTCATTCAGGATGGTTTAAGATCACTGAAATAGTCAGCCAAGTCGAAAATTATCCCCATGTCTACATTTTATAATATTAGCTTCATGTTGAAGGATTGGGTTATGCCCACCTGATCTAAGCTGATCACATATCAACATTGTGCAAACTATCTGATCTGATGTTCAAACGAGATCCTTTATTCGCTCTTTCAGATGCACAGTGTCCCAGTAAAACTATTAACAGAGGAAAGAAGCGGCAGGGGCGAGGGGGGGGGGGGGGGGGGTGTGGGGGGGGGCGGGGGGGGGGGGGGTTTGTTGGGGAGTGGGTAGGTGGGCGGCGGAGTACCCCCGCGTACTTGGGGACAATATTTATTCCCCAAACCATACAATTATACGCGCGACCTGTTTCTCAGTCACTTTCTGATTCGTGGGCCTTGCTTTGTGTCATGACGGCTGCCGCGTTTCCAACAGAGGCTACACTTAAAAAAAGTGCTTCATTGTCTCTGATGCGCCTCTTTTTCCCTCTTGTTCGTGTTATTATTTGAAATTTAACCCTCAACGTTTTACTACATTAGCATATATTACCCAGTTAATTAACGGTCTATTATATATTTTACTACTGTAGCGAATTCCGCATAGTAAACATTTCCTCGCACTCTGCCATAACAGAAGCCATAATGGTCATTGTTTACCTCACAGTTATTGTATCTCAGGCATTTTTGTCCCAGACTCCGTAGGTTCAGAGTCCCTCGCTTGGAAGTAAGACAAGGTGTATTGTGATACGGCTCAATTGGCGGTGGTGTGGAGGGGGCGGCCGACTGGAAAAACTGAACCAGTGCACGCATCTGTAACTATTTTACACCGTGACAGAATACAACTCTCCATCCGGGAGCTATTCAGTAGAGGTTTACGAGAATCATTAAATATTGCAGTGGCCCATGTCAGTGATTAGGGAATGTATGACTGTGCAGCTAAGAAGCTCAGTGGGATGTATTTTACGATAGGAAATGGTTCAAAATTGTTTATCAAAGGTACAAATTACGATTATTTTACACATTCCATTATCAATATCTAGGAAGTTATGATCAATTGCGATTGAATCTCAACGCCCGATCGCACCACTTTCTGCAATAATCGACCTTTGAACTCCGCCTCCATCGGAAATTCCTTCGACCTTTCGGTGTTTTTAGTGACGTGTGCGGGTCCCGGTTCCTTTGCCGTCCACTGGAATGATTCCAGGCGGGATCCCCAGGGGCAGAGCGATTCCAGGACAATCGAGCCAGACGGGAATTAGCCCATCAGGAGTTACATAATTCTCTGGGCGGAAAATTGAAGCAGCGGCATTCTCTGTCCTTGCGCCATTCAAATCAACTGCAATGAAAATCTTCCAAGTGAAAGTGCCTCATCTCAGAGAGGTAGCGGCTAACAGTTACCTCGTGCATTTAATGTGTGACCTATTTGTTAGCAGTATCTGTTTGGACATTTGAACTCCCCCCTTTATGTGTCCATGAATCATTTTCTGACCTCTTAAACAGCGCTCATCATTTCAGTGTTTAGCTTTCTGCATTTTTAAATCCATCTGCCTAGCTGGGATAAAAGCTTATGGTGAGGGATAAACATTTTGACCCACCAATGATCAAATAAAATCCCAATTTTATGTTTAACATTTTCTCGATTCCCCTATGACATTTTCTCTATCCTATAGAGCAGAGCTTCCAACAGCAACACAGCACATTCTGCCCTTTGGCTCACTGCTGGTGTTTTTGCTCCACATGAACCTCCTGCCACCATTCTTCATGCCACCCCATTAAGATACACTTCTATTCCCTTCACCCTCATGTCTTTGTACAGCATCACCCATCAATCCATCTCTATAATTCATCTCAACCACACCGTATTCGAATGAGCTCCACCTTCTCTCCGCTCTCTGATTAAAGAGGTTTCTCTTGAGTTCCCGATTGGGTTCATTAGCGATTATCTGTAATTGATATCTTCTAGTTCTGCTCTCCCCCACAAAGTTCTAATACTTCCTCTACGTCTGCCCGAGAAACCCTTTCATAGTCTTAAATTCCTACATCAGGTCACCCCACCTCTTTTTTCGAAAGAAAAGATGAAGGCCTGTTCAAACTTTCCTGACTGTTATAACCTCTCAGTTTTGGTATGATTCCGTTAAACCTTTTCTTTCTCGCATCTTCCCCCGTGCCTGTGTATTCTTTTAATCATATGGAGAAGAGAGTTATTCACAGAGGTCTAAGTGTCTCAAGCTATGTTTTGATACAGGTTTAATGCTGCCTTTCTTAGTTTCATTGCTGGGCCTGATTTGTTATCACCTCATTAGCCTCAATGATCTTTGTGTCTATACTTCAGAATCCTCTGCTCCTCTATCTGATTCAACCTCTTATTTCCCCGTGAGTGTGTAGCCAAAACTCTATCACTATGCCTAACCCAAACGCCAATCCTTATCCTTCCTAGCTAAACGGTCTCTATATAACATTCCATCCAAGAGAAAGGAGAGGAATATGTTGGATGACTAGAAGCTAGTTATCCTTTCATGCGTGGCAGAAAAACACTTAGCATCAATAAAATTGGTGAGAATTTCTAAATGGATGGGTTATTTAGGAACACCAGGCACGGATTTGTGAACACGTAGTCATGCTTAACAACATTAAGAGAGATTGCTCTTTCAAGAAGTGTCCGACTGGACAATTAGAGTGAATGCAGTAGACAGAACATACATGGAGTTCCACAGGGCCTTCATGTGTTTTTGATTTATAAATGTAACTTTGTATCTCTCACTCGTACCTGGTCTTCTATCTATCTATCTATCTATCTATCTATCCACCTCTTATCTGTCTCTCTATCATTCCCTCACAGGCCGTTCATGTGACTGTCTCTGTTTATAAAGCCTTCGAATTTGTAAATCGCCTTTGCTTATCTCATCATTTTCAGTTTTCATTTTAATGTGCTCTGTGATGTTGGTGAGAGTGCCAAGACTGACACTCAGTGCCCAACCCGAGCTGTTCTCTATAAGTGTTGCTGGATCTCCTTGAATCTCCTGCAAGAGTAAAAGGCTCGGGCTGCAAGGATTTCATCTGAAATACAATGACATTTTTCAATTTATGCTCCCTACGCTCTGCGGGGCCCACTCTCCGGGGGGCGTCCATGCCGACACTCCCCCTTTCTGGGATGGGTCTTGTGGCCTGGAGAAGGAATTACAGGAAGGTCGTCAGGGAGAGTTTGGAGGCAGACACTGTAACTCAGCGGCGCTCTCAATGCATCCATAAGTCACTTGGTTTCTGGCACTTTCTGTTGTTTGAATGTGAACTGAGGCCATTTCAACGAAGTTTAAATTTCACTTTTTAACAGGCAACATGAACAGTGATGCGGAACTGACTCATTCCAGAGCAACGACACAAAAAAATGTGGTAAATATGGATGGAATTGTTTCCTAATATGTGCAGATACATTTCACTCAATTTTTAACTAAGTTTTAAAATTCATAGATACTGTCATATGAGTCTGGGAGATTTTGCATAGTGAATACAGTAAAATAACACTGTTCTATTGTCCTTAAACACTGCGACATTAGATGAAAATATAGAGAGCTGTTCAATTGAATAAGTCAAATTGAGATTCATAAGTTTTATTGGGTAAAGGGGATTAATTTTTAGGGAACGAAGGAGAGGAAATGGGGTTAATATACAGTTCAGAAAGGAGCTTAATGAAAGGCAGAACATGCTCGAAGGGCTGAATGGACTCCTCATGATGATGTGGCTCATGAAAATTATTTGCGATTTCTCTTCCAGACTCTTTTCTGTCGGCTGAGGTTTAATGCGGATCCCACAGTCTGTTTGCAAACGATATTGAGAGCTCAAGTTCTGCTTCCGACCTATGACTATTAGTGGAAAGATTTCTCTGTTTTGTCTTTATTGGAGGAAAGCATGGAGTTGTGACCATTTCCAAGAGACAGCCATCCGAAATTCTGTTAACGGCTGAATTAATATTTATTAATCATAATGAGCAATACAGTCCGCCGATTCGTCACCTACTGGACAGTCTTCAAGTCTGACAGAGCAGGCTTCATTTCAAGTCCAATTTGACTGCCGGAAATGTTAACTTTGTGCTCAATGTCGATATGATTCTTCTTTCTTGTGATAGAGTTTTTAAGTTCATTGTGCATCTTTGGGTACTGCTTGAGCTGGAAAGAGCACATCTGTGTCCAAGTTCGCAATCCATTAAAACACGTTTTGAAAACCCAGAATTGCATTTGGGAGTGCAGGTTGTTTAATTCCTTAGTGCAGGTTTGCTCAGTGAATTTGCAATGGCATGAATCAATCTTCAAAGTCTAGATGTGTGCGGTTTAAAACTGGGGCCAATTCTACAAGAATGACGCCAGGACAGTGATATCAGGGAGGTTTGCACAGGCTGGGCCTCGTTTCTCCAGAAAAGAGAAGACTGAGGGGTGACCTGAGGAAGATATTTAAAATTATGAAAGGGTTCCATACGTGTAGAGGTAGAGAAAATGTATGCATTTGCAGGAAGAGCTGCAGTAAAGACCAGGGACATTTGATATTCACCGATAATTCCAAAGGGGAATTCGGGAATACTTACTTTTCCAGGAGAAAGGCAGGAATGCACCATTCGTGACCACAGCAAGTTCTCGACATAAATAGCTGAGTTGCATTTAAAGGGATAGCTGGATATGCACATCAGGAATAAAAAAAAATAGGAGGCTATGTTGATGGGGTGAGATATAGAGGTGTGGGAGTAGGATCATTTGGAGCAGAAAACTAGCAGACTGCCGAGGGTCTAAATGCTCTGTTTCAGCGCTGAATTTTGAATGTTTGAAAGCAGGAAACGTGAGCAGTGACTGAAAGATTTTTGCTCTGAAGAGTTTGCATCAATAACAGCATTTCGTCTTCACACTAAACGAAAAAGTTCAACGTGGAAGTTGAATTCAAAAGACGTTTCACCGAGGTGACCTGGTATCTTTGCGCTATTCCTAAAATATTATAAACATTAAAAAGTAAGGTTTAGGTCTGCTGCTTTTTAAGATACATTTTAGGACTGAACCCATTGTTATGCACTGTGCAAGACAAATCCCAGAGGGAAATCTGTCTCAATGATCATATATTTTTTTTCTATTTTGAAAACGACGGGAAAACTCTTATGATTCTTAGAGTAAAAGTTTTCTGAATAAGAAGGAAAAAAGCGAAATCTTACACGATTAAAATTATATTTTTGAAGCAACCTTACAAACTATTCCTCCGAAAAAAACTCTTTACAGTACACACAAGTAATCTATTTGGTACCAGCTGCCTTGTGGAGTTTTAACTGTAAAAATATCCAATAATATCCATCAAGGCAAAAACTGCTACTACTTTAGTGCAGTATGCCACACGATTCCTCACTCCCTTCCAGTCTGCTGTGGAAATGCGAAGAAAGATCAGAAAAAGACTCTTTCCTGAAAGCAAATACCTCGCTGTCTTGAAATCGGACTGCTGATGCAAATTTTTTTTTTGAGCACATTGCTGGAGTCACAACATCTCCCCCACAGAGCCACCTCAACTTAACGAAGCAGTTCCCTTAAATATCTTCCCCACCCCCACCCCCTTTCATCCAGGGCTCCATTGTCCTCAGCACCATTTAGAACTTAATTCCTCAAAATATAAAAATCCTTCATGTTTTCCTATTGCCTTCACTTCGGGGTGAAATAAAATTTAATAACCTTGCCTTGTTTACTTATGAAATATTTATAATTATTCAAAGTCCTTAAACTCCCTTTGAAATTTAGTAGCTGAAAAGACAATTCCTTACGTATCACCTAATGCAAATTTTAAAACCCAACGTCTTTACTTATAATTCCAAACTCACCATTGTCTCTCATTACAAATGCATGCCTCCAGCCAGATAACATTTCACCTCTCAGTTACCACAGGCAATCTGTCATTACTAATTTTCCCCAGGTGTGATTAACCATGGACACACACACACACACACACACACACACACAGCTTTCTTTACAGAATATCACCATGTTCCCAAAAATGTATCAAAACAACATCCATCTTCACACCCAGAATTCTACCCTTGTTTCTGTGTCGCTTAATTTGCTTACAAAACAAAATGTAATGGATACCAGGATTAACACCTTTCTGAGCTAGACTTGCACCCAACATTCCACAGTTCCTCCTCCTACAATACTACACTCATGATAAATATCTGACATGCTGGTGTAAAGTTGAACATAAACCAAAAGACACTGTGTAAAAATGAAACAGAACCAGCACAGGTTTCCTGCATTATTGCCCGTGTCTCTCTCTGACTGTGTCCTTAATAAATGATACAACACATCACATCTCGGGCAAGGAAACCCACCACTAACAGCGTCTCAATCCAGGACTGATATTGTCAGCTCAGCAGAAATTGCAGTTTGAACAAAATGACATTTAATTATTATTCAATGTAAACCTCTAGTGCATCGTCATAATCGAAGAATAATTTATTTTATTTGCATACAGACATTTGTCAACAAATGTACATCCTGTCAGTAACTGGAGTTACAGAAACAGCAGAAAAAGGCCAGTGAAGCTAAGTAAAGTCCTTGGCTCTTGCTCAAATTTTCTTTTACACTTGAGTTGCATGGTAACAGTGGAATATCATTAACTAAACACAAGACACATTCTATATTTAGCAAAATGAGCCAGTCTTTGTAAACCCTGGCCAGTGCACGGGGAAAGATAATTGTTTCATGGGAGTCTCCGTGGTTCCATCTTTATTTCCACAAAGCTGTGGGTTGTTTGCCAAATCATGTCACCTCCTTAATTTATAAGAGAGAAACAGTCCCGATTCTCATCTGCGACCCGCTTTCTTTTTTGATCTTTTATCCAATGCAGCCAAGTCCAGGGAGGCGTAGAGAGGTCCGCCTTGAGTCTGAGAGACATATTAAACATTAACAGCGAAAAGTCCTTAAAGGACAGGTCTGATTACTCACACCTGCAACCGCGTTTCAAAGAGCCATGGAATGATACAGCACAGGCGGAGACCATTTGGACTCATTCTTTGAATGAGCTCTGCACTTAGTCCCACTGCAGCCTTCTCTGACCCCATATCACTGCCATTATTTTCCCTTCCACTATTTTTCAAATTTCTTCCTGATATTTGCTATTGATTCGGTTTCCATTGTGCTCTATATCAATTTGAGGGATGTTTTGCTTCATTAGTATATGCAAGAACATTCTGAATTGATATTCTGCAACAGGGCACCAGAATTCGGAAAGCGACCGGAAATCACCAAAGTTCAATGAGAAAATTGGGATGATGAGTCTTTCAATTTGTTTGAATTCTTTTGCTGTTAATTGGCCAACCTGATTACTGTGTTTCACCCTGTGTCATCTGTACGATTGAGCAGAGCCCACATTCAGAAGAATCGCAAAACACAATCAAAAGACTCTTGTTAATGTAGCGCCTGTCACGAACTGAAGAAGCCTCAGGACATTTACATCCACTTCTTTGAACTGTAATCTCTGCTCTTAATACAACGCGACAGTTAATTTACTCACAGCAAAATCCCCTGAACAGCAATGGTTGATAATAGATTTTTAACTTGCGGATTGTGAAATAAAATTTGAAACTGGATGCTAGGGAGAAAACCCCCTCCCCGACCCCACCCAACAAACAACTACTGTTCTTTTTGCAATACTGGCATTACCATTTTTCATGCCAACCTGTGAGGGCAGACAGGGCCTCAGTGTAACGTTTCACGTGAAATCGGTGCCTTAGACATGCAGCACTCGCTCCGGAGGTTCAGTCTAGATTTTCTGCTCAAGTTTCTGAATGCACACACAAACACAAATACACACACATACACACACACACACACACAGACACACATACACACACACGCGCGGTCTGCCCAAACGGATTCATTCTTAGTCCACTTACAACAGAAACACATTTTGATTTGTCTATAAAAGACTCCTGGGTTTGGTCTTATATTCTTGGTAATTCCTTTGGCTAATGTATTTACTAAATCAGCATTGTCGGGAAGAGGGGTGTGCAAAGACGGGACATGAGGGAGGAGAGTTATGCACGCTGTATAAATAAAAGAAAGTAGTAGAAATCTAAAATATGAACTGCTGGAAATCCGCTGTTAAGTCAGGCAGAAAAATTCTACCCGGAAATTTACAGTATCCTTTCTATTATCAGGTGGAGCCAGGGTCAGGGGTACAATTTCTGAATCCAGTTAGAGGGACGAGTGGAATTATACACACATTCAGATGCTCTAGACTGTGACCTGCTCTCTGATAAATGCGTGAATTATCCAGCATGGGAAGCCTTGCACCTTATGCCAAAAAACAAGTTTTTGTATCTTATTACAACAATTTCAGAAAAAAATCACCTGTATTGCATCTCGATGGGGCCTCTTTCCTTCTGTTTGACGGTGGTCATCTGTGTTAATAATGGTTAAGAAACAAATTTAAATGTTATCCCAGTCTGACTGATTCATAATTTATTGTGGATTCACCATTCGCCAATGATCTGCCACTGCACCAATGGCCCCAATACGTCACTGAATCCCATATGTCAGTCAGCCCCTAATCCACAGAAGGTCCCCCAATACCTCAGTGGAGTAAATTCGTCAATGGTTGGACAAGATCCCAACCGTGCCTGGCGTCTATTGTCCATCTGGTATATTTCTCCCACTATTAGTGACCAGTAATTGGCATTTAATATGGGACCCAGAGACAGCAGAGTCATTGTGAACATTTTGATGGAGGCAAAGGCTCTTAGGCAACTTTACAATTCCACCTACTTGGAATTTAATCTGTGCCAACATTTCAATGCAACTTACATGCTTGTCGCTTATTCTGCCCCTCTCTTTGCCTTCTCTCTCTCAAGCGAAGCCTGGATGCGATCAAAAATATCAAACACATGTTAGTTTTCTAAATTCTGAAGCAAGATCCAGAAATAGGTAAGAAGAGAATTGTCAAGTGGCCTTAGCATCAACCTGTGTTAAAATCATGGAAAATGTCAGCATCTACCATTGGAATCAGTGTTCAGGTTGAAATGGGTTAGACCCAGTTTAAAATGCAATGTTCGGGATGAACTTTTCAAATGGTTCAGTTACTCACTTTTCATTGTGGGATCGCTTGTCGCCTTCTCCTGAAAGCAGAAATTAAATTAGCAATTTAAATCTTCGAGAAGGTAATCAGATTAGGCATACATTTATTATAATATCCCTTGTAAATATTAATCCTCACCTGATCTGCTGCTTTTAAAAATCCAAATGGAAATAAGGACCAACATCAGAACCTGTATCACCAGGACAGTTATGATAACAGGAAGGGCCAGACTGCACCACCCTACAGAAACAAAACACTTTGAAACTGCTATTCGGTTAAGTCATCCTTTTCTAGGATTGTTTGATGGGAAACCTGACCCAAAGTTACGCCCAGAAGTAGCCCATTCGGACGATTGTGTCAGTGCATTCCCTCGGAAAGACGTGTCCAATTAGTCATATTTTCCATGCTCTTCCCCCAATATCCCTGAAAATGCCTTTCCATCACGTATTTATCCAAATCCCCTTTGAAAATAATTTTTGAATCTACTTCCAATGCCCTTTCAGGCAGCGCCATTCAGATCACATGCAGCTGTGTTCAAAATAATTCTCCTAATCTCTCCCTCTGGTTCTTTTGCTGATTCTTTTCTCATCATGCACTCTGTCGAACCCCCTCACGATTTTGAACGCCACGATTAAATCCCCCCCCCCACCCCTCAAACTTCCCTGATCTAAGGAGAACAATCTCAGAATCTACAGTCCCTCCACATTAACCCAAGTCCTTCACCACTGGTCACATTCTGGCAAATCTCCTGCACACCATCCACAAAGCATTATTGGTTGTTTCCTACTTGTAAAGTGCATCCATTGTGGAATTTACCTCAATTTTATTCCAAGTTCCATTGCCTAAAATGGACGGTTGAAGGAAATTCAATAATAACTTTCAGAAGAGAAATCACAGCCTAACTTGAAGAGAATAAGAAAATGTGACTGTGTTGTGGGAAAGGGTGGATCCAATTGGATAACTCTTATAAAGAGATAACACAGGCACGATGGGCCGAAATCCCTTTTTCCGCATCTATCGTTCTAGGATTCTTCGATGTGACGCAGAAATATAAGACAAGCCCAGAAATTGTTTACAAGGACAAGTCTACACCTGGGGCTAAGGTAACTCTAAATTATATTAACATATTTATAAAATATATATTTATTGTTTAATTTACAGCCTGCAGTTTCTAAGAATTAACTAATTTCTCCAATTGAGTTCCAAGTGGAATAAAAGCCGAACATGTCACCAACTCACCTGTCCCTGTCCCTGCTGCTTTGGAGAACGATGAGCTCTTTGTCAAATATTTGTTTGGATATCCCAGCTGAACAATACAAGTGCAGAGACCGCCACTTCTCCAGGTTTCGCTCGACACCATGACGTGACTTGTGATACTGTAGGTTCCGTCGGCCTCCATTGTACCAGGATCGCTCTGTCCCTCGGTAACCAGGCCGGAAATATTCCAGAAAATAGCAATCTGGTTGGGAGAAACTCCACTGACCAAACACACTAAGGGGACGGTTTCATTGAAATGCAGCTCACCCGGCGGGACAAACACCAGCGCAGCTGTCTTGTTGGTGGAACCGTCTGGACAGAGATTGGCAGATTAAGACACAGTTACCGATCGATTCGTGGCAAATTATAATGCCGTGCAAGATCTGAATTCGTTTCACTTGCTCTCTTACCTCCAACTAGGAGTGTGGGTCCACTCTGGAGCGGTGCATAGCTATCGCTATCAGCACAGTAGTAGGAACCCGAGTCACTCACCTCGACTTTGCGAATTTCCAGTATCAATTCATGTTTGTTTTTGCCTTTTTTAGAAAAAAACTTACAATTGGCCCCCTGACACAACTGTAGATCGATTGGCTTCGGGGCTTCACCGACACGTTGTTTGTACCAGAAATAGCTAGGCACGAATTCCACTTCGTAAATGTACTGACAGGTTAATTCCACCGTGCCTCCAACTTCAGCTGTCATTCTGAAGGGACTCTGAGACAGAGAGGGCTCAGATTCTGTAACCAGAGAGAGATTGTTACATTAATTTTGGTTAATTGGAGATCGAAAGCAGAAGCTTTTAAAGACTCCGCCTGTTATTTTAGAAAAGCCGCCTCACTGTCTTTAACTATGCGTGGATAGATAAATTCTCTAGTTTGATTCTTTCGCTTTCTCCGAGGAACCAGTAAATAAACTCACATGATCAGGTCAAATCCATTCACCTCACCAGTGGGTCACATTTTCAGCTTAGTAAACACTCATTCTTGCTGATTCTAGTTTAAAATTCTCACCCGCATCTTCCTCACCATAAACCCGCAGCGCTTGGATAATGAGTATCAGAAACAAAGATTCCTTGGACATCTTGACGCCGTGAGTTCTCCCTTTTTCTGTCTCTCACCAGTTTGTTTGTGCGGGCGAGGTGGCGGCAGACTGACCTGAGCTCAGTCCCAGTGAGTTGCTCCCCTTTCAGATGCGGTGGAAATTATGACAAGCTATGCTATGACACCATTTTAGGTGCGGGGTCCTGGTGAATTCACATGTGTTTGATGGTCACTGTCTGTGCGTCACAGCGGTCAAGTTGCAGCATGTCTCTAAAGAGGTTTACTGGGCTGTCGCTCAGATGGAGTGGCAGAATAACAATTGTATGTTTGTATGGTGAATATTACTGTTAACGTTTAATTAAAGTCTAAACATCCTCAATTATCATTGAGAAAGAGGCCGTGAGCCAGTTTTAAAAATCTCCCTCAGTCTTGTCTTTCGAGAAAGGAGACCCAGACTGTTCAGCCATCCCTGTTAGTTTAACCTCTCAGCTCTGGAAACAGCCTCGTCAATCTTGTTTGCATCGTCTCCAGTGCCTCATCATTCCTTTTATAAAATTGAGTCGAGCAATGTGCGCAGTTAGTCCAAATTTCGTTTGAACAAGGTGCTATTGACGAGCAAAATGTCTTTGTTTTTCACTTATATTCCTCTGCCCATGAGGCCCGGTGGTGATTTGCATTTTTTCAGTTAAGAGCACAGGTAATTGCATCAAAGAGAACTTCCAATATAATTACTCACAGGGTGAATGAACCAATCCTTTGATCCGCGTCAGAAACAGACCAGGACCTCAGGGCAAGATTAAAGCAAAATTCTGCGGATGCTGCAAATCTGAAATAAAAACCGAAAATGCTGGAAAAACTCAGCAGGGAGACTCGGAACAAGGGACATAAGGACGACAAACGTTAGATTCCGTTCCAGAAAATATATGTTTTTCGAGCATTTTCTGTTTTTAGAGTTGCTGCCAGGCCGGCTGATTTTTCAAGCATTTTTTAATAATGTTTTTTTCGGAACATGAGGCCTCTGTTTACCGGGAATGAATTTAAATGCTGAACGGGTATCACACTCACACATTCCGCTGTCGGGTGAGCGGCAGAACCAGCTTACATTGCCAAGCGGTATTAACAGTGGACGTGATTCATGCCCCAATAAGGGAGCGATTTAAAAACCCGAATCCATAAGGAGGTTTCTCCCTGTCTGCAATCTCTTAGTAACATCGGGAATAAAGGTTTCCGAGGGTCACCATTCCCAGAGGTAAGTTGCCGTTTTTCCTAAAGAGCCCCGTTGGGGGTTTAATGCAAATTAACTCTCAGCGAGGATTCAGCACAAGTCGGACAGAGAGATTATCCTGGAATCTCAAATGAGAAAATCCTTCATGGTGGTGAATCTGAGGGGCAATGGGCGAAAGGTTTATAAGAATCTGATATAATACAAGCGTCCTTCATCTTTCGCTGAAGACAAGATTCTGCTAATTTATGCGTATCCGTCGATCGGATGTGAGGGACGGGAGGAAAGGGCAGCGTTTATGGCCATCACTAAATGCCCTTTGAGAAGCTGGTGGTGAACCGCTTGCTTGAAAAGCTACAGCTCCCGTGATAAAGACACACCCACAGTGCAGTTAGGGAGGGAGTTCCAGGATATTGACCCAGAGACAGTGAAGCGATGGCGATATCGTTCCAAGTCAGGATAATGTTTGTGTTGGAGAGTAATGGGAAGTGGTGGTGCTTTGCCGCTTTGCCATTGCTCTTCTAGGCGGTGGCAGCCTTGGCAATTTGTCGCAGTGACGCCTGTGCATAAATAGCACAATCTGCAATCTCTCTGAGCCTCTAATGAAGCGAGTACATCAATTTTGAATAATATTGGGGATCAGTTTTTTTTTCAAATACCGGACATCGCAGATAAACAGTGACCCCGTGTCAGGTCGATGAGGACACTGTAAACGAGGTCAATGTAAACCAACCTGTTCTCTGTTCAGTTGAATCTGCCCTGGACGGCAAAACCTCTTCTGTCAGCCGTTTAACATTGAATGAAATGCAAGCGGTGCTGAACACGAAGCGCCTCAACTGTGAAAACAGGAAAACCACCGAGAGGTTTTGGATCGAACATCATTTTCCGTCTGAAGCGAAAAGCAGTCAGAATGTCGGCCAGCGATTTACACTGATCGATGTGCTTTGGAAAGCCCCCGAATGGGCTTTGAGTCTCTTTCTGAGACTCGCAGTAAACAGCCGCGGTGACGGCCTCTTTGCTGACAAACCCCGCTCTCTGCTGCCAGGTTTACTGACTCACTTCTTTGTTATTCAAGGTCAAGCATTTCTGCAAAGCAGTTCAGACACTCTGTAAGGAACAACACTGTCTGCTCAATTCAGAACATATTCTGAAAATATTTCACTCTACCAGATTCGTCACACTAAGATGTATCTCGCTCTTCTCTCCCAGCTTCCGCCCCTCAACATTCTCCTGCTAATCCCTTGGCATAGGTTCCTGCGGAGTATTGCAGACAATTTTCAGCACGGATTTGCTGCTTTTACTTTAAAATAGGTTCAAGTTTCCCATGAGGGAATCCCATAACAGAATTATTTGACCCAGCAGCAGTTTCGAAGTAATTTGTCTCGTTCGGGATGGTGCATTTGATACTTGGCCACAACTGTCACCATTATCCGGGGTCTACTCTCCATTCTCACTGGGATTTGGATTCAGTAAACCGGTTTATCTGGTGAGTATTGATAGCCACTTTTTAGGCGTTTCTTTAAATTGTATCGATTTAAAATATTAATTGCAGTCTATTGATTCAGATAGCCCAGTGAATATCTGCGGAAGGAAAGCGAGTAATTGAATTATTTTCTAAAATATATCACTAACAACCTCGCTCTACTTAACACCAGTTCAACCCAAACACCCATTCGCATGGGCAAGATATTTTAACATGTTCCAAGTTCTTTTCAGTTTGATTCTGAGTCCAATCAACAATACGAATCTCAATATTTAATTCCAGTGACCAAAGATTAAAAGATCATAAGAAAGAGGAGCCGGAGTAGGCCCTCCATCCTATTCCGCCATTCAATAAGATCTTAGCTAAACTGGTTATGGCGTCAAGTGCACTTTCCTGCCCATAACCTTAGGCTCTCTTATTCTTCAGGAATCGGCCCAACTGAGCCTTGAATTCATTCAATGGCCCAGCCTTCAGTGCTCTCTGGGGAAGGGAATTCTAAAAAACTAACGACCAACTGAGAGCAAAAATCCTCCACATCTCCGTCTTAAATGGGAAATCAATTATTCTGAAATTGTGCCCCTACTTCTTCATTCACGCACGAGTCGAAACATCTTCTCAGCATCTACCCTCTGAAGCCCCCTCAGAATCTTTTATGTTTTAATAAGTTCACATCACATTCTTATTTTCACAAACAGCAATGATTTTTTGATATTTTTATCTGTATGTGGTTTGAGCTGGCACTGAATGTTTTTACTGCATTAACAGAGGGCATTAGAAATTCATAATGATCACCAGCATTTGCACCCCATCACTTTTATCGCTCTATCTGGAAACTCGCTGTCACCGAAAAATATAAAAATATTTTAAGGCTTAAGGAGCAATGCCTTCGTCAGACTCTTCACCCAGGAATACATTTGGCTGCACTGAAAATGCATCCAATGGGAAGACGGGAAGGGAGGGAGAACTCAAATGGATTCTATCAGATTTCCAAAGGGATCCAGTGTTGGCGGGGTCACTAAATTTAGTTAAGTTTGTTTGGGTGGAGAGAGAGAAAATATTTCCTACCGTGCGTGGGGATCGTGTTTGTGGCGTGGGCTCTGGGGTGTGGAGTTAAGTAAGTTCAAATTAGGGCAGGCCGTCCACGGTTGAAGTCCAGCAGCAGTCCTCCTCCCACCACACCCCAACAAAGACATGACTGCTAGGACGATAAGCTGTTGTGCGCTACCGAAAACATGATGTGCGGTGAAGGCTGCGACACTTAAAGACATCTGCAATTGCAGGGTTATAGCTGATTAGCATAGGTCTTTTTTTTAAACCATGCCCGCAACAGTCACCTTCACCTTGAGGAAACACCCTCCACTGGATGATATCGTAATCGCTGTGTCTCACACACTTATGCGGATCGTCACTCACTTTACACAAGTACATTTCCCTGTGAGCGTGAAATGCTAACTCTTACAGACGCATAGAACAATGAACCTCTCTATATCCTTCACGAATCAGGGTGCCTGCTTCTCCATGTTCGTTTGCAGCACAAAGACGTGTATCAATGATCTAGTTATGAAGCGGCCCCGACAAATTTCAGGAGAGAAATTGGATAAAGCATATGTTTAAAAATTCTGCAGATGCTCGGTTTTCTTTGACGAATTTATTTTTAAAAAATAAACGGAGTAGACGTCACGCCTAGAGCAGCGGTCGGGCTCGGGGTGGGGGGGAGGGGGGGGTGGGCGGGTGTGGGAAAGAGGTGATTCCGGGAGGGCCAGGGAGAATAGAAGGATAGGAAGGGCGTTAGAGCGGCCCCTGTGGTCCGGAGGGGAAACAGCAGAAGCTACAGTCTCAGTGAAAGGATCCCTGCTGAAAAACGTTAAACTCTGATGGAATTATTGCTCTCCTCTTGAAATAATGACTGTGCCTTTGGAGCCCTGCTCAGATTTAGGAACTGTTTCCAAGACCCGCGATTTAAGTTCGCATCTGAGAAACAGCTCCACCGATAATGCAACCTGTTCTCGGTAATGATAATGGGAGCATCATTCTCTGGAGTAGGACATGAGTTTGAGTGACAGTGAATGATGGCAAATATCTGATCAATTTCCTGTTCTATATTAGAGGTAAGAAAGGAAGAAAATGGAGAGAGCATATAACAGTGGGATAACCCATTCATCCCTGTTGCAGAATGTCTTAATAGTTGTAATGTCTTACTGTTTTTAATATTTATCCACAGGGTATGGATATCTCTGGCAAGACAAGCATTTGTTTCCCAGTCCTAATTGCCCCTGAGAAAGTGGTGGAACACATGAATCGTGAGATAACTAACCTACCGATAACTGGGCACCGTATGAAGTGGGGAAATGGGAAGATTTAATCTCTCGTCTAGACTGAGTTAACTTACCTTAGTGGAGGTCAGAGAATCTAACTAATTTGTAAGGGTGTTAAAGCGACTCAGAGTGCCACATACTGTTTTGACGGAGGTTGAACTGTATTGCACTTTATCACAAAGTGGAGAAGACATGTTATGTACCTTAACATATCTTATAAATGAAGTATTGTTTTTGGAAAACTAAAGTATTACACAGTCTGCAGCCGTTTGCTGTCCTATGGGACGGTATTTGGTGTTTAGCTCAGTGTGCATCCCTGGGAACTGCAAGTACAGCACAGAGTCCTGTGTCACGGAAGAAGCCCATGATCTTTCTCGACAAAGACCACTGTCTCTCTTTCCACAGTTGCTTCACAAAGACAGATTGCAGTACTTAATCTGCCCTGTTCTCCGTTTTCTCACAAGCCGATCGTTTTAATTCATTTCCTCCCCTCCCCGTTCTTTGTTTATGAAACTTGTAAAGTGTGCAACGTTTTGGAGCTCTGACCTGAAGCATTAAGTCAGTGAGGTTCTTCGAAAGACAAAGAGTTAGTCAGGTCCTAAGGAGACAAAGATTTGTCTTGTAAATGTCAACTATATTTGTAAATGTGGTGAACAACTTACAATACTGAAGACACTTATCCTATGTAACGTCAGACATAAAGGTTCGTGTAATGCACTTTTACAAGGTTTCATGAATGAAGTGTATTGAAGGCAAAAATGCCTTCCCTGAAACGCTCTCAGCCCATGACAAAGTGCCATGTCTCCCGCCTGACAAAGTTTTCATAATAATTCGACGTTTTGCACATGCGTTTGCAAGGGTTCATTTATCAGTTTTCGGCTCAGTGAAACATTGTTCATTTCTGTATCCCCACCTGGAAAATACATCAGGTTTAGTCCAGTTGAAATGAGCCGCGAGCATAAAGTTGGCTGTTTGGCCATAAACTGGCTGCTGAAATTTGGAAATTACAGCGCAAATGCAGTGGATTCTGTGGCAAATTTTGTTTCCTCCACAATTCATCGGAAAGAGTCCATCCCGGGTTCCCATTTGCGACCAGACGTATTTTTTGATCCATTTTCCAATTCAGCAAACTGAAGAGAGGCATAGCGAGGTCCTCCCCGAAATTGGAATATATTTAAAAATAACATTAAAAATACGGAAATGACAGGTCAGATTATCTGTCCAAAATTTGTCAAAGTCCTTCCAGGTTTTTCTATGAGCCCTGTTAAAGAATGCTCAGCTCTATCTCCACGCTGAATTTCTGGCTGCGTTGATGTTCCTGCCATTTGCGATTGATCTGATCCTGCCTATTGGCGAAATCCTGATGATTTCTCCTCTGCTTGTACACTAACTGCGGTCCGCCAACAGAGGGAGGGCTTATATCACTTCAATCAAAAGACAGTGAAACATTCTTGCGGAGTAGAGGATTTGACTCTTTTTAATTGATCATTGACAAAGAGACAAATGATCACCCGTTGCCACCACCTCTGCTGCTTCTGACATGACTTTTGGCTTTTCACCCCCAACGCCAACTCAGTTGCGGAACTGATTTTTTTGTTTTGCCCCTGGAATGATATTCCTCTTTAGGTATTGATCTGAATTTCTTTGGAAAGTTAATACTGACAACGGAAGGTGTGCCAAGAACATATAGGGCGACGCTCATCCACACACAGACATACACACACAGGCACAGTGACACACTACGATACACACACACATACACACACACACACACACACACACACACACACATGCACACACACAAACACACACACACAACGAACACACACAGCGACACAGATGGACACGCACACAGCGACACACATGCGTATGCATACAAATAAACGGTGTGTTATGGTACTCTATCGTCCCCAGGCCCCACCACCCCCACACCCATCCACCAATGAGAAATGTGTCTCGGATCCACACAGTTATATTCATAGAAATTTTTCAGAAGGTGCCCACATGACCCATGGTGGCTCCGCCTGCCGAAAATCAAGCCACTCAGCCCAATCCCAGTGGGCAGCATTTGAACCATCGCCCTGCAGGTTCGCGCACTTGAAATATCCAGGCACACTGTAAATGATTTGAGGGTTTCTGCCTCTACTATTGTTTCCGGTAGTGAGTCCCAGACGGTCACTAACTTTTGCATTACTAAAATATCCTCATATTACATTATTCCGAGCACCTCTACCAATTGATGAACCTCCTCATCTCCAAGGTTAACACCGCCCGCTTCTCCAATCTATCCATGGAACTGAAATCCCTGGAACAATTCTTCTAAATCTTCTCTGGAACCTCCCTGATGCCTTCACATTATTCCTAAGGTGTGGTGCCCTGATTTGCAGAGAGTTGATAAAGAACCAGTGTTCTATAAAGGCTCGTTGTAACTTCCTGGCTTTTGTATCTTACGCCAGGGTCTCTATGTCTTTAACAACGTATTGCCTCTATGCCTATGGAAGGATGTAATAACAACTAAGTAACATTAGTCAAAGAATGTGAGTAAATCTGAAGCATGACTGATGAATGCCCTTTGTGTGTGTTACAAAAGCGAGATGGTAGAAGAATGTCCTAAAAGGAGAGGCCTTGCCTATATTTGACTCGAGTGACACGCTAACTGTGAATGTCCTCAGAGCAAATTAGTGGTGGCCATCTACATATCACTTCCCATGTACTTAGACTATCGCAAAGTACATTGCAGGCAAAGGAGCAGAGCTGATGTATACTCGTTGTTGTTTAGACAATAGAGAAGCTAATTTCAGAGAGAGATGTGGAGACAGATTCACAGCGAAAGAGTGATACTTTGCTCTATATATTTCATTGTTGACACTGAAATACACAATGTGTACAGCAGCAGGAGTGAGTGAATCCTTCCCCTTTACCAGTAGTGCAATGGATATGAACAGGAACTGCCAACTACACCTTATATTTCACAGCAACTTCAAGCACGATAAAACATCATAAGATCTTTCTCCAGAGCATCATGGAGCAAAATGTCAGACCAAGAGATTTTGCTCAATTATTGGCTTTGTCAAAGAAATTGGTGTCAAGGAGCATATTTAATGAGGAAATTGAGACTGAGATTTTGAGGAAATAATTGCAAAGTAATGGGTTTGGAAGGTCGAGGCATCGTCAACAATGAACACTGAAACACAATTGTTACGGTTTGGAAAGAGGCCATGAGTCCTATCGAGTATCTCTAAAAGAGCTTTTGCCTCGTCCCACTCCCCGAGATTATCTTCGGAGTGCCAATATTAGAATTGGAGGCCCTCAAGAAGACAGAATTGTATAGACACTCATAGCAGAGGATTATGAAAGTGGAAGAGATGACAGGTTGGGATAAGTCCTAGTTTCAAACTTCTAGCGTCCCTTGTGTATCAAAGTGTTTCTTATTTTCACTCTTGTAAAGGTTTGGGACAACCGTTAGATTTATGACTGTTCTTCTCGCCCTCGATTTCCCAAGCATTGGAAACTGTGTCTCTGTACCCGCCGTTTCTATTCTCATTATTTCTTGGAAAACTTTGATCAACTCGCAGCTACAAATAAATTCCAGGAATGAAGTGCGAATATAATTCATTGTGTTTGAAACATTCGGGAGGACTTCAATTAGCCCCGAACCTGTGTGAAGGATTTTTCAGTAATTCTCAAAGATTTGTTTTTGTGTTGTTTTAGAAAGGGCAGTGTGAGTTTGACGTTGAAATAAAATACTCAGTGATCATTTAAATTCATTTTACTGAGTATTTGAGTGCGGTTGGGGCGGGGGGACGTGAAATTCTCGCTGTCTCTCTACTGCATCCCCACCCCCACCACATCACTCTGCTCTGTCTCTCTTAGGCTATTCTTTAATAACACGGCAAACACAACAAATGATGTCATTTGAAAGCACGTTTCAATGACGATTACACCCAGACAAGTTTCATAGAGAGAGATAAAGTGACATTGAGGGAGACACAAAGGCACACAAAGACAGGGGTGAATGTGAAATATATTTACTTGCCTTTGCTTTCCAGCAATCCTCACCAGAACACAGTTATCACACCATGACCCCATTCTCTGTGATATCATGCTTGGTGCACGCGGCCTGCTCCCTGTTTTGTTCACTGCAACAGTGACCTCACTTTAAAAATAAAAGATTTGTGAAAAAGGAGAGGCGGGGTACAGAGGAATGATGACAAGAAAGAAAACACAGGTGAGGAGGGAAAAACGGACGGGAAGGAGTGTGTTGGAGGCTTGGGTGGAAGGCAAATAAACACAAGTCGGTGGTTTGTCTTCCCTTTGTGGCGATGTCCCTGGTGAGACAGTGAGTTGGATGCTGCTGTGCAAAACTGCCTCAGTTGCAAATTTTAATTCATTTTCTGCTCCCGGGCATGGAATTAATTTCTAAATGTGAATCTAGGTAAAGGCTTGTTACACTTCCTGAATAAAGCCTGTGTTCTAGGAAGAGGGAAGAAATGATCATTGAAATGTCTTTTCAGGAAGGCGAGAGATGTATTTGAATTCAGTTCATCTTGTTTTCTGAAAAAAAAAATAAGATGGTTTTCCAAAAGGATCAGCGGCTCCTTCACAGTTGGAAAGAGGGAAGTTGCTCCTTTCTGGAGCCACTGGTGTTGCGGAAGTGCAAGTGTAGGAAAATCCTGTAAAATATCAAGTTGATGCAGTGGGATCTTGCTATGCAAAAATTGCCCACAGCCTTCCCTGCAATGCAAACTTGGCGACGCTATCCAGATTCAGTTTACAGGGAGTGTAAGTGTAGATTCTCAATATAAAACAGGTCTACAGTGTCATGTATGTCAGCTAAAATGTTGAGACAGAAACTTCACAGAGTGCATTTCAGTCAGGATTCATCCCGAGTTAGACAAAAGTAACAGAGGCATGGATAGGTGCAAAGAAAGCAGGTGAAATGGAAAGATTAATAGAGATGGAGGCTGAACAGCGACAGAAGAGGGAGAGAAACAGCAGAGGAGGTGACTGTGCTGGATGTACACACAGCACCTATCATGGATTAAGTGGGTACAGCTTGTAGCAGGGGGCGCAGGTGTGGGGGAGGCTTTGCAGTGTATGGGAGAGTGATGAAAGAGAATCATTATTTTTTGTCCGTTTTCCAATGAGGCAGAAAGTACACCTGGAGCTGGCAGGTTGATCACGGAGGGAATGGTTAAGACTCTGGGAGTGTTGTTGGGAGTGGGGTTTGGGAGGACGGATCCAGTGTTTGTACACAGTCCAACCTCTGTTTTAAAAGCCCCACCCCCACCACCCCCCTCTTCCAGTGTGTGTGAGGCATATAAAAGATACATTCTGGGGCAATCGTGAGACATTCAGACTTTCATTTTATTTGAAATCTGTTCCCATTGCCTGGGTTTAATTTCAGGGCATGTGTTTTGAAATGGTAACCTCTGAGATTGTTTGTATCAGTGAATGAGGGGAGTCCTGGGATCTTGCTACGTCTTTTCGTTCCAATAATCTTCACTCTGTTTTAATCAATTTCGATTTCTCTCTCACGCCAAGCTTATGTGGAAGCTGCAAATTTTGATGAGGAAAAGAGAGAATACTTTTACCACCAGGAATCCCGGAACAAGAGCTTTAACAAGAGGACGAAATAATAATAAATGGAAATATCTCATTGTCACTCATTTGTATATGCAGCTAAAATGCTTCTTTAAATTAATCCATGGGATATTTACAATAAGGGGCTGGGTCTGCCGGTGTGCCGAGGAATGGGGGTGGGGCGGATGGGGTTGTGCTGCGTGGAGGAGAAAACCAGAGCTGAGGAGTTTGAGGCTCTCTGTTGCAGAAAGTTCCGAACGTAATCCCACAGATTTCAATCCCTCCACCTCTTCCAGCTACTCTGCACCTCCCACCATATTCGTAGCTATTTCCCCACATCTTCAAATTTATCCATCTCTCCAAATCATTTACATCTCCCTCTCGCAATATACATATAAGTCTCTTTTCAAAACTATTTGCATGTTTACCCCCTCTCCCTCTTTCTGAAACTTTGGCGCTCTATCTCCCTCCTTCTTGAATGTTGTTGGAACTGCACTCATCCTGGCAAATGGAGAGTATTGCATCACACTTCTGGCGTTGCCGTCGAGATGGTAGACCGGTTTTGGGGAGCCAGGGGGTGAGTTACTCGGTGGAGGATTCCTAGCCATTGACCTGCTCTTATAGTCACAGTATTTATATGGCTAGCCCAGTTCAGTTTCTGGTGAATGGCAACCCCAAGGATGTTGATAGTGGAGGATTTAGTGATAGCAATAAAAATTATCTGTCAAAGGGCCATGGTTAGATTCTCTCTTGTTGGAGATGATCATTGCCAGATACTTGGGTGGCGCAAATGTCACCTGCCTTGTGTCAGCCCAAGTCTGGATATTGTCCAGGTCTTGCTGCATTTGACATAGACTATTTCAGTATCTGAGGACTCGTTAATGGTGCTGCACATTATACAGTCATTAGTGAATATTCCCACTTCTGGCCTTATGCTGGAAGGAATTGATGAAGCAGCTAAAAATGGTTCTGCCATGGACACTACCCTGTGGAAATCCTGCAGTGATGTCTTGGAGTGGTGTTGACTGGCCTTCAACAACGATGACTATTCTTCTTTGTGCCCGGTATGTTTCCACCCAGCGGAAGGTTTTTCCCTGGATTCCCATTGACCCCAGTTTTGCCACGGCTTCCTGATGCCAGGCTCAGGGAAATGCTGCCTGGGTGTCAAAGTCTATTACTCCCCCCGCCCCTAGGGGGTTCAGCTGTTTTGTCCATGTTTTAACCAAGGCTGTAATGAGTTCAGGAGCTGAGTGACACTGGCGGAACCCAAATGGATGGACAGAGATCAGGTTGTTGCTAAGCAAGTGCCTCTTGATAGCACTGTTCATGACCCCTTCCATTATTTTACTAAGGATGGGGAGTAGATTGATGGGGCGCTAATTGGCCAGGTTGGATTTGTCCTGCACCCTGTACAGGACATACCTAGGATATCTTCCACATTGTCGGGTAGATGCCTGGGGCGTAGCTGTACTGCAGGAACTTGGCTATCTGTGCAATTTCTGGAGCACAAGCACTATTGTCAGAATATTGACAACGCTGCTTGACATCTTTCTTTTTGTGCCCATGTGTCTCTCCCTGTCCGTCATTCTTGATAACTGCATCGCAGATTTTTCCACCCCCGCCCCCATCTCTCATTCCTCCACTCTGTCTCTTCCATTAGACCTCCAGCTCTCTACTTCTTCATCTCTCTCTCTCTCTCTCTCTCTCCCTCTCTCTCTTTGTCACTGTCTACCCTTCTCTCTCGGTATCTCTGCTCTCAGTTTCTCTTCCTGGGGTTTCTCTCCCTTTTCTTTCTCAGTTCCTCTCAGTTCTGTCATTCTCCCTGGACTTCTCTGCTCTCTGTCCCCCTGGCTTGGGGAGAAGTAAACTCAGTGCCATGGTATTGCTTAGCTGAGAAACGTATCGTAATCCTCCTGTTATCCATCTCTCCCGAGTTTTATACCCATTGAGTGGTAGCAACAGAAGCAGAGAGGTGAAAACGAGCGGCTGGTTCACAAGCACCTGGTTGCACATTTGCACTGAGTCAAGGTCTATCCCAATGTTTTCTTTCCCTCTCGATGTGCCACCTCATAGACTGTGTCTGCCTCACTTTCTAATGGGAAAAGTGGGTGGGGTGGCAAAAGGCAGATCAGCCAGGAGCTAATATTATAGCGTAAGTTACAAATGGGTGGAATAGCCTCCGCCTGCTTCTGTGCAAAGTTTGTGTCTGTATTTGCAATGTCTTCAGGAGGGGATTGGGGGTGGGGTGGAGGGCGTGCTCGGGGTGTGGGAAATGTGGTTGGTGTTGGAGGAGGTAGCGGCATTGGTTGGTGATCAGTAGGACAAGGTTTTAATTATGATTTGGAGCCCAGGAAAGCGTTTTCACAATCGACAGGAAATATTGTCACTGGCTGAAGGAGTTATGAGTGAAGGGATATATATTGGGGGAGGGAGGGGGCAGGGAGTGGGTGGTGGAAATTTTACAGTTGGGGGAAATTATACTGTGGGGGCGGTGGGCTGTCGGATAGTGACTGGCGGCCCTTCTAATTAAGGGGGCTGCTTGGACGGTTGGGGCAGTGCGGGGCTGGAGAGCGGAGGGGATTATTGCTAATGTTGACAATGAGGAGGGTTCCATGCTCAAGACTTTAAATGATGAATTTTGATCCGGGGCCGACTGATCATGCGAATTTCATTTTACGGAGAAGTTCGGAGATGAACTGAGACTGGTGGGTTTGGATGGGAGGAGTGAAGGAGAAGTAATCGCCTGTCTAAATGGGAAAGTAGCAAAACAAACTGGTGATCTGTTTCCAGGGAAGGGATAAATCAGACATGGATCTGTTCACAGGTTGGGGGAATCAGAGAGCGATCTGTTCAAGGGATGGGGGAATCTTTTCGGTATCTATTCATGGGTTGGAGGAAGCAAGACAGGGGGTCTGCTCCCAGGAAGGTTGAAATAGACAGGGATCTGTTCTTAGGGAGGTGGCAAATCAGATAGAGATATGTTCAGAATGAGGGGGAGTTATCCCCTGGAACTTTTATCGGTGGAATGATCTAGGGGGCAGATTCGGAGGTAGCGGTGTGGCGGGGGTGTGGTGGGGGTGGGGTGGCTCATTATGCAGGGAGCTGTTTCTGGAGTGGGTGCTTTGAGAAATATTCAGCTTAGAGCCAGAGGAAAGAAATGATCAGGATTCTGATGTGTTAAATAACGAACACATAAGGGAAGATAAAGTTAGCCACGTTTTACGGCAGGGAGATGTTTACATAAGGGTGGAATATTCAGGGGACGAGAGAATTTGTGGGTGCTGAATTGTGCGGACGGGACAAATTGTGGAGGAGAAATTTCGGGGCAGAAATTGCGGGCTGGGAGAAATTGCAGGCTGGGAGAAATTGGGGGCTGGGAGAAATTGCCGGCTGGTTGCGGAGGAATTGAAGAGGCTGAATTGCGTGGTCGGTTGGCATTTTTTTTGGGGGGGGGCCTGCATAACTTATCAGATTTCGGGCAGGCGTGGAATTTGGAGGTAAAGTTCCGTGGGGTGCAATGAAGGGCTTCAGAAGAAGGGACAAATTTGTCAAGGCTAATGTGGAATGGAGGCAGATGAAAAAGGAATTGACAGGAAAAAGAGAGAGAGAGAGAGACAGTGAGAAAGCAAAGACTATGAGGAAAGAAAGACAGAGAGAGGGAGCCAGAGAGAGAGAGAGAGAGTGGGAGAGAGACAGAGAGAGAGAAGAAAGAGAAAAGGATGTGAGAGAGAAAAAGACGGAGTAAATGACGGAGCAAGAAAGACAGATGGAGAGAGAGAGAGAGAGAGGGAAAAGGACACGCAGAGACAGGCAGACAGGAAAAAGTAGATAACGACAGAGGGAAAGATAGAAAGGCGGAGAGAGAAAGGAAGAGTGAAAAAGAGAGCGCTAGAGCAAACGTCAGAGAGTGAAAAAAAGCAAGATTTAATATACGAGGGATAGAGGGAAAGCAGGAGGGAAAGAAACAGAGATAGGCAGGGAAGAGAGATCGATAGAGATAAGGAGATTAAGCGATAGCGGGATAAAGAGAGATCGAGAGAAAGTAAAGAGATAGAGACAGAGCGGGAAAGGCAGAGAGAGGAAGGCAGAAAGGCAAAGGCAGGGTGAGAGAGCGAGGCAGAGAAAGGAACAGAGAGATAGAAATAAAGGAAGAGAGAGAGAAGGGTAGAGAGGGGGAATGAATATGGAGAATCAGGCAATGAGAAAAAAAACTGACATGAGGCAAAGAAAGAAAGGGAGAGATAGTAAAGGTGATCGTTACCATTCCATGTTCTCTGGGTTCTCCGGATAGGCTCTCACACTCCCCCCCTAAAGCCTGTTTGATGGGAAGAGATACACTGGGCCAGCGTGTTTGGCACTGGTTGGCAGTGAGGTCGGGTCAAAACGAGCAGAGCAGTGATTCCTTTCTGGCAAGTCCCACAAATGTGCATAGACAAAGGCAGACAGACAAACCTTGCATAGCTACAGGTTTGCACCCAAGTCTGCATGGTCAAGAGAAAGACTGAAGGCTTCACTGATAATTTTATGCCCCTATGTCTGTCACACAAACACGCCGCACCTCCCTTATCAACTTCATCCAGCCAGCTTTCAGCTAGCTCCATCTAAAACACACCTCCCCAGGTGTGGCACAGACTGACATGAATCTTTGTGTGACAGTGGCGTTGGAGGACAACAGGAAAAATGGCTTAGCTCCTGGCTGTCTTTCTCTGTCTCTCTCCCTTCCTCCACACGACCTTCAATGCCATTCCCATACCTCAGTAAGATTAGAGCGCAGATAGATTGCACTTTTACACGTTCAGCAGCCTAACTTTGATGCAAGAGCATTCATGCCCCTTGACACTGGACTAACTCAGTTAGAATTTTTCATCATCCACTTATTTACATTACAAACCGTAAGATACAGACTAAATCACTTTCTTCCAATATTGTTTGTTATTCACGGCATTTGCATTTACTATACCTATTTACAAGTCAACCCCTTTGTTCACTGAAAACGCTGACTGAATCCAGCTTTCTATTTCCGACATTACTGATGCCAATGATAATGCAACATCGTTAATGTTTCCGGCCAGTGACCTTATATCAGACCTGGCAGAAGTAGAGGAATTTTTTAGCACAGAGTTGGACCTTCTGGGAGCATTCGGCCCCAAATCGATGAAATATGAAATTGACAGTGAACCAGACAGAACAATGTGTGGATGAAAACCGCAGAACATTGAAAGTCCCATATACATAACTGATTCTCCGGGAACATAATGGGAAATAATATTAATTGACTTGGTACAGCATGATATCAAGTGAAATCAGAACGGAGATTGGTATTGGTTTGCTTGTGTGTGTGTGTGTGTGTGTGTGTGTGTGTGTGTGTGTGTGTGTGTATGTGTGTCCGCGTGTGTGAGAGAGAAACAGTTGTGGAGAGACTGTGGCACTCTCCAGCAGAGTGGAGATTGAAGTGTCCATGTGATTCTGACGGTATCCAACAGAGGGCAGATTGGTAAATTTCTGTTTATGTGTGTGCGTGTGATGCTGACAGTATCCAGCCAATTGGTTAAGGCATATGTGTTTGTGTGTGTGTGTGTGTGCGTGTGCGCGCACATGTTTGTGTGTGTGGGTGTGTGCGCGCGCCATGTGTGCCTGTGTGCGCACGAGAGCGTTTGCGTGCATACATATGTGTATGTGTGTGTGTGTGATATAGAGAAAGTGTGTGATATAGGCGATGCCACTAAAGATGAAGGCTTGCGTGTGTCTTTGCAGTGCATGATACTGCATCATGAGTTTGAACATTGCCTCTTTGCTCCTCACTGCACCATTCAATCCTTCGATTAGACCTCTGTGCCTCCTGAGCTTCTAATGCTTCTTGCACACACTCCTATTCCTTTCCTTAAATGCCATCATTTCATGCTGCTAACAGTATGCTGAGTGTGGTATAAGCAGTGTTGCATTTAACTTTGATATAGCATCTCTGCTTTTCAATTCAATAACTGGGAATTAGCACCAGTTCTTCCTTCGCATTGGAATGTTCTTGCTAACCTGATTGTTGATAGAAATAATTTGTTAGCCTTAACCTTTGGAACAACCGCTCCTATTATATAATTTAGCAATTATCTCCCACTTATCAAATATATTAATGAATACATAATGAAATTTATTCATTAATACATTCATCAATGTATTAATGAATACATTCAAATATTGCTGAATGCATTTATGCATTTAATACTTCAGTAATAGTCTATTGATTGTTTATGAGCTTGATTATCTAGGATGCAAATTCACAAGTTTCAACATTTCAGACCAAGAAGGAAACACAGCTGTGCATGAGCTTGGGTGAGAGTGCCTGTGTGAAAGAGAGAGTGAGAGAGAGTGGGTGTGTGAGAGCCTGTCTTTGTGAGAGTGTGTGTGTGGGTGTATGTGCCTGCCTTTGTGCGTGTGCGTGTGTGATAACGACAGTACACAGCAGAGGCAAGTGGGAGTGGACAATATTGCTGACCTAGCCAGCGATGCCAGCAACCCATAAAAAAAAAATAAAAAAGCAAGTTAGTGTCTCAGCCCTTAATCTTTGTTTTTTTTTTCCATATATATGGGGCGAGTGTCTACGAGTCCAAATAATTATGATTAGCATAGTCGTTCCGACCACCCTAATGTCCCTGGGCATAAATTACATTTGGTAATGGAGGTAGCATAAAGTTAAATCTGGTTGTGACATCCTTCGACAGTTTGTTCTGAATTCTGAAATGACCTGTTATATTTATCGCTTCGTCTTTAACCTGAAAGGCAAAGTGAGGCAGACCCTGGTTGATAATAATAGTAATGTGAGTTAGTGCCACATGGAGAGAGCCCTGATATACCTGAGCTGTAAGCAGACATGATTTGTGGGTAACAGGGAGGTGAAAAAATATCCACGAAAATAAAATTCAAAAGCCATTTTCTCCAAAGATGGAAGCTGAAGTAGAGCTGACACTTGTTTAGTACTTCGCAAACTATCTCAGAACTCTGTGGATATTGTTCCGGACTGCTGCCAATCTGATCTCTATAACACAACCCAGTGAATGCTTGATATGAAATGCGAATTGTAAATCTAATCATGTTGTAATGGCATTGAAATACCTCAGAGTGCCACATACTGTACTGGACGAGCATGAATTACATTGCACTTTATGTCAACCTGGGAGTCATGCAATGGGTCTTCCCATGTATTATGAATAAAGTATATTTTTGGAAAGTTAATTGCAGATTCCACCATGAACAGGAATTCCAGCTGATCTAGATGTGCGCACCTGAGAGCAGCGAGCAGAACAAAGAAACACTGAAAAGAAAACCTGGAAGAAAACTTGAAACGACTGCCATAACCAATTTTTGCAATTTGTATGTTTCGAAATGCAGACTTTGAATTCCGATATAATATGACTACAACGTTGAAAGAGGTTTTCGTTAAATGCAATTAAGCATGTTCTAATTAAAACTTTGTAAGCATGTACAGAATAGTACGAAATGCTACTGTAATAACTTCTAAAAATCCCATATTTTTTCAGAATCTCACTCAGACATCCGTTAAGGCAATAGTAAACAAAAATAATTAAACAGACCCCTGGCAAGCACACTCTGGAAAGTCGATTTCAAAATGAGTTTCTTTCAGCTCTGGTGCCTTGAGGCTTTCGGGATGGAAATTTTAGGTCTTAGCATCCTGTCAGATTTACCAATTGCCTTCTCTTCCACTATACATATTTTCCTCTTTGAATCCAAATTCTCATTGTATCACTAGGTTTTTTGAACTTTACCTCTTCGAACAATAAAACCCTCAGAAAACACCGATTTTATTAGTAATCTTTCCAAAACTAAACACAGCCTTTGGCTTCATCTGTCTAGTTGCCATATTTCACCCACTCTTTTGAATGGCTTATTCTAAAATGAAAACTGCCAACTTTTCACTTCACCTTGTAACTTCCCTATGTTTACCTAATTAACACTTCAAACCTACTTCGCTTTTATGCACCAAAGCCTCGAGAGCAGCTGGCTCTAATCCAGTTAAGACACAGCCTTTTGGATAGAGACACAACATGAACTCTATTTTGAAATAATTTCCAGTGACATTATAAAAGCTATTATATCTAATTGATATCGCCCATCCTTATCGAAACATGAGCAATCATAATTCTAAAAGATTTATTTTGATTAACCCACCTTACGCTACCTCCTATGCTTAGCTATGTACTTTATTACATTACCAGGTGCATGCATTACCATAAGAATTTAAATACAAATCCTTGATATCCACAAAATTCATACAAGTTCAGTCTCCAGGTTGTAAATGTCCAATTTTCACTTTGAAACTTCAAACTCCTGATAAGGTACCTGAAATCAGATTTTCCCTACCAGCAACGTGTATAATCTGTAGATTAAATGGTTGCTGTAATATAATCCATATGAATAACCTTGCGCTTCTGTCTCGAAATTTGACCAGAAACTTTAAAGAATTATGCTCTGTATAAACAATTATTTCTCATGAATTGTTTGCTACATAGATTTCAAAATGCTGCAAGGCCAACAATAAATCCAACGCCTCCTTTACAATCGTTTATCTTCTCTGTTGTGTATTCAACTTTGGTGAAAAATAACCTATCGGTTTTTCAATTCTACTGTCACATTCTTGTATGGCGTCAACGGCCAGCTTAAATTTCTTAGCCTAATTGGATGCTTTCAAAACTGGTGTCGCGGTTAATGCAGTTTTCAAAGGGTCAATGCCTTCTGATACTCCAGTGTCCATTGAAACTTTTTGCTCTTTTTTAATAGTTCAGTGAGTGGAGCAACGACGCTGCTAAAATCACGTACAAATTTCTGTTAAAACTGGCTCATGCCCAGGAATCTCAAAGCTTCTGGTTTCGTTGTAGATACTGGGAAATCCACAATAGCTTTGACTTTCACCTCTGTGGGAGTCATCTTACCATGTCCAATTGCATGGCCTAGATACGTAGATTGTGATTTTGCAAATTCCCTTTTAGCCAAGTTCATCATCAAATTAACTTATTCTAATCGAGTAAGTAATTCTTCTAAATGTTGTAATTGCTTACCCCACGTCTGACTTAAGTTATTAAGTCATCAATATAAGCAGCATAATTGCTTAGACCTGCATTTAATTTGTTTGCCAGTGTTTGAAATGTCGCAATGCATTCTTCATACCAAATGGCCTGACTTTAACCTGATATAGTTCATTTGGTGACACAAAAGCCGAAACCTCCTTTGTCCTTTGCGATAGTGGTACTTGCCAATTTCCTTTTCGCAACACAATATTTGGGATAAATGTACATTGTCCCATTCTCTCAGTACAGTCGTCCCACCGTGGTACAGGATATGAACCCACTTTTGTCACTGCTTTCAAGTTCTGATGTTCCACACCCAGTCATTATGTTCCATCCTGTTCCAGTATCAATTCTATAGGCGAACTCCCCTTGCTGCAACTAGGCTCAATGTTATCATTTTGAAGCATGAAATCAATTTCTTTATGTCCTCCTGAAAATGTTGTCGGATTTAATCTGTAAGGGTGTTGCCCTGCTCAAAATGCAACTTCGACAGAGACACAATGCAAAGCTAAATCTGTCCTCACCAACTTATTGCCCCAAAAGCTTTGTGTGACTGCAATAGCTTTAGCTTTTCCAAATTACTTAGTCGGTTGCCTGGAAGGTAACTCAATATTGCATTTAAATTTTCAAGTGCCTCTTCATTATCCAAATTGATTTGAGGAAAACCAATTCCGTATCCCTGCATTTCCATATCTTTCTCATTTACTGCCACTACTCAAATCTTCTTTTGGCCCTTTTCCCTCTCAAAGTACTTTTGAAGCATATTTCCATGATACACCCTCTGCTTCTTTCTTCTATCTCGAATACATATTCAATAATTCGTTTCACTCACTTTCTTTTCAATCCAGTAAGCCCACTAAGCTTTGCTTTTAATGAGTCACCCAGGACTGGTAAGAGAAATAGCAATTTCCCTTCAGCAACAAAATTCCGAGCTGCAGCCTTCTGGCCTGCTTTAACTTTCACAACTTGCTGTGATACCTTTAAATGTCCCCTAGCCAATTCACATGCTCTTTGTAATCTCTCCCTGAAGTTTCATAAGTAATCCAGCAGGGTAGTTTCAGAATTTTTACCCATCAATTTCTCATGGGTCTATTTCATTGGTCCTATTACCTCATGACCGTAAATTAGTTCAAAAGGGTTAAAGCCAGTCGATGCTTTAGGAGTGTCTTTAATAGAAAATAATGTGAATGGAATTTCCCAATCGCCTGTTGAAAATTCCCCAGTATTTCCTCCTTTTATTATAAATTTAGCTAATCTCTGCCAACCATGTCAAACTTCATGGGTGGCAGAAGTTTTAAAATTCTGCAAACTCCCACATTTTCCCATTGAAGAGTTGCACATTTATTACATATTACCATGCATAGATAGCTGCGAAAATTAAGCGAGGAGAGAGGCGTTCGAGAAGAGGCAAAGCTGCTTTTAGATGCAGTGAGGTCGCCCGCCATGTATTCCTACTGCACATGCATGATAGACAACACCAGCTCATGCCAAGAATTAGGAAGAAGTGGAATCCCAGGATCATGCTGCTAGAAGGTGGTGGACGATTGGGTCAACAGCATTGAGGTGCTAAGAATGCAGTTTGCTGTTAGAAAGCTCCAGTTTCCTCCTTGCAATACTTAGATTTCTTCTTCTGTCTGCAATTGGTCACCAATCGATCACATTTGAAATTGACAGTGAAACAGACAGAAGACTATGTGCCTGAAAAGTTCAGATCATTTAACATAACCACATGGGGTTGATTCTCGGGGAACATCATGGGAAATGATGGTAATGTATTTAGTAGAGTGTTATCACAGTGATAGAAGAGGGTAGATTTCTGCAGGTGTGTTTGCGTGATTCTGGCACCATCCAGTAGAGGGCAGATTGGTAAAGCTGTTTGCGTCTTTGTGCGTGTGTGTGCGTGTGTCTCTTTGTGTAAGATTCTGGCAGTAACCAGCTGAGTTTACACAGTGATTTGCCGGTGTCTGATTATGATAGGAAACGGATGGTAGATTGGGAAGGAAATTATTGGGGAGTGTGGGGCACTCTGCCTGAGTGTGTGTATGCATGTGTTTTTGTTTGTGTATGTGTGTGTGTGTGTGAATTTGTGTGTGTGTGTGTGTGAGTGTCTTTGTGTGTGTGCTGGTGAGTCACTATCTATGTGTGTTTGCGTGTGCGTGTGATTCTGGCAGTATCCAATGGAGGGACGGAGGGTAGATTGGGAAAGACGAGCTGCGGGTGTGTCGTGGACTCTTCCTAGATGTCTGTATGTTTGTGAGTGATTCTGGAAATATCCAACAGTGTGCAGATCACCAGTGATTTCTGGTTGTGTGATTCTGACACTATCCAACGGAGCTTAGATTAGTAAACATGTTTGTGTGTGTGTGTGTGTGTATGTGTATGTGTGTGTGTGTGTGTGTGTGTGTGTTTGATACAAAGAATGTTCAACGAATGGGAACTACTCAAGGTGAAGCAATCATTGTGTGTCTCTCTTCAGTGCGTCATGCTGCACCATGAGTTTGAAATTTGCCTCCTTTCTCCTCTCATTCTTTCAATCCGTAACTCAGACTCTGCGTCTCCTAATCTCCCAGTGTTGTTTGTAGACCTTCTTATTCCTCTCCTTAAAGGCCATCCTCACACACTGCCAACAGAATGGTGAGTGTGATATAAGCAGGTTACATATAAGTTTAAAAGCAAAATACGGCTGATATTGGAAATCTGAAAGGAAAACAGAAAGTGCTGCAAAAACACAGCAGGCCTGACGAAATCTGTTTGGAGTAAAGGAGAGTTAACGTTTCGAGTCTGTATGACCCTTCTTCAGAGCTACAGAGAAGTAGAGAGTAATGTTAATTGTCTCTGCATTTCCATTCAATTCCTCTGGAAATTAGCAGAAGTCCTTCCTTCGCGTTGTAATGGTCTTTCTAACCTGATTGTTGTTAGAAAAGATTTGTTAACCTGAACCTGCAGAATCCAATGATCCCATTATATACTTTACCACTTATCTCTCACCTTATTTCTTAATGGCCTTTAACGGATTTATTCAATTATTGCTGAATTGTTTTGCCTGTATGATTGAAGTTTACAAAGCCAGTAAAACTGCAATCTTGATTATCTAGGGTGTGAATTCACAAGATTCGACATTTCTGGTTAAGAAGGATAAAAAGCTTGATATTCGCAGGGGCAAGTGTGTGAAACAACATCTCGAGTGAATGGACTAGAGAAAGATTCCAATTGTAAGAAAGCCTGGAGTTATCTGTAAATATTTTCCAAATGCTTACAGGTTCCAGCTGTAGTTTCTATTACATTGAAGCTTATTCCCAGACGAAATGGCAAATCGCGGGCCTTTCAGCCATTAAGTTGGATATAAGGATCGCACAGCCTCTATTGGAAGAAGAGCAGTCGGGGGTGACTTTCTCCGCTCTATGCTGGTACCAATGTCTGCCTCTCAATCAAATCTGTTCATTGTTACATTAATGGCTGTGGGAGCTTGCTATGCGCAAATTGGCTGCTGTGTCTCCTGCATTACAACAGCGACGAGAATTCAACAAACCACTTAATTGATTGTAAATCGCTTTGGGATACCCAGAGGTAGTGGAAGGTGCTGCAAAATCCAAGTCTGTCTTTATACTTAAAAGCAGAGTTCTCATGCTTTATGAGGGAACAGAGAGGCCAGGCCATTTCAATGTGACTGAAATGCGAAAACTCATGTCCCAGCGAATTATTTTGTAGAGGGGGTAGGGAGGATGAAATGTGTATAAAACACAAACTTGTGATGCTACATAACAAGGAAGATAAAGAATGAAGAAAGATGGGAGGTTGCCTGCCTTGGAAGAAGTGCCGAAATATTATCAGTGTTCCAAAGGGGCGACCATTAATTCAACAGGAGAACAATAATTCCATGAGAGATTAAAGTTCTTCAGCAGGGACACTTTCACAGAGGTGGTGGCTGCTGTTGTTTCCCGCCCTGTCCACTGGGGCCGTATTAAATCTCTTCAAGGCCTGCTCTCCTCTCTAGATCACCCTAAAACACCTCTTGCCTCCCACCACCCCACCCCGTGCCAGGCGGCTGTTTTATGTTAAATACCGGCCACGCCCCCTGACAGAGCGAGTGGCCGCCAAATTAGCGTGACGTTTTTTCAGTTTTTCAAAATCAAACCAAAAAGTTAAGATGAAGCACCTCAGAGTTTTAAATGATTGCTTCATCTCGTTTATCCCCTTTCTGAACTTGTTCTGGTTCACTTCATAAATACATGTGCTAGTGCAGCAACCCAAAATGGAGAAGCAGACATTCTGAATCTTGAAGCTTATAGAGAGGATCAATGTGTCCTGTGTAACTATAAGAGTTTGCAATTCAATCAGACAGGATAACCTGCCTGTACGGGTGCTTGAGGCTCCGAGTGATGAGTGTCGGTGTACGTGAGGGAGAGAGAGATTTACAGGATATCCAATAGAGGAACATTGCTTAAGGTGAAGGTGTCTGTGACGTGTGAGATTATTAACATAATCTGTGTTAATCAGCGATAACTCTACAATTGCAGAGGTCTTCAAGTTCCTGAGCCCTCACTGCACATCATGTTTTCAACAACACACAGTAACTTAATTCCCCAACAGCCATTCTTTGGGGTGAAGTATTGCTTCTGGGCAACAACCCTGGACGGTTTGGTTATAAATTGAACGCACTGACCCTTTGGTCTGGACTCCACATCACCCCACCCCAACCCCACCACCCCCACGCCCCCCCCCCCCCCCCCCCCCCCCCCACCACGACCACCCCACACGCACAGACACACACACTCACACACACACTCCACCCACTTGAGGAAATGATATATCTGGCTCCACCCAAATTAATTTTAATTCCCTTACTCAACCTAGATTAAGGGAGTTTAGTTGTTGATTGAAAGTCTCCGATGATTTACACTGAAAGTTAAATTATTGACTGCGACATCAGTGGATCCGTTTGGAAATCTGCTGGAAACCATTTGAGTTCTCGATTCCCTCCGGCCTTCTCATTTGTGGTGTTTACAATGCAGCAAAATCCATTCCTGGCTAAAGAATCTGACTTTGAGAAGCAAAGTTTGCAAAGTGTCCAGCAAGGGAAATTGACCGGGTTAAACTGTTTTACTTCAATGCAAGGAGTATTACAAACAACGGAGATGAGTTAAGGGCACAGGTAGACATATTGCAGCAGGATGCCAATGCTATACAGAGACCTGACTAAAGGAGGGACAAAACTGGCAGCTTGATATCCCTGGTTATAGTGTCTTCAGACACGATAGAGTAGAAGATACAAAAGGAGAATGGGGGAGTTGGGGTTGTTAGCACAAATGGTTAAAGCATCAATTCCAGTTGTAAGAAGGGATGATACACTAAATGGGTTAACAAACGAGACTTTATGCATTGAGCTTAGAAATAAAAAAGGGACAGTCACACTACTGGGACTACAATACTACAGAACCGGAAATAGTGAAAGGGAGATAGAAGAACAAGTATGTAGGCAAATTTCTGCTTGAAAGAACAAGGGGGCAATAATAGTAGGAGACATCAACTATCCTAATATCAACTAAGATTCAAGCAATATCAGGGGCAATGGAGGAAAAATACATGCAGTGTGTCCAGGAAAATATTTTCAACCAATTAGTGACAAACCCAACGAGAGGAGATGCAATTCCAGACCTAATCTTGGGGATCAAATAAGCACAATTTGGTGAAGTGACAGTTGGCGACCATATCAGGGACAGTGATCACAATTCATTTAGATGTAGCATTACCATGGAAAAGGACAGAGATAAGGCAGGAGTAAAACTCCTGAACTGGGGAAAGCAAATATTTGCAGAAATGAGAAGGGACTTGGCTGAGGTGGAATGGAAAGTATTGCTAGAGGATAAAACAGTGGAAAACCATTGGGAAGCACTAAAAGCGAGATCCAAATTGTAGAAAGTAGACTTGTCCCCTGCAAAAGTAAGAGTAATACTGCCAAATCTAGACCCCCCCCCCGCCCCCCCACCCCACCTCCACCCGGTTGTCGGGTATACAGGGGAAGATTAAACAGAAAAAGAATGTGTACGATAGGCAGAAAGAACTAAGCACTGCAGATAGCCTAGTTGAATATAGAAAGTGCAAGGACGAAATGAAAAAGGAAATAAGGAAATCAAAGAGAGGGCATGAAAAATGATTAGCAAGTAAAGTTAAAGATAACCCAAAGATGCTTTACCAATACATTAATGCTAAAAGGTTAGTTAAGGAAAAATGCAACTATCAGAGATGAAGATGGAAACTTGTGTGTAGATGCAGAGGCTGTGGTAAGGATTTTGAATGAATATTCTGTGTCCGTGTTTACAAAAGGAAAGGGACATGTAGATATAGTAGTACGGGAGTAACACTGCGAGATATTGGACGGGGTAGTCATAAAGAGTGAGAAAGTACTCGAAGGGTTGAAATCCTTGAACGTTGATAAGGCATCAAGACCAGATGTTTCCGAGGCTGCAGAAGAAAGTCAGTGAAGAGCTAACAGATGCTCTGAGGATGGTTTTCCAATGTTCACGAGATACAGGGGAGGTACCCGAGGACTGGAGAAATGCAAACGTACTTCCGTTGTTTAAAAAAGGGATCAATGGAAATGCCAAACAATTAAAGGCCATTTAGTTTTACATCGGTGGTGAGCAAATTAGTAGACTCAATCTTGAGGGATAGGATTAAGTGTCACGTGGAAAAGCATGGACTAGTCAGGGATGGTCAGCATGGATTTGTTCAATGAAGCTCTTGCCTCACAAATTTGATTGAGTTATTTGAGGAAGTGACAAGAAGAGTTGATGAAGGTAGTGCAGTGGATGTTGTGTACATGGATTATAGCAAGACATTTGAAAAGGTCCCACATGGCAGATTGGTCAGGAAAGTAAACGCCCACTGGATTCGTGTTAATTTGGCACAGTGATTAACAGTAACAGGAAACAATGGGTAATTGTCGATGGATGCTCTTGCGAATGAAATGTTTTCCCAAGTGGTTTTCCACAGTGCTCAGTGATAGGACCCTTGCTGTTTGTGCTATATATTAACGATTTGGACGTGAACATGGGGTGCACGATTGGGAAATGTGCAGATGACACAAAGATTGGTCGAGTAGCGGATAGTGTAGAGATAGCCATAAACTCCAAAACGCTATACATGGTTAGGTGGAGTGGGTAGTAAAGTGAAAGATGGATTTTAACGTAGACAACTGTGAGGTCATACAGTTAGAGAGGTCAAACTGTTACAGGGAATACACATTAAATGTGAATATACTAAGAGGGGTAGATGAAGTGAGAGATCTTGTGCTACAAGAACACAGGTCCCTGAAGGCAGCGGTTCAAGTAGACAACATTGTAAAGAAGGGATATGGAATGCTCTCCTTCATAGGCAGAGGTATGGAATATAAAAGTAAGGGTATAATGTTGGAATTGTATAAAACAATGGTGAGGCCACAACTGGAGTATTGTGTGCAGTTCTGGTAACCATATTACAGGAAGGACAAAATAGCTCTGGAAAGAGTGCAGAGGAGGTTTACAGGAATGTTGCCTGGGTTAGAAAATTGTAGCTACGAGGAGAGATTGGATAGGTTGGGGTTATTTTCCTTAGAACAAATAAGGCTAAGAGGTGGCTTGATTTAGATGTACAAAATTATGAGCGGAATAGATAGATTGGACAGGATGAAATTGTTTCCCTAGGTGGAGAATTCTAGAGCCAGGGAACATAGATTCACGATAAGTGGCAAAAGGTGTAGGGGGAGATGAGCAAGAACTTTTATCCGCAGTGGGTTTCTGGAATTCGCCGCCCAAATTGGTGGCATTGGCAGAAACTCTAAACCCTTTCTAAAAGTACCTGGATCTGCACCTTAAGTGCTGTAGGCTCCAGGGCTATGGGCCGGGAGCAAGAAGGTGTGATTAGAAAGGACACCTGGGTGTTCTCGGGCTGGTATGGAAAAGATAGGCCGAATGGTCTCATGTGCTGTAACTTTTCTATGGTTCTTTGGATGTATGGAAGGCATTACACCAGAGCCTTCACTAATGCTTCCCTTGTTGGTGACAGTGAGTTTCCAGTTGGAGCAATAAAAGTGATTGTGATGCAAATGAATTGCTGGTTATGACCCCCGATGCCCTCTGTTAACCTTGTGAAATTTTAATTGCAAACTCAAATTACATGCAGACAAAAATATCAAGTAAGCGTTACTGGTTGTAAATCTAAGAATGATAGGTGAACTCATTGAAGCATGTAGGATTCTGAGGAGGCTTCACAGGATAGATGCTGTGAGGATATTTGACTCATGCGGGAGTGCAGAACTAGGGGCACAGTCTCAGAATAAGTGACCTCCCATTTAACACGGAGATGAGGAAGACTTTTCTTTTTATCTTCGTTGGTCGTTTGTTTTTCGGAATTCCTTTCCCCAGAGAGTACTGGAGGCTGGGCCATTCAATATATTCAATATGAGTTGGGAAAATGTTTCATTGACAAGGTGTCATGGGTTATCTGCAGGAAAGTGCACTTGAGGCCTCAACCACATTAGGCAACATCTTATTCATTGGAGGCTCAGGATCGAGGGCCTACTCTTGCACCTCTTCCTTATGATCTTTTAATCTTTGGTCACTTGAAATTAATATTGAGATGGTAAATGTTGATGTTTTTAGAATCAATCTGAAAAGGACGTGGAAAATTTTAAAGTATCTGTACCAATGGAATGGGTGTTAGGATTGAACTGGTTTGACTCAGTGATGAATAAAGCGAGATTGTTAGTGATTAATTTTACAAAATGATTCAGTTAGTCGGTTTTCTTTGTGGGAGATATTCCCTCAGGTTTTTTTTAAAAAACAAGAAACTGCATTTAGCATTTAAAAACGAAATACTTTAGCACACACTTGTTGGGATATTCCTGTTAAGCATCAATACTCACCAGACTAACCGCTTTATTGAATCCAAATCCGAGTGAGGGTGAAGAGTAGAACCCGAAAATTGTGCCAATTATGGCACAGGAACAAAATGCACCATCCCAACCGAGACAAGTTACTAGAAACGGCTGCTCGGCCAAATCGTTATTTTATGGGACTCCGTCGTGTCACACATGAATCAATTATAAAGTCAAAGCAGCAAATCCGTGCTGCCAATTCTCTGCAAGACTCCACAGATGTCAAGGAATCTTCAGGAGAATTCTGAGAGACGGAATCTGGAAGAGAAGAGTGAGATACATTCATTTTAGTGTGACCAAGCTGATAGTATTAATTACTGACAGAATGAAATGAGCAATGTTGCACCTTATTGGGTCTGCATCGTTCTGCAGAAATGCTTCACTTTGAATAATAAAGAAGCGAGTCAGTATACCTTCCAGCAAAGAGCGGGGTTGGGCAGCAAAGAGGCGCATTGGCTGTGACCGCGGCTGTTTGCTGTGAGTCTCAGAAAGACGCCTCGCTCACACTCCATGCGGGGACTGTGCAAAGCACATCAATTGGCATAAATCGCTGACCGATTTTCTGGCCGCGTTTGGCTCGAGATGGAAAATTATGTTCGGTCCAAAAGCTCTCTGTGGATTTTCTGTTTTTGCAGTTGAGGCGCTTCATGTACAGAACCGCCTGCATTTAACTAAATGTTAAACCGCAGGCAGCAGAGGCCTTGCGGTCGAGGGTAGATTCCTCATAGCAGAGAACAGGCTGGTGCACATTCATCTTACTTACAGTGTCCTCATTGACCTGAGACCGGGTCACGGCCCACCTGCTGTGCCCGATATCTACAAAAAATATCTGATCCCCAATATTATTCACAATTGATGCACTGACTTCATCAGAGACTCAGAGAGATTGCAGTTTGTACTATCTATATACAGGAAGCACTGCAACCAATCGCCAAGGCTGCCACCGCCGGGAAGAACAAGGGCAGAGGGGGCATGTGAGAGCCACGGCCTGCAATTACCCCCCAAGACAAACACTAGCCTGACTTAGAATTGTACCGCCGTTCCTTCATTGTATCTGGTTCAAAATCGCGGAAAGCCCTCCCTGACAGCACTGTGGATGCACCTAAACTGCAGGGACTGCAGCTTTTGAAGAAAGCGGCTCATCACCATCTCCTCAATGGGCAATTATGGGGAACAATAAGTGCTGGCCTAGCCCGCGACCCTCACATCCCTTGAACGAATAAAAATAAGGCAAGAGGCTCTTCCTTTCAACAAAAGAAAAAGGGTAGTTTGTGCTTATATCAGATTCTGATAGACTGTTCACCCACTGTCCCTCAGTTTCACTCCTCAAGAGGTTTTTATCACTACAGATTCCCGGAGACCCACTCTACCCGGCTTGTCCTGAATTCACTCTGAGAATTAGATTCTATTAAACCTTAACGCGGATCTTTAGGAAAACCTATAGCATTCCGCTGGGAATGGCGAAGATCGGAAAACTTTATTCCCTAGGTTGCCAACAGATTGCGGACAAGGAAAAATCCAATTTTGCATTCGAGGTTTATATTCACGGCCTCATTGTGACGCTTTATTTAAAATCATGTCCACTGCTATTCCCCAGTGGAGAAACCCTTCTGAGTGAAATGTTTAGGAACACGGATTGCAAAACAGAGGAGGAAACACGCTGCGCTTCCGCTTAAAAGGCAAACTTCCCAAAGACTTCCTTCGACCACCATTGGGTTATGTGAGCCTCTACTGCCCCGGTTATTTACAGTGAAGTCGCTCACTCAACAGCAGAATGTATGAGTGTAATCCCCGTTCAGGACCTAATTACAATCCCGTGAACAGGGGACTCAGGTTCCGAAATCAAAATAGAAAATGCCGGAAAAATTCGGCAGATCGGGTAGCATCACTAAAAACAGAAAATTTTGGAGAAGACCGCAACAGGAAGACTCGACACGTTAACGCTGTTTCTCTCTCTGCACAGATGCTGCCAAGCCGGCAAAGTTCTTCCAGCATTCTCTGTTTTTATTTCAGACTTCCAGGATCTGCAGTATTTTGCTTTTGCATTGGACTCGGGCCTGGACTGTTCCTGACGCTGATCTAACTGTTGCTTCATTGGTCCTGTGAATAATTCTGTAACAAGTTGCTTTTGATGCAATTGCCAGTGATCTTAAGTGGAAAAACGTACAAATAAGCACGAGATTTATTTGCAGAGGAATATAAGTGAAAAACAAAGAAGTCATGTTCGTCTGTAGAACCTTTTTCAGACCACACTTGGACTAACTGTGCACATTACTGGACTCAATTTTATAAAAGGAATATGAAGGCACTGAAGTCGGTGCAAGCACGATTGACAAAGCTGTTACCAGAGCTTCGAGGTTAAACTAACAGCAATGACTGTACAGGTTAGGTGTCTTTTCTCTAAAGACAAGACTGAGGAGTAACCTGACAGTTTTTTTTAAAACTGGCTCAACCGCCACCCTCTCAATGTCAATTAGGAATGGCTAAACTTCAGTTAACTTTAATTGCAATATTCAAAATTACCTATACAATTAGTATTCTACCATCGGCTCAGAGTGACAACACATTAAACTTCTTTATAGACATTCTGCCACTTGAACGCTGTAACATACAGACGGTGACTACTGTAAGTCAAACGCATGTGACACTCACCAGGACACCGCACCCAAAATGGTGTCATACTTTCCATAGCATAGCTCGTCATAGTTTCCACCGCATCCGGAATGGGAGCAACTGACTGGGACTGAGCTCAGGTCAGCCTGTGGCCACTCCGCCTGCACAAACTAGTGAGAGGGAAAAGGGAGAAATCACCGCGTCAGGATGTCCAAGGGATTTTTATCGCTGATTCTAATTTTACAAATGCTGCGGATTTACGGTGAGTAAAAGGCGGGTGATAGTTATGAATTGAAATCAACCAGACTCAGTGTTTACTTAGCTGAAAATGCGACCCAGTGATTAGGTGAAGGGATTTGACTTGATCATTTGGATTTATTTACAATTTCCTCCTGGAAGTCGAATAAAAACATATTGGTGAATTCAACTAACCAATTCTGATTGAGGCCAATGCTGTGATTCTACTTAAACTACACGCGATGTCTTTCGAAGCGGCTGCTTATTATCTCTCAATAACCAGTAATGATGAAATAATAACCTCTCTAGTTACAGAATCCGAGCCATCTCTGCCTCAGAGACCCTTCATAATGACAGCTGAAGTCGGAGACACCGTGGAATTAACCTGTCACCACATTTACAATGTGGTATTGGTGTCGAGCTATTTCTGGTACAAACAACCTCTGGGTGAAGCCCCGAAACAAATCGACATCCAGCCCTGTCAGGGGGACAATTGTAAGTTTATTTCCAAAAAAGGCAGCAGCGAAAATGTGTTGATTCTAGAAATTCGCGATGTCCAGGTGAATGACTCGGGTTCCTACTACTGTGCTCATATGGTTAGCTATGCAGGGCTCCAGAATGGACCGACACTACTGGTTGGAGGTAAGAGATCAAGTAAAATGAATTCAGATCATGCATAGCATTATAATTTGGTGTAAATCAATCGTTAACTGTATTCCAATCTCTGCCCAGACAGTTCCACCAACAAGACGGCTGTGCTGGTGTTTGTCCCACCGGGTGAGCTGCATTTGAATGAAACCGTCCCCTTAGTGTGTTTGGTCAGTGGAGTTTCTTACAACCAGATTGTCATTTTCTGGAACATTTCCGGCCTGGTCACTGAGGGACCGAGAGATCGCGGTACAATGGAGGCGGATGGGACCTACAGTATCAGAAGTCACGTCATGGTGTCCTGGGAAACCTGGAGAAGCGGCGGTCTCTGTACCTGTACTGTTCAACTGGGGTCCACCAGCAAACATTGGGGAAAGAGCGTGTCGATTCCCAAAGCAGCAGAGACAGGGACAGGTGATTTGCTGGTCTGTACAATAGAGGCCTTTATTCGACTTTGAAGCAATTTGGAGTAATTCATGAGCTTCTTAGAGCCATATATATAAATGTGTGTGTATGTGTGTGTGCCTTCCGCCTGTTAAAGTATGTTAAAATAAGTTAGGGTTACCTGAGCCCCAGGTGTAAACAATTCCTGGATTTGTCCTATATTTCTCCTTCACATCGTAGAAGCTTAGAAAATTAGATGCGGAAAGAGGGATTTCGGCCCATCTTCCCTGTGCTATCTCTTTGTAAGAGTTATTCCATTGGATCCAACCCTTACCCATAGGCATATAATTTTTTTCCCTGCAAGATAGAATATGATTTCCCTTCTGAACGTTATTGTTGAACGTACTTCCACGTCCCTTTTCATGCAGTGAATCTTGGAATGGATTTGATGTCACTTCTACACCGAATGCCCCTTACAAGCATGAAACAGCCAAGGGTGTTTTGTGGTTGTTGCGAGTGGGGGTGATGAGGGGAGATGAGATTTGGCATAATAGCATCAGGAATGAGGAAATTCAGTTAATGTTGAGAGACTGCAGAAGCAAGGATTAGAGCATATAATGTATCAGGGGGAGATTTAATGGAGGTGTTCAAAATCATTAGGGGTGTCGATGTCGTAAATAAGGATAAAATGTTCCGCTGGCGAGAGGGTCGGTAACAAAAGGGATACAGATTGAAAATAATCAGTAAATTATCCAGAGTGGGGTATGTGAGACTTTTTTTATTACACAGCGAGTTGCTCTGACTTGGAAGGCGCTGCCTGAACAGGCAGTGGATGCAAACTTGAGGGGAAGAGCAGGGAGATAAGGAATAATTAGATATGCCTTTCAAAGAGCCTGTACTGGCACGATCGTCTGAACGGACTAATTCGGGGCTTCCCTTTGGGTCATGTTTCCCATCAGAGAATCTCAGAAAAGGAGGATTTGACTGAGCAGCAGTTTCTAAGTGTTTTGTCTCTGTAGGATGGTGCTTGCTGGCCCTTCCGGTTGTCATCCCTGTCCTGGTGATACTGGTTCTACTCTTGGTCCTTATTTCCATTTGGATTCATAAAAGTGACAGATCAGGTGAGGATTAATATTGATCTGGGATATTTGAAAAATTGTTTCCCTGATCTGATTTCCTTTCTGAAGTTGAAAATTGCTGACTACATTTTCTGCTTTCAGAAGAACGAGACAAGAGATCCCAAAAAGAAAAGTGAGTAACTGATTATTTTCAAAGTTCATCCCGAACACCATCTCTATATTTAGCACTGTCTCTAACCCGGTTCAGCTGCAAAACTGATTCCATTGATGTATGCCAACACTTTACATGATCTTTTAAGGTTGACTCTAAGATTGCTCTACAATTCTCTTCTCAAGTATTGCTGGCATCTGAGCCAGGATTCAAAAGATATAACATGTGTTTCATATTTTTGTTCGAATCCAGTTTTAGCTTGAGAGAGAGAAGGCAAAGAGAGGGCCGGAATGAGCGACGAACGGGTAAGTTGGATTGAAATGTTGGCACCAATTAAAATTCAAGTGGGCAGAATTGGAAGATGTGTAAGAGCAGTTCCTGCCATGAAAATGTTCTACAATCACGCTTTCTGTGAGAACCATATAAAATGCCATTCACTGGTTATTAATAATGGCAGTATTATACCAGATGGACAATCGATGCCAGGCACCCGGGTAGATAGTACTTGTTCATTCATTGGCCAAATTCACCCCACTGAAGTATTGAGAGACTTTTCTCACATTGGGGGATCTTCCGCGGAATGGGGCTCAGTGACATATGGGGCCGATTGGCATATTAGGGCAATTGGTAAATTAGCGGATCATTGGCGAACAGTATATCTGTTTTTGAATTATATATTGACCAGAGTGGGATAACGTTTCAATTCATATCTTGATCATTGATAACACAGATGACCACCGTCAAGCAGAGGCAAAGCACATACATAAGTATGCAACACCGGTGAGTTTTTTGAATCTGTTGTAACAATATACAAAAAATTCCTTTTTGGGATAAGCTGCAATGGTTCCCATGCTAGATATTTTTCACTGTTATCAGACAGCAGGGCACAATGCAAGAATCTGAATTTGTATAACATCCTTTTCATCCTTGTAACTAAAATCAGAGAATTGCCCCCAGTCCCTCTCCCCATCTGATGCTACAAAGGACAGGGTGATGTTCCCGGTATAGTGCCTCCATCAGACTTAGCGGCAGATTCGCAGCAGTTTCCATTTTAGCATTATGCTATTTGCTTTCATCTCCACATTGGGCCTCATTCCCCAGCCCAAAAGTTCCCACCTTTCTCCTTCAGCCGACCAAACCAATTTATAGATACATTAGCCCATCGAATTACAATGAAGGTAACACCAAAATCAGGGGAGTTTTATAGAATAATAATTTGTATTTCTGTTGTAAGCGGACTAAGAATGATTCAGTTTGGGTGGAAAGTATGTGTGCCTCTCTCTCTGTTTATGTGTGTGTGTGTGTGTGTGTGAGGGAGAGAGAGAGAGAGAGGGAGAGAGTGCGTGTGTCCAGAAACTTGAGCATAAAGTCTATACTGAATATCCAAGGCGAGTGCTGCACTGTCTGAGGTGCCGTTTTTGCATCAAACTTTAAAACGAGGCCCGGTCTGCCCTTTCAGCTCTGCATCAAAGATGGTATCACCACAATTGCAAGTCGATAGTTGAAGTGGGTGTGGGTGGGCGGCATTTCATATTTTATGCCTCAAATAACATCAAACAGATTTCAGAATTCTGCTTCCCTGTTACAAATCATTAATTCAGACAATTATTACTCCTACAAATAAAGGAAAAAGCCCCCTCAAATTGATCTATAGGGAAATGGAAGCAGATTCAATAGGGACATTCAAGAAGGAATTAGAAAATAGTGAAAGGGGAAAATAATGGCAGTGATATGGCGACAGATAAAGGTACAAGGGGGGTAATTGCATACCTCTTTCAAAGTGCTGGTACAATGGGCCGAATGTCCTTTATCAGTGTTGTATTTTTATATGGTTCTATGAAACGCGATTGCGGGAGTGAGTAACCTGAACAGTCTTTTAACTGCTTTCTGGTGTTAATGTGTAACATCGTTCCCAGAGTCAAGGCGGACCTCTCTACACCTCCGTGGACTTTGCTGCATTGGACAAAAGATCAAAAAAGAAGGCGGGTCGCAGATGAGAATCGGGACTGTTTCTCTCTGATAAAGTATGGAGGTGACAGGATTTACCAAATAACCCACAGCCTTGTGGAAACAACATGGACACAATGAAGCTCCCCTTAAAGAATTGTCCTTCCCCATGGACTCGCCAGAGACTACAAAGACTGACTCATTTTGCGAAGGGATCTTGAGTATGATTAAGGATTTTCTATGGTTATCGTGTAATTCATGTGTGAAAGAAACATTAAACAAAGACTAAGGACTTTCCCTAATTTCTCTGGGCTTTTTCTGTTGATTCTGTAAATCCAGGCACTGACTGGATGTTCATTTGTTGACAAATGACTGTATGTAAATAAAATAATTTATTCTACGGTTATAACGATGCACCAGAGATTTGAATTGATTCATAATTTACTTATAATTAAATGTCATATTGATAAAAGTGCAATTTCTGCTGAGCTGACAATATCAGTCCTCGATTGAGAAGTTGTTCTGATTGGGTTTCTTTCTCTGAGATATGATCTGCTCTATCATTTACTGAATTAGAATACAGCCGGGGAGGGGCACAGGCAGTGATTCAGGAAACTCGTGATGGTCCCATTTCACTTTCACAAAGTACCTTTTGGTTTATGTTGAACTTTAAGCCTACTTGTTGGAGATTATCCATGAGTGTAGTGTGTTCTGGAGCAAGAGTTGCTGTGGATGCTGGAGTGGAAATCTGGATCTACATCCCTCAGGAAGCTGTTGAAGCTGGTATCCATTATATTTTGCTGTGCGAGCTTATTAATGGATCTGCAAACAAGGTGAATGGTATCTGTAAATGAATGTTGTTTTTATGTATTTTTGGGAACATGATGGTATTCTATAAAGAAAGCTGTGTGTGTGTCTGTGTGTCTGTATGTCCATAAGTAATGAAACTGGGGAACGTTAGTAAAGACAGATTGTCTGTGGGAAATTAGAGATGAAAGATAAAGGGCTCGATGCATGCATTTGTAATGAGAGCCTATGGTGATGTTGGGATTATAAATTAAAACGTTGTTTTTTATTAAATTTGAATTAGGTGTAAGGAAGGACTTGTCTTTTCAGCTGCCAATATTTCATAAGTAAACAAGGGAAGGTTATTAAATTTTATTTGACGTGGATGTGAAGTCAATATGAAGGCATGAAGGAGTTTTTAGTTTTGGAAATTTGAGTTCAATGGAATGATTGGGACATTGGAACCAAGTATAAAAGTGGGGCAAAAACATAATTAAGCTAAATGCTTAGCTGAGTTGAGGTGGCTGTATGGGGAAAATGTCCTGAGACCTGCTCTGTTCCGAGAAGAATATCGAATTTGAAGGAGCCATCCGATTTCAATACAGAGAAGTCTTCCTTTCAAGGTGGAGCCTGTTTCTGGGCATCCTTTGGATTTCAACAGCAGACTGGAAGAGAGTTAGAAGTCGTGTGGCATACTCTACTACTGTAGCAGAAATATTTGCCTTGGATAATATTACTGTGTTTTTACAGTTAAAAATTCATGAGAGCACTGTTTACAAACAGTTTGCTTGTGTGTTCTGAAAAGAGAGTGTTGTTTTTGGAACAATACTTTTGAGAGACTGCTTCAAGCATGTAATTTTAGTCTTGTTTTATTGAGTTTTTTTTTCTCCTTGTTAATAAATGTTTTAATATAGGAATCTTAAAAGGTTTCCCCTCTTTTTCAAAAGAGAAAAAAATATATATATGAACAGTGAGCCAAATTTCACTCTGCGATTTTTCTTGCACAGTGAATAACATTGGTTGAAGTCGTAATATGTTTCTTAAAAAGCAGTGGTCTCAAACCTTATTTTTAATGATTATAATAGTGAAGGTGTATGCAAAGTTATTAGATCATGTAGGTGAAACTTTCTTTGAATTCCAATTTCACATTTCACTATTTATTTTAGTGTGAAGAAGAAATTATTTTATCGATGCAAACTCCTCAGAGCAAACAGCTTTCAGTCAGTTCTCATGTTTTCTACTTTACAAAATTCAAAATAATTTTCAGAGCAGAAGCAGGTCATTCAGCCCCTCTGCTCTCTGCTTGTGTTTGTGCTCCACGCGAGCCCCCTTCCACGCCCTCTACACCCCATCAACATATCCTCCTGTCTCGTTAATCATGAAGTATTTAACAACTTCCCCCTTGATTGCATATCAGCTATTTCCCCCAAACATTCACTGTGGTTGAGAGTTCCGCATTCCCACCTTTCCCCTGGGAAAGTAATTATTCCTGAATTCTGGATTGGATTTATTACCGAATATCTAAAGTTCACGGCCTTTTCTTCAGCTCTTCCTGCAAAGGGAAACATTCTCTTTCTGTCTCCATGTATGAAATCGTTTCATAATTTCAATTATCACCATCGGGTAAACCCTCAGCCTTCTGTTTTGTGGAGAATTGATCAGTGATATCATAAATTCTCAGTTCTTGTATGATTCCTGTAGGATTGTTCCCACTTTTAAACCACACATATCTGGGCCATGAAGCTGTCCTATAACCTGCCATTGCCGATCCAATGAGCACACTTGCACTGAGGAATCAAACAATCTGAACTCCCAAATATAATGCTTGCATCTCAAACGTGTTTAATAGATTGCGAACGTGGACACTGATGGGCTCTTTCCTGCTCGAGTGCTACACAAAGATGCACAATGTTCTTAAAATCACTACCATAAGAAAATTCAAACATATCGAGACTGAACAGAAAGTTGAAATTTCTGACAGTCAAATCGGGCTTGAAAAACAGCCTGTTCTGACAGACTTGAAGACTGTCCAGTAGGTGACGATTCGGTGGCCTGTATTGCTCATTAATATTGATAAATATGTATTCAGCCGGGGTCAGAATTTACGATGGCCATCTCTTGGAAATTGTCACACCTCCAGGCTTTCCTCAAATTAGGACTCAACAGAGGAATGTTTCCACTAGGCGTTATAGCCCGGAAGCAGAACTGGAGCCCACAATCTCGTTTGCAATCTGACTGTGGGATCCGCATTAAACACCAGCCGAGCAAAAATAATCTGTAAGAGAAAACACAAGCAATTATCGGAGCCATACCATCATCAGGAGGCCATTCAGTCCCTCGAGCATCTACTGTCTTTCAATAAGCCTCGTCCTGATCTTTTTTAACCCCATCTCCTCGCCTTCGTTCCCTAACACTAAATCCCCTTTACCTATCAAAAACTTATCAATCTCAATTTTGACACATTCAGTTGAATTCCTACCTAGATTTTCATCTGTTGCCGCAGTGTTATAGGACAGTAAAACAGTGTTAACTTGCGATATGAGCTAAGCAAAATCAAGTAGACTCATATGAAAGTAACTAATAATTTTAAACCTTAGATTTCAATTCAGTGAAATGTACCTACACATGTTAGGAAACAATTCCATGCATAGCTACCAGCTTCCCTTGTGTCGTTACTCTGGAATGTGTCACTTCCGCATCACTATTCATGTTGCCTGTCAGAAATTGAAATTTACACTTATTTGAAATGGCCTCATTTGACATTCAAACAACTCAAAGTGCCTACTACCCAATGATTATTGGATGCATTGAGAGTGCCGCTGAGTTACAGGGTCTCTCGCTAATCTCTCCCTGACTGCCTTTTCCTGCAAACCCTTTACCCCGCCGTAAGGATCATCCCCAGAAGGAGAACTGCCGCAGCAGAGACATTCCTGGAAAGTGGGAAACTGAAGGCGGTAGGGGTGTGTGTGTGTGTGTGTGTGGGGGGGGGGGGGGGGGGGGTGGGGTGGGGGTGTGGGTGGGAGGGGGGTTAAATTGAAAAATCTCATTGTTTTTCAGAACAAATCCCGCAACCCGAGTATTTCGGATCTTTCACAAGGTTCACGGAGATCCAGCACCATCTCCAGAGAGCAGCTCGGGATTGGCAATCAGGTCAGTCTTGACACTGTCGCCAACATCACCAAGCACATTAAGAAACAGTTTTGAAAATGATTTGGTAAGCGAAGCAGCTTTAAAAAATTGAAGGTAGATGGATGGTTAGATGGAGAGCCAGTCACATAGACAGCATGTAAGAGAGTGATAGAGAGAGAGAGCGACGGATAGATAGATAGGTAGATAGATAAATCGATTATTAATAGGTGGATATAGAGAAATAGAGAGAGAGAGAGAGAGAGAGAGAGAGAGAGAGAGAGATAGATATATAGATGGATGGATAGATAGGTAGAAAGAAAGACATAAAAAAGGTCGGGTGCAGGCGAGAAATACATAGGTAAATTTATAAAACACCAACACATGACGGGCTTGTGAACTCCAAAGAGTTTCCATCTACTGCATTCTTTTTTTAAATGTCCACTCGGACACTTCTTGAAAGAGCAATCTCTGTTAAATGTGTTAGCATGAGTACACATTCACAAATCGGTGTCGGGTGCCCTTAACGAAACCATCTATTTACAAATTCTCACTGATTTCATCTAGAGTAATTGACACTAAGCATTTGTCCGCCACACATGAAAGGCTAAGAAGCTTAAGTTCATCCATCAGATTAATTTATTTTGTCATATTTGGAAAATTATAGAGAGAACGCTTTGCTGGGAAGGATAGGATTGGGGTTTGGATTTGACATAGTGATTGGGTTTGGGCCACACACTCATGGAAAATAGAGTTTAAATCGGATAGAGGAGCAGTGGATTCTTAGGTATAGACACAAAAATCATTGAAAGTGGTCACAGAGGTTAATACAGCCATAAAAAAAACAGGCCCAGAATTGGAAAGGAGAAAGGCGACACTTAACATGTATCAAAACTTAGCATGACCACATTTAGCGTTCTATGAATATTTCTGGTCTCCGCAACATAAAAAAGAATATAGAAGCACAGGGGAAGGTGCAAAAAAAGGCTTACTGGAATTTCAGCAAAGTGAGAGTTATAAAAGTCAGGAAAGGTTGAATAAATGGAGAAGATTGTGGGGTGACCTGATGAAGGACATTAAGACTATGACAGGGATTTCCGGGCAGGCGTAGTTAAAGTATTGGCACGTTTTAGGGGAGGCCAGAACTAGAAGACATCAATACCAGAGAGTCACTAATAAATACATTCGAGAACTCAGGAGAACACCCTTTAACCAGACAGCAGGCAGAATGTGAAGCTCGTTCCCACAGGGAGTGGTTAACGTTAATTACAGAACATAACATGTAAGAGCATGAGTAGGCAATTCAGCCCCTCGAGCCTGCCCCGCCATTCAATACGATCATGGCGGATCTAATTTAGGCCTCAACTCCAATTTCCGGCACTCTCCCCATAACCTTTCAACCCGTTGCTAATTAAAAGCCTCTCTATCTCCTCCTTATATTTATTCAGCGTCCTGGCACCGATGGAACTCTGAGGTAGTGAATTCCACAGATTCACGACCCTTTGAGAAAAGTAATTCCTCCTCATCTCTTATTTAAATCTCCCACTGCTTAGCCAAAAACTACGGCCTCTCATTCTAGAATGCCCCACAAGCGGAAACATCCGCTCCATGTGTACTTTGTCCATTCCCTTTAGCATCTTATATGCCTCAATTTGGTCTCCTTTCGTTTTTCTAAACTCTAGCAAGTATAGGCCTAAACTGTTCAATCTCTCCTCATAAGGCTAGCCCGGCATCTCTGGAATTAATCTAGTGTACCTCCTCTGAACTGCCTGCAATAAAATTACATCCTTTCTCAAGTAAGGGGAACAGAACTATGTGCAATACTACAGGTTCTGTCTCACCAAAGCCTTGTACAGTTGCAAAAACACTTCCCTATTTTCATACTCTATTCCTTTAGCAACAAATGCCAAAATTCCATTTGTCTTCCTTGTTACCTGCTGTACCTGCATACAAGCTTTCAGTGAATCATGCACGAGGACACCCGGATCTCTCTGCACTGAAACATTGCGAAGTTTCTCTCCATTTAAAGAATACATTGCCTTTGTATTCTTCTGACCAAAATGGATAACCTCGCATTTATCGACGTTACACTCCATTTGCCAAATGTTGGCCCATTCATCGAACCTATCCATATACATTTGCACTTTACTTATTTCTTCATTTCAACATACTTCCCATTTATTTTGGTGTCATCTGCAAAATTAGCTATCGTACCTTCTATCCCTGAATCCAAGTCAGTAATATGGATTTTAAATAGTTGGGGAACAAGGGCTGAACCCTGTGGCACACTACTAGTTACAGCTTGCCATCCAGAAAAAAGCCCATTTTTCCCGACTCTCTGCTTTCTGTTGGTTAACCAATCCTCCAACCAAGCTAATATATTATCTCTACCTCAGTGTGATCTTATCTTGTGTATTAATCTTTTATATGGCAACTTATCAAAGGCCTTCTGGAATCCAAGACATGTTACATATACAGCATTGCCTGTCACATCTTCAAAGAACACTGGCAAATTCGTCAAACACGATTTACTCTTTATAAAACCATGCTGACTCTAATGGATTATATTTTGACTTTCCAAATGCCCCATTCCTACCTCCTTAATAATGGATTCCAGCAATTTCCCAACTACAGATGTTAAACTAACTGATCTATAGTTCCCTACTTTCTGCTCCTCACCCCCCAACTTCCACCCACCCCCTCCCACCCTCCACCTCCCCCCACCCCGTGGGACTCAGATTTTCGTTCTCAAACTGTACTTGAAATGATTGTATGTTATGATCACTCTTTATTATGAGATGATTAATTAATCCCATCTCAATACACAGAACCAAAGCCAGAATAGCCTGCTCCCTGGTTGCTACCACATCATATTGTTCCAAGAAAGAATCTCTAATACAGAGAAGACCAGGTGCTGGAGGTGGCTCAGGAACAGAAGAAGTCGAGGACACCATCCCACAAAGTTATTTCCCAGCTGCCAGCAGGATTCAGCAAATCCTAATTTCAGACATATTCCCGGACACAAGATCTATTGATTCTCTCTCCAAAGACCATTAAATAAACTTTTATGTGTCTGATTCCATTGGGTTGGAGTCGAGCATTTTAAAACTTCGAGGCTACCCTTGCTAATGTGATTAGCCCAGTCTATATGCATGTTAATAGCAACCATGATTATTGCCATGCCTTTCTTAAATGCTCCCAGTATTTCCTGGTTTGCACTCTGCCCTATTGCAGGACTACTTTTTGGGGACCTATAGATTATTCCCACCAGGGGCTTGTTTCCCTAGCTATTTCTTATTTCTACCCATAATGATTCCCTACCTTGCATTCCAGTGCCTATATCAATGCTCACTAAAGCACTGATCTATTCCTTTACTAACAAGGCTACACCACCTCATTTTCTTTCCCGCCTATCCTTCCGAAACAATGAGTACCCTTGGATATTCAACTCCTAAACCAGCTTTCCCTTTAACCACGTCTCAGTAATCACCATCAATTCGTACCTATTTATCTCCATTTGCGAGTTAACTCATTCGTTTTATTCCGACAGCTCCACACATGCAGATACAAAGCCTTAAATTTTGACCTATTGTCAATTGTCCTTAACCTTATATCATTCTTTGGTGCAATATTGCGTTCACACTCTCTGTCCCTTTCTTTCACATTTTGGTAACAATCAGCCTCGTCACTAACCTGCACTCTTAGCCTCCGCTTAAACTTTCATTTTTTATATTTCCATGTAACTGAAACCTACTCCTCACTATTTAGTTTGATGCCCTGTCTACAACCCGAGCTATGCGATTTGCCAGGACACTGGTCACAGTATGATTCATGTGGAGAACAACCGAAAAGAATAGGTCCCTCTTTCCCCAGTGCTGGTGCCAATGTCTCATGCATTCGAACCAATTTCTCCCACACCAATCTTTGAGCCATGCTTTTACCTCTTTAATCTTATTGACCCTGCGCCAATAGCTCGTGGCTCAGGTAGTAGTCCGGAGATTATTAACTTTTTGATCTGCTTTTCGATTTAGCCCCTAGCTGCTCATATTCTCTCTGCAGAACCGCTTTCCTTGTTCGACCTTGTTGGTACCTAAATGGTACATGACAACTGGATCTTTCCACCCTCATTGGCTCAAGCCCAGATTTCAATGAGATGAGACATCCTTAACCCTGGCATCAGGTAGGCAATACAGCCTTCGGGACTCTCGATCCTAGCAACAGGGAACATTATGTATACCACTAAGTACAGTGTCCCCGATTACAGCTAAATTTCTATTTTAAAACTCCACCCCGCGCAGTAAATTATGAAACTCCTCATGGTACATGTCCCATTCGGCTTGATTTTCCTGGAATCACTCTGTCACTCATGGCACCGCCCGTAAGTATTCCAGTGGATGGAAAAGGGATCAAGGTCCAAACTCTTCACCAAACACACCGAATGGACATTTTACAACGAAAGAATTTCAGCTGGAGGTGGAGTTAAATGATCGATTATTGGAGAACGTTGTAGGGCCGGGCCTGAAGATTCCATCACCATTGACCAGAACTTCCTGGTTATTGATGCTGCAATGTGTTACGTTATCTGAATTTCTGCCTGTGATAAGCACCTTTGAACCATTTCCAAACGTAATGGACATCTTACTGAGCTCCTTAGCTGCACAGTAATACATGTCCGAATCAGGGGCCTAGACAAGCGCAATATTCAGAGAAAAGCATGTGGATTCTGATTAGCTTCTCCCGAAAATATCTCGGTCCGAGAGTTACATTCTGTCACAGCGTAGATGTAGAACCAGTTGCAGACATCTGCGATGGTTCTGCTTATACCAGAAGACCGCCCCCCGCACCTCACCAACAGCAAAACCCACAGCCCCCACCCCACCACTGCCAACTAAGCTGTGTCACAATGCACCTTGTAGTCTCTTCCAAGCAACAGACTCTGACCTTCCAAAGCCTGGTACAAAACTGCCTGAGATGCAATAACGGAGAGGTACAAATCCAGAACTATGGATTCTGTTATGGCAGGGAGATAGTAACCACTTCCCTTGGCGAATCGGCTATAACAGTAAATGTATACAATAGACCATCCACTCGTTAATAAATGTTAATGGAGTCAAACGTTGAGGGTCAAATTTGAAACAATAACAGGAGCAAGAGGGAAAAAGAGGCCTATTAGTGGCAATGAAGGAGTTTCTTTGGAGTAAGTCTCTGTTGTTATGTAGGAAACGCGGCAGCTTTAACTGCACACAGCTGGACTCACAAATAATAAAGTGATTATGAATCAGTTCCTGTTTTTAATGGTGTTGGTTGGGGGATTAGTGTTGGCCCCAGGGATACGGGGGGAGCTCCGCCACCCCCTCCCCATCCATTCCTCTGCTGATAGTGGGACCTTTTGCATCCGAAAGGGGCAGACAAAGGATCTCGTTTGACCATCTCATCCGATAGTTTGGAAAATGTTGGAATGTGATCAATTTGCATCAGGAGGACATAACTCAGTCCTTCATCATAAAGCTAACATTAGCCATGGGGCTAATTTCCTGTTTGGCTGACTATATCACTGATCTTAAACCATCCTGAATGAGGAGTGAAGAAGGCACAACCCTGGGAACAGACGCAGCAAGGCTCAGGACATTAGGAAGCTCTCAGTCTCCGATCCCGGGCCGGCTGCTGAGAGGCTTTCAATGTCTTTTCGCTCGGGTGCCTCTGTTCTCGGCCCCGGGCTCGGAACACGCGGTGAAAATGCACATTTTACGGAAATTACGTGCAACATTTAAAAATAGCTCACTGGAAAAATCAGCGTGTATAAGTTTTAACTGAGGATTTCCTGTTTACAGGTTAGGAGACCACACACGGCTCTGCCTGCAAAGGGCAACACGCTGCAGATCGTGGTAAACACGCATCACAGGCGGTGCACAGTCCAGACTGGTGCAAACTGGAGACAAAAGGCAATGGTGTGGATTTCAGCACCATTACTGCTTCTGACATTCGCGTGGGCAGAATAGAAATGCCCCTCATTCCGAGTGTTCTGGTGCATTCACCGAGACAACATTCATTTATTCGGATTTCAGCAAAAACACACTAGATTGAAAAAAGAAACTAGAATATGACGCTATTATTTTAGTAAATTCTTCACCCACAATCTGCCTTCCCGCCTCCCTCTTTGTATCAAACTTGCTCCTGTGGATCAGCGGAGAATCGGCCTTCTGCTCTGTGCCGGTGTTTCTGCTGCACAGGATCATCCGCCAAGCGGCCCTTCATCCCACACCATCAACATTTTCTCTATCCCTCACACCTCGTGAGATATTGCTGATTCCTCCTTAAATGCATCTCTGCAATTCACTTCGACCACGCCCTGTGCGAGCGCGTTTCACATTCTCCACACTGTATGAGTAAAGATGGTTCTCCTGCATTCCTGATTGGATTTATTGGTGACTATCTTATATTGATGATCCCTAGTTCTGGTCTCTCTCCCACAATTGGGAATATGTTATTTACGTCTTCCGTATCAAACATATAATTTTGAAGACCACTTATGAGGTCACCCCCTAAGCCTCCACTTTGCGAGAGGAAAGAGGCCGGCCTGTTCAATCTTTCCTGATAGATATAACCTCGAAACCGGAGCCAATAATTCCGTGACCCGACGCAAACCATTAAACCTGCTGTCCATTAACCTGCATCTTGTGATATCCTGAATGATCCAGGTATCCAACATCGGACGAATATCGGTAAATCACATTCACTCGCCGAATAATCCACAACTACATTTTAAGACAACATTTTCGGAAACACATTTAGATCTTTTGTCTGCTTTATTTTGAAGAATAAATTCTACCAGTGAACAATGTCAGAGTGTAATAATCGGCTAAAGTTCATCATTAAAGTATTTGAATCCGTTATTATAAGTTTCAAACCAGTTTAATTAAGTTTCTGAAGGACTCATGAACTATTTCCTGTCAAATAGTCTCTGAGCAGATTAATGATTCATTTTAAGAATACTTAAACTTGGATCAGAATTGGGTCATTCGGTTCATGGACCACCTTCTCCGGTGGCAGCAGAGTGCCTGATGATTTTTCTCCCTCACTGGCAGCTGCCCTTTTCTACACCTGGGGAAATGAGGCTTTGGTGCAGCTTGAGCAGAGCTTCTTTTAGTGAATCGCCAGGTAGCTTTGCATGGTAAAATGTGAATGTCCGCATATCCAATCAATTTTACACCCGGCCCCTGTCTTTCATTTAACTGGAACGTAACCTTGTGCATTTACCCCGTTTTTGTCTCACTCCTTGGGCTTGGAACCTATCGGTTCTTCTGGGAAACCTGTTCTCTTCAGTCCCGTCTCCCAGTAGACTGCTTATCTGGATTCTTAGCTTCAACTTCAGTTTGCAACTTGCTATCTCTGATCTCCATCCTTTCGTTGGCAGCTGCTTTCAAGTGAACTCAAACTGCTGCTCTCTCTCTCTCTCTCTATGTGTGTGTTCTTTGTATATGTGTGTGTGCGTGTGTGTTTGTATATGTGTGCTCGTCTGTGTGAGAGACTCCCTCCCTGCGCTCCTATTGCTCAGCAACAACACCGTTTTTCTACTCTTGTGGTTGTTTTGCGTTCTCTTCAAGAGTCATAAAAGTCATAAGAAGCGCCAGAAATCAAACACAGCTTTTGTCCTGCTGCCTCCATTCAAAAATTAAACTAGATTCCAGGTTTCACATTTTAATCGAAAAATAGAAAAAAAATATATCAATAAACTTAAAGATGTACCTTATAATTAAAAAACACAAACACTCAGAGAACGTACTTACACTCTCTCAATGTCCTAATTTCATCCATGACCAGATCGAATGCCAAATCCAACCGGAGGGACTGAGTGGCTCCAGTGTGCCCCTGGGATTAAAAGTTCAAGATATTATGAGCACTGATGCTCGGAGGTCAATGACACGCAGAATGATCAGCACCAGGGATGGTTCTCTGGGTAGGTAGAATACGGAAGCTCTTGCAAAGCTCCCTGATATTTTTTAAGGAAGCAGTTGTTTTCCAGCAGGTTGAGGATGACAGAAGCTTGACGGATGTTTGAACTGTGTTTAGCAGAATGACTTTTTCCACATGCACCTTGTAATAAGTGTCTAGAAATACTCTCGAAATATCTGCACAGAATGGGGATTTAAAGCAGAATAAGCCAGTAGTAATTTGGGAATGTTTCTATCTGCTACGAAGGGGAATTAGCAGACACTCTGCAAATCAGATATCCAGTGACCATTACTGCAATGGATTCCAGGCCAGCTTTTTAACAGTGATGAAATGAGAGTTGTCATAGAAATAGATTACATCACCTCAGTGAAATATTACCTCAAATTTACTCAAGCGTTAGACTGATATTTGAATGTGAGGAGCGAATTGTGTTCATATTTGTGAATTATTAGCATCGCCAGAAAACTGCTTTCAGTCACAGCCAATGGGATGTGCTGTTCTCAGGATAGAGACTAACATTTAATGGGCAGTGCGTTACAAGAGTACTAATTCTTCGTGTCATGAGGACACAGCTGGGGTGTGTGTCTACAGTGCACATTCAAAAAGCTGGCACAGGCGTGACGGGCCAAATTGCCAAATTTTAGTCAGTAAAATTCGCTCAACTGCATTATCAAAAGAGCCAAAGATTTGTAATTTTTTTTTTCAAGATTAAAAGTAACATTGTTACCCCCCACCACCACAGGACACAACCAGTGAGGACTCAGGGTTCACTAACAGTGCAGCGTTCATATCAATGCAGCCTAAATCCCCACCCAGTACCTGTCCGTCCTTGGCTCTGCTTCTGTCCTGCTAACATTCCCTCTCTAAATGTATTTGTATATTGGCTGCAGAGATACCCTGAGCGTATCTGGCCTGAATGATAAAAAAAAAAAAACAAGCATGGAGCTGTCATTGTTATTCAATGGTTTTATGCAGGTAATTCGAGCCATTGTTAAACCTGTCTGAATGATATTTTTCTGACATACTGAATAAAGATGCAGAATGCAATAATAAACACTAATACCAGATCAGAGAAACTTGCAGAGTTTTGCATGGAACTGCAGGCGTTATTTCATCGTTTGGAAAGGGAACATTAGGAGGTAATTGAGTTCCTGCTTTGGGCAACATCGCAAAATTGCGCCGATAATGCGCCTTAGTTAGCGTTGGATGGACTTTCGGACTTTCCCGCCCAACAGAGGAAACTTACTGCAACACATCATTTTCGGGAAAGAGACTGTGAGCTCTCCCCCTCGTTCCTCTCCAATCAAAGCCTGGGATCGACCTTAAACGCCAGGTGGGCATAATGTGTCTGTGGAGGAAAAGTTAAAACAGAATCGATTAATATAACGAACACCATCATTATAGGGTTAGGGGAAAGCCAATCAATCCCTCCAGCCTATTCGATCAGACCATGGTGGATCTGTATCATAACTCCCATCTACCCAACTTGGTTCCATAATCCTTTATCATGTTACCAAACGGATATCTATCAATCTCAGTTTTGATATTTCCAATTGATCCCGCAGCTGCAGCAGCTTTTGAAGGGAGAGATTTCCAGATTGACTGATGATGTGCTTCCTGATTTCACATCTGAACTAGCTGTTCTAATGTTAACGTTCTACCTCTTGTTCTGGACTCCGACTTTCCCAACCCCACCAGTGAAAAAGCTTCTCTCCATTGAGTCTGTCGTATCATTTAACTACCATAAAACCCTAGGTGAGATTACCCCTTAACACTCTGCACTCGGGGGAGTGAAGCCTAGTTTTGCTCATCCTGTAGCGCCCACTACGCAAAGTTTTCCAGGCTAATAGGAAAATAATTGTGAAATGTTTTCCTTGGATTAGAATTCAGGGAAATGTATTCAGCGTGGTGGCGACAGTAATTCCATTCTTTTACCTCTGTATTCTCTCTTTGTTCTCTAGAAACTGTAAGTTGTTCATCAATGTTTATTTTTCCTGTTAGAAAGTAAAATTTGAGCTGAGCGTAAATGGCTACATTTCGCACTGAACAGGCTGAAAGTGTCAATAACTCATTAATAAATAGATGGATTGAGAGCCCCCGGAGTTGCAGCATCTCCCAACAATCACTACCTGTCTGCCGGTTCCTGCAGCTCCTTCTCCCGGCCACAAGGATTATTCCCAGAAGGAGAAGCGCCGCCACCAACAAATGCCTGGAAAACAGGACATTGCAGGTGATAGGGGGCGGAGAATCTGCAAAAGAAAGCCTTTTGTTTGAAATAAGTTTGTGAAATTAATTAAAGAAGAGAAATGTTGTCAATTTAAATGTTTGACTTCACCCGAAAACGGGAATTGTTTTTTTGCAAAGTTCCTCATCCTGAAATAGAGGAGGGTTCTTACATAACAGTGTTGAAACAGGACAAAAGCAGAATGAGATAAAAAGACAGAGGACAAATACATAGAGAGATGGTTGAATAGCAAGTGAGATCAGAGGTGTTATACAGCACTGTTTAAACAGGACATAAATAGTAACATAGAGAGAGATGGAAAGGGGCTGATCGAAAAAGCATATATACGATACAAAACAGATTAGCTAGGATAGGAATGCACAGATAAATCGTTAGATAGTGACCATCCATAATGAAAGAGAGATAGAGGCAGACAGAGGGAGGAAGAGAGAGAGAGAAAGAGAGAAAGAAATAGAGAGAGAAAGAGATTTAGTGACAGATGTAAACAGTGGGCAATACAAATGCAGCGAGGAAGAGAGCGACAGAGTGAGAGAGATGAACAAAAATAAGAACATAATAACTAGGAGCAGGAGTAGGCAATCCAGCCCCCGGAGCCTGCCCAGTCATTCAATACGATCATGGTTGACCTCATTTCGTCCTCAACTCCAATTTACCGCCCTCTTCCCATAACCTTTAATTCCGTTACTAATTAAAAACCTGACTATCTCCTCCTTAAATTTATTCAGCGTCCCGGCATCCACTGCACTCTGAGGTAGTGAATTCCACAGTTTCACGGCCCTTTGAGAAAACTGATTCCTCCTCATCTCTGTTATAAATCTACCACCCCTTAGTCTAAAACTATGGCCTCTCGTTTTGGAATGCCCCAAAAGGGGAAATATCAGTTCCACGTCTACTTTGCCTCTCCCCTTTAGCATCTTATATACCTCCATTAGATCTCCTTTCGTCCTTCTACATCCAGCAATTATAGGCCTAAACTGCTCAATCTCTCCTCATAAGACAAGCCCTCGCATCTCTGCAATCAATCTAGTGAACCTTCTCTAAACCACCTCTAATGCAACCGCACCATTCCTCAAGTAAGGGAGCCAAAACTGTGCACAGGACTCGTGGTTCGGTCTCACCAATACCATTTACAGCTGCAACATCACTTCCCTGCTTTATGCTCTATTCCTTTAGCAATAAATGCCAAAATATTGTTTGCCTTCCTTATTACCTGCTGTACCTGCATACAAGCTATCAGTGAAGCATGCACGAGAACAAACAGTGAGAGAGGGAGAGGGAGAGAGAGAGAGAGAAGATAGATAAGCAGATTGGCAAATGGGCTCGATGTCTTCTGCCGCACCATTTAACAATGGCAGAAATGAACAAGATAATCACAGGGAGAGTGAGATAAAAAAATGGATAGATCAATAAATAAATGAACAGAGCTAGAGAATCAGGCAGAAATAAAGTGACAAACTGAGAGAGACAGAAGCAGAGAATGGCAGGAAAAGGAGACATGAGATCAGAGAGAGAGAAAAACAGAGAGAGTTGGACAGACAGACAGAAGGGGTAGACATATTAAACTGGACTAGGAAACAAATATAATGATTGATACAGAGAGAGAATGAAATCGAGTGAGAGAGGGAGGGAGAGAGAGAGAAAGAGAGATAGAAAGAGAGTGAGGATAGAAAGAGAGAGATAAGCAGATTGGTAAATGGGCTCGATGTCTTATGCCGCACCATCTAACAATGGCAGAAATGAACAAGATAATCACAGGGAGAGTGAGATAGACAAATGGACAGATGAATAAATAAATCAAAAGAGAGAGAGAATGAGACAGACATAAAGTGACAAACTGAGAGAGACAGAAGCAGAGTAGTGCAGAAAAAAGAGCGACAAGATCAGAGAGAGAGAAACAGAGAGAGTTGGACAGACTGACAGAAGGGGCAGACATATTACACTGCACTAGGAAAGAAAAATAATGATTGATAAAGAGAGAAAGAGAGTGAGAGGGGGAGAGAGAGAAAGATGGATAGACAGATAACTAGGTAGACAAACAAATGAAAATAGTATCCTTTAACTGACCGTTTAACTGAGACAGCCAGAAATATTGTGCATGTGAAGTAATTAGAGGGGTGAATAGATAATTGTATAATGACATTGTGAGACAAAGTGGTGCCCTGAGAATATGATCGCACCTTTCACCTTTACACACTGACACATCATCCACTGGCATGGAACCATGTCAATATGCCTAACCAGCCACAACGACACAAGAAATGGGTGCAAGGGACAATTCGGTCCATTAATGTTGATGCGCCATTCAATAAGACAAAGGCTAATCTTGTACTGCAGCTTCATAGTTCCGCCGTGTACACATCCCATATTCCCTTAATGTGAAAAAATCTATCCCAGTGACCTGGGGTAGAGAGGACAGATAGAGTAAAACTAACAGAGAGCTAAAGTCTGAAAGATAGAAAGATCAGTGAAAAGTCAATGATAAAATGATGATACATGGACACACATGGAAAGATGGACTATTCTAATCTACAAAATTGACAAAGTCTCCCTTCAACATTAAATAGAATGGTAAACGGTCACTGTTAACAACTACCTCTCTGAAATGAGACAATTGCACTGAGGTGAGTTTCACTGGAGTTGATTTGAAATGTGCAAATACAGACAGCACTAGATCTCTAAGTTTCCGCCGAGAGGGTAGCATAACTCCTGATGGTGTAAGTCCCGTCCGTCTTAATTGTCCCGGAATCTGCCTGACCTTCGAGATCCCGCCCGGAAACATTCCAGCGGACGGGAAAGGGATCGGGGGACAAGCCTCTGATCAAACACAGCAACGGGACCCTTTCCATCGAAGCAATCTCATCCTCCGGCGGGGTGAGGAGGAACATGGTCGGGGAGCCCTCTACATTTGGCAAATGGAACAAAAACCCCATTAACAGCTGAAACCAGACAATTTCAATTGCTGTAGAAATACTCAATGCAATGGAATATTGATGAAATTTACCTGTAATCACTAACTGGGAGCCATTACCGAATATTAAGGCCCTGTTCTGGTAATTGCGGATTGCACAGTAATACATTCCAGAATCATTTCTCCGAATATCTGCAATGAGCAGTGAATAATTAGCCGCTTTGTCTGAAATCTCGCTGGAAAACCTCCCCACTGCTGGGAGGTACTTGCCCGCTGTGTAAATCTGCTTCATGTCGTTTCGCTACCAATGTCTGTACCAGAAGGCGTAATCAACTAATGAGCTCTCCTGTGGCTGCTCAGTTCAGCATGACTGCCCGCTGGGAGTGTCTGAACCGGCGGAGACTGGGACAAGACAGGCTGAGACAGAATAACTGAGAAAAAGAGAAAAAAAACAGGAGTTACCACAGATTATGGAGCAGCCCATCACCCCGCACCGCACACCCTCGCTCCTGAAGCCGCCATCCGGCGAAGACCCCCCCGATATGGAGAAAGTAAAAGCCTTTTTAAAAAATAGTCCATGTCGAAAAATCGCGCGGAATCGGTTGTTTGATTTGGTTTACCCATGTTTTTCCAAGGGCTCAGTACGACTTCATTCACCCGTAAATCTAATTTAATCACTGGGATACGCACATGGGAACTGTATAAAGTTTAAAACTTAAAAAGGCTACTTGAAATCGAAATTTACATACTGTTTTATATTTCTTTCATCCACCCTTCGTTCCCTCTTCTTCTTGGCTGACTTTGTACATTTTATTTTGTTACAGAGATTATAACTCGCTCTAATGATCTACTCGAAATTCTGTGCTCTTCTCAATTGCTAATAATTCCAATGGAGCCAACTCAAATCTTTCAGTCCAGCAGAGGATCCAATTCGGATTAATTCCATTCATTGTTCCTGACAGATACACATTTCCCACGTTGTTGACTATATTCGCTCCATTTTTACATCGGACTTGAAAACTGAATTACATCTTATAGAACCACGCAGCGCAGGCAGACGCCATTCGGACCTTCAAAGTGCTAGCACTTTGAGATATCTTTCCAGTTAGCCTCCGCTCTCAACCCTCTCCTTCTCACATTCCCCTGCAACTGTTTCCCTTTCAAGCATTTATCCAATTTCCCTTTTGAAACTGCCGATTGAATCGGCTTCTACCGTCTTTTCAGGCAGCACCTTCCAGATCACAACAACTCGCTTACTTAAAATAGAATCTCATCTCCCCCCCTGGTTCTATTGCCAATTCTCTTCAATCTGTGTCCCTCTGGTTACCGACCCTCCTGCCCAGTGGAAACTGTTTCTCCTTATTTACTCTATCCAATTCCTTCTCCACTCTATCTGAACATGTTAGGATATCTCACCCTGGAAGAGATGGGACAATGCACACACACCGAGGAAGCTCATTGTCCGGGACTTCAGACGGTCCGACTCTCATTGCGAACTCGCTCTAGATCTCTCGGTGTGAAGGAGGTGTAAAATGTGCAGACTGAATGACGTTCTGTCCTTATTCATAGATACAAGATAGGTGTTGGATAATATGCCGATGGTGACAGCTCTCTGCGGTTTTCCTGTTTATTGCAGTATGAGATACTGTCACGCACTCATCTGTTTTACATCATACAGCAGGTATGTACTCACATTTGTTAGACCACACTTGGAGTACAGAACAAAGCTTTGCAAATTCTAGAAACGTTACAGAGGCAGTTCAAAAGGTACATTTAATATTTAACAAGGATGACTCTAATACGGCTCTAAATATCAGGGAAAATAAACAGGCAGCGGCTCTTTATTCGTATAAAAGGGGAAGATTGAGGGGTGACTTGATCGAGGCCTTTAAAATTATGAAATGCTTCATTTCGGCAGACGTAGGGAAGATGGCTCTCCTTTCGGCAGGATTTCAAAAATATTGGTCATCATTAAATCCAACAGGAAATTCCACGGAATTCAGGAATTCCCATTGGGGTTTAGAGGAATAAAATGTGATCCCATTGAAAGTTATATCTTCCTGAGGGGCCTTGATACAGTGGATAGCCGGAGGATGTTTCCTGTTGTGCACAAAGCTAGGGGACATGTTTCAAAGACATAGGTCTCCATTTTAAGAGAGAGATGGGGAGATTTTTTGACACCCAAATGGTCGTCGGTCTGCGAAATTCTCTTCCCCACAAATTAGTGGTGCCTGGGCGTTTGAGCTTATTCAAGACCGCGATGGACAGAATTTTGTTCGGCAAGGGACTCAAGGACTATTTGCAACAGACAGGAAAGTGGATTTGAAACCACAACCAGATTAGCCATGATCATATTGAAAGGTGGAGCAGGGTCGAAGCACGAAATGGCCTAATCCTGCTCCTGTGTTCTAATGGTCCTCTGTAACTAAGGGTCATCAATATGAGATAAATCCAGTCGGGAATTCAGGAGAAACTCTTTCACCTATACAGGAGGGAGAATGTGGAAACTGCTCTCATTGGAAGTGGTAGAGGCTTGCAGAGATGTGTTTAAGTGCGAAGCTAGACAAACATATGTGCAAGAAAGGAATAAATGAATAAGCTGTTGGGCTGAGAAGAAAGAGAGGATGGGAGAAGTCCCGTTTGGTGCATAACCTGAACCACGGAGGTTCGGGTCGAATGGCCTGTTTCTGTGCTGTAAATCCTAAGTAACTTTGTAAACTTTAATATCAAAGAAGGTTAACAGTGAAGTGCAGTGCAGTGAATTTTCCATTGACCTGCTGTAGTTGCACTTAGATTAAGATTTAAAGTGAAACATGCATTATTGTTTGAAACTCTTCGCAAGGGTCAATCAGTCAAATCATTTGTACATTCCATTCCACATTGAGCTCAGGACACTGAATTGAGGCTATTCCCCATTGCTGCTTTATATCACAGATGAGGCTTAACAGAAAGGACGACAGTGCACAGAAATTTTAAGGAGTAGAACTGAAGTCGAAAGAGTATCATGCAATTGATTCCCGATAAGTTCAGTGCAAGAACCTATTGTCCCTGTCGAATTCCACTCCATGTCTGTGTGCAACTTGTATTTTGCAGAACGAGATAATCGTACTTAAAATTCAAATCAATGTACAGAAGTCGCATTCAATATTTTCCAGTCTCTGCATTTAACAAGCTGCATCAAGAATCTTAAAACCTCTTGGCAGAATAAATTATATTGAACATGTGACGTAACGTTCTGATTTCCTGGCGCTCACGTTCCAAAGCTGCGACCTCTACAACCTAGAAGTACAAGGGCAGCATATACATGGATCACCACCAACTGCAAGCTCCCCTCCAAATCAAACGCCATCCTGACTTGGAATAAACCACAGTTCCTTAAATGCCACTGGGTCAAAATCCTGGAACTCCCTCCTGAGCAGCACTCTGGGTGTACCTACACCACATGGACTGCAGCACATTAAGAAGGTAGCTCACCACCACCTTCTGAATCGGCCATTCAAGATGGTTAATATATGCTGGCCTTCCAAGTGACGCTTACATCTCGAGGACGAATCAATCTTTAACTGCAATATTGAACCTTTTCCCCTACAGGTCGTGTGCTGATACCACCGCTCTGAATGACAAACCAATGAAGCCCTTAATAAGCATTCTGCCATTTGACCGCTGTGGCTCACAATAAGTCAAATGCAAGTGGCATTCACAAGGACCCGTACCTAATACAGTGTCATAATTTCATTAGCAAAGTTCACCGTACTTTCCACAACATCAGAAAGTGGAGCGGCTCATTGCTTCTGAGCTCAGGTCAGTCAGAGATCACTGCGCCAGCAGTAACAAACCAATGAGAGCGAAAGAAAGGAAGTCTCACCTCGTCAAGTTGCCAAGGAATCTTTATCTCTGACGCTCATTTTCCAAGTGCTGCGTGTTTATGATGAGTAAGAAGTGGGTGAGAACTTTGAACAGGAATCAGCCAGAACAAGTGTTTAACAAAAGCAGAGTTCTGTTGAAGGGTCATGAGGACTCGAAAGGTCAACTCTTTTCTTCTCCGCTGCCAGACCTGCTGAGTTTTTCCAGTTAATTCTGTTTTTGTTTTGGATTTCCAGCATCCGCAGTTTTTTGTTTTTATTAGAAGAAGTGTTTATCGAACTGAAAATTTGACCCAGCGATTCGGTAAAGGAACTTAATTTGATCATGTGAGTTTATCTCCTGGTTCCTGCTGTAAAGTGAAGAAAACGCAAATTGGAAAATTAATCTAACCAAGAATTATTGTTCTTAAATTACAGGTCACGTGTTTCAAACGGCTGCTTCCTTTCTCTCTCAATGGCAATGTAACAATAATCATTCTAGTTCCAGAATCCGAGCTCACTCTGTCTCATAGCCCCTTCAATTTTACAGCTGAATTCGGCCAGACGGTGCAATTAACCTGTCACTACATTTATGAAGACAGATTAGTGTCTTGCAATTTCTGGTCAAAATACCTGTTGTTAAGGCCCGATACTAATCGATATCCGTCCCTGTTAGTGGGCCGATTGTAAGTTTATTTCCAAAAAAAAAAGGCAACAAAACAAACATCAATTGATACTGGAAATTCGCAACGTCCAGGTGCATGGCTCGGGTTTCTACTACTGTGCTGATAAGGTTGGCTCTCTACCGCTCCAGAATGGACCCGCACTATTGGCTGAGGCTAATAGAGCAAGTGAAATTAATTCAGATCGTGCACATCATTATCATTTAGCGCAAATGAATCGTTAGCTCTTTCCCCATCTCTGTCGGGACAGTTCCACCAACAAGATGGCAGTGCTGGCTTTTGCCTGTTGGGTAGACTGCATTTGAGTGAGTGTGTTGGGTTAGTTGACTTTCTCCAATCAGATTGCTAAGTTGTGTTCAATGGAGGGTTGCATTCAAAGAATCAGTTGTAGTAGCTCACTAGTTCCGAAGAAAATGCAGTCTCCGAATAAAACACCCCCAGGACATAAACGGAAATCCATGGGTATATTTCTATAGTGTGATGGTGTGCGTGTGATTCTGTCACTATCCAGCAGGGGGGCACATTCGAAAAAATGTGTGTGTGTGTGTGGTGTGTGTGTGTGTTTGATTCTGACACTATCCAGCAGGGGGCACATTCGAAAAAATGTGTGTGTGTGTGTGTGATTCTGACAAAATCGAGCAGAGGGCATATTCGAAAAAATGTGTGTGTTTGTGTCTGAGATTCTGGCAATAACCAGCTGATGGTGCATTGGTCGAGATTTACGGGTGTGTGATTCTGACAGTATCCAACGGAGGGCAAATTGGGACAGAAAAGATGTGGGTATGTTGAGAAATCTGTTTGAGTGTGTGTACGTTTGTGTGTGTGTGTGGATTTGTATTTATGTGTGTGTGCGTGTATGTGTTGTGTATGTGTGATACAGAGACACCCCAGCGACGGGGACACTACTAAAGATGAAGCAGTCTATGCGTGTGCGTGTTTCTCTTTTCAGTGCATGGTACTGCGCTGTGAGTTGGAAATTTGTCATTTGCCTCTTTTCTCTCTCTCAGCTTCATTCAATCCTTTAACTCTGACTCTGCGCCTCCTAATCTCACAAAGTTGATTGTAGACCTTCCTATTCATTTCCTTAAAAACCATCATTGCACACTGCTAACAGTAAGGTGAGTGTGATAGAAGCAAGGTTACATTTAAGTTTAAAAGTAAAATACTGCGGATGCTGGAAATCTGAAGGAAAAACAGAACATGCTGGAAAAGCTCAGCAGGTCTGACAGCATCTGTGGAGAGAAAGATAGAGTTAACGTTTCGAGTCTGTATGACCCTTCTGAGATACAGAGTAGTAGAAAGTAAGTTTGATTGTGCCTTCAAATTCAATTCCTCTGGAAATTAACGTCTGGTCTTTTCTCGCATTGTAACGGTCTTGGCGACCTGATTGTTGTTATAAATAGATTGTTAAAATGAACCTGTAGAATCCAGCGTTCTTATTATACACTTTAACAATTATCTCTCACTTTGTATCTTAATGGCCTTTAGTGAACTTATTCAATTATTGCTGAACAGTTTAGTCTGTGTTACTGCAGTTAATAAAGTCAGTAAAAGAATATCTATTGTTTGTGAGCTTGATTATCTACGTTGTGAATTCACAAGATTCAACATTTCTCATCAAGAAGGAAACACAACTGATATTCTCAGGGGCAACTCTGTGAAACAACGCCTCGAGGCGACAGATTATATAAAGATTCCAAATGAAAGAAAACCTGGAGCCATCGTAAATACCTTCTGAATGCTCACAGGTTCCAACTGTTAGTTTGCAGTAGATTGAAGTGAATGGAAGATGAGCAAGCGACTGGAGAGGAGGGCTTAAAGCAGAATTACCTCTACTAGAACTGAGATCCGAGATGTTGCCTAAGTGTTAACTCTACCTTTTAGCCAATTTCGATACTTTTCCCCCACCCCACCACCACTAGGGCTATCTGAACCTTGTTGTCCTGCTTTCTACCCTTAATGTCATCATTAGCACATTTCTTAGATAATATCTCCAACGTCAACACATATTTGTCCTTTTGTCTATGACATCTTTTGGCAATCTCCACCTATCACTGGCCCTCTATCCAGCTCTACCTGTCCCCCCATCACGCTTCACCAAGAGACACCGCCCACCACCCCACCGCCCTTACCTCACCCCCACCCTTATACACTCACCCTCTCGCACAGACACTTAGGCAATAGAAAAACAAATATACCTGGAAAATCTCAATAGGTCTGCCAGCATCTGCGGAGAGGAATACAGTTACTGTTTCGAGTCCATATTACTCTTCATCAGCACTAAGGGAAAATAGAAATGAGGTGAAATATAAGCTGATTGAGATCGGATGTGTGTGAGGCCATGTGTGTGAGGGAGGCAGAGTGTGTGTATGACTGTGTGAATGTATGATTTTGACAGCACACAGCAGAGGCAATCGGAGATGGGTGATAGGTTTTCTTTTTGATTCACGGGATGTGGGTTTCGCTGGCTGGGCCAACCATCTCTGGTTTACCTTGAGAAGGTGGTGGTGAGCTGCCTTCTTGAACTGCTGCAGTCCCTGTGGTGTAGGTACACCCAAAGTGCTGTTAGGAAGAGAGTCCCAGGACTTTGACCCAGCGATAGTAATGGAACGGCGATATATTTCCAAGTCAGGATGGTGAGTGACTTGGAGGGGAAATTCCAGGTTGTGGTGTTCCTATCAACCTGCTACCCTTGCCCTTCTAGGTGGTAGCGGCCGTGGATTTTGGAGGTGCTGTCTAAGGAGACTTGGTGAATTCCTTCAGTGCGCTTCTATATGTTATACTTTGCTGTTACTGTGCGTCGGTGCTAGAGGGATCGAAAGTCTGCTGATGGATTGCCAATCAAAAGAGGCTGCTCTGCCCTGGATAGTGTCAATCTTCTTGAGTGTTGTTGGAGCTGCACTCATCCAGTTGTGTGGAGAGTATTCCATTACACTCCTGACTTGTGCCTTGTAGATGGTGGACAGGCTTTGGGGAGTCAGGAGGTGAGTTATTCGTCGCAGGCCCAGCCTCTGACCTCGTCTTGTAGCCACAGTGTTTATCTGTCTATCCCAGTTATGTTTCTAGCCAAGGGCAACCGCCAGGATGTTGAGAGTGAGGGATTCTGTTATGTTAATGCCATTGAATTTCAAGGGGCGATAGTTAGATTCTCCATTGTTGGAGATTGCCATTACTTGCCATTTGCGTTGAGCAAATGTTACTTTCCACTTCTCAACCCAGGCCCCTATACTGTCGAGGCTTTGTTACATTTTGGCATGGAATGCTTCAGTATCTCAGGAGTACCGATTTTTTTTATTCGTTCGTTGATTGTTGGAAACGCTAACTAGACCATAATTTATTGCCTATCCCTAATTGCCCTTGTTCTGAGGACATTCAAGATTCAACCACATTGCTGTGGGTCTAGAGAAAGACGTAGGCCAGACCAAGCCATGGAGGCAGGTTTCCTTACTTAAAGGACACTAGTGAACCGAATGGGTTTTTAGCGCAATTGGCAATGGTTTCACGGTCACCCTCAGACTTTTAATTCCAGATTTTTATTGAGTTCGAATTTCACCATCTGCCGTGGTGGGATTCGAAACTGGGTCACTCTTCAGGTGAACCTTAACTCACCTCGGGATTCAGAGTTTTCGTCCATTACTGCCGTGAGTTAAACATTAGAAGAAAGAGTTGAACTCCTGAGGTGAGGTGAGAGTGACTGCCCTTGGTATCAAGGCCGCATTTGACGAGTGTGGCATCAAGGAGCACGAGAAAACTGAAGTCATTGGTAATCGGGGGAGAAGTTTCCACTGGGACCTCGCTTTGTCTTCTGATTTAACATGAGCTGCAAACAAAATAGCCAATGTCAGAGCGCAGAACAAGCCTGAGAGGGATCTCACAACCGCATTTAACCTTGTGCTGCGTCCAGGTGCACTTCACACTCCTCAAAGCCTGTCCACCATCTACAAGACACAAGTCAGGAGTGTGATGGAATAGTCTACACTTGTCTGAATGACTTCAGCTCCAACAACCCTCAAGGAGCTCGACACCATCGAGGACAAATCAGTCCCGCTTGATTGGCACCAGATCTACAAACATTCACTCCCTCCACCACCGATGCACGGTAGCCACAGAGATTTGCATCTGCAAAAGGCACTGCAGGAGTTCAACAAAGGATTAAAGAAAGAGCAATGTTAGTAACGTGAGTTAGTGTGATGCAGAGAGATTCCTCAAATATCAAATATAATAGCAGACAAAATCGTTTTAGTGGGCGTTAGTGAAGTGAAAAAATAAATTCAAAAACAAAAGTCAAAAGCCATTTTCTTCAAAGGTACAAGATGATTAGCGCTAACATTTGCTTAATTCATAGCAAATTACCTGGGAATTCTTCTGCTCATGTTCCGCACTGCTATCAATCTGACCTCTGTAACACAAGGCGGCAGAGGATGTTCTATATCAAATGAGAACTGCAAATCTGATCATGCTGTGTGGTTACTGAAGTATGAAAGAATGTCACACACTGTACTGGAAGAGAGTGAAGACAGCACAGAACATGAGTATCGCTGAAAAAAGACATTTTCTTGAAGTTTTTCGTCTTGCACTCATCAGGAAAATCGCAAGAATAACAATATCAGGCAAAGCAAGAAGGAGAGAGTGCTGATTGTTTAGCAAGTGGAATTACCCGGTATGACTCCCCTCCCTGTGAACAGACACCTGTATGCTTTTCCACTGCCCTGTGAACCGATCCCCATGTGATATCCCCCGCCCTGTGAACTGAACAACTGTCTTCATTTCCGCCCCTGTGAACAGACCCCTGCCGGATTTGCTACCACCATATGAACAAGTATCTGCGTGATGCCCTCATGCAGTGAATAGATCCCTGTCTGATACCCTTTCCATGTGAACAGATCTCTGTCTGATTCCAGCACCCTTTGAACAGATCCTTGTCTGATTCCCCCATTCTCCAAATACAACACTGTCTAATTCACCACTTCCATGTGAACAGATCCCCAGCTTGATTCGCCTCCTCCCCATTTAGATTTACTATTCCTTCTGTCCTCCCCTCCAACCACACCGCTGTCAGTCCATCTCTGAGCTTAAAAGACATTCACATCATGCGTTAGTCCCTGTTCGAAATGCATCATTTAAATCTTATGTACAAAATCCTCCTCATTTTAAACATTAATAATTAATTTTCCCCCACGCCTACCACTGGGCTGGTCTTTGACTAGGTTTAATCGTGCAAACCGCTTGTTTGTGAACCAACCGCTCATTTCCAACTCTCTCCACTACTCTTACCACTCACTGGGATTAAATTCGGAGGAGATGACGAACAGAAGGATAACGGTACAATTATCAGCTATTCAACACCATGGCACTGAGGCGAAATCTCCGCCAGTGACGGGGGCAAGGAGCCGAGAAATACAGGGAGAAAGGCAGAACTGAGAGTAACAGAGAAAACAAAAGTAGATATAACCCAGGGAGAGTAATGAAAAAGCAGAAATACCGAGGGGCAGAGAAGGGAATGACTTGTGTGCGTGTGTGTGTGTGTTTGTGCGTGTGTGTGTGTGTGTGTGTGTGTGTGTGTGAGAGAGAGAGAGAGAGAGAGAGAGAGAGGGATGAAGATATAGGGAGCTGGAGATCTAAAGAGAGAGAGAGATGGAGAGAGAAGCTGCATGTTGTGCTGTGATGCAGATGTAAAGAATGACGCACAGGGAGAGACGAACGTGCATGAACAGAAAGGTGTCAAGACGTTTATTGCAAAGGCTTTGGGCCCTGACAATATTCCGGCAATAGTGCTCACGGCTACTGCCCCTGAAATTGCCATGCCTCTCAGCAAGCCTTTCCTGTACAACAACAACTCTGGCGTTTACCCGGCAATGTGGAAAGTTGTCCAGGTAAGGGAGGAAAGTAAGATTCCCATAAGAATTTATTGTAAGGGAATGACACTCTTTATATCTCCAAGCAGCCAGTGCTTGCAAGTGCATAAACATGTCAAAACCACCAGATGAACCTTGTACACACTTGGGGCCTGTGATCATCAGCAAGGACCTGGGAGCAAGACTGGACATAGAAGAATGCAAATAAATTGAATCGGGTGTCCTCGGAGTCAGACTGGAGATTTGGGTTGAAAATCAATTAAGGTTGAGCCTGTTTCCAAAAGGTAGGGAAAGAACAGATGGTTTTGTTTAGATAGGAGGAAAGGTCTCTCTCTGGGTGAAAATAGGGATATATGATGCATGTACCTGTTACCAGAAATGTCTGTTTAATGTAAACCTATATGTTGACGACATTGGAATCTGAAAAATGTTGTTGTACGAGACCAATGATATATAAATATGCTGAGCACTTGTAAATTAGCAGAGTGCTACCTCAACCTGCTTAAGTTAGGTCTCTCCTTGCAATTGCTCGAATAAACTATTGTAACCTGTACTTGAGCCTCTCCTGTGGTCCGTTTGCCAAAGATACCACAACATATGTCCTGTGCACAAAAAGTAGGACAAATCAAACCCGGCCAATTGCCACCCTGTCAGTCTACTCTCGATCATTAGTAAAGAGATGGAATGGGTCATCAACAGTGCTGTCAAGCGACACTTTCTTTGAATAACCTGCTCAGTGATCCTCAGTTTGGGTTCCAGCAGGGTCACTCAGCTCTTAACCTAATTACAGCCTTGGTTCAAAAATGGACAAAGAAGAGCTGAACTCCATACGTGATTTCAGCATGACTGGCCTTGACATCACGGCAGCCTTTGACTGAGTGTGGCATCAAGGACCACTTGCGAAACTGGAGCCATTGGTAACTGTGGGAAATACTCCGCTGTTTGCAGTCATACCTATCCAAAAGGAAGACGGTTATGATTGTTGGAGATCAGTCATCTAAGTTCCCGGGCATCATATCATGGTTTCCTGAGGAGGATGTGCTAGGCCTAATTATCAACAGCTGCTTCATCAATGAGATTCATTCCATTATAAGGTCAGAAGTTGGGGTGTTCACTGATGACTGCACAATGTTCAGCAGCATTCATGACTCCTCAGTTACTGAAGCAGTCCACGTCCAAATGCAGCAAGGCCTGGACAATATCAAGGCTAGACCTGACAAGCAGCATTTAACAATCGTGTCACCGAAGTGCAAGTCAATGACCACCTCCAACAACGGAAAATCTACCCATCACTCCTTGACATTCAATGGCATTACCGTAACTGAATGTTGACTATCAACATCTTGGGAGTTACCACTCAGCAGAAACTGACCTGGAGTAGCTATGTAAATACGGCGGCTACAGGTGCAGGTCAGAAGCTAGGAATCGTGCAGGGAAGAATTCAGCTCCCGACTCCTCAAACGCTGTCCAGCAAAGGAAACTGATAGGGCAGGTTGAGAGGGTCGATTTCTACTGCTTGGGGAATCTAGGGCTACGTGAACAGTCTAAAGTCTAACAGTTGTCCATAACTCTTACAAGAGTCAAAATAGGAAACACTCCTACACACAATGATGGTAGAATTTTGAACTGGCTTCGCCAAACTATCTCTCCCAAACTGTAATATCTTCCAGTTCCACAATCCTCTGGTATAAGTGTTCGTCTAATTTTCCCTTCTTTAGGTTCCCCCATTTTTATTATCCAACCCCTGAAAGGAGACAATGTCAAGACCTACGGGGATAAGGCATGGCAGTGGCACTAGGCAGAATTCTCTTTCAGAGAGCTAGTGCAGACCCAATGAGCCCCGAATGGCCTCCTTCTGCACTGTAAATGTTCTGTGTTCATTGTTGGCCGCGCCTTGAGCTAACAAAGCCCTAAATGTGCAATTCATTCCCTCAAATTCTCTTACTAACCACCTCTCTCTCTCTCGCTGTTTGTGTGTTATTGGCGCAGCTGTTGCTCTCAACATTAACTCTCGAAAGAAGCAGGGATAAACACCTAAAGAGAGAAATAATTCCAGGGACAACAACGTGAAATATCAGTTCCGGAACTTATTTTGCGTTGAGAGTAAAATATCTAATGTGATGTCAGAAGAAGCAAGGATGGTTGCAAAGTGTGATCTTTTGTCTCTGGGTGACTGAATTAATTAACAAGGGCCAATTCATCTTCTCCGAAAACCTGTTTTTCGAACTTGTGGTGAAAATGATACAATCCCACCCTCTTCTGGCCGATCGACGCTACTGCACAAGCAGAAGGAAATCATCAGGGATTCACCAAGAGGGAGGAGTAAAATGTAACCAAAGTCAAATGGTGGCAACATCAACGCAGCCACAAGTTCAGCCTGAAGATAGAAGTGAGCATTGCTTAACATGGCTCACAGAGAGAAAAAAAAAAAACTGGAACGAGTTTGATAAGTTTTGGAGGGATAATCTGACCTGTGATTTACCTAACTTTAATGTTAATCTTTAATATATTACCAAGTCTCAGGGAAGACCTCTCTCCACCTCCCTGCTGCGTTAGAAAAGAGATCAAAAACGGAGGCGGTTGGTGGATGAGAATCTGGATGGATGCTCTCTGATGAATTGTGGAGGAGACAGGATTTGCAAAAGAATCCAACGCTTTTGCGTTGCAATTTCAAAACTTCAGCGGCCAGGCTGCGGCCAAACTGCCAGTTTTTCATTAACCGACCCTTTCAATTGGAGTAAACATGGTACATTTCTCCAGCGAGGATATAGAGAAGTTGGCAATGTTTCAGTGAACTCAAAACCCATAAGCAAAACCTCGTGTAAAACTTCAAATCGTTTTGCAAACTTGGGGAGCCGGGGGACATGAGGCTTCGTCAGGGCTGAGGGAGTTTCAGACAAGTGTTTATTTTTCCTAAACATACTTCATTCATGAAAATTCATAAAAGCGCATTAAACGGCCCTTAAAATCTGACATTGCAGAAGAAGCAAACCAAATTACTGTCTTCCAGTACTCTATGTTATCCACCAGCTACATAATTGCAGTTGATATATACAAGACAATACTTTGTCTAACAGGGAACTCACTAACTCCATGCCTTTCCATGAATATCACTGACTAATGCTTCAGGTCAGTGAGCCTAGATCAGAGCTCGAAAAGGTTACACACCTTACAAGTTTCACACAAGATGTGGAAAGCAAAGCAATGAACAAAAAGGATCGGTCTCTGATCAAATGGAAAACAGAGTAGATTAGTTGCTGCAATGTGCTTTTGTGAAGCAACTGTAGAAAGTGGTGCAGGGTGTTCCGTCAATATCTTTCCCGGGATTCATGGCTCTGTGGCCTATGGGATGCACATTGAGATAAACACCAACTACCGTTCCATAGGGCGACAAAGGGCAGTAGACTGAGTAATAATTTAGTTTTCCAAAACATCAACTTTATTAAGAAAAAATTTTGAGGTACATAACATGGCTATTCCACTTTGCGATAAAGTACAATGTTGTTCAATGTCTTTCAAAATATTATGTGGCTCTCTGAGGTACTTCAACCCCCTAACGAACTGATTAGATTTTCTGACCTCCACTGAGGCCAGTTAACTCAGTCCAGACAGGAGATTAAATCTTCCTATTTCCCCACTTCATATGATACCCAGTTAACGGGAGGTTAGTTATCCAGCCATTCAGGTGTTTCGATCAGTTCTCTGCAGGGGTAAAGTGGATGATCATTTGAACATTTAGAGAATGTAAAATGAGCTCAATTTAACTTGTCGCCCATCAGATAGAAAATGTATGTGTGTTTTCTCATAGTCAGTTATGTCAATGTTACTCATTTCAATCTTTCTCGAAGATGTGGGTTGGCTCCCAGGCTGTCCTTGGGCGAGTCTGCTTGAGCGACATCAGATCCAAAACCTCAAATATTCACCTTCTCCAGTAACAACGCACAGTGACTGAAGTGTGTAGCATCCACGAGGTGAGCGACTCGCCAAGACCCCTTTTGACAACACATTCCAAACCTGCAATTTCTACCACCTCAAATGACAAGGGGGAACAGGGGGCACCACGATCTGTAAGTTGCACAACAACCACACATATTCCCTCCTTTGTCTATCGGTAAAAATCTTGCAATTCTTGATCTAATGGATTTGTGGAGCAACTTCGCCACAGGGGCTGTCATGGTTCAAGAAGCTGGCTTCTAAAGTAGAACTAGGAATGGGAAACAAATGTTTGCCTTGTCAGCGATGCCCATATCCTATGAATAAATATTTTGAAATTAAGAATTTTTAACTTTGGAAGATATTTTGTATCTGGCATGAATGACGCATTCCACTCTTATACATTCTCTCAATTTTCATTCTTTCTCACCTTCAACAAAGAGCAGGAAATTGATCAGTTCTTTCCCAGAATTCCCTATCAATCAAACTCAACATCACTCCAGGAAATTGACTTTAGGGGCATCCAAGTGTTCAGGGTTATCACCAATTTTAACTGATAAACCCTGACCCACATATTCCAGACCAGATGTGACTTATGGCTCAGAGCATAGCTCCTCACCACAACATCAGAAACTTGGGGGTTCATGTCCCTGTCCAGAGGCTGATCCCCCATTGTCAGTTCTGAGAGAGACCGGCATTGTCTGAGGTGCTGTCTCTTGGACAAGATGTTAAATCGAGGGCCAGTCAGCCATCTCAGGTGAATTAAAAAGATCTCACAGCCTCCATTTGAGGAAGAGTATCCAGGGGTGACGTCCTCCACTGTGCTCCGGGGCAAATGTTTACCTCTCAATCAAATCTGTTCATTATCTCATTGCTGGTTGTTGGAGCTTACTGTGCGCGAATTTGCTGCTGCTGCCCCTACATATCAACGGAGACGGCTTTTCCAAAAATTCCTTAATTGACCTTAAATTGCCATGGGGTGACGTGAGTGCGTGGAAAGTCTACATAAGTACAAGTCTGTCTTTATGTTTAAAAGCAAAGCTTTTTCATGCTGAGAAAAAAGGGGAGGGGAACAGAGTGGCTAGACTGAAATGTGCAAATTTATGTCTCAGCGCATGATTGTATGGAGAGATTGTATGGGGGTGGGGAGAGCAGGGGTGGGTGGGGGAGGATGGACTTTGCATAAACACAAACGTTTGAGGCCACATAACGAGGAAGATTAATAGTGAAGAAAGATGGGATTTTCCAGCATTTGAAGGAGTCCGGAATTCTAGCAGGCCTCCAAAGGGGTGCCCATTATTTCAACAAGAGAATAATAATTCCATGAGAGTTTAAAATTCTTCAGCACGGACCCTGTCACAGAGATGGTGGCTGTTGCAGTTTCGCGTCCTGTCCACGGATGGCCGTTCTAACTCTCTTCAAGGCCTCCTCCCTCTCCGGTCCTCCCGGTGTCACCTCTTGCCTGCTCCCGAAAGCGGTCCCTGCTCTTTGTCGAACTCTGCCCCCCCCCCCACCCCCCCCCCTTCGCCCATCTCTCTCGGTGCACGCGATCGCCATCCTGTCGTGATGTCTTCTCAGTTCATTTTATTTAAATGAAATAGTAATGAGGAAAAGAAGCTCTTCAGGTTTTTCACTGATTGCTTTACCTCCTTTCTCTCCTTTCCGAACTGGATCTGGGTCAGTGCATAAATGCATGTGCTTGTGCAACAACCTAACATGGAGAAGCAGATACCCTGATTCTTGAAGCATATAGAGAGGGTCACTATGCCCTGTGTCACTGCAAGAGTTAGTAATTCACTCATAGATGAGAACGTGCCTGTGCATATGAGTGAGGCTCCGAATGATGAATGCCTGCCTGCGAGTGTGTGATAGAGAGAGAGAGAGAGAGAGAGAGAGAGTGATTACGATAGTATACTTTAGAGGGACAGAGCTCAAGGTGAAGGGGCCTGTGGAGGGTGAGATTTTTTAACACAATCTGTGTTAATCATCTATTACCCAACAATTGCAGAAGTCATCACGTGCCTGAGCCCTTACGGTCAACATGTTTTCAGTAACGCACAGCAACTAAACCATTTCAGCCATTTCTTGGGGGGACGAATTGTTTCCGGACATCACCCCTGGGCAGCCTGGTTATAATTTGAAGGCAATGACCCCTTGGTCAGGACCCCAACCTCCACCCACACCCCACCACCTCACACCCAACACACACGCACACACACTCAACCCGCGTGAGGGAATTGTTTCTGTCTCCACCCAAAGTAACTTTTACTCTCTTAACCAATCTAAATTAAGATAGCTTGGCTGTTGGTTGAAAGTTTCCGATGCCTCACACTGAAAGTTAAATTAGTGCCTTCGACATCAGTGGATCTCTTCGGAAAGCTGCTAGAATCCAATTGAGTTATACATTCTCTCCCGCCTTCTTATTGTCGGCGTTTTCAATAGAACAAAATCCATTCTTGGGTAAAGAATCTGAGGAAGACATTACCTCCTAAGCCGTAACGAATGTTTCTTTTGTTGGTTACAGTGAGTTTTCAATTAGAGCGGTCGTAGCGCTTGGTGTGCAAATGTACACAATCATGATAGACTCATAATGCTCTCTGTTAACCGGGAGAAATATTCCTTACAAACGCAAACTACATACAGATAAAAAATATCAAACGCGCACTTCTGGTTGTAAATATAAGAATGAGAGGTGAACTTATTGAAACATATAAGATACTGAGGGGGTGTCATAGGTTAGCTGCTGAGAGTGTGCCTCGACTCGTGGAGGTATTTCGAAATAGGGGCAGAGTTTCACAATATGTGATTTCCCTTTTAAGACGGGGACGTGGAGGAGCCTCTTCTCTCGGGTTGGTCGTTAGAATTTTTGGAATTCCCTTCCCCAGAGAGCACCGGGGGCTTCGCCATTCAATATGTTTAAGGCTGAGTTGGGCAGATTTTTGATTGACGAGGAAGCCTTGAGTTATATGCAGGAAAGTGCACTGGAGGCTACAACCAGGTTAGCCAAGATCTTCTTCAATGGTGGAGCAGGATCGAGGACCTACTCCGCTCTTTTTGCTGATGATCTTTTATTCTTTGGTCGCTTGAAATAAATATTTAGATGGGAAATGTTCATGGGTCTCAGAATCAATCTGAAAAGAACTTGGAAAATATTATAATATCTATATAATTGCAGTGCGCGTTTCGGTTGAACTGGTTTGACACAGTGATGAATACAACGAGATTGTTAGTGATGAATTTGACAAAATGGTTGACGGTTTTCCTTTTGGGATATATTCATTCGGTTTTCTGAAACGAGAAATTGAAATCAGTATTTAAAAGAGAGCATATTAGCACACGCTTATTGAGCAGTCCCTGTTAAACATCAATAATCATCAGACCTGCCGCTTTAATAAATCCAAATACGACTGAGGACGAAGAGTAGACCCCAGATAATGGTGAGAGTTGTGGTAAAGGATCAAAATGCACCCACGCCAACGGAGATAAATTACTTAATAAATGCTGCTGGGTCAAATGATTATTTTATGGGACTCCCTCATGGCAAACTTGAGCAAATTATCTAGTAAAAGTAACAAACCCGCGCTGCACATTCTCTACAAGACAACACAGGGACCAATGCCAAGGAATTTTCAGGAGAATACTGACGGGCGGAAACTTAATGTGAAGGGGGAGAAATGTTCATCTTAATGTGACTAATCTGGTAGAATGAATGGGTTCTGAAATGAGCAGACAGTGTTGTTCCTCACTGAGTGTCTGAACTGTTCTGCAGAAAGGCTTGACCTTGAATATCAAAGAAGCGAGTAAGTAAACCTTGCAGCAGAGAGCGAGGCCGGGCGGCAAAGAGGCCCATTGGCTGTGACCGCGGCTGTTTGCTGCGATTCTCAGAAAGATGCCTCGCTCACAACCCATTCGGGGGCTTTGAAAAGTACATCGATTGACGTAAATCGCTGGCCGAGTTTCTGGCCGCTTTTCGCTTGAAATGGAAAATTATACTTGATCCAGAAGCTCTCGGTGTTCTTCCTGTTTTTACAGTTGAGGCACTTCATATACAGAATCGCCTGCATTTGACTCAAGGTCAATCCACAGATAGAAGAGGCTTTGTCGTCCAGGGTGGATTCAGCTGAACAGAAAACAGGCTGGTTTGCATTCACCTAATTTGCAGTGTCCACATCGACTTGACACTGGGTCACTGTTTTTCTGCGATGCTCGGTATTAAAAAAAAAATGAACCCGAATATTATTCACAAACGACGCATTCGCTCCATCAGAGGCTCAGAGATATTGCAGTTTGCACTATTTATACACAGGCAGCGCTGCAAACAATCGCCAAGGCTGACACCGCCTAAAAGACAAGGGCACAGAGGGCGTCTGAGCGCCATCAATTCCAATTACCCCCCAAGACAAACAGTAGCCTGACTCGGAGTTTTATCGGCGTTCCTTCACTGTCCCTGGGTCAAAATCCTGGAACTCCCTGCCTGAGCACTGTGGGTGTATCTGTACCACAGGGACTGCAGCTTTTCAAGAAAGCGGCTCACCATCTTCTCAAGGGGCAGTTAGGGATGGGCAATAAACACTGTTCTAGCCTGCAACCCTCACATCCCATGAGCGGTTTCAAATAATTTAGCGGACCCTTGCCTTCAGCAAAAGATAAAGTAAATTTCTATTTATATCAGGTTCTTATAAACCTTACACCCACTGCCCCTCAGTCTCGCTCACGGAAAGAATTTTCTCATTACAGATTCCCGGAGATTCTCTGTGTCCGGCTTGTTCTAATTTCCCTCTGAGAATTAGTTGCCTTTAAACCCTAACGCGGCTCTTTCGGAAAAGCTTCTCTTTTTAAAAACCGTGTCCACTGTTATAGCTGCTGGGTTAGGTGAGCCGGTTCTGCCCGGAATAATTACAGTGAAGCTGCTCACTCAACAGCAGAATGGGGGAGTGGGATCCCCGTTCAGGATCTAAATGAAAACCTTGGAAACAGAGGCCGCAGGTTCTGAAATAAAAATAGAAAATGTTGGGAAAACTCCGCAAGTCTGGGACAGAAATAGATTTAACGTTTGGGGTCCTTATGGCTCTTCTTCAGAGCTTCCTGCTGAAATTTGTCAGCATTTTCTGTTTTTATTTCAGAATTTCCAACATCCGCTGAATTTTGCTCTTATCTTGCCCTCAGGTTCTGGGCTGTTTCTGACGCGGAATAAACGAATGGTTCATTCGCCCTGTGAGTCATTATATTGGAAGTTTTCGTTGACACAATTGCCTGTGATCTTAACAGGAAAAATGCAAATCAGTACGGGGCTTATATGCAGAGGAACATAAGTGAAAAGCAAAGAAGACAAGTTCGTCTATAGAAACTTATTCAGGCCAGACTTGGACAAAATGTGCACATTCCTGGACTCAATTTTACAAAAACAATATTGATGCACTGCAGGCGCTGGAAGACAGATTTACAAGGCTACTACCAGAGCTGAAAACTTATAGCTTCCAGGAATAACTGATTAGGCTAGGTTTCTTTTCTCTAAAGACAAGACTGAGAAGCGATTTGACGAGGTTTTTAAAACTGGGTCACCGCCACCTTCTCAATAACAATGGGGGGTGGGGGGGGGGGGGCGGTGGGGGGTGGTGGTTAAATCCAATTAATCCTTAACTGCAATATTGAACGTACATCTATACAAGTAATATCCTGTCACCCACTCTAAACAAAAACGCAGTAAAGTTCTTAAAAGACAAGCTGCCACTTGGCGACTGTGCCGCACAGGCAGAGACCACAGTAAGTCAAAAGCATGTGACATTCGCAAGACACCGCACCCAAAATGGTGTCATACTTTCCGTAGCATAACTCGTCATAGTTTCCACCGCATCTGAAAGGGGAGCAATTCACTGGGACTGATCTCAGGTCAGTCTGAGGCCACTCCGCCTGCACAAACAATCTGCTGAGTGTGAAAGCAGGGAGAATTCAGCGCATCAAGATGTCGAAGGGATCTTTATCTCTGATATTCATTTTCCAAATGCTGCGGCTTTATGGTGAGTAAGAGGAGGGTGAGAATTTTAAAGTGAAATCAGCCAGAATCAGTGTTTACTAAGCTGAAAATATGACCTAGTGGCTAGGTGCAGCGATTGGACCTCATCCTGTGATTTTATTTAGTCGTTCCTCCGAGGAAGCAAAGGATTAAAATTGCAGAATTAATCTAAGCACCAATAATTAAAGGCAATGATGTGACTACTTTAATATTACAGGCGAAGTCCTTCATAGCGTCTGCTTACAATCTCCCAATAAGCGATAGTGATGTAACAACAATCTGTCTCGTTACAGAATCCGAGCTCTCTCCATCTCCGATCCCCTTCATAATGACAGCTGAAGTCGGAAAGACGGTGGAATTAACCTCTCGCTACTTTTACGAAGTGGAATTGGTCTCTAGTTATTTCTGGTACAAACAACGTGTGGATGAAGCCCCGATACTAATCGACACCCAGTCCTGTCAGGGGGCCAATTGTAAGTTTATTTCCAAAGAAGGCCACAACAAACTTCAATTGATTCTGGAAATTCGCAATCTCCAGGTGAATGACTCGGGTTCCTATTACAGTGCTCATAGGGGTAGCAATGCGGTGCTCCAAAATGGACCAACACTACTGGTTGGAGGTAAGAGAGCAAGTGAAATTAATTGAGATCATGCACATAATTATCATTTGGAGCAAACGATCGTAAATGTCTCCCAATCTCTGTCCAGACAGTTCCACCAACAAGACGGCTGTGCTGGTGTTTGTCCCGCAGGGTGAGCTGCATTTGAGGGAAACCGTCCCCTTATTGTGTTTGGTCAATGGAGTTTCTTCCAACCAGATTGTTATTATCTGGAATATTTCCGGCCTGGTCACCGAGGGACCGAGCGATCCCGGTACAATGGAGGCGGATGGGACCTACAGTATCAGAAGTCACGTCATGGTGTCGAGGGAAACCTGGAGAAGCGGCGGTCTCTGTACCTGTATTGTTCAACTGGGGTCTCCACGCAAATATTGGACAAAGAGTTTTCCGCTCTCAAAAGCAGCAGAGTCAGAGGGAGGTGAGCAGGCGATGTGTTCAATGGAGGCTTTTATGCGACTTTAGAGTCAATTGGAGAAATTAATTTATTGTTGGGAGCTACAACTGTAAAGCAAGCTATAAATATATATATTCTAAATATGATAAAAATAAGTTAGTGTTACCTTAGCCCCATGTGTAGACTTTCCCTTGTAAACAATTTCCCGACTTGCCTTCTATTTCTCGGTCACATCGTCGAATCCTAGAACGATAGATGAGGAAAGAGCGACTTTGGCCCATCGTGCCAGTGCTACATCTTTGTAAGCGTTATCTCTTTGGATCCACCCTTTCTACACAACACTTCCACATTTTCCTCTTCAAGTTAAAATCTGATTTCTCTTCCAAAAGTTAATGTTGAATCTACATCCGCCCCACTGTTTAGGCAGTGGATGTTGGAATCAAATTGAGGACAGTTCACACTGCATGCAATTTATAAGCGGAAAACAGGGAAGAATGCTTTGGGGAGGGTACGGAAGATTCACCAGAATAGGACCAGGGATGAGGGACTTCAGTAAATGTGGAGAGACTGTAGAATCTGGTAGTGTTCTCCATAGAGCAGAAAGGGATGAGGGGGAGACTTAAGCGAGGTGTTCAAAATCATGAGATTTTTCGACAGGATAAACATGGAGAAACGGTTTCCTCTGGCAGGAGGGCCGGTAACCAAAGGGACACAGATTGAAGATAATCGCAAAGGAACTAGCAGGGGAGATGAGGGGAATTCTCTTTTAACTCAGTGAATGGTGCCTGGAGAGCGCCCCCTGAGAGGGCGTTGGAAGCAGATTGAAAAGGAACTTTTAAAAGGGGAATTGGATAAATAACTAATGGAAAGACACTTTCAGGCATATGGGAGAAAGGGCAGGGAGAATATCACTAATTAGGTTCCGCTCTCAAAGAGCATGCACTGGCACGATGATACAAATGGACTGCTTCTGGGCTTAATTTTGGGGCACATTTCCCATCAAAGTGTACCAGAAAAGGTTGATTTCATCGAGTAGCAGTTTCTAAGTCTTTTGTCTCTGTAGGATGGTGCATGCTGGCCCTTCCTGTTATCTATACTGTCCTGGTGATACTGGTTCTGCTCCTGGTCCTCATTTCAATTTGGATTCGTAAAAGTGGCAGATCAGGTGAGGATTAATATTCTTCAGTGATATTTTAATAATTGATTGTCTCAAATGATTCCCTTCCAGTTTTAAATTGATAATTTACTTTCTGCTTTCAGGAGAGCCTTGCAAAAGATCCCACAATGAAACGTGAGTAACTGAACCATTTCAAAAGTTCACCCTGAACCCACGCTCTATATCTATCACTGGACCTAGCCCAGTTCAACCCCAACACTGATTCCAATGATATAAGCTGCCACTTTCCGTGAGCATTTAAGATTGATTCTAAGACCACTTGACATTCTCTTCTCGCCTATTTCTGGCACCTGCGCCAGTATTCATAAAATATAACACGTGTTTGAAAATTCTGTTCACATCCAGGTTCAGCTTGAGGGAGAGAAGGCAAAGAGAAGGTCACAATGAGCAACAAACGGGTAAGTTGCATTGAGATTTTGGCACAGATTAAATGTCAAGTCCTTGGAATTGGAAAGATACATAAGTGCATTTCCCGCAATCAATAATATTCTCAACCACTCTGCTGTCTCTGGTTTCCATATAAAATACCAATTCCTGGTTGTTAATAGTTGCAGTAATATGCCAGAATGACAATATATGCCAGGCAATGTGGGTGGAGAGCGCTTGTCTATCCATTGGCGATTTTCACACCACTGAAGTTTTGAGGGAACTTTCACGTGTTGGGGCACATTCTACGGACTCGGGGTCTGGTCACAAAGAGGCTTACTGGAGCCTTTGGTGCTTCGGCGTATCTTTGGCGAATGACGTATCTGTAATAATTATGAATGAGCCTGTCTGGGATAACATTTCAATTCCTATCTCAACCATTAATAACACAGATGACCACCATCAGAGAGATGGATCGTGGTCGTGTCAGGATGCAGTACAAGTAAGTTGCTTTGAAATTGTTGAATTAACATACAATTTTTTTTCGGATACGGTTGCAAGGCTTCCCATGCTAAATATTTCACGCATTTAACACAGGGCAGGTCATAGTCTAGAGCATCTGAATTTATATATAATCCCACTCGTCCCTCGAACTGGAATAAGAAAATATTCCCCGATCCCTTTCCTCATCTGACAACAGAAAGGATAGGGCCATTTTCCAGGTGGGATGTCTCCATCCAATTTAATGGCGTATTTCCAGCAGCGCATATTTAAGATTTGTGCTATTTTCTTTTATCTCTACAGTGAGTCTAATCCCCTTCCCTCGTTTAACAACTTTGCCCCTCCTCCGACCCAACCAATTTAGGAAACACATTAGCAAATGGAATTAGAATGAAGGTCAGGCCAAACGTAGGCTAAATCTGCTTCTGCCGAAAGTTGACTGCAAAGGAGTCAGATCGGGGAAAAAGTGTGTGTGTGTGTGTGTGTGTGTGTGTGTGTGTGTGTTTGTGTATGTGTGTGTGTTTATGTGTGTGTGTGCGTTTATGTGTGTTTGTATGTGCGCGTGTATGTGTGTGTGTGAGCTTTTGTGTGTGTGTATGTTTATATGCAAGTGTGTGTGTGTATGTGCATGTGTGTGTCCAGAGACTTGGGCAGAAGTTCTAGACTGAACGTCCGGAGCGAGTGCTGCACTGCCTGAGGTGTCTAATTCAAATGAATCGTTAAACCGAGGACCTGTTAGACCTCTCTAGTCGGCATGAAAGATGGTACTGCCATTATTGCAAGACGAATGGTGGTGGGGCGTTGGGAAATGTTGGGTGCGGTGGGTGGGGTGTTCTCTCTGGTTTCCCGTTTCAAAATTTATCTGTCAACCCGCACCTTAAAAATAAATTATCTAGGTCATTAATTCATTGCTGTTTATCGGTACTTACTATGCGTAAATTCACTGCCTCATTGCATCAAGAACAGAGACAATACTTCAAAGATGTGGATCTGAATGTTCTGGGGCTTCTTCAGTTCGTGACAGGCGCCACAAAAACACAAAGCTTTTGATTGTGTTTGTGTCTTTCTTCTAAATGTGATCAGTTTAGTGGACTCTACAAAATTGTGTAGATGACACATGGCGAAACACAATAATCGGGTTGGCCAATTAACAACAAAGGAATTCAATGAAATCAATAGACTCATCACCCAGTTTTCTGATTAAACTTTGGTTATTTCCAGTTTCTTTTCAAATTCTGCAGCGATGTTAGAAAACATCAATTCAGATGTTTATTGTAGTTTAAAATGCAGCAAAACTTTCCTCAAATTGAGAAAGCGGGCAATAGGAACCCATTCAGTAGCAACTTTCAAGGAGGAAATACAAAAATAGTGGAAGGTGAAAATAATGGCAGCGATATGGGGACAGAGAAGGTACAAAGGGACTAATTGCACAGCTCTTTCATAGGGCTAGCACTTACACAATTGGTGGAAATACTTCTTTCTGCGCTGTATCAGCCAATGATTCTATGAAATGCAGTTGCAGGAGTGGGCAATCTTACCTATCTTTAAACTACTTTTCGTTGTTGATGTTTAAAATGTCTCCCAGACTCAAGGCAGACCTCTCTACGCCTCACTGGACTTGGCTGCATTGGAGAAAAGGTCAAAAAAGAAAGGGGGTCGCAGATGAGAATCCCGTCTGTTTCTCTCTGATGCATTATGGAGGTGACAGGATTTGCCAAATAACCCACAGCCTAGTGGATATAAACCTGGAGACAAATAAACAGTTATCTTCCCCCGTTCACTGCTCAGAGCTACAAAGGCTGGCTCAATTTGCTAAATGTAGAAGTTGTTTTGAGTATTGTTAAGGATATCCCACCGTTATCATGTAACTCAAGTGTGAAGGAAACATTGAACGAATACTCAGAACTTTCCTTAGTTTATCTGGACAGTTAGTGCTGATTCAGCAACTCCATTTGCTGACAGGGTGTTCATTTCTTGGCAAATGTCTGTATGTAAGTGTAATAAATTATTCTTCGATTATAACGATGCACCAGATGTTTGTATTAATTAATAATTAAATTATAATTAAATGTCACCTTGGTAAAACTGCATTTTCTCCTGAGTTGACTATATCAGTCCTGGATTGAGATGCTGTTACTGGTGGGTGTCTTTCTGTTGTGTTCTGTTCTATCATTTACTGAATCAGAACAAAGCAGGAGAGGGACACGGGCAGTGACTCAGGAAACTTGTGATGATTCCATTTCACTTTTACACAGCGTATTTTCATTTGTGTTCACATTTGAATCTACATGTCAGAGATTTACCTTGAGTCAGAGATTTACCTTGAACGTAGTATGTTGTGGTATAAAAGTTACTGTGGAAGATGGAGTGAAAATCTGGAACTCTCTCCCTCAGAACGCTGCTGAGGGTTGGTATCCCATACCTTTTGCAGTGTAGGTGTAATGAGTGAAAGGGAAACAAGATGAATGGGTGGAGTTTTGTACGTGAAGGTGGATGCTGTTTTTGTATATTTTGGGAACATCGTGGTATTCTATAAAGAAGGTTGTGTTTGTGTGTTCATAGGTAATTAAACGGGGGAAGTTAGTAAAGACAGCTTGTCTGTGAGTACTGAGATGAAAGATAACTGTGCTGGATGCAATCATTTTAACGAGAGGTTATGGTGACGTTACGAGTATAAGAAAATGTGATGGGCTTTTTAAATTGCATTAAGTGATAGGTAAGAACTTGTCTTTTAAGCTGCTAAATTTCAAATGAACTTTAAGAACTTTTACCACTTACAAATATTTCATAATTAAACAAGGGGAGGTTATTTATTGATAATTGGCCGAAAGTTGGGGTAATAGGAAGACATGAAGGATTTTCACGTGTTGGAAAAATTGAGTTCAAAGAGTTCAATGGAGGCCAGTGTGAAAGGGAGCAGGGGAAGATATGCAACGGAAATGCATAGTTGAGTTGAGGTGGCTCTGTGGAGGAGATGTCCTGAGACCATCTTTGTACTGAAAAAAAAAATAGAATTTGAAGCTGCCATCCGATATCAAACGGGAAAAGTCTTTGCTTTCAGGAGTAAGTCTGTATCCGAACTCCCTTCGGATTTCCAGAGCAGACTGGAAGAGAGTGGGAGGGAGTGTCGTATATTTTACTAAAGCAGCAGCCATTTTTTCCTTGGATAAGATTGCTGGATTTTTTCAATTAAAACTCCATGAAAGAGCTATTGCCATATAGTTTACTTGTGATTTCTGAAAATGTTTCTTCTTTGGTGGAATACCTTGTAAGACTGCTTTAGCTGTATATTTTTTATTTTGTGTGGTAAGATTTTCTTTTTCTTGATACAAGAATATTAAAGGTTTTCCCTCGTTTTCAAAATTGAAAAAAAATCTGATCACTAAGAAAAGTACGGCTCTGGGATTTCACTTGATCAGTGAATAACATTAGTTGAAGTCGTAAGTGTAGAGCAGTTCATGTAGTTTATATGGATTTCAGCAAGCCTTTGACAAGGCCCCACATGAGAGAATTATAAAGAAGGCAAATCCCATGGGGTACATGGTAATTTCATTAGGTGAATTAAAAATTGGCTTAATTATGGGAGACAGAGAATGATGAGAGAAGGATGTTTTTGTGACTGGAATCCAGCATCCAGTCACGTACCACAGGGATCTGTGAAGGGTTCCCTATTGTTCGTCATTTATATGAACGACATAGGTGATAATATGGAGAGTAGGATTAGTAAGTTTGCAGATGGTACAAAGATTGGCTGCGTGGCTAACAGTGAGGTTGAGTGTCTTGGGGTACAGGAAGATATAGACGGGATGGTCAAATGGGCAGATAAGTGATAGATGGAATTTAACCCTATGGAAGGAGTAATTTGACATGGAAGCATTCAATGAACTGCATGACACTAAGAAGTCTTGAGGAATAAAGGGACCTTGGCATGTGTGTCCATAAATCTCTGAAGGCAGAGGGGAATGTTAATAGGTTGGTTAAAAATGCACATGGGACACTTGCCTTTATCAATCGAGGCATAGATTACAAAAGTCGGGAGATCATGTTGGAGTTGCACAGAACCTTGGTGAGGCCACAGCTGGAGTACTGTGTGCAGTTCTGGTTGCCACATTATAGGAAGGATGTGATTGCACTGGAGGGGTTGCAGAGGAGATTCACCAGGATGTTGTCCGGGATGAAACATTTAAGTTATGATGAGAGGTTAGGTAGACTTGGGTTGTTTTCGTTGGAGCTCAGAAGACTGATGGGCGGCCTGATCGAGGTGAACAAATTTATGAGGAGCATGGACGGCGTGGATAGGGAACAGTTTTGCCCCTTATTGGACGGGTCAGTCACGAGGGGACATAAATTCGAGGTGAGGGGCAAGCAGTTTATGGGGAATGTGAGGTAAAACGTTTTTAACAAGAGGGTGCTGACGGTCTGGAATGCGTTTCCTGGGATGGCAGTAGAGGTTGGTTGCCTCACATCATTTAAGAAGTACATGGATGAGCACGTGGCAAGTCATAACATTCAAGACTATGGGCCAAGTGCTGGAAAATGGGATTACTTAGGTAGGTCAGGTGTTTCTCACGTTTCAGTGCAGACTTCTTGGGCCAAAGGGCCTCTTCTGCACTGTGTGATTCTGTGATTCTATGTAACATGTATCTTTAAAAGCAGTGGTTTCAAACCTTAATTTTTAATATTTATAATCTTGAAGGTGTAACGCAAAAATATCAGATCACCTCGGTCCGCTGAATCCCACTTTCACATTTAGTTATTTATTTTAGTGTGAAGAAGGAATTTTGTTAATGATGCAAACTTTTCCAAACAAAGAGCTTTCAGTCACTGCTCATGTTTTCTGCTTTACAAAATTCAAAATCATTTCAGCAGCAGAAACAAGCCATTCAGCCGCTCTGCTCTCTGCTGGTGTTTTTGCTTCAGATGACCCTCCTCCAACACTCTCACCCCATCAACATGTCATCCTATGTCTTTATTCATGACGAAGTTGTCCAGCTTCCCCATTAATTGCATCGGTGATATTCACCTCGACCGCACACTGTGGTGGTGAGTTCTGTATTCTCCCCTTTCTCCTGGGAAAGCAATTATTCCTGAATTCCCCAATGGAATTATTAGCAAATATCTAATGTTCATGGCCTTTGCTGTAGCTCTGCCTGCAAATGGTAACATTCTCTCTCTGCCTCCACGTATCAAATCGTATCATAATTTGAAATATCTTCATCAGGTCACCACTTAGTCTTCTTTTTTGGGGAGAAAAGAGGCCCCGACTGTTCAATCTTCCCCGGCATCATAACCTCTTAGCTCTGGTATCATTCTTGTTGAATTGGTCCCACTTTTAACCTGCAAACATATGTCCTATAAAGATATCCTGTACCCTGCTATTGCAGATTCACTGAGCACATCTGCACTGAGGAGACAAACAGCCTGAAGTCCCAAACAGTGTTTGCATTTCAAAACGTGTTTAATGGATTGCTAACTTGGACACTGATGCGCTCTTTCCTGCTCAAGCGCTACACAAAGATGCAGAATGAACATAAAAACACTGCCACAAGTCAGTAGAAACATATTGATACTGAGCCCAAAGCTAAAACTCCAGAGAGTCAATTTGGGCTTGAAAAAGGACCTGTTCTTTCAGAATTGAGGACTCACCAGTAGGTGACTAGTCGGCATGCTACATTGTTCATTTTTATTAATAAATAATAATTCAGCCATGAACATAATTTGCCATGGCTGTCTCTTGGAAAGGGTCACACCTCTAGGCGTTCCTCCAATAAGATCACAAGAGAGGAAATTTTCCACTACACTTCATAGCCCGGAAACAGAATTTCAGCTCTCAATATCGTTTGCAATCAGACTGTGTGATCCGCATTAAACGCCAGCCGAGCAAAAACTGTCTGTAAGAGGAAACACAAATGGTTATAGTGAGCTTTCCATCATCAGGAGTCCATTCAGCCCTTCGAGCATGTTCTGTCTTCCAATAACATCTTTTCTGATCTGTATCTTAACCCCATCTCCTCTCCTACGTTCCCTAACAGTTAATCCTCTTTATCCAGCGAAAGCTTATCAATCCCAATTTTGACATATTTAATTGAGCACCTATCTATATTTTTCATCTATTTTCAGAATGTTGTATCACGTGTAAACAGTGTTATCTTGCAATATGTACGATGCAAAATCGCCTAGACTCATATGTCATTAACAATGGACTTTAAAACTTAGATTAAAATGCAGTGAAATGTATCTGCACATGTTAGGAAACAATTCCATCCACTAGTAACCGCATTTCCTTGTGTCGTTGCTCTGGAACGTGTCATTTCAGCATCACTGTTCATGTTGCCTGTTAGAAAGTGAAATTTAAACTTAGTTGAAATGACATCAATTCACATGCAAACAGCTGAAACTGCCACAAACCCACTGATTAATGGATGCATTGAGAGCGCCGCGGAGTTACAGCTTCTCCCGATAATCTCTCCCTGACTGCCGGTTCCTGCAACCCCTTCTCCTGGGCACAAGAACCATCCCCTGAAGGAGAATCCCGCCTCGGACGAAATCTCTGAAAATTGGAACTGCAAGTGGTAGGGAGCAAGAATTGAAGAATCTCATTGTATTTCAGAAAAATACTGAAACCCACGCCGTTTGGCTCTTGCATAACATTCAATGACTTCCAGCACAAACTATGCATGGCTGCTCGGGAAGGGCAAACAATGTCAGTCTTGTCACTGTCACCAACTTCATCAAGCACATTTTTTTTAAAAATCGACATTTATTAGGCAAGCGAAGCAAATTTGGAAATTTGAAGCTATATGGATGGCTAGATAGAGGAAGACAGTCACAAAGGCAGCGTGTGAGAGAATGATAGAGAGAGACGGATGGATAGAATAGATGGACAGATATGTATTTGGATAGAGCGATAGAGAGGTAGATAGATAGATAGATAGTAAGATAGATAGATAGAGAGATAGAGAGACAGATAGATAGATAGATAGATAGATAGATAGATAGATAGATAGTTAGATAGCTAGATAAATAAGTGGGTGGTTTTAAAGAAGACCCGGTGTTAGTGAGGGATACATAGATAAATTTATAAAGCACAAACACATGAAGACATCGTGGAACCCCATGAACTGCATTCTATTTAACTATCCACTCGGATAATTCTTGAAAGGCCAATCCCTATTAAATGTGTTAAGTATGACTACACATTCACAAGTCGGTGCTGGGTGCCCTTAACGAACCCATCTATTATGCAATACTCTTCAATTTCATGTATAGCAATTAACTTCTCAGCGTTTGTCTGCCATGCATGAAAGACTAACCAGCTTATAGTCATCCAGCGGATTCCTTTTCTTTGTCTTGGATGAAACGTTATATAGAGACCGTTTATCGAGGAAGAAGAATAGTTGGGGCCCGGGTTAGACATATGACAGCGTTTGGGCTACACAATCAATGGAACATAACCGTTGAAATCGGACAGAAGAGCAGAGAGTTCAGAGGCACAAGACAAAAATCATTGAAAAAAATAACCGAGGTTAATAAGATGATAAAAGCCAGGGCCAGCAATGAAAAGAAGAAAGGCGACATTAAAGTATATCAGAAATTAGCTAGACTGCACATGGAGTCCTGGGAATTATCCTGGGCTGCATATCATAAAAAGAATATGCAGGCACAGGGAACGGAGCGAAAAAGATAGGGTTTACTGTAATGTTACCAGAAATGAGAGGTTATAACAATCAGGAAAGTTTGAACAGGCTGTCATTTTTTTTCGAGAAAGGAGGAGTCTGTCGGGTAACCTAATCAATATCTTTAAGATTATAAAAGGGACTTTCGTGCAGGAGTAGAAAAGGTATTGGCACTTTTTGAGGAGACCAGAACTAGAAACCATCAATATCACACATTCACTAATAAATCCAATCGAGAATTCAGGAGGAAACTCTTTAATCAGAAAGCAGGGACAATGTGGAGCACGTTCCCACAGGCAGCAGTTGAGGTGAATTGCCGATATGGATTAATGGTTGACGCTGTATAAGCACATGAGGGAGGAAGCAGCAGAAGGACATGGTGATGAGCTGAGGTGAAGAGGAGTGGGAGGAGGTTCTTCTGGAGCAGAAACAACAACAGCGAGCCTAGGGCAGAGTGCACTGTCTCAGTGCTGGAAGCTCCGCCCTATGGGATTCAGATAATGTCATATAGGAATCGAGAGGGAAAGTGGTAAACAGAAAATTGGAAATTTATCCCAACTAGACAGATGGACTAAGAATTCTGAAAGATAAACCCTGAAATTCTGAGATACATGAGAGAGGGTAAGGGCTTTGAAAATGATACATGAACACATTGAAGGGGGAAGCTCAGGTGTGCAAAGAGATATGAAAAAATAATAGGCCGCACATTAAATGCACGAGCAAACTGTTAACAGTTACCTCCCTGAGATAAGGCACTTTCACTTGGAAGATTTTCACTGGCGTTGTTTTGAGACATGCAAGGACAGAGATCGCCGTTGCTCCAAGTTTCCGCCCAGAGGATTATGTAACTCCCGATTGGGTAGGTCCCGTCCGGCTCGATTATCATGGAATCGCTCTGTCCCTGGGCACCCCGTCCGAAACTTTGCAGTGTGCGGCAAAGGAATCGGGGTCCACACACTTCCCCAAACAAACCGAAAGGTCCACTCCCATCGAGAGAATAACAGTAGGAGGCGGAGTTCAAAGGTCGATTATTGGACAACGTGATGGGACCGAGCTTTGAGATTCGATGGCTATTGGCCATAACTTCCTGGTTATTGATAATGCAATTGTAAAAGCATCGTCATTTATACTAGTGACAAACAATTTTGAACTATTTCCAAACGTAAAGACACCCTACAGAGCTTTTTAGCTGCACAGTAATACATGCCTGAGAGGTACATATATAACTGAGGTACATATTAAATACTATGGATTCTGCAATGGCAGGGAGGGAGAAAATGTTCGCTCAGGCGAATCGGCTACTACAGTAAAACATAAATAGACCAGCCACTGATTAATACATGTTAATGGAGTCAAACGCTGAGGGTTAAATTTGAAACAATAACATGAGCAGTAGGGAAAAGAGGCGCACCAGAGAAAATGAAGGACATTTTTTTAAATGCAGTCTCTGATGTTACGTAGGAAACGCAGCAGCCTTCATGGAGCACAACAAGACGCATAAGTAACAAAGTGACTATAACCCTGGTCGTGCTTTTAATGATTCTGTTTCAGGGATAAAAATTGGCCCCAGGGGCACAGGTGGGAACTCCGCCGCCCCTTCCTCCACCACTCCGGTCCTCTGCTAATAGTGGCCCTGGGAGACTTTGCGACCAAAAGAGGCAGGGAAAGGATGTCGTTTGAACATCTTCTGAGATAGATTGCAGAGTGGTGATGTGATCAGTTTTGAGCAGGTAGACATAACTCAGTCTAACGACATGAAGCTAATATTATAGAAAGTAGCCATGGGCATAATTTTCTACTAGGCTGACTATCTCAGTGGTCTTAAACCATCCTGAATGAGGAGTGAAGAAAGCTCAAACCTGGAAACCGATGCACAGGGCATTAAGAAGTAAATGGTCTCCGATCCCGGGCCAGTTTCTTTGAGATTCGCTCGGCCTCCTCGCTCGGATGTCTCTGTTCTCGGCCACGGGCTCAGAAGACATGATGAAAATGCACATTCTGCTTTAATTCGGTGCAACGTTTAAAAATAGCTCACTGGAAAAATCAGCGCTCTTTAAATTTTAGCTCAGAGTTTCCTGTTTACTGGTTAGGAGACCACACACGGCTCTGCTTGCAAAGGGCAACATGCTACAGATCGTGGTAAACACGCGTCACAGGCGGTGCAGTGTCCAGGCTGGTGCAACCTAGAGCCAAAAGACAATGGTTTTGAATTCAACAACATGACTGCTTGTGACGTTCGCGTGGGCAGAGTGGAAATGTCCCTCATTCCGAGCGTTCTGCTTAATTCACCGAGGCAACATTATGTTTTTTCTGGTTTCACAAAAAAAGGAAACTAGAATATGACGCGAAAATTTTAATAACTGTTTCACCCAGAACCTGCCTTCCCGCCCCCCTCTTTATGTCAGAAATTCCCCTGTGGATCAGCGGAGCATGGGCCATCTGCTCTGTGTCTTTTCCTCTGGAACTTTCTCCCTTTCCTTGTCATTCCACTCCATCAACATATCTGCTATCCCTTACAACTCGTGTGTTTATCCTGATTACCCCTTAACTGCATCGCTGCGATTCACCCCGACCACTCCATGTGTGGGAGAGAATTCCACATTCTTCGCACCAGATAAGTGAAGATGTTTATCCTGAATTCCTGATTAGATTTATTGGTGACTATCTTATATTGATGTCCCCTAGTTCTGATCTCTCTGCCACAAGTAGGAACACCTTCTTTAGTTCCCCCATACCGAATATGTTCATAACTTAAAACCTGTATCAGGTCACCACTTCAGCCTCTCCTTTTCTAGGGGAAAAAGCACCAGCCTGTTCAATCTTTCCAGATAGTTATAACCTCCAAACCAGGGCCAACAATTTCTTGACCCGACGCAAACCATTTAGCCTGCTGCCCAATAACCCGCAGTTTGTGAGACCCTGAATCATCCAGGTATCCAACATGGGTGGACTCATAGAGTCATAGATTCATAAGGGTCGACAGCACAGAGAAAGGTCCTTCAGCCCATAGAGTCTGCGCCAGTCAAACAAGTGCCAAACTATTCTAATCCTATTTTCCCGCAATAGGCCGTTAGCCTTGTATGCCATGGCATCTCACATGCACACTCAAATACTTTTTAAGTGATATGAGGGTTTCTGCCTCTACACCCTTTCAGGCAGTGAGTCGCACATTCACACCACCCTCTGGGTGAAAAAGTCCTTCCTCACATATCCCCTAAACATCCTGCCTATCACCTTAAATCTATGCCGCCTGGTTATTGATCTCTCCACCAAGGGGAATAGTTGCTTCCTGTCTACCGTGTCTATGACCCTCATAATTCCATACATTTCAACCATGTCCCCCTCAATCTCTTCTGTTCCAAGGCAAATAAACTCAGCCTATCCAATCTCTGGCCTGGTACATTTCCTCTCCAATCTCTCCACTGCAATCACATCCTTCCTATAATGTGGATTCCAGGACTGCATGCAATACTCTAGCTGTGGCCTCAGCCAAAGTTTTATACAGCTCCAGTATAACCTCCCTGACCTTATATTTTATGCCTCGGCTAATAAAGTCAAGTGTCTCATATGACTTCTTAACCACCTTAACTACCTGTACCACTACATTAAGGGCCCGGTGGACATGCACACCCAGTTCCCTCTGATCCCTGGTACTTCCCAGTGTTCTGCAATTCATCGCGTATTCCTGTGCCTTTGTTGCCCTGTGCCAGTGCATTACCTCACACTTCTCCGAATTAAATTCCATTTGTCACTCATCAGCCGATCTGTCCAGCTTGTCTATATCCTCCTGTATTCAAAGGCTATCCTCCTCACTATTTATCATCCCACCAATGTTTGTGTCATCCGTGAACTTACTGATCAGCCCTCCTACATTCAAGTCTAAGTCATTTATATATACCACAAACAGCAAAGGACAGTGGAAACCCACTGGACACAGGCACCAGTCACTGAAACATCCTTCAAACATCACCCTCTGCTTCCTGCCACTCAGCCAATTCTGGATCCGGTTTGCCAAATTGCCTTGAATACCATGGCGTTTTAACTTGGTTATCAGTCTCCCATGTAGTGCGTTATTGAAAGCCTTTCTTAAGTCCAAATAGACTATGTCAAATGCATTGCCCTCATCCACAAGCCTTGTGATTTCTTCGTACAATTCAATCAAATTGGTCACACATGGCCACCCCTTAACAAAACCATGCTGACTGTTTTTGATTAATCCCTGCCTCTCCAAGCGTAGATTAATTCTCTCCCTCGGGGTCGTTTCTATTTGTTTCCCCACCACTGATCTTAGAATGTGGAATATCGGTAATCAGATTCACTCGCCAAATAACCCACGACTAAAATTTACGGCAATACTTTAGCAACAGATTTATAAGGCCTTCTTTCTGATTTATTTTGAAGAACAGCTCATACCAGTGAACTGTGTCAGAATGTGATAATGAGCTAAACGCCCACCACTCCATCATTTATGTATTTGATCCCGTAATTATAAATTTCAAACCTTTTTAATTCTGTCTCTGAAGGACTCATTAACTATTTCCTGCTAAAACTGCTCAAACTTGGATGCGAATTGTATGAGTCAGTTCATTAACCACCTTCTTCAGTGCCAGCAGACTCCGTGTCTGATGGTGTTTCTCCCTCACTGGCAACTGCCCGCTTTCGCACGTGAGGAGCTGAGGTTCAGATGCAGCGTGATCAGAGCTTCCTTGCTGTGACTGCCCTGATAGATTTGCACGTTAAAATGAGAATATCCACATATACAATCAATTCCACACCAGGTTCCTGTCCTTCATTTGACTAAAACGTCTTCTTTGGAATTTGTAACGTTTCTGTCTCAGCCCTTGGGTTTGTGAGCTTTCGGTTCTTTTGGGAAATCTGCTCTCTGCAGCCCCTTGTCATAGATTGCTCATCTGGATTCCTGGCTGCAACTTCAGTTTGGGCCATGCTATCTGAAGCTCGGCTCTCTAACCTCTCACTGGCAGCTGCTTTCAAGTGAAGTCAAACTTCTGCATTCTCTCTCTCTCTCTCTGAGCCTCCCTGCGTGTGTGTATGTCTATGTGTGTGTGTGTGTGTGTGTGTGTGTGTGGGTGGGTGGGTGTGCATGTGTGCAATAGCCTCCCTTACTGGACGCCTATTGCTAGGCAGCTGCACCGTTTATTCTACTTTTGCGATTGTTTTACCTTATCTTGATGTGTCATAAAACAGATTGGAAACGGAAGTATAAAAACAGTGCCTTAGATCTGCTAACTCCATTCAAAAATATAACTAGATCCCAAGATTCAGATATTAATCGACAAATAGAAAAAATATATAAATTAAACTAAACTTAAATATGTACCTTATAATTAAAAAACACAAATACATACAGAACGTACTTAAACTACCTCAATTTCCTAACTTCAGCCATGAACAGATAGAATGCTATGTCCAACCAGAGGGACTGATTGGCTCCAATGTGCCCCTGGGATTAATACGTCAAGATATTATGAAGACTGATGCCTGGAGGCCGATGACACACAGAGTTATCAGCAAAAGGAATCGTTCTCTGGGTAGGTACAATAGGGAAACGCTTGCAAAGACCCCTGGTATTTTTAAGGAAAAAGTTATTTTCCTGCAGGTTGAAGATGACAAAACCTTGCCGGACAGATCAACAGTGATTAGCAGGTTGACCTTTTCCATTTGCATCTTGTAATAAGTGTCCGGAAATACTCTCGAAATGTCTGTGCAGAATGAGTCTTGACAACAAAATAACGTTTGTGTTAATGTGGAAATGTTCCTATCTGCTACGAATAGGATTTACGATATTTTCTGCAGGCCAGAGTTTAATCATCAAAAGATATCTAGTAATCAGAGCACCAACGGTATCCAGAGAAGATTTTTAATACAGTTAAGATGAAAAATGTCATGGAAATAGATTACATCATCTCAGTTAAACATCATATTTACTCACACGTTGGACCGATAATCTAATGTGAGCAGCCAATGTTTGCGAATTATTAACATCGCCAGCAAGCTGCTTTCAATCACAGCCGATGGGATGTGCTGTATTTAGGAAAGAGACTAACATTTAACGGGCAGTGTGTTACAAGGGACTAATTCATAGGATAATGAGGAGACAGCTGAGGTGTGGTACTAAAGTGCACGTTCAAAAAGCCGGCACAGGCGTGACGTGCCGAATGGCCTCCTCCTGTGTTTTAAGTGCCTTCGACCCAGTAACCTTGGTCGCTAAAATGCACTAAATGGTATTACATAGAAACATAGTAAAAAGGAGCAGGAGTAGGCCACTCAGCCCTTCGAGCCTGTTCAGCTATTCATTATGACCAAGGCTGATCATCCAACTCAATAGCCTTCTCCGGCTTTCTCCCCATATCCTTTGATATCCTTTTCGCCCCAAGAGCTATATCTAACTCCTTCTTGAAAACATACAATTTTTTGGCCACAGCTACTTTGCGTGGGAGCGAATTCCACAGGCTCACCACTCTCTGGCTGAAGAAATTTCTCTTCATCTCAACCCTAAATGGTATAGCCCATATCCTCAACCTATGACCCCTGGTTCTGGACTCCCCAGCCATCTGGAACACCCTTCCTGCATCTACCCTGTCTAGCCCTGTTAGAATTTTATAGGATTCTATGAGATCCCCCCTCATTCTTCTGAACTCCAGGAAATATAATCCTATCTCTCCTCATATGTCAGTCCCACCATCCCAGGAATCAGTCTGGTTAACCTTTGCAACATTCCATCTATAGCAAGAAAAGCCTTCCTCAGATAAGGAAACCAAAACTGCTCACAATATTCCAAGTGTGGTTTCACCAAGGCCCTTGCAGCTAGATGTCCCTGCCCCTGCACTCGAATCCTTTTGCTATGACGGCAAACATACCATTTGCCTTCTTTACTGCCTGCTGCACCTGCATGCTTACATTCAATGACTGCTGTGTGAGGACACACAAGTCTCCTTGCAAATTCCCCTCTCTCAATTTATAGCCATTCAGGAAATAACATGGGTTCCTGTTTTTTATACCATTGTGGATAACCTCACATTTATCCACAGTACTTTACATCTGCCATGGATTTGCCCACTCGCTCGACTTGTCCAAATCAACCTGAAGCATCTTTGTATCCTTCGCACCGCTCATCCTCCCAGCCAACTTTGAGTCATCTGCAAATCGGGAAATATCATATTTAGCTCCCTTATCTAAATCATTAGTATGTGTTGTGAACAGCTGGGGTCCCAGCACTGATCCCTGCGGTACCCCACTATTCACTGCCTGCCATTTGGAAAAAAACCCGTTCATACCTACTCTTTGTTTCCTGCCTGCCAACCAGTCTTCTATCCATCCCAACACATGACCCCCAATCCCATGTGCTTTACTTTTACAAGCTAATCTCTCAGGTGGGACTTTGTCGAAAGCCGTCTGGAAGTCCAAGTAAACCACATCCACTGGCTCCCCCTCATCAACTCTACCAGGTTCATTCTCGAAAAATTCCAGTAGATTTGTCAAGCAGGATTTCACTTTCATAAACCCCTGCTGACTCTGTCAGATTCTGACACTGTTTTCTATGTGTTCAGCTGTTAAAGCTTCTATAATGGATGCTAGAATTTTGCCCACTACCGACGTTAAGCTGACTGGTCTATAAATCCTTGTTTTCTCTCTACTTTCCTTTTTATATAGTGCAGTATTAACAAAAGGGTGGCTGGGTTGTCAACAATCCTATTTCAAGTGTACATACAACAATGTTCAACCCAGGACACAACCAGTGAAGGCTCGGGGTCCACTAACGCTGCAGGCTAAACTCCCATCCAGTACTTGTTGTCCTTAACCCTGCTTCTAATCTGCTAAAATTTGCTCTATAAATGTATTTCTACATTGACCTTAGAGATACCCTGGTGCATCTGCTCTGAATGATCCAAAAAACTGTTATCACACAGCTAATTGGTTTTCAAATCTGTTTTAATATGTTGGTAACTCGAGCAAGATACATTGTTAATCCTGTTTGAATAATATCTTGCTGACATACTGAATAAAGATGCAGAGTGCATTAATAAACGCCAATTCCAAATCACAGAAAGCTGGAGAGGCTGGAGTGGAACTGCAGGCAGTATTTCATGGTTAGAATAGCTGGCATTATGAGATTATTCTGTTGCCGCTTTTGGCGACATCGTAAAATTGCACCGAGAATACACCTGAATTTACACCGGTTGGATTTTCGGAATTTCCCGACCAAGGTGGAAAATGTCTGCAACACGTCGTGTTAGGGAAGAAGACTGTGAGCTCTCTCTCCCTCCTTGCTCTCCAATCAAAGTGTGGGATCCTGATTGAAGGCCAAGCGGGCATAAAGCGTCTGTGGGGGAAAAAAAAAACGAATCTGTTAATGTAACGAACACCATCATCATCGGGATAGCAGGAGGTCATTCAGCCCCTCCACTCTATTCAATTAGAACATGGCGGTTCTGTATCATAACTTCCATCCATAACTTCCACCTTGGTTCCATAATCCTTAACCCCCTTACCCAACAAAAATCTATCAATCTAAGATTTGGCATTTCCAATTGATCCCGCAGCCTCAACAACTTTTGAGGAGAGAGAGCTCCAGATTTCCACTCGCCTTTGTGGGACAAAGTATACCCTGACATCACCCCTGAATGACATCCCGATAATTTTAAAGTCCTGCACCCTTGTCCTGGACTCCAACCCGCCAACACCGACTACTCAACCCGCACACAAACACCAGATCTGCTGCACCAGGGCAAAGAGTTTATTTCTACAGACACGATCGTATCCTTTTATCATTTTAAAACTCTTGATTAAATTACCCCTTAATCTTCACCACGAGAAGAATTGAAGCTTTTTTTCTGCCATCCTGTACTACCAATGACGCAAGGTTATCTAGATTGATCACAATAACTATGAAATTTAAACCTTGGACTAACATTTTGTGAAATGTATCCAGGCTTAAGGCAACAATTCAATTATTTTACCTCTTTATTCTCTCGTTGTTCTCTGCAATCTTTCATTTCCTCATTACTCTTCATTTTTCCTGTTAGAAAGTAAAATTTGAACTGAGCATGAGAACATTTCACTCTGAACAGGCTGAAAGTGTCAATAACCCATTGATAAATGGATGTATTGAGAGCGCCGCGAAGTTACAGCATCTCCCAAAAATCGCTACCTGTCTGTCGGGTCCGGCAACTCCTTCTCCCGGCCACAACGATCACCCCCACAAGGAGAAGCGCTGCCGCCAGCAAAGCCCCGGAAAGCAGAAAGCTGCAGGTGGTAAAGAGCGGAGAATCTGCAAAAAAAAACTTCAATTTAAAAGAAAGTTTGTGGAATTAATTAAACTTATGGGGAAAATAATCACAAATTAGATGCCTGATTTCACCTGGAGACGTGAATAGATTTTTACATCTTTCATTATCTGGAAATAGAGCAGAGACCTTACAGAACAATATTGAAAAAGGACAGAAGTAGAACGAGATAGAAAGAGACAAGCGATAGAGACAAAGATAGAGAGTCTATGGCAAGGGACAGCAGAGATCTTATAAAGCTCTATTTAAACAGGATAGATATCTGTAGATAGAAAGAGAGAGACAGATAGGGAGAATGAGAAGAGATCTTTAAAATGCTATTTGAATCGGATACTGAGAGCGAGTGACAAAGAAATAGATAAATTCACGTTTATTAAGGCTGAAATAGAGGGAGAGAAAGCGAGAGAGAGAGAGAGCAGCGATCTTATGGAACACTATTTAAATAGGACAAACATAGAGAGATAACTAAAGAGATATAGAGGGAGAATAACAGGGAGAGGTAGATAGAGCAGTGTTTTACTAGCAAATAAATGTTAAGCCAGGGAGCGATGGGCAGAAAGTGATAGAGAGAGCAGATCACTTACAGGGGTAGAGACGGAGAGAGGAGAGATGTGGATAGAAGGAGAGAATGGGGAGACAGAGGGAGAAAGGAGAAAATGGGGGAGCGAGGGAGAGCTGGGGAGAGAGGAGGAGAGGGAGAGATGTGCAGAGAGGGAGCAAGGGAGAGAGGGAAAGTTGGGGAGAAAGAGGAAGTGATGGTGGCTAGGGGAGAGAGGGAGAGTTCGATGGAGGGGGAATTGGGGTCTGGGAGAGATGGGGAGGGAGGGATAGAGGGAGGGGGAGAGTTGGAAAGAGTTGGGGAGAATGGTAGAAATGGGAGATGGGGAAATGCAGAGAGGGAGATAAGGAGAGGTGGGAGAAGCAGAACAAAGAGATGGACGGAGAAATGAATGAAGACATGGATAGTTAGAGATAGAGAGAAGAGTGTGTGACAGATAGAGCATAAAACATAGACAGAACATTTTTAACTGGGTGGGAAGGGATAGGGAGAGAGCGAAAGAGACAGAAAGAGGTTGAGAGATGGAGAGAGATCGACAGATGGGAAGATAGATGAATGTCCCAGATTTCTTATAATGCACCATTTAACTAATATAGAAATACACATGATAAACGGAGGTAGAGTGAGATAGATAGAGAAATGAATACATTTTTCAATAGATAAAGACAGAGTTCGACGGAGAAAGAGATGAGGCGAACAGTGAGGGACCTGGAGAGACAGAAAGAGGGAGCGGTAGTGAGAGGGTTTCAGAGAGAGAGAGAGTCAGACACAAAAATATATAACGCAGTTATCTTAAACTGTACTAGGACAGGAATGGATTGTTTGATAGGGAGCAAGAGAGATGGATAGATAGATAAACAGATAAACACATGGATAGAGAAGATATTTTATATCTCACTGCTTAACTAAGACAGACAGGAATATTGAGAATGTTAAGTAGACAGTGATATGAATAGATAATTGAACACAGGAATGGTGAGATAAAGTAGTACACTGGGAATATAATCATGCCTTTCAGTTTTGCACACTGACAAACGATCCATTAGCATGGAGCCATGCTTAGACAGACACAGGAACACAGGAAATAGGAGCAGGAGATGATTCGGCGCCTCAAAGAGATCCACCATTCAATAAGACCACGGTTAATCTTGCAGATTAAATGCACTTTCCTGCCCTGTCCACAACCCTTATTCCCTTAGTGCACAAAAATCTTTCTCAGTGACAGAGCGTCCATAGCCCTCTGAGGTAGAGAGAACAAATGGAGTTAGAATTACAGAAAGCTAAACTCTGAAAGATGGAGAGATCTATGATAGATCGATGATAAAATGATGCGACATGGACACACACGGAAAAATGGACAATTCTAATTTACAAAATTGACAAAACCTGCCATCAGCAGTAAATAAATTGTTAAACGGTCACTGTTAATCGCTACCTCTCTGAGATGAGACACTTGCACTGAGAAGATTTTCACTGGAGTTGATTTGAATGGCGCAAGTACAGAGAACGCCAATTCTCCAAGATTCCGCCAGGAGGCTGGTGTAACTCCTGATGGTGTAAGTCCCGTCAGTCTCAATTGTTCCAGAATCGGTCTGTCCCTCGGTATCCCGTCCAGAAACATTCCAGCGGACGGGATAGGAATCGGGGGACAAGCCTCTGATCAAACATAACAACGGGACCCTTTCCATGGAAGGAATCTCATCCTCTGGCGGGGCGAGGAGGAATATGGTGGGGGAGCCCTCTAAATTTGGCAAATGAAAGAAAAACACCATTATGAGTTCAAACCAGATACTTTTAATTGCTGTAGAAATACCCAATTCGTTGGAATAATGATGAAATTTACCTGTAATCACTAACTGGGAGCCATTTCCAAATATTCGGGCCATTTTTGTGAAATTACGGATTGCACAGTAATATATTCCAGAATCTTCTCTCCGGGTATCCACAATGAGCAGTGAACAATTACTGGCTTTGCAACCAGCCTCGCTGGAAAACCTCCCCTCTGTGGGGAGGTACTTGCTCGCTGTGTAAACCAGCTTCATGTTGTTTCTCTCCGATTGTCTGTACCAGAAGACGAAGCCAACTACTGAGCTCTCCACGAGGCAGCTCAGTTTAGCCCGACTCCCCGCAGGGAGTATCTGAACCGGTGGAGACTGGGACAAGACGGGTTGAGACATAATAACTGAGCAAGACAGAAATAAACAAGTTACCTCAGATTACGGTGCAATCCGCCACCCCGCACCCGCACAGCCTCTCTCCCGAAGCTAGCCTCCGACGAATACACCCCGATAGGGAGGAGGCACGGTCATTAAAAATATATATAGTTCATATCAAAAAATCGCGCTCAATTGGTTGTTTGCGCCGTTCTATTCCTGTCATTCCAAGGCACAGTCCGAGTCCATTCACCAGTAAATCTGGGATAAACACTGGGATACACAAATGGGAACTTTGTGAAGTTAATAACTTAGAAGAACTGCTTTAAATCTAAATTTTCGAACTCTTATATTTCTTCTCTCATCCTCCCTTCGTTTCCTGTTCTTCTTTGTTAGCTTTGGGCTTTTTATTTTGTTCCAGATATCATAACTCACTCTAATAATCCACTTGAAACTCCGTCCTCTTCTCAATCGCCAATAATGTCGATCTAGCCACTCACATCTTCTATTCCAGGGAACGTTACCTTTCCGATTAATTCCATTCATTGTTCCTGACCGATGCAGTTCCCAAATTGTTGATTATATTCGCTCTATTTTTGCATCGAACCTGATAACTGAATTGCATCTCATAGATCTGTGCAGCACATGTGGCGGCCATTCGGCCCTTCAGAATTCTGGCACTTTGAGAGATCTATCCAGCTATCGCCCATTCTGCACACCCCCCCCCACCAAACACACCCCTCCACCACCCCCACAGCCCCCACCCCCACCACCCCCCGCTAAATCCCGCATATCCCTGCAAATGTATCCCTATCGAGTACTCATCCAATTTGCCTTTTGAAATTTCCTTTTGAATGTGCTTCTATCGCCTTTTCAGGCAGAGCCTTCCAGATCACAGAAATTATTGGGTAAAGCAAAAATATTCTCGTCCCCATTCTCCCAACCCCTCTGGTCCTTTTGCCGGTTCTCTTCAATCTGTGTCCCTCTGGTTGCCGGGTCTCCTGCTATTGGAAACAATTTCTCCTCATTTACACCATCCCAACTCTGCTCCACTCTATGTGAACATGTTAAGATATCTCACCCTGGAAGAGATGGGACAATGCACACACAGCAAGGAAGCTCATTGCCCGTGACTTCAGATGGTCATTCTCTGAGCCCCCGATCCGAATCTCACTGAGAACTTGCTCTCCTTTCGGTCTGAAGGAGGTATGAAATATGCAACCTGAATGGCATTCTGGGTTTAGGCATAGATACACCATAGGAGTTGAAAAATGTTGCCGAGGTAGGCAGCTCTCTGCGGTTTTCCTGTTTATTACAGGTCCAAGTGCTGTCACGCACTTATCATCTGATTTACAAAATACACCAAGTATGTTCTCACGTTAGTTAGGCCACAGCTGGAGTACAGGACACAACTCTGCATATTCTAGAAAGCATACAGAGGCACTGGAAAGGGTACGGTTAATGTTTCACAAGAATGATATAGGAACTGAGAGCTTATAAAAATCTGGAAAGAATGAACCGGCTGGAGCTCTTTAATCTAAAAAAAGGGGAAGACTGAAGGGTAACCAAGTCAGTGCCTTAAAATTGTGAAGTGGTTTATTTTGGCAGGCTGAAGGAAGATGACTCTACTTCTGCATGAATTCAACAATATTGGACTTCAATAAATCCAATCGGGAATCCCGTAGAATTCAAACATAAAGGTCTCCATTTTAAGAAAAAGATGACGAATTGTTTTTCACCCAATGGGTAGCTGGTCTGTGGAATGTAGTGCCGGCTGAGTCTTTGAATGTATTCAAAGCCCCGTGTTGCACAGTTATTTGTTTGGGAAGGAAGCCAAGGCCTAAGGGCAGCGACAGGAAAGTGGAGTCAAGACCACTACCAGATCCGCCATGACCTGATTGAATAGTGTAGCAGGCTCGAAAGGCCCAATGGCCTAGCCCTGTAATCCTATGGTCCTCTATAATGTGGGGCCGTTAATATTAGTTGAATCCAGTCTGGGATTCAGGAGAATATTCTTTACTGGGGCGTTGGGGACAATGTTGAACCCACTCCCTCAGGGAATGGATGAGGCACTTGCAGATTTGTATTTAAGTGGGAAGCTGGTTAAGCACATGCGGAAGAAGGGAATGCAAGGATATGCTGAGATGAAGAAGGGGAGGGAGGAAGCTCGTGCAGAACAAAAACGCAAGAACGAGCAGTCGGGTCGAATGGCCTGTTTCTGTGCTGAAAATTCTATGTACCTCTGTAAACTGTAACATCAAAGTAGCTTAACAGCTATTTCAAAGTTCAATGGAAAATTAGCTGTGCAGTTAATTTTCCATTGAACTACTGTGAACGTGCTTAGAGCACAATGCAAAGGGCAATATGTATGTTTGTTTGAAACTCTCTTCAGGGGGTCAATCAATAAATCATTGGTAAATAGAATACTGCAATGAACTCAGAACACTGAATTCAGGTCAATCACAAATGGCGTTTTATATTATAGAATAAGTCAGTCGAAAACCTATTCAATCAGACTTTACAGAAAGGTGGACAATGCAGGGAAGGAGAGGAACTGAATTCATTTAGATTCTCGGTAATTGCAGTGAATGACCGTCTTGCTACATTAGAATCCCACTCCAGATCTCTGCGTAATTTTTGATATAGAGAATGAGATACTCGTAATTAAAATTCAAGCCAATCCACAGACATTTTACCCAATGTATTCCAGTCTCCATCTTGACCAGATTTTATCATGAATCTTGTACAACTGTTTACGAAATTGATTATATTGAGTCCAATGATATAACACTCTGAATTCTTGGCGTTCACCTTCCAAATCTGCGACCCCTACAAACTTCATGTGCAACGACAGCAAATACATGGGAACACCACCAAGCACAAGTTGCCCTCCAAGCCACACAGCATCCTGGCTTGATAGGTACAGCGGTTCCTTCACTGTCACTGGGTCAAAATCCTGTAACTCACTGACTAGCAGCACTGTGGGTGCACCTGCACCACATGGACTGCAACAGTTCAAGATGGTGGCTCACCACCACCAACTCAAGAGTCAACCAGGGATGGTTACTATATGCTTGCCTTGCCAACGGCTCTCACATGCCCAGAATTCAGTAATCTTTAACTGCAATATATAGAACCCATCCATACAATTAGTTTTCTGTGACCCAGGCCCCACCACCTTCACCACCCCCGCAACCCCCAGCGACAACTTGAGTGGCATTCTACCACTTGACCGCTGTGACACACAGACGGTGACCACAGTACGTCTAATGCATGTGGCACTCACCAGGACGCCTCACCCAAAATAGTGTAATACTTTCAATAGCATAGCTTGTCATATTTCCACGGGATCTGAATGTGGAGTTACTGACTGGGACTGAGCTCAGGTCAGTCTGCGGCCACTCCGCCTGAGGTAGCAAACTGGTGAGAGAGAAAAAAGCATTAAATCACCGCGTCAAACTGTCCAAGGGATCTCTACATTAGACATTTGTTTTCCAAGTGCTCCGGGTTTGTGGTGAATAAGAGACAGATGAGAATGGTAAACTGCAATCTGCCAGAATCATTGTTAGCTAAGTTTAAAATGTTACCCACTGAACAGGTGAAGGCATTTGACCTGATCCTATGAGTTTATTTACTTGTCCCTCTTGTAAGGTGAAGAAAATCAAACAAGGGACTTAATCTAAGAATAATTAAAGATAATGATGTCACTGTTCTTAAATTAGTCACTACGTCTTTCAAGGCGGCTGCTTCCTATCCCTCAATAACCAGTGACAATGTGATTATAATCTCTCTACTTACAGAATCCCGGTACGAGGGAGGCGGACGGAACCTACAGCATCAGATGTCACGCCATTGTGATGATTGCAACCAGGAGAACGGGCGGCCCCTCTACTTGTATCGTTCATCTGGGGTCTCCAAACAAATATTGGACTAAGGACCAAAGTAGCAGAGACAGGGTCAGATGAGTTGGTGATCTGTTCAGTGAAGGTTTTTAATTCATAGGATTAGTTGCAGGAATTCACTAGATGCTAAGAATCTGTCTCCTAATTAAAGCACGTTCACGGGACAACAGATAACAATGGACACATATAAAGATATTTGTCAGTTTGTGGTCATGTGTTTGTGTGAGAGAGAGAGTGCGTGTGGGTGTCTGTGTGAGTGTGTGTGTGTGGGTGTTAATGCGTGTGCGTGTTAAGCTGTGTGCGTGTATATCGGTGTATGTGTGTGCGTGTGCGCATGTTTATATATGTGCGTGTGCATTTGCCTATCTATATAAAATATATATATTTTATATATTCTTATGTACGTACGTGTTTATGTGTGTAAACCATTTATGTATAAAGTGCGTTTAATAATTTGTAACGAATTAGAGATTTCCTCTGTCCGAGAGGGAGACTTTGTCTTACAAACACATTCTCGATCTCGCCTTAAGTTCGTGTCTGACATCTTAATATCATAGAGTGATATAGCGGAGAAAGAGGATATTCAATGAATCCTACCTTTTCCCAACAATAATGTAACAGGTTCACGTTCATCAAAATCCATATAATAATCCGGTTTCCCTCAGGGAAGTTATTATTTAATCTGTTTCCTCCACTCTTTAAGGCAATGGATAAGGAACAGGTTTGAGATTATCTCCACACAGAATGGGTTTATGAGCAGAAAGCAGTGAAGAGGTGAGATTGTTGGGAAAAGCGATGGGTATGCAGGGACGTGGCTCTCGCTCAATTACCCCCGTCACCTTCCTCATTTCCCGGAATCTCCCTTATTAATCTGCATTTTCCTGGTAAAATTCAGTTTAAGTCATATTGACTGGTGATATCAGCAGTCGGATTTAACATTAACTTCGTGTGCTGAAGCAGCAGTGAAATTGGGTTAATATGGAATTGACCGAGTTGAACACTCATCAGGCAGATAGCGCATGGATATTAATCTCTGAAGGTGGCAGGACAAGTTCAGGTGGCGGATAAAAGGCAGAGGGAGACCGCGGCTTCACTAAAAGTGGAAACAAATAGGAGAGAAAATTGCACTTCATAAACCCCCAGTCCGACATCAGTTGGAGTACTGTGTCCAATTCTGAACACCATATTAAAGAAAGATGTCAGGGCCTTAGAGAGGGTGCAGAGGACATTCACCAGAATGGGACCCGGGATGAGGGATGTCACTTAATGTGGAGAAGCTGGAGAATCTGGGATTGTTGTCCTTGGAGCAGCAGAGAAGGTTAACAAAAACATTCGCACTGAAGTTCGAAATCATGAATTGTTTTGATTGAGTAAATAAGGAGAAACTGCTTCCAGAAGCAGAGAACCAAACGGGGAAACATGTTGAGTTTTATTAGCACCAACAGCTGCCACACACACTATGGACCGAACTGCCGCCTTGTCGATTGGTTCAGTCTATTAATCTACAGTTCAGTTTCCATGTAGACCTCGGTAAAATGTTTTCATACTGATACAGTATAATTTTGGAACAATCTTGAAAGTGTTTTCCGCCAGTTCATCTCAATTCGAAAACATTGCTTCATATATTTCATTCTGTGCGTCCACTCGCCGCTATCTGTCGCACTGGCTGTTTGAGACAGTAGCTTTTAACTGGGTCACGTTTCTCATGATACTATTCCGGGAAATACTGATTTGATCGATCAGCAGTTTCTAATTGTTTTGTCTCTGTAGGAATAGTGCATTCCGACCCTTAATGTTGTCAGAATGGTGGCGGCGATCCTACTTCTACACTTGATCTTCATTTTCATTTGGACCAATAAAAGCGGCAGATCAGGAGAGGATCAATGTTTATCAGGGACATTTTCATAATTGGTTGTCCAATGTGATTCCCCTCTGCAGTTCTGAGTAGCTAATTACTGACTCTCCTTTCAGAAGAACAAGGCAAGAGATCCCACAAAGAAAAGTGAGCAACTGCGCCAGAGGAAATCTTTATCCCGAACACCCTCTGTACATCTGCCACTGGGTACAATCCAATTCAACTCCAACACTGATTCCAATGATATAAGCTGAGAAAATCCATGATCTATCAAGGTTGCTTCTAAAACCCCAGGGCAATTTTCTTATCAGCTATTTTGGCGCCTTGAGCCAGGATTTACAAGAACTAACTCGAGCTTGATATTTTTGTTCGAATCCTGAGTTGATTGAGAAAGAGAGAGAGAGAGTGGGCAAAGAGAGGCGTGGAATGAATGACAATGGGTCATTTGGACTAAATATTTTTTGCAGATTAAATATTACATTAGGGAAATTCAAGAGAATAATAAGTGCATTTCCATCGAGATATTCTGAAGTCAATCTCCGGACTGTTGGTCCAATATAAGAGGCCAACTGTTGAGACTGGAGGAAAAGTATAGGCTGGAGTTCCTCAGGGCTCGGATTTTAGGACCCGGATTTATCCTGGTGGATATTAATAGCCTTGGCATTGGTGTCGCAACTGCAATTTCAACATTAGCTGTTTACACAAAACTTGAAAGTTTTGTGACCTTGAGGAGGAGAGTGATAGACTTCCTGGGGACACAGACAGGTTGCTGGAATGGGCTGTCACCTGGCAAATTAGATTTAATTCTCAGAAGTGCGAAATTACACATTTTGTTTTGAGGAACGAGGAGAGACAATATAATTCAAAGAATACAATTATAAAAGAGGTGCAGGAACAGAGTCAGCAGGTTGTATATGTGTTCAAATCATTTAAGGTAACAGAATAGGTTCACAGTGTAGTTAGTAAAGCGTAGGTGTTTCAGGCATTTTATAAAACGGACATAGAGTACAAAGGCACAAAATTGAAATAAACCTCCATATAAAGATTCAGTTCGGCCTCAGCTGGTGCATTGTGTACCCTTCTGGCCACCACACTTTGGGAAGGATGTGAAAGCTATAGAGAGGGTGCGGACAAGATTGTTGAGAAGGTTCCAATGATGAGGAACTTCAGTTAAAAACAAATTAGCCTGGAGAAACTGGTGCTGTATTCCTGGGAGAATCGAAGGTTGACAGGAGATTTAGTAGAGTTATTCAAAATCAAGAACGGTCTGGAAACAGTGGATAGGGAAAAACTGTTGCCATTGGTGGAAGGGTCTGGAATGAGGAAATGTGATCATTGTTAGAAGTTAGAAAGACAAATCTTTTGTAGGGCCACGTGAGAAAGGGGGGGGGGGGGGTGGTTGCGTAGAAGGTGAACTATATGTGTTTCTCTTTCAGAGGCCCAACCCAGACACAGGATGCTGAATTGACTGCTTCTGTGCTAGAACCACCAGATGATTCTAACATTGGCAATATTGTGTCAGGCATCGCCACTATTGGGGAAGGGGAGGCGGAGGTGGTTGTTTCGTGTTCATTGTCCATCCATTGTCACGTTGGGGAGTTAATGCAATGTTTGGGAAACTTCAGCGAATTTGGGAATATTAGCGTAGTTGTCATTCAGTGTCTGTGATTGATTATCACTTTTGCAGACTGGTGCAAAGTTTCAATTCATAGCTAAGCCATTAATGCACATATGACCACCATCACAGAGGCGAAGCGACAAATCAGGGTGCAAAAGAGGTGAGATTATAGAGCTGTTGGAATAATATACAGAAAGTTAATTTTTGGGATAAGGTGCAATGCACCCCATGCTGGATTTTTCACGTGGTGAACAGTTGGTCACAATCAAGGGCAATTGAATTTGTTTCAAATCTCACTGAGCACTCTAACTGGAATAACAACATGTCCCTCGGCCCTTTCCCACTCTGATAATTTAAATAATAGGTTAATATTCCAGGTTGAATATCTCCTTCAGTCCCCACTGAGGATTCCCAGCGGTTTCTAGTTCAGATTTCCAGCTTTTCTTTAAATTCTATTTAAATCTGCAATCATTTGCAAAATTAGAGCACAGCGAGAGAGGAACATGGGCAGTGATGCAGGAAACTCCTGATGTTTCCATTTTGTTTTGATACAGTGTGTTGTAGTTTGTGTTAAAATTGAAACCAACATGTCAGACCCATAGAGTGAGTGCAGTGTGTTTTGGCTGAAGAGATGACTTTGGAGCAAATCTGTCCATGACGGAAGGATTCTCTCGCCTCATATCTGGGTCTGATGTGAACAAATTGATTTTACTTTATTGCCATGATAAGCCAATTATCATTGCATCTTTAAAATATTAGGAAGGTGGAATGTAATCTAAACAGAATTTAGATATTTTCCATCTAGATATTTGCATTTCCTAATTCCACTTTTGCACATCTTTGCAACAGGATATCTGCGTATTCCCGAAGAAAGGACTTCTTTGCCTAACCTTTTCACCTTAAACTCATCAGGACAATTCACATGAGAATACTAATGTCAGGGAGAAAACAATTACACCACCTGAGAAGTAAGTGTCGATTTATTGGCAAGTGGGGTCTGATTTGTGGAGGCTTTGTCTTGGAGAATGCAATGGTTGATGGTGACAGACAGTTAACTGCCAAGCACTGTTTGAAATTTTTACCAGGCCGTTTGATTCTGATTGTTTAAGACATTGCCCTGAGGAATAAACCAGTGAATGGCTGACACTTACTTTGTTTAGCTGAAACAGACACAACGTGTGCACATATTACTTCAGCCTGCAATGAATAAGGCCCTGTGTACAAAAATATGTAGATTCAAGTGCACGTAAATGCGCCCCACTCTGAGCCCAATTGACAACCTGAAAATGGTTGTCAGCATAATTTGTAGCACCCTGAGGATTCTTCAGCATTGGTTTTCCGATCACGGGATAACTTCTAATTTTCAACACCATGTTTTGAATTTTGCAAGAATCGGCAGATTGGGTATGGTCCGTACCTTGCCATTGTGAACAGTGGAAGGAACAGATTATTTGATACAAGTGGCCCGGCTTTGGGACATACGGCGGACATGCCTAGCATCACATTGACACTGGAATTCATAGACCACTCAGTCTCTTGTGTGATAGGCAGATAGCTGTTGGGTTTGACGCAACATCCTGTTAATGGCGAATACAATTTGTGTTGCTACTGCATAGCAGCTACGTGAAGCAGCTAGTTTAACCTGTTGCTGATATTTATGACATACACTGCTTGGCACTTAGCAGCCGGTCACCCTCAACTAGTGTATTCTCCATTGCAACACCAGTACCAAACAGGGTCCACCTGCAAACCAATCAGTCCTTTTTTTCTCGAACACCTTAAATAGGTGGTTTCTGCTGACATTGGCATTTTCTTGCCAATTTCAAGGATGAGTTCAAAATGACAAGCGTCCTTTCAAAAGTATCTTTTTTTCAGCAATACTCGAGTTCTGTTCTTCCAAACAACTATTTACAATATAATTAGTTAGAGAGATAAAGGATTGCAACCCACTTGGTTAGACTGAGTTATCGATCAGAGTCACACCAGCATAATTATTCCCATTCTGGTTACTCCAATCAACAAATACAACAGAATCAGATTTGGGAGCAACAGAGGCAGTTCCAGGCAAAAGTTATTTCAAGATCCGTCTAAGAGAAAGTGCCCAAGAACTCTCTTGTATAGTTAAATGAACTCTCGCACTCTTATGAAGTGCATTCAGATTGCATTATAGGTTCACATAGCACAAACTTCCATTCACGAGGACGATACCTGGGTTCACAGAGTTAGATTACGAGGACAGGCTGGATAGGCGAAGCTTCCATTCTTCCAGTTTATGAGATTCAGGGGTGATTGAACCCGGGTGTTTAAGATTATGAAAAGATTCGATAGGGTGGATAGAGGGAAACTAATACCTCTGTTGGGGGGCAGTGGGGGCATCCAGAACAAAGGGGATCAACCTCCAAATTAAAGCGAGGCACTTCAGGGCTGATGTCAGGAAGCACTTGTTCACACAAACCTGAGTGGAAAACTTCAACTGTCTTCCTTATAGAGCAATTCAGGCTGTGGTCGATTCATTTTATTCAGGTGAGGGGAATAAGGAAACTGGAATAAAGACAGTGAAGTGGAGTTCAGGTACAGATGCACACATAACACCCCAGAATTGCAAAACAGGCTAGGGCGGCTGAATGGCCTCATTCTGCTCCAATGTCCTGTTTCCAGTGGATTGAGAAGTCATAGGTTGAGGACTGATGTCATCAGGCCTATCAGACACAGAACGACCAGCATTCTGAATGGTTCTCTGGGTAGAGCGATTTGGGGTCGAAGGGATTGGGTCTGGGAACCCACATACAATTGTTTATGAAATAATTGTTGTCCTGATGGTTGAGAGGGACAGGAAATTCCCGGATGGATGAGTTGTGTTTAGCAGAAATAACTTTTCCATCTACATCTTGAAACAAGTGCCTCCGAATACTCTTTAAAATATCGGTGCAGAATGTAGTTTTACAGGAGAAAGAACCCATGTTAATTTGGGAATATTTATATCTGTTAGGAACAAGAAGTTCTCCATTTGATCGGAGTTTAATAACTACCACAATTGTCCAGAGATCATCACACCAACGGTTTCCAGACAAGCTTTTAAATGTTTATGCAATTAAATGTGCCATGGAAATATTTCACTTCAACTCAGAGAAACACCATCTAAATTGTAGTCGCAGATTTGACGGTTCTTTTCATGTGAGAAGGAAATAGTGTTCACGCTTGAAAATTTTTAATACAGTCAGCAAACCGCTTTCAGTCACAGCCGATGCTTTCTGCTGTAGGCAGCTTCGATACGAACATTTACTGGAGGTTTGCTACAAGATGACTAACTCTCAGAGTCTTGCACTGATTGCTGGGGAGTGGAACTAAAGTGTGCATTCGAAAAGTCAGTACAGGTGTGACGGGCCGAATGCCCTCCTTACATTTTGTAAGTGTCTATGAATCTATGGTTGTAGTCTGTAAAATCCATTGAACTGTAATATCCAAAGGGAGGTGGATTGCAATTAAATTTCTTTCAAGAGTATGTGTAAATGTTCAGCTCCGAGACACAACCAGTGAAGGCTCTGGATCCACTTGCACTGCAGCTTTCATATTGATGCACCCAAAATCTCCAGCTAGTGACTGACCGGCCCTCTCGGCCCTTAACTCCATTTCTAACCCGCACACATTCACTCCAGAAATGCATTTGTAAGTTAGCATAAGAGAGACCTTGAGTAGCCTCTGGTCTAAACCATCAAAAAAAATTGAGGTACAAAGTTATCATTGGTTTTCAGATGAGTTTAATATATTGGTAACTCGGACACAGATAGGTTGCAAAGATTATTTGAATTACACATTGCTCCTATACTGTACAAAGGGGCAGAATGCAATTAAAGACACCAATAGAAGGAAGTTGAAATGTGCAGAGGCTGAACTGAAATTGCGCCATTAAGAGGAGTCCATTCGGCTCTGCTGGCTCTTTGAATGTTCTAAACAATTAGACCTCAATCTCTGCCCAAATCTTTCCCCCATATCCTTGCATTTTTCCATTTCAAAAATTTACCCAATTTGTATATTGAAAGTCCCTATTGAATCTGCATCCAGCGCCCTTTCAGGCAGCGCCTTCCAGATCAAAATAATTCGCTCTTTAAAAAAAAAATCCTCATCTCCCCTTCTGGTTCTTTTGCCAATTCTCACCAGTCTGTGTCCCTCTGGTTACCGACACTCCTGCTATTTGTTAAGCTCTCCAAACACTTCTGCACTCGATCAGAACCTGTCAGGATATCTCCGCCTGGAAGAAGAGGGACAATGCACAGACACCATGGAAGCTCATTGTCCGTGACCCAGAACTGAGATTATATCTACCAGAAAAGAATGAACAGGCTGTAGCTCTTTCCTCTAAAATGAATAGATGATTGAAGGGTGACCTGACAGAGGCCTTTAAAATTATGAAATAGTTTAATAAGGCTTTACTTTTGCAGGATTTGGGAATTATTCGTCATATGTTAAGATAAATACAAAAAAAATCCAACTAGCAATTCAAGAGAAGCTTCTTTACTCAGAAAGTGTGCAGAATGTGGAACTCGTTACCGCAGGAAGTCGTTGACGAGAATGGTATAGGTGCATGTTTCTGTGTTGTTACTGTATGCAATTCTGTTTTTGTTCTGTCATTTTACGTAATTCTATGTTTTGTTATCTGAACTGTAAATTATTTACTGTCAATCCTCCCCACGTTCCTTTCAGTGCTGAATAATGCTCGGCCAAGTTAGTTTCATAACAGCACTTGGTATTTATTAGAAGCTGTGTGACACCAGTTCACAAACACACCATGGTCAGTGTCTGAAAGGCAGGGATTGTGCACATAGCGAAACTTTGCACAAAGGATACTGGGAACAGTTCCACGGGAAATTCCGAGGCACAAGGTCAGAAAATAATTTCGTTCGCTTCTGATTTCATTTGACATTCGTGTGCCTCGCCAAAATATGACATTGTTACAGCGATAAGATTGCAAAAAATGTGTATTTTTCAAACGTTGAATAAACTGTGCCACTGCATGTAATATCTTCAATTAATCAAACTGTAACGCCGACTACCAGTCTCTCAGAGCGAGCAACCAATTGGGCTGATCGTTTTGATAAGGAGTGAGTGCAGGAACTGTGGCTGACACCACAGCAATAATTGGAGCCCTCCTTCCAGGCACTGGTCGGCACTCCCAGGTAACTGTTCAGGCTGTAAGTTTGATCGCTGTCCGGGAAGCAGGACTCGTCCTCACTCCGCCCTCTGCATGTTTACCCCTCACACTCCAAAGGGCCCGCATGAAACCCGACATAAGGCCACTCACCAGGCAGGACACAGTGGCCTAGCCCAAGTCCATTTCTTCCGAGGTGGGAGGGAGCAGGACAGAGAACTTCGATCCTCACTACCTGAGTGTGTGTGTGTGTGTGTGTGTGTGGGAAGGGGGAGAGAAAACTCATGGAACACCTTGACGAGTCTGTTTGTGTTTCTGTGTGTGTTTGTGGGAAAGAGGGAGAAAGGGTGCAGTGGAGGGGTTGGGGGGAGGGATTAATGAATATATAGGACACTCTGACCTGTAATCAGATTGGATCCAAAAAGTCCCTCATAAACCACATCCACGTTAAAATAAATTACTGACTAATTGACGAGTTTCAATTATTTTTTATTTCCACAGTTCCCCGGCTAATCTTTCAATTAATTTGCCTACATTATTCAAATTGTGCATTCCAAAATGGGTTTCAAACACTTTGGGAATTCCCAATGAAATTAAATGTTCTATAGAAATCATAGAATCATAGACTGATCGAACATAGAAAGAGGCCACATGAATTATCTATGCAATTAGTACGACACTCACCCATCTCCTAGAGCGGTGAAATATCTCCCCTTCAAGTATTTATCCAATTCCCCTTTTTGAAATTTCCTACTGAATCTGTTTCCACCACCCTTTCAGGCAGCGCCTTCCAGATCACAACAACTCGCTGTGTAAATAAAAACAAATTCTCATCATCTCCCCCCTCTGGTTCCCTTCCCGATTCTCTTCAATCTGTGTCCCCTCTGGTTACCGACCCTCCTGCCCAGTGGAAACAGTTTTTCCTTATTTACTCGATCCAAACCCCCTTGCTGATTTTGAAGGCATCGATTAAATCTCTCCCTTAACCTTCTCCGCTCTAAGGAGAACAATCCCAGATTCTCCAGTCTCTCCACATGAACCAGAACCTCTCATCCCTTGACCCATTCTGGGTAAGTGTCACTCCGCACCCTCTTGAAGGCCCTTGACGTGCAACCTAAAGTGCAGAGCCCATTAGGACTCAATAATCCAGCTGTGGCAGAGACAGCCATTTGTAAATATTGGACTATGCATCCGTGTTTCTGTACTCTCTGCCTCCAATATTAAAGCCGAGAGCCTTATATCCCTTTTTCAAACAGTTTTCTCGACCTCTCTTGTCACTGTCAAAGATTAGTGTTCATAATCCCCCAGGTCCGTCTATTCCTGAAACCTATTTAAAATATCTCTATGAACTGGAGAAAAATTATTTCGGGTAAAATTCGCAAAAACAAGAAATTCTGGAAAGAGAGGGCGGATCCGTCAGCACCTACATGGCTGCAAGACTAGTTGATGGCGACTTCAGAGGCAGATGAGACGCCTGAACCTGAACTTTACCTGCCTGCCCCAGGAATAAACAAAGACCCGCACACCAAGCATTTCCAGCAGTTTCTGTTTACATTTTAAATATTAAACATTGCAGGGTTTTTTTTTTTCATTTATACTTGAAACTACAATCCTGTTTGCTTCTCGAAAAAGCAGTCAGTTTGAATTTTAAAGGGGTAGTTTTATGGAGCTGGGGCGAGATTCTCACCGAGTCTAGATAGTTTTCAGTGCAGTTTCACAACAAAGTTACCGAAGATTAAAAGGTTGAATTATGAGGACTGCTTCCTTCGAATGAATTAGTATTCCTGGTATATAGGAGATTAAGAGGTGAGTCAATTGAGGTGTTTAAATTAATGTAGTGAATTCACTCAATGGCTGAACCCCACAGGGCCCTGTGTTAGGGTTAGAATTGGAGCCAGGCTGGTGTCAGGAAGCACTTCCTCACACAAAGGGGTGTGGAAAAAGGCAAATCTCCACCGAAAGAGCTGCCTAGGCTGGGGATCAATTCGAAATGTTAAAACTGGGATTGATAGATTTTTCCCATCTATGGGGATTAAGGATCACTGAAGCGGGTAGATGGATTTAAGATACAGGTGAGCCACGATCTTATTGAATGGCGGAACAGTTTCGACTGGCTGAAGGTCCTCGTCTTGTTCTTGAGACCAATTGCTCTTGAGCGGAGTTGAGTTGAGAGGTGAACTGCACGTCTCATTGTACAGGCGTTCCAACGGGCAATGGGAACAAAATCAACAGACTGAGTTCCTGCACAGTCAACCCCACCACCCTCCCAGCAACACAACCCCTCCCCCCTAAACCCCGCCCTCCTCACCAAAGACATTGTCCCTCTGTGCATTATCCAGCCAAGGGGGAAGCTGCAGTTTAAAATGACAGGTGGAGCTCTCCCTCAGGTCACAGCAAAAGGCGGGTGGTGGAGGTGGGGGTGTGAGTCAAGCTGTCATCGACTGGCCCGGCAAAGGGGAGACAGAAGCAGCAACTCTTTCCATTGGACAGGATGTTCAGTAACTCGATAGACACAGATTCAAGAGAATAGGGTAAAGAACCAGAGGCGGGCAGATGAGGAGAATTGATTTTTGTGCACAACGGGTTGTGTGATCTGGAAAGTGCTGCCTGAAAGGGCGGTGGAAGCAGATTCAACAGGAACCTTCAAGATGGGAAATTGGTTAAATACTTGAAAGTGACAGTATGTAGGGCTATATGGGAAAGCGCAGGAGGCAGTGGGATGAATTGGATTACACTTTCAATGTGCCAGCATAGGCGCGTTAGGCCGAATAGACCACCCCACCTCCCCCGAGCTGTGTTATCCGATGGGAGACGTTAAGCTTCCTATTACTGCTCATAATTATTTTCGACCCATTTTCGAATATTGTGGCGATGATACTTGAGTCAGGAGCAATAGCGAGTATTGAAGAACTCACCGAACAAATAGAGGACATTCCAGAATGCCCACAAATTCACTTAGTGACATCGGGTAGCCATATTAGAAATAGTTCGATGGAGGATTTCTCTGCTTGATATTCCCCAGCGATGTGGTGTGGTGGGCGGGAGGGGGGCAGAAAGTGTTCACTACAGAGTTGGCGTGCGAAGCGGGGTGTGAGGGGATGGGTGGGGGTGGAATTATCTCTGTCTCTCTGCCAACAGCCAGAGGCTAGACAGCAGCAACAAAAAAAAAACAGAAATGACGAATAAATGAGTCATTCAGCCCACAGTGCCTGTGCTAGCTCCTTGAAAGATAGATCCAATTAGTCCCACTCCCCCCTCACTCTTTCCCCACAGCCCTGTAAATGTTACCATTCGATATTTATCAAATTCCCCTTTTGAAAGCTCCTATTGAATTTCCTTCCACCGCTCTTTCAGGCAGCATTTCCATAAAAGACAATTTCCCTTCCTCTCCACTACTGGTTATGAATGGCGGTTGTAATGGGGTTAAATTACTTTTCAACACTGTTTTCTTTTCCGAGGCTGTTCCCCAATTCCAATTCGAACCAAATTAAAACAGATGGGGCATAACTAAATCCAACATTACTTTCCACTATTTCATTATTCTGTGCCTGCCCGGTACTGTACCTGCCCTAAGAAGTTCTGGAGATAGTATAAAGGAAGCAATATTATTCTATGTGTACGCTGCTTTACATGCGCAGAATGTAATGGGGCAGGACTGAAGCAATTGTAATCGGGAAATATCCAAGCTATACCTGTCCATGATTTGATGCTGTGACATTTAAATGTGATGTTTACACTGTACCCAAGCCATGCTTTGCTTGCCCTTGAAATGCCCATCGACAACAGAAGGAGAATTACTCTGTACCAATCCAGTTCTGTACCATTCCTTCAGTATTTCAAGGGACGACTGTACCTCTGTATCGAAGTTGTGTCTAACCCTTGCTGTAATTTCCATGGCTTGCTTTCTGGAACAGTGTAGAGGCAGGTTTACACTCTATCTAAACACTGTTGAACTTACTTTAGGAGTGTTTTGTGGAACAGTTTACAGAAGGAGATTTACTCTGTATTTAAACTGTGCTTCACCAGTTCATGCAGAACTTGATGGAACGGTGTAAATGGAGCTTTCATCGGAATTGTACCCTTGCTCGGAGCATGGTTGTTGTGAAATTTTATGGGGCAGTTTAATCCGAATTTATGCTAAGTTTTATGGTCTTGGAGTATTGAAGGATGAGTAATATGCATCTAACCTGAATTGTACATTTTAATATTTAGTGTTTGATAAGAAAGCGTAGAGCGGACTCTGTGTTTTAACAGTGCTGTGTCTAATTGCGATGCTTTGAGGTGATCATGCGCAAGGAACTAAGCTCTGCAGTTAACACATGTGGTAAGTGCTGTGGAAGTGCTTCATGTGACACTGCATATAGACCATAAATCATTATATATCTTTACATTTCTTAGCAGTGTTTTATTGATTATAATGCAGGTTGTGTTTCTCTGCATCTAAGCCGTACACTATCCCCGTAGCATTCGACTGGGAAGAGCAAAGGGATCTTTAGCCTTTAAATAAATAATTCTGTTCCTGCCATGACAACAATTGATGGTCAGCGTAGATTCAGTTCAATCTGTATGCATTCAGTGGGCCCATTCTTTGAGAGTTTGTTGGGTCAGGGTAACAACAGTTCACATTTGTAATGTGTGTTTAAAGCAGCAAAATACCCTCAGATTGATAGATTTCTGACTACCAATAATGTAAAGAGTTATGGCAATAGTGTGGGTAAACGGCATTGAAGTGTTCAATCAGCCAGAATTGTATTGAATGGAGGAGCATGCTCGAAGGGCTGAATGGCCTGCTCCTGCCCCTATATTCCTAGGTGCAGATCAAAACCAATGTTTATCACAGATTTTTGATGAATGCACTAACATTGAACTACACAAGGAGATATGAGGTCACATGACAGGAAACTTGATAAAAGCCAGAATTTAAAGGAACACTTTAAAACAGGAAAGATATTTCGAGAGGTGGAGATGTTTGGGAAACTATTTCTAGAGCTTAGACTCAAAGCAGCTACAGGCACGGGTGGCATCGCTGGAACAATTAAGGTAACGGAGGTGCAAGGGGAGAGAATTAGAAGAATGCAAGTATCTCAAAGTCTTTAGTGGCCGGTGCAGGTACAGAGAAGGGGAAGCACAAGGACATTTAGGGATTTACGTGCGTTTTCATGCTAACAGTTTACGATGAACACACATTGAGGGAAGGTTAAGAAATATTTAGGGAATCAATTGAGTTTGAATGATGGTGGAAGCCTTTGAGATGAACTCCCGTTGAGGGATGGGCAACAATATTTCGGGATTGAACAAAGTTTACCTGAGGCCAGATTAGGTTTAGCTGAGCACACATGTAGATTGGGAGATGAAATTTGCAAATAATTGGCTGGTGCAGAGAGGTTACCTGTGGAAGTGAGAAATGGAGCTTTAGCTCTTGCTGTGCCTACTTTTGTTCTGAATATTTTGATACTTTCTAACCAATTTATTTTCTCTCGCGTTCAGAGGTATGCTTCATTTGACTGTGTAGAAAGATCTTTAAGAAGATCGATTGACTCAGAATGAGAGTTCTTGAACACAAGACAGAGGGAATAAAATTCTCTATGGACAAGGGCTCCCTCTACAGGCTCCGGCTGGGAGAGCAGGGAGTGAGGGCAGCAATGCTGGAAATAAAATGAACACAGCTGGGCCAGGTTACCGCAGTGAAGAACAAACGTCTACCGAGGAGGAAAATACTTCGCTTGGTAAACACCGATGTGGAAAGTGTCATAACAGCTACAGGAGAAGATGAGACCGTGAAACTTGAGTAGAGAACAGAGCCCGTACAAGAAGCGGGATTTCAGGGTGCATGGTCAAGATAGCTGTTGACCTCGATGTCTGATATTGGTGGAAAGTCTATCCGCGGAAATAGAGATGGAACAGTCGAGGAAGGAAAGAAAGATTCAGAAACGAACAAATGTGAAGGCAAGCCGGAGCAAAAGAAGGGAATGGGAGGCAAACGATATTGAACGTGCTGGAAAAGAAAAGTTGAAGCAGGAAACATGAGCAATGCACAGCCGGAAATGAGGAAAAGATTTCCAATGAGAATTGTAGCTAACCCAAAACAAACTAATGCATTCCAAATGGGGCCCTCGAAATGGGAAGCGTGCGAGATGAACAGGGAAAATGGTTGGGCAATGGATGAAAGGGCAGCTCACGTTTCTTGCCATTGGAGCAGAGATGGCGGGCTGGCATGGGTAGAAATATTAATGGGCATCCAGACGGCAATTTCACACTCTAAGGCGAGGAGCACTGTGGGACAATGGGGGAATAATAAACAATTGTAGAGGATTCAGATGCAGAAAAGGGAGGGAAATCTGAAAGGGAGCAATTGCCTCTCAAGTTAGAATTGAACGAACGAATGATAAAAAGTACAAGATAATTATGGTAAAATGAGGCAAATAATTCATAAAGAAAACAATAGGGAAAAGGGTTTGGGGGTAAAGAGTCACAAGTGAATCATGCCAGAAATGAGGGCGATCAAAACCATGAAGGTGCAATCAAAACACGGGGGCTCATTTAGAGTGAAAGGAGAATAACATCGGAAGGATTACGTTAAATCGTTTATTGAACCTTGACTATACTGCGCTCAGCATTGTCTCCAGATTTTTGTTCTTCATTTTACAAAATAGAGATTCAAACTTTCCAGATGCACAAGTGTTAGTTACAAGAATAACGTCATATCTGAGAGATCATAACTGTCAGTAAGCATAACTGGCTTGACTCCACTCTCTAGAAAACAGGCAGTTGAGGAATAAGCAAATTGATAAATTTAAAACATCAAAGAGATTGGGAGGTGGAAACAGGAGAATGATACTTCCCTTTGGGAGCGGGATGTAATGTGGAGTTAATTACTGCAGAACAGTCTCCATTGAATATAAGAGTGAACTCCAGGGAAACTAATTTACTGAGAATGTCGGGAGGCTAAATCTCTCCACCATAGGGAGCTTTCAGTTATTTCATAATATTGAAAAGCGATATTTATGGATGCAGCGCACTATTTCTTACATTATTAACGGCTTACTAACGTTATTTCTACTGTCTTCTCGCTATTTCCTGTAATGTGAAAACATGAAATATATGTTCCTCATTTCTAGGAGTGTCTCCTCGCAGGAACACACCTCGCTGATTACAATCGATTGACGTGCAGGTTACATGTGTCGAGACTCTTAATCATACACATGAACTAGTTCAAGAAAACTTAATCAGTAACCGACCTGAAATAATTAAGAACCATTTCCCAGGTTAGACACTGTGCTAGCAAGATAAGATACTTAAGAGCTCGTGACCCTAAATCCTTTCACTTTTCTGCACTGGGCCAGGGCTAGCAGCCTGACGAATAAGCACTAAAGCAACTTCAGTCTTTAGAATTACTATGCTTATACGAATAATATATAATTTTGAAGAGTGGTTAAATAGAGTAACTGCTCTTCTGCTGCTTACTCGTTAGACAATAGTTAAAATTACATTTGAATAGGGGACAAAAAATCATCAATATATTACAATTTATAAACTTATTGCCAAACATCAAACTGTAGCTTAAAGCTTCCCTTTTCCCATTGATTACAAAATGGAAAAGTACATCCAGTTCAGTCGCCTGAAACAATGATTGCACGTGTAACTGACTTGCTTCACATCAGTTGAGACCCGGACTCAGTTCAATGCTAGAATGACAGTTATTCGCAGTGCCACATCATCACAGGGCCCAGGTTCATCCATTACAGTTAGCGACCCGACCTTAGTGCAATTTCACAATGATAAATACTCCCACTAATACCTGTTAGCTCGTATCAGGTTTTCTGCTCAGTTGCAAGACACATCCTAACCATAAATCTACAGTCAGAAACGCGCCCAGTGACTGGAGTAAGGTGTTCGGCTCTGATTAGGGAACCACACTGAGCTCTACAAGGAACCACTGTGGATGTTGGTATCTGAAACAAAATACAAAGAGGAGGGAATACTCAACAGATCTTGCATTAATCGTAGAGAGAGAAGCAGAATTGAGTTTTTGAATCGAATATTTGACTCGAAACCTTTACTCAGTTTCTGTCTCTCTCCTAATGCTCCTAGACCTGTTGAGTAGTTCCAGCACATTCTGAGTTTTTACTCTCCAAAATGCATCAGGTATTCTACTCCAGCTGCAGACGCACATTCCAAACAGTTTATCACAGGCTTTGACTTCCAATGATGCATGATAAATTGGTTTTAGATGTTACACGCAGTTTGCTTTGCATAGCTCTACACTGATAGATGTCCCCGGTGATACGTGTCCGGTGCATTCAGGCCCGCCCACCCGCTTAATCCCCACCATGAGGTGGATCCCAGGGTGGCTCGTTTTTCTGCTTGGGCAGGCAAGGTGGGCCATGCGGCCTCTTTCCATGTGGTAAACTTTCCATGTTTATATGATGCTAATTGCAGTTCTACAGCGACAGGTACTCACCTTGACGTGGTCACTGGGACCATTTGCTTCACTCCATTTAGTGGGCCTTCCGCAGTCTGATAACGCACTGACTGAAACTCACATGCAGAGTTTCCCTCAGGACCATGTCTGCACTAAGGTCTGATCCAACAGGATACAATTCTGAAAAGAAGCAATTAAGTGAACATTTCGGAGAACCTGGGAGCTACAAACAAAGGCTCATTTTCAAGTGATGCAATAGAATTAAGGGACAAAAATAATCCAGCATTTATGAATTAATGAAATGATATCACTGGACGGGTATGCGCAAAAATGTCACAACTAAAAGACCATGTAACATTATCAGACACAAACTTAAGCTAGAAACACTGCACAACGTCAATGGTTACAGTAAGTTACCAGGAACAACAATGACGACAAGAACCATGTTATATACTTCCTGAAATTGTAAAACGTGTTCATGATCTTTTGTGTGAAGTGATCAGTTGCTTCGAGCTGCAGGCAATGTCCCTGAATTAACCACTAGAGCAACACATTCCCAAAGCCTTTAATTTATCCCCTTCGGTATCTCCACGAGGACACTGGTTTTACATCATTGTTCACATAGTTTATGTTTTTTATTATTTCTACAAACTTATTATGTCATCAACGTATGTCATTGATTTGCCAGAATACGTGTTGTACAGTGTCTGCTTTGGAAAGATTCCAAAACGTGCAAATTCCGATCTTACTAATGAACTAAACTAAATAGATACCATTGACACAAAGACATGGTGCATTCATTCCAGCAGCATCAGGCCAACTTCCATATTTCAACTGGCTCAGTGATGCCCTTAACTCTGTTGTCGTTATTTAATAATTTAATTTCTAACACACGTTGGCACTGTCAAGTCTGATTGTCAGGTACCCTGGGGTGTGGCTGACCTCTTTCACTGCAGCCACTCAGTAAGTCAATTCCAAATGTTGGATTGTGAAAGTCGTGTTTGTGGACTACAGGGTTAAACTGAATTAGCTATCAAACTGATACAACTCCTCAAGATAATGAAATCCCACAAAATTATACTGTCCTTCATACACAAACAGCTGCTCGAACTGATGCAATCTTTCAGTCTAATACAACAGCTGAAAATATTACCTCACTTCGAACAACTGGAGATCATTATTTATTGGGGCGAGTTGCTCCTTAGTTTAAATAATGCTGATTGTCTTACTGTAACCTTAATCGATCAGTTAATCCACCTACACTACAACACCCAGCGAACAGGGGTGCCTTATGCAAACTCTCGGAGAATGAACGTGAAAAACCCCATCCTTCAGACGTGACTATGTGAAGGGAAATGGTAAACAATGCCTGCACGGCGGGCTCCTGAACAGAGGCAAGGACATTGAACCGGAAATTGCCGGCATTTTGAGTAGGGAGCTGATAGAGGTCAAGTGTTCCCCAGATAGTCTGTGCGTGATTCCTTGCAGGATTTGTGACGCTTGTGCAGCGGATGCAGCGAGGAATAAGCAGAAATGTTACACCATGTGGCCTGAGGGAGGAATGGAGAATGCACCCTATTAGATTGGTATGCGTAGGAGGTCGCTGTGATGGTCAGCTGTTCACGCACAAATTGAATGGTAGGGAGTGGAAAGAGCTTTTGAATCGGTTCATTGGGATACTGGGAAGCACTGGATCTTGTCAAGAAGGCAAAAGGATTTTGTCTTTGTTCTGTTAATGACTTGGGTGATATTATTCGGGTTAAATGGTGTTTGAGAAAGAAGAAAGTGAGTATCTTTGTCGGAAAAGCGCTGTTGAAATTAATCATTGAGACTGTGAAGTCTGGATTAGGGTTGCAGCATCTGGGGACAAGAGCAGCCAACATTTTGGAGGCCGCAGTCAGTAGTCAGTAGGATGGATTCGGAGGAAGGGCAGGACGCTGGTTTCAGGCATGAGCAGGACAACGACAGATCTTCACCCGTTATGGGAGTGGAAAGGCTGGCCGAAACCAGTCGGGGGTGACCATATTAAAATAAACAGTTTCGCTTTCGCTGGCGTTCATTTCGAGTAAATCTTGACTCAGCCCCATTGTTGAACATGCAATTTGAGAATATGGGGAAAACCTGGGGTCAATAGAATTTCTGGTTGGTATGAAGCTCGTCACTCTCTTTATTATGTTCTCTGACATGGTGGAATCTGGACATTAAGAATCAACAGGGGGGCCAAGGACATGATACGCCCGAGAAGGTTCATGAGCCTCCCCTGAGGAAGTGGATGGAGCACATGCGAACACACCATACACAGGCACTGTAAATGTCGGGGAATGGCGGGGGATACCTAACATTGCCGACAGTTGATAGTTCCATTGTTAAGAATCCTATTAAAAAACTGGAGAGGAAACAGTGAACAACCTGCGTGGCAGCTCCCTCTGATCGTGCGGCAGAATGGGATGCAAGCAGAATGAAAGCCAACTGGTGAATGGAAGTAGAAATTTCCATGAGATGGGCATTAGCAAACACAAAAACTGGTCGCATTGCAAATATACCTCCTTCAGCCCTGGGGTAATTTCTCCTCTACACGCTCATTTTACATTTTGTTACCAAACTTCTGTTGGGTTTTACGTCGCTTATTTTACAATGTTAGGATGCTTCAGTCAAAAGAAAGAAAGATAGATAGACAGATAGATAGGTAGATAGTTAGATAGATAGATAGAAGGATAGATAGATAGAAAGACAGCTAGATAGATAGATAGATAGATAGATAGATCGATAGACAGATGGATGGACAGATAGATTGATAGGTAGATGGATAGATAGTTGGATGGATATATAGATGGATGGACAGATAGACAGACATGCAGGGGCATAGAGAGATAGATAGAGCGATAAATAGAGAGATAGAGAGATAGATTTATCCATGTCTGTATCTATGTTTATATCCATCTTCCCACACCTCCTTCACACTGGTCATGTTAGTTCAATCAAACATCTTGAGAGGCACATGACGGCCTGCTAGACATCCATACACGTTGTATCTACTGCCTTCATTTTAACTTTCTATTCGGACAAATCTTGAAAAATATAACTCATTTAAATAAGTTCAGCATGACGACACTTTCACAAACTTTTACAAATCGGTACTGTCTGAATGAACCCACATATTATGAAATGCTCACCAATTCCACTTATAATAATTGATGCTAACCATTGCCCGCAACGCATGAAAGACTAAGTAGCTTATAGTTACCCAGCGGATTTCTTTCTGTGACTTGGATGAAAAGTTATATATAGACCATTTTGTCAGGAAGGAGTAATATTGGGGTTTGGGTTAGGCTTAGGTCTCGGTTGACGGCTGCATAATCACTAGAAAATAAGTGTGTAAGTTGTCTGGAAGAGCTGAGGGTTCTGAGGCGCAGACAGAAAAATCATTGAAATTGGTAACAGATGTTAATAAGGTCATAAAAATCATAGGCCCAAAGTGTGGACAGGTCTACGTAAATAAGCATGTAAAGATGAAAGGATTTATCAAACGGATATTTAAGCTTAGCCTGACCACACGTAGGGTCCTGTGAATAATTCTGGTTTCTATATTATCAAAAAGATTATGGAGAAACAGGAAAAGTGAAATAAAAGTTCATTGTAACGATTCCAAACCTGAGAGTCTGTAACAGTCAGGAAAATTTGAACGGGCTCTCTTCTTTTCTCAAGAACAGAGAAGACTGAGGAGGGACCTGAGATCTTTAAGATTATGAAAGGATTTTTCGGGCAGGCGTACACAAGGTGTTTTCACTCGTGGGGGAGCCCAGAGCTCGAAGCCATCAATATCAGGTAATCACTGATAAATGCAAGTGGGAATTCAGGAGAAATCTATTTAACCTGAGAGCGCAGAGAATGTGGAACACGCTTCGACACGGAGTGGTTGAGGTCACTTGCAGAGATGGATTTATGGGTGAAGCTGTATGAACACATGAGTGAGAATGGCCGAAAATAATATATGATGGGGTTAAATGAAGAGGGGGTGGACGGAGGTTCGTGTGGAGAAGCAGTAACAGCGCCGATCTAAAAGGCCGAATGCACTGTTTCTGTGCTGGAAGCTAAATGGAGCACAGCTGATGACTTCGAGGAATCGGGAGAGAAATTGGTAAACAGAAAATTGGGTTTTGATTTAATCATTGACATGTCAAAACAGCATATCTCCCTCCATCCGCTTTTACGCCAAAGAGACAGATAGACTTAAAAATTAAGAAGCTAAACACTGAAAATGATGAGATACATGAGGACGGAGTAAGGGCTCAGAAATTATACATAGTCACATGATCAGAGAATAGCGTCTCCATGCACCGCTAACTTCTCCCGAAATTACCCTTGTTAGATGGTTATATTATGTCACGACGTAAACCAGTTGCAGAAGCGTCCCGTTTATACCAGGAGACCGCAGACGACCCACCCGCCCCCTCCCCAGCACCGCCAACGCCCTTCCCCCTACCCTGCAGCGCCACCGACCCTCCCCCTCCCCAGCACCGCCGACTAAGCCGTGTCGCAGTGCACATTGTCGCTACTTCCAGGCGAGAGACACTGATCCGCCGGGGCCTGGGAATCAGCCTGAGATACAATAACTGAGGTACAAAATCAACACCCTGCGTTCTGTTATGACAGGGAGAGAGAAATTACTTCCATGGAAGAAGCGGTTACAAAAGTGTGACAGCGGTAACTGCACATAGCAACACCCACAAGAAGAACGTGTTTGTGACACAGATCATGCCTTTAATAATGTTGTTCGCGAGATAAACATGGGCACCTCCCCCGACCCCGGCCCACACACACGTATACACTCACTGGAAAAAGCAGCGCGTTGTAAATGTAAGCAGAGGGTTTCCTGTTTACAGGTTAGGAGACCACACACGGCGCGTCACAGGCGGTGCACAGCCCAGACTGGGTCAAACTGAGGACAAAGGCAATGGTGCTGAATTGAACAAAATTTCTGTTTATGAAATTCGATTGAAGGGGGGCAAAAGGCTCCTAATTCCGAGTGTCATGTTTAATTCATTGAGAACAGGTTAATTTATTCTGGTTTCAACAGCAAAACACTAGATTGAAGAAACCTAGAATCTAATGCTAATATTTTAGTAACTGTTTAACTAAGAATTTCTCTTCCCGCCTGTCTCGTTCGGTCAGAATTATTTCTTTGGTTCAGCGGAGAATGGAGCATTTGCTCTATGCCGTTCTTTCATCTCCACACGATCTTCCTCCCATAGGAACATAGGACCATGAAAAGGCCACTCAGCCTGTTGATACGATGCCTTCAATGTCTTTTACCCATACTATCCCCATAACAATTTTGTCAATTATTAATCAGAAAGCTATCAATCTTCACCTTAAACATATTCAATGACTGAGCTTCCAGGGTCGTTTGCGGTAAAGAATTCCAATGATTCACAACCTTCTGAGTGAAGAAATTTCTCGTCACCTCGGTCCTAAGGGGCTTCTCCTTTATTTTGAACTTGTGTTCCCCGGTTCTCGACTCCCAACCAGGGGAAAAAGTTTAACTGAGTTTACCCTGTATATTCTTTTGAGTGTTTCTTTTAGGTTTCACTGAGATCATCTCTCATTGTTCAGAACTCTAGAGAATACATTACTTTTCATAACACTGTCCCGCCTTCCCTAGAACAGGCCTGGTGACACTTTGTTGCACTCCCTGTATGGCAAGAATTTCCTTACTAACTTAAGGGGACCAAAACTGCACACAGTACTCCAGGTGCAGCCTAACAAGCTTCTATATAATTGAAGCAAGACTTCACTACCCCTGTACTCAAATCCATTTGGGATAAAGGCTAACATTCCCTCAGCCTTCCTAATAGCTTGCTGCATCTGTATGCTAGCCTTCAGTGACTTATGGACAATGACACACATGTCCTATTGTCCATCTACACGTTCTAATCCCTAACCATTTAGTGAATACTCTGCACATCTGTTCATTCCACCAAAATGAATAACCTCACATTTTCCCACATTTTATTCCACCTGTCTTAATGCTCCTGCAGCTGCTTGACATTTTGCTCAAGGCACACATTCCCTCCCTCGCATTTTCTGCGAGCTTGGGAATATTACATTTGATCTTCACATCCAAATCATTGATATATATTTTGAACAGCTGGGGCCCAAGCACTGATCCCTGTAGTAACCCACTAGTCACAGAATGCAAATGCAAGAATGATCTGTTATTCCTACTCTCTGTTTTTTGCTTTTTGCCCAATCCTGAACCCATTCCAGTACATTGTCTCCTGTCCTATCTGCTTTTATTTTGCTAATCATCCTCCTGTAGGAGACTTCATCAACAGCTTTCTGAAAATCCAAGTATACTACATCCATCGACTCTCCTTTAATAATTTTGCTGGAACATGCTTAAAAAACTCCAACAAGTTAATCAACCATGATTTCCCATTCGCAAGCCAATGCTGACTATGCCCAATCAGATCATGATTATCCAAATATCCATTTGTGACATTCTTTACAACAGATTATCACACTTTCCTTAGTGCTGATTTAAGGCTAACAGGTCTGTGGTTTACTGTTTCCTCTCTCTCCATCACTTCTTAAATAAGGATGAGACTTTCTACATTCCAAATTTCAGGAAACATTCCAGAATATATAGAATTTAGGAAAATGATCACCAAAGCATCCACTATCTCTACAGCAAACTCTTCCAACAGTCTGAGATGCAGAATATCAGGTCCCGGGAACTTGACAAATTTCAGCCCCATTAATTTCTCCAATACAACCTTCTTACTGATACTAATTTACTCTCACCCTACCTTCATCTCATCCCATCAGCACATCCTTCTATTCCTTTCTCTCTCCAGTGTTGATCCAGCTTTCCATTTGAGTGCATCTCTGTGATTCACCTCGACCACTCCCTGTGGGAGCGAGTCCCACATTCTCCCCACTCTCTGGGTAAAGAGGTTTCTCCAGAATACCCATTGGATTTTTTAGTGACTGTCTTATAACAATGGCCCCTTTGTTCAGGCCTCGCTCTCACAAGTGGAAACGTCTCTTTATATCTACCCTATCGAATAGTATCTTAATTTTGAAGACTTCTATGTGGTCACCCCCTCAGCCTCCACTTTTCTAGAGAAAAGAGCCTCGGCCTGTTCAATCTTTCATGATAGTGATAACCTCGAAACCGGGACCAACAATTTCCTGAATTATCTACAGATCCAACATGGGTGGAATATCGCTAAATCAGATTCAATCGCAGACTGATCCACGAATACACTTTAAGGAAATATGTTGGAGAAATAATTGGTGCAGTGTTATATCTGGTTTATTTACCAACACGTAATTATACCAATGAACAGTGTCAGAATCTGATAATCGGCTCAAATCCAATAATCCATAATTAAAGGTTTCCTACTCTCCTTCTAGTTGAAACAATTTAATTGTGAATTTGAAGGTCTCCTGAACTATTTTCCGTCAACTAGTCTCGGAGCTGATTGAAGATTCACTTTAAGAATACTCAAATCCGAATGTGAATTAGGTCATTGAGTTCATCAACCACCTTCTCCGGTAGCAGCAGCGTGGGTGTTTCTCCCTCAAAGGCAGCTGCCCTTTTTTATACCTGAGGAGTTGAGGTTTAGAAGGAGATTTGCTTCACTTGAACCTGTCAAAAGCCTCCCTTTTCCTTCTAATCGTATCCTGAATATCTCTGGTCATCCATGGTTCTCTGGGCTTGTTACTGCTTCCTATCACTCTAATGGGAATGTGTTGAGCCTGTCTAATCCCCATTTCCTTTTTGAATGCCCCCCACTGCTTCCCTAAAGATTTCCCACAAGTAGCCGTGACCAGTCTACCTTTGCCAAATCCTGCCTTATTTTAATAAATTCTGCTCTCCCCCAATCGAAAACATTTTTTCCGCCACTTGTCTACATTTTTGTCCACAACACGATTAAATTTTACCATATTGTGGTCGTTATCACTAAAATGCTAAAATGCTCCCTCACCATCACGTCAGCCACCTGTACGGCTTCGTTCCCCAGAATTAGGTCCAGCACTGCCCCGTCCCTTGTTGGACACTGCACATATTGACCTAAGAAGTCCTCCTGTACACATTTCAGGAACTCTGCTCCATCCAAGCCCGTAACACTATGTCTATCCCAAATAGTGTTAGGCAAGTTGAAGGCACCTAATGTAATATGTTTAACCTATTGTTATTGTTTTTACACTCCTCCACAAATTGTGCACATATTTGCTTCTCAATTTCCCGCTATCTGGGGGTCTATAATAAAGACCTAACAATGTGGCTGCCCCTTTTTGACCCGTAAGCTCTACCCACAAATCTTCATTCGATGCTCCATCCAAGATATCATCTCTCCTTACTGCACTAACCGAGTTAAGAGATAATTCACTTGTCTATTGAATCTGGGCTATTTCTTTGTCCATAACAAACTTAAATTGTACCAATTTACGCAATGACTACAATGCTAAAATGTTAAAATGTTCTAATGAACGTTCATACAGACTCGAAACTTTAACTGTCTTCCTTTCTGCAGATGCTGTCAGACGTGTTTATTTTTTCCAGCTATTTTAGTTTTCATTGCAGATTTCCAGCATGCGCAGTATGTTGCTTTTATCTAAGAGATTATTCAATTCACGGTTTGGGTGACATCACAAAATCGCCCCAAGAATGCGCCTGAATTTTCACCGGTTGGGTTTTTGGACTTTCTCGCTGAATAGAGGAAACTTTTTCCAATGCGTTATGTTCGTGAAGCAGATTGTGTTCTTTCTCCCACTTTTCTCTACAGCCGATTGTGCTATCCTCCTAAGAACATAAGAACTAGGAGCAGGAGTGGGCAATTCAGCCCCTCGAGTCTGCTTGTCCCGCCATTCATTGTGATCATGGCTGATCTAATTTCATCCCCAACTCCAATTTCCCACCCTGGATTGAGAGTTGGATCGAGAGATAGTTAGACAGAGAGAGATTGGGTAATGAAGAGAGTGTAATAGAAAGACCATATAACTAAAACAAACTGTTTAACTGGATGGAAAAGGATAGAGAGAGAGCGCGATAAAGACAGAGAGAGAAAAAGAGAGAAAGGGAAAATGGCGACAGATCGAGAGATAGGAATGTAGATGAATGTCACAGATCTCTTAGAACATACCGTTTAACGGGGATAGAAATAGGCAAATAAACAGAGGTAGAGTGAGTTAGAAAGAGATATCAATACATGTAGGGATCGATAAAGACAGTGAGATAGACATGAAGTGAATAGATAAACAGCGAGAGGAACCGGTAGATACTGAGATGGGGAGTTTGGGAAAGAGGGAGAGAGAGAGACTGTCAGACAGGCAAATATATCAGCTATCTTAAACTGCACGAGGACAGGAATGGATTGATTGATACAGAGCAAGAGAGATGGATAGACAGATAAACAGATAGTCACGCAGATAGTGAAGATATCTTATACCTCAATGTTTAACAAAGACAGCAAGAAATATCATGAATGTTAAGCAGGCATAGATATGAATAGATAATTTACACAGGCCTGGTGAGAGAAAGTGGTGCACTGGGAATGCAATCACATTTTCCAATTTTACACACTAACAAATTATCCAGTGGCATCCAACCATATCAATATGATTAGACAGACACATCAATACAAGAAATAGGAGCAGGAGACAATTCAGCTCCTCAAGGAGTTCCGCCATTCAATAATACCACGGTTAATCTTGTCCATTAAATGTACTTTCCTGCCCTGTCCACATCCCTTATTCCCTTAGTGCACAAAAATCTACCTTAATGACTGAGCATCCATAACTCTGTGGTCTGGAGAGAACAGATGGACTTAGAATTTCAGAAAGCTCAACACTGAAAGATTGAGAGATCTGTGATAGGCCAGTGATAAAATCATTCTACATGGACACACACAGAAGGATTTAGAATTCTAATTTACAAAGTTGACAAAGCCTCACATCAGCATAAAGAATATTGGTAAACGGTCATGGTTAATAGCTACCTCTTTGAGATGAGACACTTGCACTGAGAAGATTTTCACTGGAGTTGATTTGAATGGCACAGGTACAGAGAGTGCCAATTCTCCAAGTTTCAGCCGAGAGGCTGGTGTAACTCCTGATGGTGTATGTCCCGTCGGTCTCAATTGTGCCAGAATCACTCTGTCCCCCGGCATCACTTGTGGGAACATTCCAGCGAACAAGAAAGGAATCGGGAGACAAGCCTCTGATCAAACATGGCAACGGGACCCTTTCCATCGAAGGAATCTCATCCTCCGGCGGGGTGAGGAGGAATATGGTCGGGGATCCTTCTAAATTTGGCAAATGGAACAGAAACCCCATTAACAGTTAAATGTAGACATCTTTACTTGCTCTAAAAATGCTCAATTCGCTGGAATAATGATGAAATTTACCTGTAACCACTAACTGGGAGCCATTTCCGAATATTAACATCCAGTTCGGGTAACTGTCGATTGCACAGTAATACATTGCAGTATCATTTCTCTGGGTGTCCGCAATGAGCAGTGAATAATATCCTGCTTTTTGAGAAATCCCGCTGGAAAACCTCCCATCTGCTGGGATGTGCTTTTGTGCTGTGTAACCCAGCTTCATGTCGTTTCGCTCCCGCTCGCTGCACCAGAAGATGATTCCAGGTTTGGAGCTCTCCGTGTGGCAGCTCAGTTTAGCGGGACTCCCCACAGGGATTGTCTGAACGCGCGGAGACTGGGACAAGACGGGCTGAGACACAATAACTGAACAAGAGAGAAATAAACAAGTGTCACCTCAGGTTATGGTGCAACCCGCCACCTCGCACTCACACACCCTCTGTCCTGAAGCCTGCCTCCGGTGAATACTCCCCGATAGAGAGGAGGCAGAAAAATTAAAACAAAATATATAGTTCATATCGATAAGTCGCGCGCAATTGGTTGTTTGCACCATTTAATTCCTGTCTTTCCAAGGGCACAGCCCGAGTCCATTCAGCAGTAAATCTCATTTAATCACTGGGATACACAAATCGGAACTGTGTGAAGTTAATAACGTAAAAGAGCTGCTTCAAATCTAAATGTTCGGCCTGTTTTATTTTTCTCTCATCCTCACTTTGTTTCCTGTTCTCCTCCTTAACTTTGGGCATTTTATTTTGTTCCAGAGATTATATGTCACTCTAATGATCCATTTGAACCTCTGTCCTCTTCTCAATCGCCAATAATGTCGATGGAGCCAACTCACATCTTTTGTCCCGGGGGGTTACATTTCTGATTAATTCCATTCATTGTTCCTGACGGATGCACAGTTCCCACATTATTGACTATATTCGCTCTATTTTTACATTGAACTTCATAACTAAATTGCATCTTCTAGACATGCGCAGTGCATTTGAAGGCCATTCGGCCCTTCAGAATGCTGGTACTTTGGGACATCTAACCAGTTATCCCCCATTCTGACCCTGTTCCTCTCCGCATAACCCTGCAAATATTTCCCTTTCTGTTATTTATCTAATATCCTTTTGGAAAGTCCCTATTGAATCTGCTTCTATTGCCTTTTCAGACAGAGCCTTCCAGATAACAACAACTCGCTTAGTTAAGAAAAATCTTCTCATCCGCCCCCCCACCCCTTCTTCTTTTCTGCCTTTTTGCTGATTCTCTTCAGCCTGTGTCCCTCTGTTTGCCGCGCCTCCTGCCAGTGGAAAGTGTTTCTACTAATTTACTCTATCCCAACCCTTCTCCACTGTGTCTGAACATTTTAAGATATCTTACTCTGGAAGAGATGGGACAATGCAAACACAGCGAGGAAGCTCATTGTCCGTGACTTCAGGCAGTCAGACTCTGAGCCCCCGATCTGAATCTCAATGAGAACTCGTTCTCTTCGTGTGAATTACGTGTGAAACATGCAGACTGAATGGTGTTCTGTGTTTATTCACAGATACATGATAGGGGTTGTAAAATGGTTCCGAGGCAGACAGCTCTGTGCGGTTTTCATATCTCTTACAGCTCAAAATGCTGCCACACACTCACCCTCTGTTTTGCACGTATGTACTCACATTAGTAAGGCCACAGTTGGAGTACAGAACATTTCTGCATTTCCTAGAAATGGTGCGGTTAATATTTCACAAGGATGATGTCAGAACTGAGAGCTTATAACTATCAACAAAGAATGAATCGGCTTGGACCCTTATCTCTGAAAAAGTGCAAGATTGAGTGGTTATATGTCGAGGTCTTTAAAATTATAAAAATGTTTATTCTGGCAGACTTAATAAGGTAAATCTACTTCGGCAGGATTTCAACAATATTGGACATCAATAAATCCAATCGGGAATCTTGGAGAACTCAGGAATTCCCATTAGGATTTAGAGAAATGAAAGGTGATCTTATTTAAACATAGAAGTTCCTGAGTGGTCCTCATAGGGTGGATACCCAGAGGATGATTCCTATTGTAGCCAAAGCGAGGGGCATGGATCAAAAATAAAGGTCTCCATTTTAAGGCAGATTATGAGAGATGTTTTTCCGCCCAAATGTTCGCTGGTGTGTGGCAATCTCTTCCTAAGAAAGTAGTCATGGATGGGCCTTTGAATTTGTTGAAAGCCGCATTAGGCGTATTTTTGTTCGGCAAGGGATCCAAGGCCTCTGGGTGGCAGACAGAAAAGTGGAGTTGAGACCACTACCAGATCAGCCATTATCTTATTGAATGGTGGAGCAGTCTCTAAGGGCCCAATGGCCTAGCCCTGTGTTCCTATGGTCCTCTGTAATGGGGTCAGTAATATGAGATAAATCCAGTCTGGAATTCAGGAGCAGCCTCTTTACCCAGACTTTGGGGAGAATGTGGAACACTCTCCCACAAGGAATGGATGAGGCTCTTGCAGATTTGAATTTAAGTGGGAAGCTGGATTAAACGTCAGGGAGAAATGAATAGAAGGATATTTTGTTGGGCTGAGATGAAGTGAGAGTGGGAGGAAGCTTGTGCGGGGCATAAACACGTGCACGAGCATTCGGATCGAGTTGCCTATTTCTGTGCTGCAAATTCTATGTAACTCTGTAAACTGTAACAACAAAGGAGATTAACAGCTATTTTAAATTGATAACTGCAATGAACTTTGCATTGAACTGTTGTAAACGCGCTCAGAGCACAATACAAAGTTCAACAAGTATGATTGTTTGATATTCCCTTCATGGGGTCAATCAATAAATCATTGGTAAAATGAATTCTACAATGAACTCAGAACACTGAATTCAGATCAATCGCCAATGGCGTTTTATATTATACAATAAGTGAGTCGTAAACTTGCTCAGTGAGACTTAATAGAAAGAAGGACGGTGCTGGGACATACTAAGAAGTAGAACAAAATTTGAAAAGTTTCCTTCATTTAGATTCCCGATAAGTGCTGTGAATGGCGCTTTTTGTTCCATTAGAATTCCACTTTAGATTTCTGCATAATTTGCATTATGCAAATAAGATGCTAGTTTTTAAAATTCAAATCAAATCACATACATTTCATTCAATATATTCCGGTCTCCGTCTTAACCAGATTGTGTCATGAATCTTGCACACACTGCTTACAGGATGAATTATATTGAGCACATTGACATAACACTCTGGATTCCTGGTGTTCACTTTCCAAACCTGCGACACCTGCAAACTTCAATTACAAGTGCAACATATAAATGGGAACACCATTAATGCAAGCGCCCCCACTCCCCAAACCTGACGATACCACCCGTCCCCACATCCCCCCCACCCCCGCCTCCGCACCACGCACCCCGCCCCCAACAAATCACTCACCACACTGACTTGAAAATATTTTGGACGTTCCTTCACTATCGCTAGGTCAAAATCTTGGAACTCCCTCCCTAACAGCATTTTGAGGGTACCTACACAACATTAGCTGCAGCAGTTCAAGGAGGCAGCTCACCACCACCACCTTCTCAAGGGGAAATTAGGGATGGGCAATGCATGCTACTTTTGCCAGCTATTCTGACATCCCGAGATTGAATCAGTATTTAACTGCAATATTCAGCATTCATCCATACAGTGTGCTTTCTGTTGCCCCGCAGCCCCCACCACCCGAACTTTCACCCAACAAAATTCTTTATAGGCATGCTGTCACTTGACTGCTGTAATGCACAGACGGTGACCACAGTATGTCAAATGTATGTGACATTCACCAGGACAGCGCACCCAAAATGGTATCGTACCTTCCACAGCATAACTTGTTATAGATTGCATCGCATCTGAAGGGGGATCAGCTCACTGGGACTGAGCACAGATCAGTCTGCGGCCACTCCGCCTGCAGAAACAAATTGGTGAGAGCAGAGAAAATGAGATATCACCGTGTCAAGATGTCCAAGGAATCTTCACTTAATGCTCATTTTCCAAGTGCTGAGGGTTTACGGTGAGTAAGAGGCAGCTGAAAAATTTATACTAGAATCAGCAAATATCAGTGTTTGCAAAGCTAAAAATGGGACCCAGTGGTCAGGTGAAGGGAATTGAACTGTTCATGTGAGTTTATTTATTGGTTCCTCTGAGAAATCGATGGAATCAAGTTGGAGACTTCATGTAACCACCAATAAATAAAGACAATGATGTAACTTGTAAAATTACAGATGAAGACCTTTAAAGCGGCTGCTTTCAATCTCCCAATAACCAATAGTAATATATCAATAATCTCACTAGTTACAGAATCCGAGCCCTCTCTGTCTCAGAGACGCTACATAATGACAGCTGAAATTAGAGAGATGGGGAATGAATCTCTCACTTCATTTCCAAATTGGAACCGGTGTCTAGCTATTCCTGGTACAAACAACGTGTGGATGAAGCTCCGAAACTAATTGATAGCCAGTCCTGTCAGGGGGGCCAAATGTAATTTTATTTCATTTGGGGGAAGTTAATCGTTAATATGTTTCAATCTCTGTCCAGGCAGTTCCAACAACAAGCCAGCTGTGCGAGTGTTCATTCCGCCGGGTGAGCTGCATTGGAGGGAGATCATTCCCTTAGGGTGTTTTGTCAGTGGAGTTTCTTCCAACCAGATTGTGGTTTTCTGGAATATTTCCGGCCTGGTCACCGAGGATATGAGCGATCCTGGTACAATGAAGACGGCCTGACCTAGAGCATCAGAATTCACGTCATAGTGTCCAGGGGAACCTGGAAAACTGGCCGTGTCCGTACTTGTATTGTTCAACTTGGGCCTCCAGGCAATTATTGGATGAAAAGTATGTCGTTTCCCAAAGCAACAGAGGCAGGGGCAGGTGAGTTGGTGATCTGTTCAATGGAGGCTTTTATTCAACTTTAGAGTCAATTGGAGAAATGCATTAATTCTCAGAACCTGCAGGCTGTATATTAAAGTTTAAATACCTATATTATAAATATGTCAAAATTAGTAAGATTTACCTAAGCCCCAAGCGTAGACTTGTCCTTGTGAATAGATTCTGGACTTGCCTTATATTTCTCCATCACATCATAGAATCCTAGAATGATAGATGCGGAAAGAGGGATTTTGGTCCATCGTATCTCTGCTATCAATTTGTAAGAGTTATCCCATTGGATCCACCCTTTCCCTCACAATACTGTCACATTTTCCTCTTCAAGCTAGAATGTAATTTCTCTTCTGAAAGTTATTTTTGAACCTACCTCAACCGCCCATTTCAGGCAATGCATCTTGCAATGAAATTGAGGTTAGTTCCAAACTGAATGCACGTAACAAGCAGGAAACATCCAAAAATGTTTTGGGAATGGTGCACAGTAGTTTTACCAGATTGAGACCAGGGATGAGGGTCTTCACTTAATGTGGAGCGACTGTAGAACCTAGGCATGTACTCCTTAGAGCAGAAAAGGTTGAGTGGGAGATTTAAACGAGGTGTTCAAAATCATGAGGAGCTTCGGTAGAGTAAACAAGGAGAAACTGTTTCCTCTGACAGGAGGGTCGTTAACCAGAGGAATACAGATTGAAGAGAATGGGGAAAAGAACCAGAGGGGGAGATAAGGGGATTTTTTTTTTACAAACCGAGTTGTTGTGATCTGGAAGGCGCTGCCTGAAAGGGCGGTGGAAACACATTCAAAGTTAACTTTAAAAAGGGGAATTGGATAAATACCTGATGGAAAGGCACGTTGAGGAATATTGGGGCAAGAGCGGGGAGAATGGTGTTAATTAGTTACCACTTTCAAAGAGCCTGCACTGGCACAATCGCCCAAACAGACTGCTTCTGGGCTTCCATTTGGGTCACGTTCCCCATCAGATATTTCCAGAAAAGAATGATTTGACCGAGCAACAATTTCTGAGTGTTATTTCTCTGTAGAACGGTGCGATCTGGCCCTTTCTGTTGTTGTAACTGCCCTGGTGATACTGGTTCTACTCTTGCTCCTTATTTCCATTTGGATTCATAAAAGCGGCAGATCAGGTCAGGATTAATATTTATGAGTGATATTTTAACAATTGATTGTCTATCTGATTCTCTTCTCATAGTTTTAAATTGCTAAGTTACTTTCTGCTTTCAGGAGAATGAGAAAAGAAATCCCACATTGAAAAGTGAGTAACTCAACCTTTTGAAAAGTTCATCCCAGACACTCTTTCCTATTTATCACTGTGTCTAACCCAGTTCATTACAAACACTGATTCCAATGGTATATGCTGACATTTTCCGTGCGCATTTACGATTGATTCTATGACCACTCGACATTCTCTTCTACCTCTTTCTGGAACCTCCCTCAGTATTCACAAAACATAACACGTGGTTGATATTTTTGTTCGAATCCAGATTTCGCTTCAGAGAGAGAATGCAAAGAGAGAGGCAGAATGAGCGACAAACTGGTAAGTTAAATTGAAATTTTGGCACAGATTAAATGTCAAGTGGGTAGAATTGTAAAGATGCCTTAAGAGCAATTCCTGCCATGAAAATGTTCACAATCAGTCTGGTGTCTCTGGGTCGCATATAAAATGCCAATTACTGGTTATTAATAGTGGCAGTATTATACCAGGTGGGCAAAGACGATAGGCAAGTTGGTTAGACAGTGATTGACCATTCTTTGTCTATTTTCGCTCCACTGAAGTATTGAGGGAACTTTCCCGTAATCAGGAACCTTTTGTGTATTGGGGTCCTGGAAACAAACAGCATATTGGGGCCATTTGTACATTGGCAGATCATTGGCTCACGGTTTATCTCTAATAATTATGAATCAGCCAGACTGGGATAACATTTCAATTCATATCTTAACCATTAATAACACAGGTGACCACCGTCAAACAGAGGGAAAGAGGCCACATTGGGATGCAATGCAGGTGAGTTTTTTGAAATTATTGTAATAACATACAAAAACTTGTTTCTCAGGATAAGGTGCAAGGCTGCCAATGTTAGATATTTCTCGCGTTTATCAGAGAGCAGGTCACAGTCTTGATCATCTGAATTTGTGTAAAATCCCACTCGTCCCTCGAATTGGAATGGGAAAATATCCCCCAGTCCCTCTACCCATCTGATAATAGAAAGGATAGGGTAATGGCAGAGTTCCAACAGTTCATATTTTAGATTTGTGCTTTTTTCTTTTATGTCCACAGTGCGCCTAATCCCCTTCCCTCTTTTCCCACCTTTGTCCCTTCTCCGACCCAACTGATTTGATAAACAAATTAGTCAATGGAATTAGAATGAAGATAAGGCCAAACCAGGGGAGTTTTTTTCGATAAATCATAATGTGTTTCTGTTGTGAATGGACTGCGAAGGAGTCATCAGGCGAGAAAGTTTCTGTGTGAGTGTGTTTAAGTGTGTCATGTGCGTGTGTGCATGTGTGTGTGGTGTGTGTGTGTATGCTTATTTATGTGTGTGTGTGTATGTGTGTGTGTGTGGGGTGTGGTGTGTGTGTGGTGTGTGAGTGTGCGTATGTTTCTGGGTCTGTGGTGTATGTGTGTCCGTGCAGAGACTTGGGCAGAAAGTCTCGGCTGAACTTCCGGAGCCAGTGCTGCACAGTTTGAGTTGCCGATTTTACATGAAACGTTAAACTGAGGCACTCTGAGCCCTCTCCAGTCGGCATAAAAGATGTTACTGCCATTAGTGCAAGAGGAGGAGTGGTGAAGTGTTGGGGGAATGGGGGTGCGGGGTTGGGGCTGTTCTCTCTGGTGTCCCGTTTCGCATTTTATCTTTCAGCCAGCACGGTAAAAATAAATTATCTAGATCATTAAATCATTGCTGTTTATGGGATCATATTGTGCGTAAATTCACTGCCCTGTTGCATTAAGAACAGAGACTACATTTCAAGGAAGTGGATGCAAATGTTCTGGGGCTTCTTCCATTCATATTAGGCACAATATAAACATAAGTCTTTTGATTGTGTTTGTTTCATCCTTCTGAATGTAATATATTCTGTGGACTCCACTCAATTATGTAGATGGCACATGGTGAAAGACAGTAATTGGTTTGGCCAATTAACAGCAAAGGAACTCAATCAAATTGATAGACTCATCATCCCAGTTTTCTGATTAATCTTTGGTGATTTCCAGTTGCTTTGCGAATTATGCAGCTCCATTACAGAACATCAATTCAGACAATTCATTTACATACAAATGAAACAGAACTTCCCCCAAGTTAGTGTAGAGGGCAATGGATACCGATTCAATAGCAAATTTCAAGACAGAATTAGAAAAATATTGGAAGGGTGAAACAATAGCAATGATATGGGGTCAGAGCAGAGTACAGTGGGGGTCATTGCATTGCTCTTTCAAAGAGCTCGCACAGACGCAATGGGCAGAATGACATCCTTCTATGCTGCAACATTCCATGGTTCTAAGAAACGTGGTTTCAGGAGTGGGTCTTTCTTTTCGTGTCCACGAACAGTCTATACATGGTGCAACCAGAACAGGAAACATTTTTGAGCCTTCTTGTTGAATTCGACAAGATCTGCAACAGTGCAGGGTTCCTTTAGCGATATGCATTGCAGGAAATGTTGCATAGCCTGTGGCTCAGTTCCACATTGACAAGTTGTCGGGATGGTGTTATATCCCCATTTGCTTACTGACACCTTTGAACGACCTACACCAGCCCTAAGTCTGTTAAGACATTTCCAGGTTGCTCAGTTGCAATTAGCTCCTGGGGGAAGGTTTCTTTCTGGTAGAATTTCCATTGCTGGGGGTTGTTCGAGACTGACGAGCCAGTCTTTCCACAAGGCGATATGGGCTTCATATGGGTTTAAGTGTAATGGAACCACACTGTTCATGAAGCTCTTCCTGGACTTATGGCGGCTGGCTGTAGTTTTATGACCATGTAGAGGGTGCCTCTCATCTGATGTTTGGCGGAGTCACTCTTTCTTGCTTATATCAGGGGGTGCGATACTCGTCAGAATATATAGGCTGTTGGTGTTTGATGGTTTAAGAAAAAACTCAGATAAGTAGGAAGCTTGCATTCAGAACAGCCTCCATCTTCTTAGCATGAGTAGGGATTTCACATGCAGGCAGGCATATTCGGCAGTCGAATAGCTAGAGCAAGTGCACTGGTTTGCAATGTTTTCGAGCGTGCTCCCCAATTTGTGTTAGTGAGCTTATTTAGAATGTTGTTTCATTCGCTATCTTTTGCTTTTGTCTTTTCGATGTGGTTCTTGAAGGTGAGGCATCTGTCAAGGGTGATTCCTAAGTAGATAGGGTGCTCGCAATGCGTCAGTGTTGCTCTACACCAGGTTACTTTAAGCTAGTGTTTGGCTTCTCGGTTTCTGAGGTGGAATGCTCGTACTTGAGTCTTTGATGGGTTTGCATGAAGGTAGTTTTCTTCATAGTAGGATTTTAGTCCCTCCAAGGACTCAGAAAGTGTTTTCTCCATGGTGTTAAAATCAGTGCTTTGGGCAGTGACACATTAGTCATAAGCATATATAACACAGCGTGTGATACTGTCTTTAGGTTCGTCATTCGTGTAGATGCTGCACAGCCGCGATGCCAGCACGCTTCCCTGAGGAAGAACACTCTTATGAATACGCCACCTGCTGCGTTTCCCACCTAGTTCAACATAGAAGTGGCGATTCTGAAGCATGCTTTCTAAAAGCTCTGCTAAGTGGATATCTTTTGTCATCTCCAGAATCTTGCAGAGGACACTTCTATGGTTCACTCTATCGTATGCTGCTGACAGGTCTACTATTGAAGGGTCATGAGGACTCGAAACGTCAACTCTTTTCCTCTCCACCGATGCTGCCAGACCTGCTGAGTTTTTCCAGGTAATTCTGTTTTTGTTTTGGATTTCCAGCATCCGCTGTTTTTTGTTTTTATATACAAAAACAGCACCTTGCTCAAAACCATCTTCAATATGTTGTGTGATGTTGAGCAATTGGTTTCTTGTTGATTTTCCAGGGTGGAAACCTCCTTGCTCTGGAATGATCTTCTCATCTAGAGTTGGTGCTATCCTATTGAGTATCAGGCGTTCAAACAGCTTATTGGTGTGGCAAAGCAGTGAAATGAGGCATATTTTCCAGACTTTAATGGCGCTATTACATTGCCTTCTGCCAAATATTAGGTGGCTTGTGTGTTGTCAGACAGTGGTTGAACAATTGTCGGAGCCATTTCTTTGCTTGCTGTCCAAAATGCTTTACCTGCTCCGTTGCTATGTTGTCAAGACCAATTGCTTTCCCGTGTTTTCGACTAGATAGACCAGTTTCCAGCTCTTCCATGGTGAATGGTCCAGCGAAGCCAGATTCATCGCTGAACTTCTTCCTATCTAGTTGTGCTCTTCGTTGTTTCTTGTTTATTTTTCCATTTAGGAGCAACTGGTGTGCAACTTGGTTAGCAGACACATTTGGGTGTTGGACAGCTTTCTTTGGATCTCCTCCAAGTTTGTGTATGAGAGACCATGCATTCATGCTGTTTTTTTTGTAAGACCTGTTGTCTCTATGTAAGTGTCCCAGGTATATTAACGCTTTTGAAAGACACTTAACATCACCCTCTCACTGGTAGATATTGTTTCCTCTGAGAAGGGGTCAGATTCATACATGGCGATATATTCCCAATAGAGTTCAGCATTCTCCTTGGTGAGACCAGAGATATACTTTGCTCTCCAACCTCGGGGGGTCTTCCTTCTGCCAGTTTCCTGGACAGCTTATTTTCAGGAATGGGTAATCTTACTTACCTTGGAACTACTTTTCGCTACTAATGTTTACATTATCTCCTAGACTCAAGGCAGACGGAACTACGCCTCCCTGGACTTGGCTGCATTGGATAAAAGGTCAAAAAAGAAGGTGGGTCGCAGATGAGAATCTGGCCTTTGTCTCTCTGATGAATTATGGAGTTGGAAGGATTTGCCAAAGAACTCACGTGGAGCCATGGAGATTCCCATGAAACAAATACATTTCCCCATGCACTCGCCAGAGCTTCAAGGGATGCCTCATTTTGCTAAATGTAAGTTATTTTGAGTATTGTTAAGGATATCCCACCGTTATCATGTAACCGAAGCGTGAAAGAAACGTTGAGCAAAGACTAAGGGCTTGCTTTAGTTGCTCTGGAATTTTGCTGTTGATTCTGTAACTCCAGTTACTGACAGGACGTTCATTTCTTGGCAAATGTCTGCATGTAAATAAAATAAATTATTCCTCGCTTAAAATGATGCACCAGAAGTTTGTATTAATTAGAAATTAAATGATAATTAAATGTCATCTGGATAAAACTACAATTTCTCCCGAGTTGACAATATCAGTCCTGGCTTGAGATCCTGTTCTCTGGGGGTTTCTTTGTCTGAGATGTGATGCGTTCTATCATTTACTGAATTAAAACAAAGCGGGAGAGCAACACTAGCAGTGATTCAGGAAACTTGTGATGTCTCAATTTCACTTTTAAACAGTGTCTTTTGATTTGTTTTCAAATTTGAGCCTAAATGTCAGAAATTTACCGTGAGTGTAGTGTGTCTTGAAGAAGAGGCGCTGTGGAAGGTGGAGTGGTAGTCTGGATCTCTCTCCCCCAGAAAGCTGGTGAAGCTAGTATGCCGTACATTTTGTGCCTTAGGCGTATTAAATGTTAGGGAAACAAGGTGATTGGGTGGAGTTTTGTACCTGAAGCTGGATGCTGCTATATTTCTGGGAACATGGTGAAATTCTATAAAGAAAGCTGTGTGTGTGTGATTTCGTGGGTAATTAAATTGGGTAATGTTAGTAAAGAAATCTTGTCTTTTGTGGGAACTGAATGATGAAAGATAAACATGTTGAAAGCGTGCATTTGTATCCAGAGACTATGGTGAAGTTGGGACGATAATTAAATGTGTTGGGCTTTTTAAATTCGCATTAGGCGATAGGTAAGGATTTGTCTTTCAGCTGCTAAATTTCAAAGGAAGTTTAAGAACTCTTGCCACTTCCAAATATTTAAAAAGTACATAGGAGAATGTTATTTATTTATATTTGACCGAAAGTGGCGGTAATAGGAAGACGTGAAGGATTTTTATATTTTGGAAAAGTTGAGTTCAAAGAGGTGCGTAGGACAATGGAGGCCCAGATGAAAGGGGCAGGGGAAAATATTTAAGGGAAATGCTTAAATATTTAAGATTCAAATATTTAAATATTTAAGGGTTTCTGTTGGAGGAGTACCTTGTAATGCTGCATTTGAGTTGAGGTGGCTCTGTAAGCGAGATGCACTGAGATCAGCTTTGTGCAGAGAATGTTTGAGAATTTTAAGCAGCCATCTGATTTCAAGCCAGAGAAGTCATTGCTTTCAGGAGGAAGTCTTTATTTGAACTTCCTTTGGATTTTCATACAGAATGGTAGAGAGTGGGAGGCCGGGTCGTATCCTTTACCAAAGTAGCAGCAATTTTTGCCATGTGTAATATTACTGGATTTTAATATTTAACACCCCATAAGGGAACTGTTGGTAAATTATTCACTTGTGAGTTTTGAAAAGCATTTTTATTGCAGGAATACCTTGTAAGGCTGCTTCAAGCATATAATTTTAATCTTGTGTAATTTTTTTTTCTTCTTGATATAAGAATCGTAAAAGTTTTCCCTTCATTTTCAAAATACAAAAAAATCAGTAAGACACGCTTCCCTCTGGGATTTCGCTTGCTCAGTGAATAAGATTTGTTGAAGTCGGAATGTGTATCTTAAAAAACAGTGGTCTTAAACCATAATTTTTAATGTTTATAATCTTGAAAGTGTAATGCAAAAATATCAGATCATCTCAGTGAAAAATCCTTTGAATCCCACTGTTACGTTTAGCTATTTCTTTTAGCGCAAAGAAGAACTTCTGTTCTTGATGCAAAATCTTCACAGCAAAGAGCTTTCAGTCACTGCTCATGTTTTCTGCTTTGCAAAACTCAGAGCATGAACAAGCCATTCAGCCCCTCTGCCCCTGCTGGTGTTTCTGCTTCATACGAGCCACATCCAACACCCTCTACATCTCATCCCTTCAACAGATCATCTTATCTCTTTATTCATGATGTCGTTTTGCCCTTTCCCCATTAAGTGCTTCTCAGATATTTACTTCGGCCACCCGCTGTGGTTGTGAGCTTTGCATTCTCTCCTTTCTCCCAAGAAAGTAGTAATGCCTGAATTCCCCAATGGAATTATTGGCATATATGCAATGTTCATGGCCTTTACTTCAGCTCTGCCTGCAAATAGAAACTTTCCCTCTTTGTCTCCACGTATCGAAACGTTTCATAATTTTAATTATCGTCATTAGGTCACCCCTCAGTCTTCATTTTATGCGGAGAAAAGAGGCCCAGACTGTTCATATCCCCTGGCATCAGAACCTCTCAGTTATGGTCGCATTCTTGTAGAATTGGCGCCACTTGTATACTGCACACATCTTGTCTATCAAGTTGTAATGTAACCTGCCATTGCAGGTTCACAGAGCACATCTGCACTAAGCGAACAAACTTCCTCAATTCCTAAAGACAATGCTTGGGTTTCAAAACGTGTTTTAATGAATTGCTAACTTGGGCACGAATTCGCTGCTTTCTGCTCAAGCACCGCACAAAGATTCACAATGAACAGAAAAACGCTACCACAAGAAAGTGGAAATATATCGATACTGAGGACAAAACTAAAATTTCCTGGAATCTATTTGGGGTTGACAAGGAACCTGTTGTTTTAGAATTGAAGGCACTCCAGTTGATGACCAATCGGCACACTATATTGCTAATTGTTATTAATAAATATGGATTCTGCCGGGAATAGAATTTGTGATGGCTGCCTCTTGGAAATGGTCATACCTCCAGGCTTTGCTACAATAAGGGCACAACATAGGAAACTTTCCATTACGCGTCACAGCACGGGAGCAGAACTTGAGCTCTCAATTTCGTTTGCAATCAGACTGGAGGATCCGTATTAAATGCCAGCCTAGCAAACACAATCTGTAAGAGAAGACACAAACCGTTATCGTGAGCCAAGCCATCATCAGGAGGCCATTCAGCCCTTCGAGCATGTTATGCCTTTTAATTACGTCATTTCTGATCTGTACCTTAACCCCATCTCCTCTCCTTTGTTCCCTAACAGTTATTCCCCTTTACCCAACAAAAACTTATCAATCAGAACTTTGACTTATTCAACTGAACACCTATCTATATTTTTCATCTATTGTCACAATGTTATGTGACATGTAAAAAGCCTTATCTTGCAATGTGCTCTATGCAAAATCTCTTAGTCGCATATGATATTAACACTGAACTTTCATCCTTAGGTTAAAATGCAGTGAAATGTATTGCACATGTTAGGAAACAATTCCATCCATAGTTACCGCATTTTCTTGTACTGTTGCTCTGGAATGTGTCAGTTCCACATCAATGTTCATGTTGCCTGTTAGAAAGTGAAATTTAAACTTAGTTGAAATGACCTCAGTTCACATTCAAACAGCTGAAAGTGCCAGAAACCCAGTGATTAATGGATGAATTGATAGTACCGTGGAGTTACAGCTTCTCTCCATAATTTCTCCCTGGCTGCCGGTTCCTGAAACTCCTTCTTCCTGCCACAGGAACCATCACCCGAAGGAGAATCCCGCCACTGACGAACTCCCGGAAAGTGGGAACTGTAGGTGGTAGGAAGCAAAGATTTAAAAATGACATCGTATTTCAGAAGAAATAGTGCAACCCCAGCCTTTGGCTCTTGCACAATGTTCAAGGGGAGCCAGCACCACATACAGAGGGCTACTCGGGACAGGCAATCATTTTCAGTCTTGTCACTGTCACCAACATCACCAAGCACTCTTTGAAAAATCGACATTTATTAGGGAAGTGAAGCAAATTTACAAATTTGAAGACAGATGGATGGTTAGATGGAGAGAGACAGTCACACCAGGCAGCGTGTGACAGAATGATGGAGAGAGGGAGAGAGATGGATGGATAGATAGATAGAGAGACAGAGAAAGAGAAAGAAAGAAAGATAGATAGATAGATAGATAGATAGATAGATAGATAGATAGATAGACAGACAGATAGATAGAAAGATAGAGAGATAGATAGATGGATAGATAGATAGATAGATAGATAGATAGATAGATAGATAGAGGGCTAAATGTGAAACATTAACACAACCAAGAAGGAAAAACAGGTGCATCAGATACAATGAAGGAATTTTTACAAGTGTAACCGCTGTTGTTACGTAGGAAACATGGCAGCTGAATTTGCGTGTAGCAAGACCCACAAATAACAAATTGATTATAACCCAGATCATGCATTTAATTGAGTTATTTGGGGGATAAATATTGGCCCCAGGGAGACAGGGGGGAACTTACATGAAATGTTTCAAAGAAGCGCACAGGGGAAATCAACGCAGTGTAACTTGTAGCTGAGGGTTTGCTGTTTACAGGTTAGGAGACCACACATGCCTACAAAGACTAGCACGCTACAGACCATAGTAAATACGCATCACAGGCGGTGTGCAGTCCAGACTGGTTCAAACTTGAGACAAAAGGCAATAGTGTTGCAATCAACAACATTACTGCTTCGAACATTTGTCTGGGCAGAGGGAAAATGACCCTCATTCAGAGTGTTTTGTTCAATTCACCCAGAACACATTAATTTATTCTGATTTCAACAAAAACACGCCAGGTTGAAAAAAACAATCATATGACGCAAATATTTTAGTGCTTGTTTCACCCTGAACCTGTCTTCCCAGCTGCCTCTTTGTGTCAGAATTACTCCTGTGTGTCAGCAGAGCATATGGGCCATCTCCTCTGTGCCGGTGTTTCTGCTCCAAAGGAAATTCCCCCCACCTCTTCCCACGACTCCTCCCCATCTCCCACTCCGCCGCCTCACTCCCATCATCCCAAACCATCAACACATGCTCAATTCCTTGGAGCTCGTGTGTTTATTTTGATGCCCCCTTCAGTGCATCTCGGCAATTCACCTTGGCCACTCCCTATGGGAGCGAGTTCCACATTCTCCACACTGTATGAGTAAAAAGGTTTCTCCTGCATTCCCGATTGGAGTTATTGTTGACTATCTTATATTGATGGCACTAATTTTGGTCTCGCTTCCATAAGTACGAATGTCATTTTTAAATCCAACGTATCAAATATGTTCAGAATTTTAAATGCCTCTATGTTGTCAACCCCTCAACTTTTCGAGAGGAAAGAGCCCCAGCTTCATGAAAGATATAACCTCCAAACCGGGACCAACAATTTAACCTGTAACCCATTAACCCTCTTTTTGTGCTATCCAGAATCATTAAAGTATCCAACATGGGTGCAGTCATAGAGTCATACGGGTCTAAAGCACAGGAAAGGGCCCTCAGACCCATCGATCCTGCGAGTCCAACAAGCACCTAGCTATTCTCATCCCATTTTCCAGCTGTAGGCCCATACACTTGTATGCCATGGCAACACAAGAGCACATCCAAATACTTCTTAAATGTTAACAGGTTTTCTGCATCTAACCCCCTTTCAGGCAGTGAGTTCCAGATTCCCACCGCCCTCTGGGTGAAAAAATGTTTCCTTAGATCCCCTCTAAACCACCTGTCCCTTTTCTTGAATCCATCCTAACCACCTGATCTACCTGTCCCGCTACATTAAGGGACCAGTGAACATACACAATAACTTACCTCTGATCCTCAGTACTTCCCAGAGTCCTACCATTCATCGTGTATTCCCTTGCTTTGATTGTCCTGCACCAGTGCATCACCTCACACTTGTCTAGATGAAATCCCATTTGCCACTGATCAGCCCATCTGGTCAGCCCATCTATTTCCTCCTGTAATCTAAGATTATCCTCCTGACTATTTATCACCCAAACAATTTTCGTGTCATCCGCGAACTTTCTGACCAACCCCCACCACACCCCACCGCCCCCCACCCCCAACCCCCCGTGATTGCTAGGCAATGGCACTGCTTGCTCTTTTCTTGTGATTGCTTCACCTTCACTTCAGGAGTCATAAAAATCATTAGAAATGCAATTATAAAAAGAGATGCTTTAGACCTTCTGCCTCATTGAAAAATGAAACTAGATCCCAGGTTTCACATTTTACTCGAAAAATAGAAAAAAATATATAAATTATACTTAAACTTACAGTTGTACCTTATGCTTAAAGAAAACAAATGCACATAGAATGTACTTAAACAATAACAATTTCCTAAATTTATCCATGACCAGATCGAATGCCAGATACAACCAGAGGGACTGAATGGCTCCAACGTGTCTCTGTGTTTAAAAGGTCAAGATATTATGATGACTGATGCCTGGAGGTCGATGGCACAGAGAGAGATCAGCAGCAGGAATCGGTCTTTGGGTAGGTAGAATAGGGAATCACTTGCAATTTCCCCTAGTATTTTTATGGAAAATGTTTTTTTTTTTCCCTGCAGGTTGAGGAGAACAAAACCTTTCTGGACGGATAAACTGTCATTGGCAGAATATGTTTTTCCATCTGCGACTTGTAATAAGTGTCTGGAAATATCTCGAAATGTCTGTGCAGAATGAGTCTTGACGACAAAATAATATTAGTGTTAATTTGGGAATGTTACAAACAGGATTTATGATATTCTCTGCAGGCCAGAGTTTAATCATCAGCAAAAATATCCAGTAAACAGCACACCAACGGTTTCCACAGCAGGTGTTTAATATTGATTAAATGAAAGATGTAATGGAAATAGTTTACATCATCTCAGTGAAACATCAAATTTACTCATGCGTTTGACGAATATTCTAATGTGAGGAGTGAATTGTGTTTATGTTTGCGAATTGTTAACATTGCCAGAAAACTGTCTTCAGGCACAGTCGATGAGATCTGCTGTACTCACGATAAACATTAACATTTAATGGACAGTATGTTACAAGAGGACTAATTCACAGGGCAATGAGGAGACAGCTGGGATGTGGGACTAAAGTGCACATTCAAAAAGCTGTCCCAGGAGTGACGGAACGAATTTCCTCTTCCTGTTCATTAAGTGCCTTCGAACCAGTGATTTTAGTAGTTAAAATGCACTCAATTGTATTAACAGAAGGGCGGATGGAATGTCAATAATCTTGTTTCAAGTGTAAATGTAACATTTTTCACTCCCAGGACAGGAGCAGTGAAGGCTCGGGGTCCACTAACACTGCAGCTTTTTCATCAATGCAGCCTAAATCCCCATCCAGTCCCTGTCGGTCCACAACCCTACCTCCATTCTGCTTACATTCCTCTATAAATCACTTTGCACATTGGCCTCAGAAATATCCTGAGCGCATCTGGTCCAAATCAACAAAAAACTGCTAAATCAGAGCTGTCATTGGTTTTCAAATCTGTTTTAATATGTAGGTAACTCGAGCACAGATACATTGTAAAGTCTGTTTGAATAATTTCTTGCTGACATACTGAATAAAGATGCAAAATGCCAAAATAAACCAGATAACAGAAAGCTGGAGAGGCTAGAGTAGAACTGCATCCGACATTTCATCGTTAGAATAGCGGGAATTTCGACATTATTCAGTTCACGCTTTTGGCGACATCACAAAATTGCGACGAGAATGCACCTGAATTTGCACCGGTTGCACTTTCGGACTTTGCCGCCCAACAGAGGAATCTTTGTACAACACGTCATGTTCGGGAAGCAGACCGTGAGCTCTCTCCCGCTTTCCTCTCCAATCAGAGTGTGATATCCTCCTTAAATGCCATTTGTGCATAAAGTGCCTGTGGAGAAACAATAAAAACCGAATCTATTAAATAACAAACAGCCTCATCATAGGGATTGGAAAAGGCCATTTGGACCCTGCAGTATATTCAATTAGATCATGGCGGATCTGGATAACTTCCATCTACACACCTTGGTTGCATACTCCTTAATCCCCTTACACAACAAAAATCTATCAATCTCAGTTTTGACTTTTCCAGTTGATCCCGCAGAATAACTAGCTTTTGAGGGGAGATAGCTCCAGGTTTCCACTCGCCTTTGTGTGACTAAATGCTTCGTGATATCACCCCTGAGCGACCGAGCACTAATTTTAAGGTAAAGCAAAATACTGTGGATGCTGGATATCTGAAACAAAAGCAAAAATAGCTGGGAAAACTCAGCAGGTTTGACAGCATCTGCGGAGAGGAAGATAGGGTTAACGTATAGAGTCCATATGACACTTCACCAGAGCTGCTGAGTTTTCAAAGCTATTTCCAGCTATTTTTAGTTTTGTACTAATTTTAAGGTTCTGCTGTCTAGTTCTGGACTCCAGCCCCCGAACCCCCACTACTCCCCCGGTACCCCACCTCCACACTCATACCACTAGAGCAAATACTTTATCCCTATAGACACGATCATATCGTTTATCATTTTAAACCCCTCAATTAAGTCACTCCATAACATTACCCACGAGAGGAATTGAAGCCTAGTTTCTGCCATCCTATCGTGCTCACTACGCAAACTTTTCTATTTTCATGGCCTTAACTATGGAATTAAACAGTGGATTAAAATTCAGTGAAAAGTATCCACACGCAGTGACAACAACAATCCCATCTTTTACCACTTTTTTCTTTCGCTGTTCTCTGGAATCTGTCATCAATGTTCATCACTGTTGCCTGTTAGAAAGTAAAATTTGAACTGAGCATAAGTGGCTACATTTCAAACTGAACAGGCTAAAAGTGTCAATAACCGATTGATAAATGGATGGATTGGGAGTGCCAGAGAGTTGCAGAGTCTCTCAACAATGGCTACCTGTCTGGCAGTTCCTGCAGCTCCTTCTCCCGGCCACAAGGATCATCCCCAGAAGGAAAAGCGCCGCTGTCGACAAACTCCCTGGAAGCAGGAAGTGGCAGGCAGCAGGTAGAGGAGAATCTGCAAAATCAAAAACCTTTCATTTAAGAGAAAGTTTGTGGAATTAATTAAACAAGTTAGGAAAAATGACAAATCTAAATGTGTGATTTCACCTGGAGATGGAATAGATTTTTTCACATTTCATTTTCCAGAAATACAGCAGAGGCCTTTTGGAACACTGTTGAAATAGAACAGAAGTAGAAAGAAATAGAAAGAGGGAGAAGAGTTAGAAAGAGAGATGGAGAGATGGATGACAAGAGATAGTTGAGATCTTATACTGTTTAAACAGGACAGAAGTATATATAGAGAGAGAGTGAGAGAGAGAGGGAGAATGATAACGAGGGCAGTGGAGCAGAGATCTTTAAAAACGCAGTTAGAATAGGACACTGAGAGAGAGAGAGATTGATAGAGAGGTAGATAGAGAACTGTTTATAGAGACTGAAATAGAGTGTGAGAAAGCGAGAGAGGGAGAGAGCAGCGATCTTATAGAACACTGTTTAAATGGGACAAACATAGAGAAATGACGAAAGAGAGATAGAGGGAGAATGACGGGGTGAGGCAGTTAGAGCACTATTTTAAAAGCAAAGCAATGTTAAGCCAGGGAGAGATAGACAGAGTGATCGAGAGAGCAGATCACTTAGAGAAAACTGTTTAACTATGATTGAGTCACAGAGGGAAATAGTTGAAGCGGGGGAGAGAGGTGAGAGGGGAAGCGAGGGGAAACAAGGGAAAGAGGATAAGAGAGGGAGAGGAGAGAGATGCGGAGAGGGGGAGATATGGTACAGAAAGTGAAGGATGTTGGAGAGAGGAAGACCTGGGAAGAGATGAGAAAAGGGAGATAAAGGGAGAGAGGGAGCGATAGAGAGGGAGAGATTTGAAGATAGAGGAAGAGGGGGAGAGATGGCAGTATGGAAGAGAGGGAGAGTTCGAGACAGACAGATTTAGGGAGAGACGGGGAGAGGGAACGATAGAGACAGGGGGAGAGAGGGAGTGCGGGAGAGATAGATAGAGTGGGGGAGGGAGGAAGAATGGGGAGATAGGGGAGAGATGGAGGAAGGGAGAGTTGGAGAAAGGAAGAGGGAGATATGAGGAGAGAGTGGGTGAGTGAGACCGGGAGATAAGGTGAGTGGGACAAGCAGAGCAAAGAGATGCATGCAGGGATGGATGGAGAGATAGATTGATAGAGATAGGGAGAGGAAGAGGGTGTGATAGATATGGCATATAACTTATACAGAACTGTTTAACTTGATGGAAAAGGATAGCGAGAGAGCGTGATAGAGACAGAGAGCGAAAGAGAGAAAGAGAGAGGGAGAGATGGCGAGACATCGAGAGATAGGAAGAGAAATGAATCCCCCAGATTTCTTATAACACATCATGTAACTAGTATATAAATAGACAAGATAAACAGAGGTAGGGTGAGATAGATAGAGAGATCAATACATGTATCAATAGATAAAGACAGAGCGCAAGACAGGCAGAAAGTGAATACACAAACAGCGAGAGGGACACGGGGAGACAGAGATGGGGAGTTGTAGAGAGAGGATTTCAGAGACAGGGAGAGAGGGAGTGACTGTCAGACAGACAGATATATGAGCTTTCTAAAACTGCACGAGGACAGGAATGGATTGATTGATACAGAGCAAGAGAAATGGATAAACAGATACACAGATAGACACGCAGATAGAGAAGATGTCTTATTGCTCACTGTTTAACCAAGACAGACAGAAATATTGTGAATGTTAAGCAGAAAGAGTTATGAACAGATAATTCTACAGAGGCATGGTGAGACAAAGTTCAACACTGGGAATGTAATCACACCTTTCAATTTTGCACACTGAAAAATCAGCCAGTGCCATGGAACCATGTCAATATGCGTAGCCAGAGACAAGAACGCAAGAAATAGGAGCAGGAGAACATTCGGCTCCCCAAGCAGATCCGCCATTCAGTAAGACCACGGGTTACTCTTGTACATTAAATGTACTTTCCCGCCCTGTCCACATCCCTTATTCCATTAGTGCACACAAATCTACCTCAGTAACAGAGCATCCATAACTCTCTGATTTGTAGAGAACAGATGGAGTTAGAATTTCAGAAAGCTGAACACAGAAAGATGGAGAGATCTGTGGTAGGCCAATGATAAAATTATGATACATGGACACTGCAAGTTGACAAAGACTCCCATCTGCATTAAATAGATTGGTAAACGGTCACTGTTAGTAGCTACCTCTTTGAGATGAGACACTTGCACTGAGAAGATTTTCACTGGAGTTGATTTGAACGGCGCAAGTACAAAGAGCGCCAATTCTCCAAGTTTCCGCCGAGAGGCTCGTGTAATCCCTGATGGTGTAGGTCCCGTCCATCTCAATTGTCCTGGAGTTGGTCTTTCCTTCGGTATCCCACCCGGAAACTTTCCAGCGGACGGGACAGGAATCGAGGGACAAGCCTCTGATCAACCACAACAAAGGGTTCCTTCCCATCGAAGGAATCTCATTCTCCGGCGGGGTGAGGGGGAATATGGTCGGGGAGCCCTCTAAATTTGGCAAATGAAACAGAAACCCCATTAACAGTTCAGCCTAGACACCTTTAATTGCTGTAGAAATGCTCAAATCGATGGAATAATGATGACATTTACCTGCAGTCACTAACTGGGAGCCATTTCCGAATAGTCGGGCCATGTTCTGGGAATTGCGAATTGAACAGTAATACATTCCAGAATCATCTCTCCAGGTATCTGCAATGAGCAGTGTATAATTACCCGCTTTGTCAGAAATCTGTCTGGAAATCCACCCCACCACACCCCCCCCCACCCCCCCACCCCCCTCACTCTGCTGGGAGATCCTTGCTCGCTATATGAATCAGCTTCATATTGTTTCGCTCCCATTGTCTGTACCAGTGGATGACCCAGCTACTGACTCTCCATGCGGCAGCTCTGTTTAGCGCAACTCCCTGCAAGAATTGTCTGAACAAGTGGAGACTGGGACAAGACAGTCTGAGACACAATAACTGAGCACGGGAGAAAAAAACAAGAGTCATCTCAGTTTATGGTGCAGCTTGTCACCCATACCCACACACTCTCTCTACTGAAGCCTCCCTCCGGCGAATACACATCGATAGGGATGAGGCACAATCATTGAAACATTTAAAGTTCATATCGAAAAATCGTGCGCAATTGGTTGTGCCGTTCTATTCCTGTCTTTCCAAGGGCACAGTATGAGTCCATATAGCAGTAACTCTAGCTTAATCACTGGGAGACACAAATCGGAACTGTGTGAAGTTAATAGCTTCAAAGAGATGCTTCAAATCTACGTTTTTGAATTGTTATATTTTTTTCTCTCATTCTCCCTTTGTTTCCTGTGCTTCCCTGTTAATTTTGTTAATTCCACTTGAAACTCTGTCTTCTTCTCAATCGCCGATAAAATAGGTGGAGCCAACTCACACCTTTTATTCCGGTAGAGGTTATATTTCAGATTAATTCCATTCTTTGTTCCTGACAGATGCAGTTCCCACATTGTTTTGTTGACTATATTCGCCCTATTTTTACTTCGAACCTGATAACTGAATTGCATCTCATAGACCCGCACAGCATAGGCGGATGCCATTCGGCCATTCAGAATGCTGGAACTTTGAGAGATCTAATCAGTTATCCACCATTCTTTCCCCCACTCCTTCCTGCATATCCCTGGAAATGTTTCCCTTTCGATTATTTATCCAATTTCCCTTTTGAAAGTTCCTATTGAATCTGCTTCTAACGCCTTTTCAGGCAGAGCCTTCCAGATAACAACAACTCGCTTAGTTAAGAAGAACCTTGTCGCCAATCCCCGACATCACCACCACAACCCCACCCTCCCAACCCCGCCGCACCGCCCCCCCCCCCCCACCCACCCCCCACCACCCCCCACTGTTTTTTGCAAATTCTATTCTCTTCAATCTGTGTCCCCCTGGTTACCGAGCCTCCTGCCAGTGGAAACAGTTTCTCCTTATTTATTCTATTCCAACCCTTCTCTACTCTATCTGAACATGTTAGGATATCTTACCCCAGAAGAGATGGGAGAATGCGCATTCACTGAGGAAGCACATTGCCCGGGACTTCAGAGGGTGAGACTCTAAGACCCCGACCCCAACCTCACTCAGAACTCGTCCTCGTTCTCTCGGTGTGAAGAGGTGTGAAATATGCAGAATTAATGGTATTCTGTGTTTATTCATAGGTACACGATAGGGGTTGGAAAATGTCGCCGAAGTAGACAGCTCTCTGTGGTTTTCCTGTTTATTACTGGTCGAACTGCTGTCACACACTCATCATCTGTTTTGTAAAATACACCTGGTATGTATTCACATCAGTTAGACGACAATTGGAGTACAGAACACGGTTCTGCATTCTGCAGAAAGGATACAGAAATACTGGAAATGGTACAGCTAATATTTCACAAGGATGTTTTCAGATCTGAGAGCTTATAACTATTAAGAAAGAATGTACTGGCTGGGGCTATTTACTTAAAAAAGGGGAAAATTGATGGGTGACCTGGTCGTGGTCTTAAAATTATAAAATGCTTTATTTAGGCAGACTTAAGGAAGGTGACTCGACTTCGGCACCATTTCCACAATATTAATAAATCCAATCGTGAATTCTGGAGAATCCAGGAATGCCAATTGGGGTTTAAAGGAATGAAAGGTGATCTTATTTGAACATTTAAGTTCCTGAGGGGTCCTGATAGGGCGGATACCCGGAGGATGTTTCTTGTTGTGGACAAAACTCGCGGCATGGATCAAAAATAAAGGTCTGCATTTTAAGGCACAGCTAAAAAAATTTTTTTCACCCAAAGGGTCGTTGGTGTTTGGAAATCCCTCCCCCAGACAGTAGTCGCGGCTGGGACTTTGAATTTATTCAAGGCCGCATCAGACATTTTTTTTTTCAGCAAGGGACTCAAGGCCTATTTGTGGCAGACAGGGAAGTAGAGTCAGAACACTACCAGATCGGACAGGATCTTAACGGATGGTGGAGAAGGCTCGAAGGGACGAATGGCAGAGCCCTGTGTTCCTATGGTCCTCTGTAATGGGGTCATTAATATGAGATAAATCCAGTCAGGAATTCAGGAGCAATTTCTTTACCCAGACTTTGGGGAGAATGCGGATCCAATTCCCGCAGGGTGTAGTTGAGTCGATTGCAAATTTGCATTTAAGTGGGAAGCTGGATCAAACATGAGGGAGAAATGAATAGAGGGATATGCTGTTGGGCTGTGATGAAGAGGGGTGGGAGGAGGCTAGTGCAGAGCATAACCACGAGCACGAGCAGTCGGGTCGAATGGCCTTTTTATGTGCTGCCAATTATATGTAACTTAAATTGTAACATCAAAGGAGCTTAACAGCTATTTCAAAGTGATTACTGTGCTGTGAATTTTCCGTTGAACTGCTGTAAACACGCTTAGAGCACAATACAAAGTGCAACATGTATTATTGTTTGAAACTCACTTCATGGGGTCAATCAATCAAATGATTGTTAAATAGCATACTGCAATGAACTCAGAATACTGAATTCAGGTCAATCACCAATGGCGTTTTATATTGTAGAATAAGTCACTCGAAACCCTACTCAATGAGACTGAACAGAAAGGAGGACGATGCACAGAAACTGTAAGGAGTGGAATGAATTCGAAAGAGATTCGTTCATTTACATTCTCTGTAAGTGCAGTGAGTGACCGTGCTTGTTCTGCGTAATTCATGAAAAAGAGAATGAGACATTCATAATTAAAATTCAAATCCATTCCTATACATTTTCCCGAATATTTTCCACTCTCTCTCTTAACCAGATATTATCATGAATCTTGTACAAACTGTTTACAGAATAGGTTATATTGAGCACAATGACATAACACTCTGAATTCCTGGCAATCGCCTTCCAAACCTGCGACCTCTCCAAGCTTAAGTACAACGGCAGCACATTAATGGAAACACAACCAACTGCAAGTGCCCTGCAAACCACTCACCACCCTGGTTTGAACAGAAACGCTATCCCGTCACTGTCACTGTTTCAAAACTCTTGGAGCTCCCTACCAAAAAGGACGGTGGGTGTACCTACACCACATGGACTGCACCAATTCGGAAAGCGGAACATCACCACCTCAAGAGTCCATTAGGGATGGTTAGTGTATGCTTGTCTTGCCAACGGCTCTGAAATGCCCAGGATTCATTAACCTTTAACTACAATATTCAGCATCTCCCAATACAATTAGTATTCTATGACCCAGGCTCTACCCACCTCCCTTCCCCGCAACAAACAACCCAGTAAAGTTCTTTGTAAACACTCTGCCACTTGACCGCTGTGACGCTCAGACGGTGGCCACAGAAAGTCAAACGCATGTGACGTTCACCAGGACAGTGCACTCAAAATATTATCATACTTTTCACAACATAGCTCATCATAGCTTCCACCGCAACTGAAAGGGAAGAAACTGACTGGGACTGAGCTCAGGTCAGCCTGCCACCACTCCACTTGCAGAAACAAACTGGTGAGAGCGAAAACAGGGAGAAATCGCTGTGTCAACATGGCCAAGGGTTTTTTATCGCTGATTCTAATTTTCCAAGTGTTGCTTATTTACGGTGAGTGCATGGCGGGTGATAATTTTAAATTGAAATCAAACAGAATCAGTATCTACTTAGCTGAAAATGCGACCCAGTAATCAGGTGAAGGGTTTTGAATTTGTTTACAGTTTCCTCCTATAAGTCGAAAAAAAATATATTGGAGAATTAAGACTGATTGAGGTCAATGTTGTGATTCTACTTAAATTACATGCGATGTCTTTCGAAGCGACTGCTTCCTATCTCTCAATAACCAGTAATTATGAAAGAATAACCTCTCTAGTTACAGAATCCAAGCCCTCTCTGGCTTAGAGTCCCTTCATAATGACAGCAGAAGTTGGAGAGACGGTGGAATTAACCTGTAAATACATTGCCAAAGTGATATTCCTGTCGAGCTTTATCTGGTGCAAACAACTTCTGGGTGAAGCCCCGAAACAAATCGACATTCAGCCCTGTCAAGGGGACAATTGTAAGTTTATTTCCAAAAGAGGCAGCAGCAAACATCTGTTGATTCTAGAAATTAGCGATGTCCAGGTGAATGACTCGGGTTCCTACTACTGTGCTCGTAAAGGTAGCTATGCAGAGCTCCAGAATGGACCGACACTATTGGTCGGAGGTAAGAGAGCAAGTGAAATGAATTCAGATCATGCATTATTATTTGGTGTAAATCAATCGTTAACTGTGTCTCAATCTCTGTCCAGACAGTTCCACCAACAAGACGACTGTGCTGGTGTTTGTTCCGCGGGGTGACCTGCATTTCAGTGGAACTGTCCCCTTAGTGTGTTTGGTCAGTGGAGTTCCTTACAACCAGATTGTTATTTTCTGGAATATTTCCGGCCTGTTCACCGAGGGACCGAGCGATCGTGGTACAATGGAGGCGGAAGGGACCTACAACATCAGAAGTCACGTCTTGGTGCCGAGGGAAACCTGGAAACGCGGCGGTCTCTGTACCTGTATTGTTCAACTGGGGTCTACAGGCAAATATTGGATAAAGAGCGTGTCGATTCCCGAAGCAGCAGAGAAAGGGACAGGTGATTTGCTGCTCTGTTCAATGCAGGCTTTTATTCGAATTTGTAGTAATTTGGAATAATTCATGAGCTTCTTAGAGCCATATTTATTTATATATATATATATATGTGTGTGTGTGTGTGTGCGAGTGTGTTTGTGTGTGTGTGTGTGTGTGTCCGAGTGTATGTGTGTGTGTGTGTGTGTGTGTGTGTGTTTGCATTCAGCCTGTTAAAGTCTGTTAAAATAATTGAGGGTTACATTAGACCCAGATGTAGACTTGTCCTTATAAACAATTCCTGGATTTGTCTTATATTTCTCCGTCACATCGTAGAATCCTAGAACATTAGATGCGAAAAGTGGGATTTCGACCCATCTTGCCTGTGCTACATCTTTGTAAGTGTTATCCCACTGGATCCACCCTTTCCCCATAGGACTATCACGTTTTTTTCCTTCAAAATAGAATATGATTTCCGTTCTGAAAGTTATTGTTGAACGTACTTCCACCTCCCTTTTCAGGCAGTGAATCTTGGAATGGATTTGAGGTCACTTCTACACCGAATGCCTATTACAAGAAGGAAACAGCCAAGGGTGCCTTGTGGTGTTGGGGGGCGGGTGGGTGGGGAATGATGTGGGGAGATTAGATTTGGCATAATAGCACCAGTGATGAGGGACTTTAGTTAATGTCGAGAGACTTCAGAAGCTAGGATTGTTCTCCTTAGAGCAGAGAAGGTTCAAGGGGGAGATTTCATGGAGGCGTTCAAAATCATTAGGGGTCTCGATGTCGTACATTAGCACAAAATGTTCCGCTGGCCATTGTGTCGGTGATGAGAGGGACACAGATTGAAGATAATCAGTAAATGATCTGGAGCAGGGCATGATAAGATTTGTTTTATTACACAACGAGTTGCGCTGACCTGGAAGGCGCTGCCTGACAGGGCGGTGCATGGAAATTTGATGGGAAGAACAGGGAGACTAGGAATAATTAGATACACGTTTCAAAGATCCTATACTGGCACGATCGTCCAAATGGACTGATTCTGGGCTTCCTTTCTGGTCACGTTTCCCATCAGAGAATCCCAGAAAAGGATGATTTAACCGAGCAGCAGTTTCTAAGTGTTTTGTCTCTGTAGGATGGTGCAATCTGGCCCTTCCTGTTGTCATACGTATCCTGGTGATAATGGTTCTACTCTTGGTCCTTATTTCCATTTGGATTTATAAAAGCGGCAGATTAGGTAAGGATTAATATTTACCGGTGATATTTGAAAAATTATTTCCTTATCTGATTTCATTCTTGTACTTGAAAATTGCTGATTACATTTTCTGCTTTCAAAAGAACATGACAAGAGATCCCAAAATGAAAAGTGAGTAACTGAAGCATTTTCAAAGTTCATCCCGAACACCATCTCTATATTTAGCACTGTCTCTAACCCGGCTCAGCTCCAACACTGATTCCAATGATATATGCTAACATTTCCCATGATTTTTCAGGTTGATTCTGAGACCACTCTACAATTCTCCTCTCAAATATTACTGGCTCCTGAGCCAGGATTTAAAGGACATAACATGTGTTTGATATTTTTGTTCGAATCCAGTTTTAGCTTGAGAGAGAGAAGGCAAAGACAGGTCCGGAATGAGTGACAAACGGGTAAGTTGCATTAAAATGTTGGCAACAATTAAAATTCAAGTGGGCGGAATTGGAAGATGCATAAGAGCATTTCCTGCCATGAAAATGTTCAACAATCACTCTATCCCTGAGAACCATGTAAAATTCCAATTACTGGTTATTAATAATGGCAGTAATATGCCAGATGGACAATAGACTCCAGGCACCGGGGTTCATCCATTGGCGAAATTCACCTCACTGAAGTATTGAGACACTTTTCTTGCTTTGGGGGATATTGCACGGAATGGGGTACAAGTGACATATGGGGCTGATTGGTGTATTGGGGCCATTGGTAAATTGGTGGATCATTGGCGAACAGTGTATCTGTATTCAATTATATATTGACCAGACTGGGATAACGTTTCAATTCATATCTTGGCCATTAATAACACAGATGACCACAGTCAAGCAGAGGCAAAGTGGACACATCAGTATGCAATACAGGTGAGTTTTGTGAATATACAAAAAAATCCTTTTTGGGATAAGCTGCAATGGTTCCAATGATAGATATATCTCGCTATTATCAGAGACCAGGGCATGGTGTAGAGCGTATGAATTTGTATCAAATCCCATTCTTCCTTCTAACTAAAATCAGAAAATTCCCCACAATCCATCTCCCCATCTGACACTACAAAGGATAGTGTGATGTTCCAGGATAAATGGCTCCGCCAGACTTAGCGGCGGATTCGCAGCAGTTTCCATTTCAGCATTATGCTATTTTCGTTAATCTCCACACTGGGTCTCATCCCCCACCTGCAAATTTCCCACCTTTCTCCTTCTCCCGACCAAACCAATTTATAGATACATTAGCCAATGGAATTAAAATTTAGATAATACCAAAGTCAGGGGAGTTTTACAGATAATTGAATTTGTGTTTCTGTTGTAAGTGTATGAAGAATGATTCAGTTTAGTTGGAACGTATTTGTGCCAGTGTTTGTTTGTGTGCGTGTGTGTGTGAGTGTGTGTGTCCAGAGCATAAAGTCTAGACTGAATCCCCAGAGCGAGTGCTGCATTGTCTGAGGTACATTTTTCACATCAACCGTTAAACCGAGACCCTGTCTACCATTTCAGCTTGGCATAAAAGTTGATATCGCCACTATTGCAAGTAGATGAGTGATGTGGGTGGGGATGGAGGGCGTTTCATATTTTATACCTCAAACAACATTAAACAGATTTCCTAATTCTGCTTCTCTGTTACAAAACAGTAATTCAGACAATTATTACACATACAAATAAAGCAAAAAAATGCCCTCAAATTGATCTAGAAGGAAATAGAAGCAGATTCAATGGGGCCATTGAAGAAGGAATTAGAAAATAGTGGAAGCGGAAAATAATGACAGCGATATGGAGACAGGTAAAGGTACAAGGGGGCTAATTGCATAACTCTTTCAAAGAGCTGGCACAATCGGCCGAATGTCCTTCCTCGGTGTTAAATCATTCTATGGTTCCATGAAACGCAATTGCGGGAGTGGGTAATCTGACCTGTCTTTTAACTGCTTTCTGGTGTTAATGTGTAACATGCTTCCCAGACTCAAGACGGCCCTCTCTACGCCTCCCTGGACTTGGCTGCCTTGGACAAAAGATTAAAACAGAAGACGGGCCGCAGATGAGAATCAGGAAGGTTTCTTTCTGATCAACTATCAGGAGGGGCCTGGATTAGCCAAAGAGCCTACAGCTTTGTGGAAATAAACATGCAGCTAAGGTGACTTCCATCAAACAGTTAAACTTTCCCCATGCACGTGCCAGAACTTTCAAAGACTGTCTCATTTCATTGAATCTTAAAGTTGTTTTGATTGTTGTTAAGGGTATTCTATTCTTCTCGTTAAACTCAAGGTTGAAAGAAACACTGAGCAAAGACTTGGGATTTTCCTTAGTTTCCATGGATCTTTTCTGCTGATCCTGTAAACCCAGTTACTAGCAGGATGTACATTTCTTGATAAATGTCTGTATGTAAATAAAATAAATTAATATTCAATTAGAACGATGCACCAAATGTTTGTGCTGATTAATAGTTCAATTATAATTGAATTTCATCTGGATAAAAGTGCAATTTCTGTTGAGCTGACAACGTCAGTCCTGGATTGAGATGCTTTGCCTGAGATCTGATATGTTTCATCATTTATTGAATGGGAACACAGGAGGAGAGGGACAGCAATGCAAGAACATTGTGCTGGTTCCACTTCACTTTTACACAGTGTCTATTGGTTAATGTTTAATCTTAAAGTCACATGTCTGGGCTTTATTGTGAGTGTAGTGTGTTTTGGAGCAAGTGGTTCTGTGGAAGGTGCAGTGCAAATCTGGATCACTCCCCCACAGAAAGCTGTTGAAGCTGGTATCCATTTCATGGTGTTGTGTAAATGTATTATGGGGTATGGGAACAAGGTGAACGTCTGGAGTTCAGTATGTGAAGATGGGCGTTGTTATTATATATTTTGGGGATCATGGTGGTGTTCTGTAATAAAAGCTGTGTATGTGTGTGTGTGTGTGTGTGTGTTTGTGTGTTGTGTGTGTGTCTAATGGTGCGGGATGCCTGCATTTGTACTGAAAGCCTATGGTGAATTTTGAATTACAAAATAATAAGTTTGGTACTTAAATTCTATTAGCTTATATATAAGGCTTTCTTTCAGCTCCTAAATTTCAAAGGGAGTTTGAGAGACTTGTACACCTTAAAAAGATTTCATAAGTAAACTAGAGAATCTTATTAAATTTTGTTTGACCCGAAAGTGGAGACAATAGAAAGACGTATGAAATTTATATATTTTGGAACTGTTGAGTTCTAACAGTTGCTTACGACAATGCAGTCCATGATGAAAGTGGAAAAAAAAGTTATTTATGGAAGGTTATTTATTTGAGCTGAGATGACTGTGTGGTGGAAATGTCCTTTTACCAGCTCTGTGCTGGGAGAAAAATGTAAATTTGAAGCAGCCATCCGATTTAAAGAGAGAGTGATCTTTGTTTTCAGGAGGGACTGTGTTTCTGAACTTCGGATTTCCACCGCAGAGTGGAAGAGAGTGAAAATTAGTGCGGTGTATTGGCTATAGTAGCAGCAGTTTTTTTGCCTCGTGTAATATTATTGGATTTTTATGTTTAAAGATCTATAAGGGAGCTGTTGCCAAGCAGTTTACTCGTGTGTTTTATGGGTTTTTTGCGGGAATATTTTGCAAGACTGTTTCAACTCTATATTTTCAGCTTGTGTGCTAGCATTTTTTCCTTCTTATCCATAAATCATTTAAGTTTAGAATTGTAAAAGTGTTTCTGGGATTCGGTGCTACTGGGACCAATTGTTTTCCTTCGTTTTCAAAATGCAAGGCAAAAAAGATCAGTAAGACATCCTTCCGTCTGGAATTTGGCTTGCTCAGCGAATAACATTGATTCCAATCGTAACAGGTATCTTAAAAAGCAATTCTCTCCAGCCGATGTTTTTGACCTAGTGAAGGTCAACACAGAGTTATCAGGTCACCTCTGCGAAACTTCCTTTGAATTCTCCTTTCATATTTAACTGGTTCTTTCATTGTGAAGAACAAATTGTGTTATTGATGCACAATATTCACATCACCAACAAACCACTTTCAGTCACTGCTCATGCTTTCTGCTTTGCAATATTCCAAATTATTTCCAGAGCAGACACAGGCCATTCAGCCCCTCAGCTCTATGCTCGTCTTTCTGCTCCACAGGAGCCTCCTCACACACCCTCTCCATCACACCCCGGAATGGGACGAGCATCCTTCTGGGGTGCTTCAATAATGCTGTTGGGAAGGGTTTAAAGTAACTTTCAGGGGAATTGGATGCTGAGAGGGTGATCAGCAGGGGGAGGTGCACAGCCAAAATTAGAAGACAGAGCAGATGAGTCTGAAAGGCATAGGAATTATAGGCCAGTAAAGGCACAGTTGTGTTTAGCAAGGTTAGATGCTGTTTGTTTTAATGCAAGGAGTCTGACGAATAAGACAGATGAGTTCAGGGCAGAAATTAAGACATGGAAGTATGAAGCCATAACTGTCGCCGAGACATGGATGACAAAGGGGCAGGATTGGTAGCTCAATACTCGAGGATACAAGGTCTTCAGGCGAGACAGGGAAACAGGTAAAAGAGGAGGAGGCATTGCAACATTGATCAAGGAATCAATTACAGCAGTAAAGAGGGATGACATCTTAGAAGGCTGCTCAAACGAAGCCATGAGAGCAGAACTCAAAAAAAAAACAACAAAAGGAGCAATCACATTGCTGGGAGTGAACTATAGCCCCCCCAAACAGTCAGAGTGAAATAGAAGATCAGATAGGTTGGCAAATTTCAGACAAGTGTAAAAATAATAGGCTAATAATAGTGGGGGGATTTCATCTTCCCTAACATTAATTGGGTTAGTCATAGTGTGATAGGTTTAGAGGGAGTGGAATTCTTTAAATGCATCCTGGAGAAATTTCTAAGGCGGTACGTATAAGGTCTAACAAGAGAGGGGAAAACCCCGCACTTAACTTTAGGGAATGAAAACAGGGATTGGTAGAGGTATCAGTGGGGGAGCATTTTTCTGATAGTGAGCATAACTCCATTAGATTCGAGGTTATTCTGGAAAAGGACAAGGATGGACCAGAAATCAGATTTCTAAATTGGGGGGATGCCGATTTTAATAAGATCAGATATGATTTGGCCAGAGTGGACTGGGAGCAGTTACTTTTAGGTAAATCTGCGTCAGAGCAGTGGGACTCATTCAAGAAGGAAATAGGGACAGTACAGGGCCAACATATTCCAGTAAAGACAAAGGGTGGGATCAACTAATCCATGGAAGCTGGGATGTCGGGGGATATATAGGATTGTGTAAAGAGAAAAAGGGGAAGCGTATAGTATACACCAAAACAGCGGAAGTCCTAGAGCTTTATAGAATGTGTAGGGGAGAACAAAAAAACGAAATTAGAAGACCAAGAACGGGGCTTGAACGAACATTGGCAGGTAAAATAAAGGAAACTCCAAACTTATTTTACAAGTACATTAAGCATAAGATGATAACTAGGGAAAGAGCAGGGCCCATTAAGGACCATAGTCGTAAATTGTGTGTGGAGCCGGAAGACATAGCTAGGGCCCTGAATGAATATTTTGTGTTGGTGTTCACAAGCGAGAGAGACGAAGTGGGTATGGAAACCCGGCAGAAAGGCTGTGTCATAATTTTCCAAAATAGCAAATAAAGGAAGGCGGTTCTAAGTGGCCTGGGAGCCTTAAAAGTAGATAAGTCTCCAGGCCAGCCATTACTGATAAATACGCATTCAGCAGGGAACTGGAATTGAGGTGACTGTCTCTTGGAAAGGGTCACGCCTCCAGGCTTTCCTCCAATAAGGACACACCAGAGAAATCTTTCCACCACGTGTCATGGTCTGGAAGCAGAAGATGAGCTCTCAATATCGTTTGCAATCAGAATGTGCGATCCGCATTAAAAACCAGTCGAGGAAAATTATTCTGCAAGAGGAAACAAATAATTATGGTGAGCCACAATATCATCAGGAGGCCATTCAGCCCTTCGAGCCTGTTCTGCCTTTCAATAAGAACATTGCTGATCTGTACCTTAACCCCATCCCCTCGCCTTCCTTCTATAACACTAAATCCCTTTTACCCAATAAAAAGTGGCCAATATCAATTAGCAGTTGAATTCCAGCCAATAAATTTCATTTGACATCGCAGTGTTATAGGACATGTAAACAGTGTTATCTAACAGTATGCACTATGCAAAATGTCCTGCACTCATATGACAGAAACTATGAATGTTAAAACTTTGATTAAAATTCAGTGAAATGTATCTACACATGCTAGGAAACAATTCAATTCATTGTTATCGTATTTACTTCTGTCCTTGCTCTGCAATCTATCAGTTCCGCATCACTGTTAACGTTGCCTGTTAGAAAGTGAAATTTAAACTGAGTTGAAATAGCGTTATTGAAATAGCTGAAAGTCAATAGCTGAGACACGTTTAAACGAGACGCTGGGTAAACACATAATGAATAAGGGAACAGGATGATATATTGATGGGGTGAGATAACGAGAGGTGGGGGGAGGTTCGTGTGGAGCAGAAACATCAACACAGAGCCCAAGGGCCGAATGCCCTGCTTCTGTGCTGCAAGCTCTGAGGAAGACAGATAATAACATATGGGAATCGAGAGAGAAATTAGTAAACAAAAATTTGGGATTTTCTTTAATCATTGACATGTCAAAATAGCTTATCTCGTTCACTATGCTTTTTAACCAACGATACAGAAGCACTTAAAAATTCACAAAGCTAAGCACTGAAATGATGAGCTATATGAGAGCGAAGTTAGGGGTCAGGAAATGATAGATGGGCACATAGAAAAAGGGAGTTTTAATGTAAAAAGAGATATTGCTAACAAATAGGCTGCACATTAAATACACAAGTTAACTGTTAATATCTACTTTTCTGAGATGAAACAGTTTCAGTTGGAAGATTTTCACTAGAGTTTTTTTGAACTGGCAAGTACAGAGGGCACTGCTGCTTCATGTTTCAGCCCAAAAATTTATTTAACTCTTGCTGTTGGAGGTCCCGTCCAGCTCGATTGCCCTGGAATCGCTCTGCCCCTTCATTTCTCGCCCGAAAAAATTCCAGCGGGCGACAAAGGGATCAGGGTGCAGGCCCTTCACCAACCACACCAAAGAGTCCCTTCTGATGGTAGGAATTTCAGCGGGTGGAGGATTTTGTAGGTCGGTTATTGGAGAACGCGGCTCGATGGGGCATTAAGGTTCGTTCACTATTGGCCATAATTCTCTGATTATTGATGACACAATGGGTAAAATTCTCGTAATTTTTACCCCTGATGAGCAATTTGCAACCTTTTCCAAACGCAAACAGCATCCCACTAAAGTCTTTAGTTGCAAAGTGATACATGCCCGAATCACTGGCCTGCAAACCCGCAATGCTCCGAGAACAGAGAGTCAATTTGTCCTTAACCTCTCCCGAAAATCTCTTGGTAGAAGGGTTCGATTTTTTTCACGGTGCAAAACCAGTTGCAGATGCGCCCGTTGGCTCAGTTTACACCAGTAGACAGGCCCCACACACGCCCCCCGCCCCCTCCCCCAACACCCCTGCCCCACCCTCAACTCCAGCCTCATGTTACAGTGCCTTGTTACAGTGCACCTTGAAGCTACTTCCAAGCGAGAGAATCTGAACTGCGGGAGCCTGGGACAAAGCTGCCTGAGATGCAGTAACTGAGAGATAGACGATTAACACTATGGGTTCTGCCATGGCAGGGAGAGAGAAAATGTTTCCAATGAACAATCGGCTACAACCGTTAAAAATAGAATATGCAGACCACTCATTCATAAATGCGCACGGGGTCAAAAGTTTAGGTTGAATTGAAACAATAACAACAGCAAGAGGGAAGGACGTGCTTCAGGGACAATGAAGTACTTTTATTTGAAGTTAATCTCTGTTGTCATGGAGGAAACGCGGCAGCTGTAACTGGGCACAGCAAAATCCACAAATAACAATGTCATTATGGCCCACATCACGTTTTCACTGATGTTGTTTGAGGGATAAATATTGGCCCAAGGGAGACAGGGGGGAACTCTGCCGCCTAACTCCACTCACCTCTCAGGTCCTCTGCAAATATTGGCTCTGGAACCCTATTCATCCCCAAAGGGACAGACAGAGGATCTCAGTTTAACATCTTATCTGATAGGTTGTCAAATGTTGATACCTCATCGACTTTGATCAGGTGGACATGATTCAGTTCATTCATATAAAAGTAATATACTGCCATCTAGGTATGGGGAAAATTTTCTACTTGGCTGACTATCTCAGTAGCCCTAGGCCATCCTGAATATGGAGTGAATAAGGCACAAGCCTGGGCACAGATGCATCAATGCACAGGGCATTAAGAAGCTCTTGGTCTCCGATCACGGGCCTGTTGCTGTGAGATTTTCACCATCCCATTGCTCGGGTGTCTCTGTTCTTGGCTCTGGACTTGGAAGACGTGCTGAAAGTTCGTAGTTTGGGAGAATTACATGCAATGGTTAAAAATAGCGCACTGGAAAAATCGGCGTGGTGCAAATTTTAGCTGTGGGTTTCCTGTTTACAGGTTAGGAGACCACACACTTCTCTGCCTGCAAAAGGCAACACACTTCATGTCGTGGTAAATACACGTCACTGGTGGTGCGCAGTCCAGACAGGCGCAAAGTGGAGACAAAAGGCAGTGGTGCTGAATTCAACAACAGTACTGCTCATGACATTCGCGTGGGCAGAGGGGAAGTGGTCCTCATTCCGAGGGACCTATTTAATTCACCGAGAAAACATTAATTTATTCTGTATTCAACAAAAACACACCGGATTGAAGAAGACTAGAGTATGACGTGAATATTTCAGTCATTGTTTTACCCAGAGTCTGTCTTCCCACCTGTTTCTTCATGTCAGAAATACTCCTGCGGGTCAGCGAAGTATGGACCATCTGCTCCATGCTGGTGTTTCTGCTTCACACTACCTTCCTCCCACTCCATCTTCCTCTCACCCCATCAACCTAATCTTCAATTCCTTTCTCACTCGTGTGTTTTTCCTCATTCACCCTTCAATCCAACTCTGTGATTCACCTTGATCACTCTCTGAGGGGGCGAGTTCCACATTCTCCACACTGTATGAATTAAGAGGGCCGTCCTCCATTCCAAATTGGATTTACTGGTGACTATCATATCTTGATGGACCCTAGTTCTGGTATCACTCCCACAAATGCGAATATCTTCTTTATGGCTGCCACATCGAATATGTTCATAATTTTAAAGGCCTCTATGTGGTCACCCCCTCAGCTTCCACTTTTCTACAGGAAAGAGCCCCGGCCTGTTCAATCCTTCCTGATAGCTTTAGCTTCAAAACCGTGGCCAGCAAATTCGTGACTCGACGCAAACCTTCCAATCTGGTGTCCATTAGCCCACATTTTGTGATATCCTGAATCATCCACGAATCCAAAATGGGTGCAAAATCGGTAAATCAAATTCAGTCGCAGAATAACCCACGACTAATATTTAAGGCAGCCTTCTGGGCAACACATTTATAAGATTTTCTATGTGATTTATTTTGAAGGATAAATTATAACAGTAAACAGTGCCAGAGTGTGATCATCAGCTAATATCCACACTCCATCATTAAAGTATTTGAATCCATTATTATATATTTCAAGCCAGTTTAATTTGCTCTCTGAAGGACTCATTGACTATTTCCTGTCAAATAGTCTTAGATCAGTTTAACGATTCACTTTAAGAATACTCAAACTTGGATGTGAAGTGATTCATTCCGTTCATCAACCACCTTCTGCGGTGGCAGCAGAGCAAGTGCCTGATTGTGTTTCTCCCTCACTGCCAGCTGCTCTTTTTTACAAGTGAGGAACTGAGGTTTAGAAACAGCATCAGCAGAGCTTCCTTCCTGTGTATCCCCAGGTAGCTTTGCGTGGTAAAATGAGCATTTGCAAATATCCAATCAATTCCAACCACCGCCTGCCCCACACTCCAAAGAGGTGCTATCAATGCCTCATCGGTTCCCACCGTCAAGCCGCCCCCAACCCTCCCCCCCACCCCCCACCACCCGCCATGGCCGCACAATATGCTTATCACACCGTGAGACAACCCGTTTCACTGATTTCCGTCTTTCCAAAGAGGGTTTCCAATCTCAACTCTCCGGGAACTCTCTTTGGAATCTTCACCCAAACCGATGCTTTCTCTCAAATGACTTCGAAAAGGGTCCACCTCCAGGATTTCGACTCACCTTCCCATGTTTCTCACCCCAGGATCACTGTGTACATTCAAGGTTACTTTCACACACTCTCTTTCACTGACTCAGTCACCACCAGTGTGCCACTGATTCACATGCACATAGTAAGAATTACAGACCATCAGATGTCTCCTTGGACCTTCCTGTTCCCTTCAAGCCTATCCTGCACTAAATCTGCTTCCTGCACATTTCTCCCTTTGAGCTTGAAGTTTGAAGTCTTGTTCAGCTCCCCACTCTTAATTCCACTTTGCATCAGCCTTTTCACTTCCCTGAGCTTCATTTGACTAGAACGTCTTCTTGGGGCATTCTTCCATTTCAGTCTCACTCCTAGCCCTTTGGGCCTATCTGTTCATTTTTTTTGGAAATCTGCTCTCTGTACTCCCTTCTCCCAGTAGACTGCTTATCGAGAGTCTTAGATCCAACCTCAGTTTGGGTGTGGCTCTCTGTCCCTCTGCTCCCCAGTGTCTCTGACAGATGCTTTCAAAATAACTCAAACTATTGCTTTTTCTGTCTCTCCCTATCTCCATCTGTGTGTGTGTGTGTGTGTGTGTGTGTGTGTGTGTGTGTGTGTTAAGGTATGTGTGAGGGAGCCTCACTCCCTGGACCCCCATTGCTCGGCAACAGCACATGTTTTTCTACTCTTATTTTTGTTTTACCTTTTCTTCAAGAGTCATAAAATACATAAGGAATGCAAGCATATAAGGAGCTTTAGGCCTCCGACCTCCGCTCAAAAATGAATCTAGGTTCCAGGTTCAACATTTTAATCGATAAATAGAAAATAATTTTAATTGAACTTAAACTTAAATGTGTACCTTTGACTTTACAAACCCAAACTCACATATAACGTGATTAATCTACCTCAAGTTCCTAACATCAGCTATGATCAGATCGAATGCCAAATCCAACTGACTGGTTCCAATGTGCCTGCAAGATTAATAGGTCAAGATGTTAAGAGGACTGATATCTGGAGGTCGCTGACACGCAGAGTAATCCGATCTGTGAATGGTTCTCTGGGTGAGGGCAATAGGGAGGCGTTTGTGAGTCCCCTGTTTTTTTATTTTATTTAAGAAATAGATGTTGCCCTGCAGGTTAGGGAGGACAGAACCTTGCCGGTGGCAAAACTGTGCTTAGCAGAATGAAGTTTTCCATCTGCATCTTCTAATAAGTGTCTCGAAAAACTCCCGAAATATTAGTGCAGAATGTGTGTTGACAACAGATTAATCCATTGTTAATTTCCATCAGCTACGAACAGGAATTGTTAGACGTCCTGCTGATCAGAGTTTACTCACCAACAAAATGCCCAGTAATCAACACACCAATGGTTTGCTGACCAGCAATTTAAAATTGATGAAATGAAAGATGACATGCATCATCTCAGGGAAACATCACCCTAAATTTACTCACACATTTGACTGACCTTCCAATGCGTGCAGCGAATTGTGTTTGATTCTGAATTATTAACATCGCCAGGAAGCTGCTTTCAACCACAGCCAATTAGATGTGTTGTAAGCAGGATAAAAGGTAACAATAAATGGGCGGTGTGCTACAAGAGTAGAAATTTATAGGGTCATGAGAACATAGCTGGGGTGTGAGGCGAAAGTGCACATTCAAAGAGCTGGCACAGGCGTGACGGGCTGAATGGCATCCTCTTGTTCTTTAAGTGTCTTCCAACCAGAGATTTTTGCAGTATAATCCATTCAAATATATTTTAAAAAGAGGGGATAGTTTGTCAATAATCTTCTTTCAAGAGTAAATGTAAAAGTGTTCCCTCCCACAGCGCAACAAGTGAAGGTCCACTAACACTGACGCTTTCATATCAATGCAGCCTAAATCCCCATCCAGTGCCTGTCGGTCCTTAACCCTACTTCTATCCTGCTTACATTCGCTCTATAAATGCCTTTGTAAATTAGACTCAGAGTTAACCTGAGGTCATCTGGTCTGAATGAAAAAAAAAGACTAACGTAGCTGTCATCGGTTTTCAAATCTGTTTCACTATATAGGATCTCGAGCATAGATGCATTGTAAAGCCTGTTGAATAATATCTTGCTGAAAAAGTGAATAAAGATGCAGAATGCAATAAAAGCATTAACACCAGATAACAGAATCCGAAGATGCTGGAGTGAAACTGAAAGTGATATTAATTCGCTAGAATAGTGCACATTATTGAATAATTCAGTTTCCGCTTTGGGTAAAATCACAAAATTGCGACGGGAATGCACCTGAAGTTGCGCCAGCAGGGTTTTAGGATGTTGCTGCTCAACAGGGGAATCTTTCTATAACACGTCATAATCAGGAAGCAGACTGTGAGCTCTCTCCACCTTTCTTCTCCAATCAGAGTGTGGAATCCTCCCTGAAGGCCAAGTAGGCATAAAGTGTCTGTGGTGGAAAATAAAGACATAAACTCTTAATACAACAAACACCTCCATCATAGGGATAGGAGGAGGTCATTCAGCCCTTCCAGTCTGTTCAATTACATCATGGAGGATCTGTATCATAACTCCCATGTACCCAACCTGGTTCCATAATCCTTAAGCTCCTTACGCAACAAAAATCTACCGATCTCAGTTTTGAGATTTCCAATTGATCCGGCAGCCTCAACAGCTTCTCCGGGCAGAGAGTTCCAGATTTCAACTCGCTTTTGAGCGCAGAAGCGCTTCCTCATATCAGCCCTGAATGAGCTGTTCTAATGTCAATGCTCTGCCTCTTATTCTGGATTCCATCCGCCCAGCCCCACCATTGGAAATAGTTTCTCTCCATTGACGCTATCGTATCCTTTAGCCATCTTAAAGCCCTCTGTTAGATCACCCCATAATCTTTTTCACTCGAGGAATTGAACACTCGAGGAATTGAACACTAGTTTCTGCTATCCTGTTGTGCTCAGTACGGAAAATTGTGCAGACTTAATAACAATAGCTATGAAATGTAAACCTTGGATTAAAAATGGGTGAAAAACATTCACGCGCAGTGGCAACAAGAATTTCCAGTATTTTACCTCTTTATTCCTTCGTTGTTCGCTGGAATCTGTCGGTTCCTCATCAATGCTCATGCTTCCTGTTAGAAAGTAAAACTTGAACTGAGCATAAATGGCTACATTTCACAGTGAACCAGCTGAAAGTGTCAATAACCTATTGATAAATAGATGGATTGAGAGCACCGCTGAGTTACAGCGTCTCCACCAATGGCTACCTGTCTGCCGGTTTCTGCAGCTGCTTCTCCCAGTCACAAGGATCATCCCCAGAAGGAGAAGCGCCACTGCCGAAAAACTCCTGGAAAGTGGGAAATTGCACGTGGTCGGGAGCAGAGAATATGCAAAAATACATAAAATACCCATTTAAAAATGATTGTGGAATTAATTGAACAAGAGAAATATTGCCCATTTAAATATCTTATTTCACCCGAAAACAGATATAGACTTTTTTTTGCATGCTTCATGAACCTAAAATAGAGCAGAGTTCTGACAGAGCAATGTTGAAAAAGGGCACAAGTAGAAATAGAAACAAAAATGAAGGGGAAATAGAGTGTGAGAGAGATGGAGAGATGGATAGCATGAGATGGCAGAGACCACTGTTCCAACACTGCATAACTAGTAACATAGAGGGAGGTTGCGAGACTGATCGAGATAACAGGTATATGATACCAAACAGATTAACTATAAATGAAAGACATAAATAAATCGTTAGGTGGATAGATAAATAATGGAAGAGAGAAAGAGGCAGACAAAGAAGGAGAGAGAGAGCACATTGTTCAAACTGGATTGCAGTAGAGGGAGCTGGGGTACAGAGAGAGCAAGATAGAGGGCTGGGTAGACAGATAGAGGGAGAGAGAGAGTGAGATGAAGCTACTGTAATAGAAAGAGCTGACAGCTTATACAGAACAGTTTAAATGGGAGAGAATAGGTTGGGGAGAAAGAACGAGATATAGAGACAGAGAGAGGCAGGGAGCAGGAGAGAGACGCTGCGGGGAAGAGAGAGACAGAGAATGAGAGAGAGAAAGAGAGTTATGGAGAGAGCGAGAGAGAGATAAGTAGATAGATAAGTGGAATTGGTGTCTTATAAAGCAACATTTAACTACAGTAGAAACGGATAAGTTAATAAGAGCGAGAGAAAGGTAGATATATATACAGAGATCAATAAATAAATCAATGGAGACAGAGAATGAGGCAGATAGAACGTGACAGACTAACAGAAAGAGAGTGGCAGAGAGGGAAATAGAAAGAGAGTGGCAGGAGAGAGAAGTCAGAGAGAGAAGGAGCGACAGAGTCAGAAAGACAGATAGATGGGGCAAATATATAAAACTGTTCTAGGGTAGCAATAGATTGATGTATAGAGAAAGAGTGAGAGAAGAGAAAGACATACCCAGAAAGACAGAGAGGGAGATGGAGAGACAGATAAACAGATAGGCAGACAGATGTAGAAAATATCTTGTACCTCACTGTTGGAGTGAGACCGACTCGAGTGTTGTACATGACAAAGTGATAGAGAGATGAATCTATAATCGTATACAGGCTTGATGAGACAAAGAGGTACACTGGGAATGTCAGAAGGCCTTTCAATTTTACACACTGACAAACTATCAAGTGGTATACAACCATGTCAATATTGCTAGATAGACACAAGAACTCAATAAATAGGGGCACAAGAACCTTCGGTCCCTCAAAGCAGGTTCAGTAAGACCATAGCTAATCTTGTAAAGCAACTTTACAGTCCCGCACTGTCCACATCCGTTATTCCCTTTGTGTACAAAAATCTTCCTCAGTGACTGAACATCCGATAGCTCTCCGGGGCAGAGAGAATAGATGGAGTAAAAATCCCAGAAAGCTAAACTCTAAAAAATTGACCGGTCTATGATAGTTCAATGATAAAATGATGATCCGTGGACACACACGGAAACATAGGCAATTCTAATTTACAATATTGACAAAGACTCTAATCAGCTTTAAATCGATTGGTGAATGGTCAGTTTTAATAGCTACCTCTCTGCGATTTGACACTTTCATGAGAATATTTTCAATGGAGTTGATTTGAATGGTGCAAGTACAGAGAGCGCCGCTGCTCCATGTTTCTGCCGAGATGCTTGTGTAACTCCTGATGGTGTAAGTCCCGTCTGACTAAATTATCCCAGAATCGGTCTCTCCTTCGGTATCCCTCTCGGAAACATTCCAGCAGACGGGAATGGAATCGAGAGACAAGCCTCTGATCAAACATAACAACGGGGCCCTTTCCATCGAAGGAATCTCATCTTCTGGAGGGGTGAGGTGGAATATGGTCGGGGAGCCCTCTAAATTTGGCAAATGGAACAGAAACCCCATTAGCAACTGAAACCATGACTTTTAATTGCTGAAGAAATGTCCAATACAATGGAATAATGATGAAATTTACCTGTATTCACTAACTGGGAGCCATTTCCGAATATCCATGCCACATTATGGTAATTGCGGATTGCACAGTAATACATTCCAGAATTGTCTCTCCGGTTATCCGCAATGAGCAGTGAATAATAACCCGCTTTCTCAGAAACTTCGCTGGAAAACCATCCCATGGGATGTGCTTGTTCGCTGTGTAAACCAGATTCAAGTCATTACGGTCCCACTGTCTGTACCAGAAGAGGGTGCCAAATCAAACCACAGACATTTCTTTCAATATTTTCTGTTCTCCATGTGAAGCAGATTGTATCACGAACCTTGTACAGCCTCTTTGCAGAATAAATTGCATTAAGTGCTATGAAGCTGCTTTCAGAATTCCTGGCATTCACCTTACAAACCTACGACCTCTGCATCCTCGAAGTATAAGGACTACAGATACGTGGGATCACCACCAACCATAATCACCTCCCCACCCCCCCCGCTCCGCTCCCCCATAACCCCCTCCCCCCAAAACACACGCCATCCTAACTTGGAAATAACTGAAGTTCCTCAATTGTCACTGGTTCAAAATCCTGGAACTCCCTCCCTAACAGCATTGTGGATGTACGAACACGTCATGGTCTGCAGCAGTTCCAGAAGGCGGCTCACTACCACCTTCTCAACGGGCAATTAAGGATGATCCGGAGAATGAATAAAACTTCACCTGTGACAATCAAAAACGACCAATAAAATTAGTATTGTGTGAGCACCCTCCCACTGCACCCACCACTCGCACCACCACCTCTCTCCCCACCACCCACCCACCCCTCCACCAAACACCAATGCAGTCAAGTGACCGCTGGACGCACAAACGTTGATCATAATGTAGCAAATGCACATGGCCTTCACCAGCACCTGCACCTAAAATGGTGTCATGCTTTCCATAGCATGGCTCGTCATAGATTACACCGCCACTAAAAGGGGAGCAACTGAGTGGGACTGAGCTCAGGTCAGCTTGCGGCCACTGCTCCTGCAGAATCAAACTGGTGAGAGTGAAAACAGGGAGAACTCACCACGTCAAGATATCCAAGGAACCTTTGTTTCTGACACTAATTTTGCAGGTACTGCGGGTTTCTGGTGAGTAAGAGGCGGGCGGGAATGTTAAACTGTTTTATCAGGGAAGGTCAGTGTTTAATTAGCTGAAACTATGACCCAGTGGTAAGGTGAAGCAATTTACTCAGATCACGTGAGCTTATTTTCAGGTTTCTCCTATAAAGCGAAGAAGGAGCACATTGGCAATAAAAAACCATGAATAATTAAGGACAATAATGAATTAGTTCTTAAATTGCAGGTGAAGTCTTTAAAAGCGATTGCTTCCTGTTTCTCAATCATCAATGGCACTTTGATAATAATCTCTCTCGTTGTAGAATCCGAGCCCTCTCTGTCTCAGTTTTTTTTAATTCGGTCACTAGATATGGACGTCGCTTGCTAGGCCACCATGTATTGCCCATTGTCCTTCTTCAGAAGGCATTTAAGAGTCAACCACATTATTGCGAATCTGGAGTCAAATGTAGGCCATACCAGGTAAGGAAAGCGGATTTACTTCCCTAAGAGTCATTCGTGAACCACTTTTTTTTTTACAGCAAACGACAATGGCTTCACGGTCATCATTACACTTAATTTCAGATTTTTAATGAATTTAAATTCCAACATCTATCGTGGTGGGATTCGAAACCGCTCCCAGTGACAACCAGCCCTGTGACAACACAATCACTGTTGCTTCCGCCGCTCCATTATAATGACAGTTGAAGTCAGAGGCACGGTGCTACCGTTACAAAGTGGATTTGGTGTCCAGCTATTTCTGATGCAAACAACTTGTGGATGCTAATCAATATCCCTCCCCGCCAAGGGTTCGATTTTAAGTTCATTTCCAAAAACGGCAACTGCAAATATGTATTCATACTGCCATTGCTATATACTGTGACTAGAACAGCGGGTCAGATGCTAGGGATCATGCGACGTGTTACTCACCTCCTGAAACAAATGGGAGTAGTGGGGTTAAAACGAATCAAATACTACCCATTGAGGCTTTGCATAATAGCTTGGTTTTCTGGAACAGAAGCAGGGTACTTTTTCTATTATATCTCCCGGTGCATATATAAAATTGTAGAGAATAATTTTTAAACAGAGATGAATGCAGATTGCTGTGAGAACCAAGGCTGGAGTTTTCTCCGTGCAATATTTAGTTTTCCGAGTCTCGTAACAAATGCCCCAAAATCGAACAATTATGAAATTGGCAGTGAAACATACAAAGTGTGGCGGAAGACCTCAGAACAGTGAAAATGCTATACACAGGAGTGATTCTCGGGAAACACAGCGGGAAGCAATGATAATTGATTCGTTACAGTATGATACCAGATTGGACATTGTTAAAGCTGTGTGTGTGTTTGTGCTTGTGCATGCGTGTGTGCGACTGTGTGCGAGATTCTGGCATCGTCCAGCAGATGGCAGATTGGTAAAAATGTGTGTGTGATTGTGGGTTTGTGTTTATCTGTGTGTCTGCTGATTCCGACAGCATCCAACAGAGGGAACATTAGTGCAGATGTGTGTTTGTGGGAGTGTGTGTGTGTGTGTGTGTGTGTGTGTGTGTGCGCGCGCGCACGCGTGGGCGCACGTGTTTGTGCATGGAGTGCATGTGTGCATGTTTGTCAGTATCTGCGCGTCTGTGTGATTCTGGCAGGATCCAGTGGAGGGTAGATTGGTAAAGTTGTGTGTGTGTGTTTGCAGTGGGTGATACTGTGCCGTGAACTTCAAATTTGTCTCAATTCTCCTCTCTGCACCTTTTAATTCTTTACCTCTGACCTCTGCGCCTCTTAGCCTCCCAGTTTCGATTGAATACCTTTCTATTCCTTTCCTTAATGGCCATCATTGCGCACTGCCAACAGTATGCTGACTGTGGCATACGCAAGGTTATTTTTAACTGTGGCATAGCAGTTCAGCTTTTCAAATCAATACGTCTAGAAATTACCACCAGTCCTTCCTTGTAATGGTCTTGCTACCCTGATTGTTGTTAGAAATGATTTGTTAACCTGAACCTATGGAATTCACTGCTTCTACTATATCCTTTAGAAATTATTTAAAAATTAATATTTTAAAGGCCTTTAATCAATTCATTCAATTATTGCTGAATGGTTTCGTCTGTATTGTTAATTAATTTAATAAAATTAAAGTTAATAAATTTGGTGAAACACAACCTATTGTTTTTAAGCCTGATTACCTAAGTTGTGAAATCACAGCATCAACATTTCGGGTCAAGAAGGAAACTCAACTTCAAATGCGCAGGCGAAGGTCTGTGAACCAACAGCTTGAGTGGACAAATTAGAAAAAGATTCCAACTGTAAGGAAGCCTGGAGTCATCTGTAAGGAACTTCAAATCGTTTACAGATTCCAACTGTTTGTTTCCAGTACATTGAGCTGGAAGGAATTTGATAAAGAGACTGGGAGGAGGGTTTAAATCAGAAATAAGGCCACAAGTACTGTGAACTTAGACTTTGTGTGCGTGCCTGCCTGAGACTCTTTGCTTGAGAACATGTGTGTGTGAGAGTGAGAGAAATAGAGACAGAGAGAGAGAGCGTTTGTGTTTGAGCTTGAGAGAGAGAGAAAGAGAGAAACTGTGTTCGTGTGTTTGAGAGAGAGAGAGCATATGTGTGAGCGTTTGTCTTTGTGTGATTATGAGGCAATTAGGAACTGACAATATTTTGCTGACCTATCCAGCGATGGCCACAACCTGTTCTTCGTTTAGGGCGTGTGTCTAGAGACGGGAAATTCTGGTTAGCATACTCCATCCGACCATCCTAATTGCCAACATGTGAATTGCACTTGGTAATGGAAGCAGCATAAGGTTCAGCTTGGTTCTAACATCCTGCAAGGGTATGATCCACACACTGAAATGGCTTATGTTTTCAGCTTCATGTTTAATCTGAAGGACAAAGTGAGATTCCAGTTCATCAATATTAGTCATGTGACTTAGGGTGATGCGGTGAGAGTCTTCATATACCTGAATTGAACGCAGGCATCATGATTTGCATGGGAGTTAGGGACGTGAATAGATAACTGCAAAAATAAAATTCAAAAGCCATTTTCCCCAAAGATGGAAGTAGAGCTGTTTATTACATGGCAAACTATCTCAGATCTCTGGATATTGTTCTGGGCTGCTGTCAATCTGATCTCTCTAAAACAGCCACGTGAATCTTTGAGAAGAAATGAGAATTGTAAATATAATGAAGCAGAAACTGCATTGAAATACCTCAGTGTCACATACTGTGCTGAAAGAGAATGAATTGTATGGCACTTTAATTCAACTTGGGAGGCGTGCAATGTACCTTCACATGTTTTTTGAATAAAGCATACTTTTAGAAAGCTGATTGAAGTTTCCAGCATCAACAGGAGCTCAAGATGATCTTGGTGTTTTCTCCTGGGACCAGCGAGCAGAGCACAGAAGCACAGAGTCCTGCATCAGCGAGCTGCTTGGGATAATCCTGGGCAGAAAGATGTGGCACTTCTTTCCAGAGTTTTTCGTGAAGGAACAGTCCACCATCTTCTCTACCCTGTTTTCCACTTGATCAGAGACCAGCTCAACTTTTATTATTTCCCTCCACTCCCCAAAACAACTCATCCACTGCAAACACACCCACACCACCCCACCCCCAACTCTGTGGTAAAGAACTTCAATGCCTCAACTTCTGCCAGCTCTGAAATAAGGTCACTGTCTGGAAACATTAATCCTGTTGCATTATCATTGGCATCGGCAAGTGCTGAAATAGACAGCTGGATCCAGTCAGTGTTTTTATTGGACAAAGGGGTTGCCTTGTAAATAGTAAAGTAATTGCAAATGCAGTGAATAACAAGCAGTATTGGAAGAAATTGATTTAGTTTTAATCGCATGGAATTTAACGCAAATAAGTGGATTATGAAATAGTCTACCTGACTTAGTCCAGTGTCAAGGAACTGTAGGATAAATGATCTTCCATCCACATTCGGCTGCTGAAAGTGTAAAATTTCAATTTGCCTGAGCCCCATTCTTACTGAGCTATGTGGCGGGTGTGGAAGTTCGGGTGGAGGAAGTGGGGTGGGGGGGGGGGGGCGTAGAAACAGACACAGACAGCCCGGGGCTAAACCAATTTCCCTGGTGTCCTTTACCCCCATTATCTCACAAAGATTCATGTTCTTCCGTGCCACACCAAGGGAGATGTGTATCAGTTGTATCTCGCTGAATGCAGGTTAGATGGGTTTGTTTTAGAAGGTATGGGGTGATTGAGTGACAGACATGGGGTTATAAAATTATTGGGGAAGCCATCTGTCTTTCTCTGGAACATGTGGACTTGGGGGTTGATATCTGTGTGCAAGGTTTTTCTGTGTGTCTTTGTGCCCATGTGCGGGTCTTGCCTGAAAGGCATCTCTACTCTGGCATTTTAGAGCTCACCTCACTGCCAACCAGTGCCAAACCAGCTGGCGCAGGGTCTCTCTCTACATCAAGGAGGGAGAGGTGATGGAGAGAGTGCGAGAGCCCATCCAGAGAACCCAGACCACGTGGAATAGTGAGGATGATCTATACTATCTCTCCCTGTCTTTCTCTGCCTCATGTTTGCTTCTTTATCTTTCTCTGATTATCCATATTCATTCCCACTCTCTACCCTTATTTCTCTCTCTCTCCATTTCTCTGCCTTCCACTCTCACCATGCCTTTCTGCCTTTCTCCCTCTGCCTTTCTCTCTGTCTCTCTCTCTCTTTGTGTGCTCTCTAACGCTCTTTCTCTCGCTAACTCTCAATCTCCTTTTCTCTATCGATGCCTCTTTTCTCTTTCTATCTCCGTATATTTTTGCCCCTTTTTTTCCCTCTACCTCTCGTATACTATATCTTTCCTTTTCTCACTCTGTCTTTTTGCTCCAGGGCTCTCTTTTTTCTCTTTATTTCTCTTCATCCAAATCTCTCTTTTCCTCTATGTCCCTTTCTCTCCTTCTCTCTCCCACCCCCACAACCCATGAAATGAGAATTGCAAACCTAATCTCACTCTCTCTTTCTCTTCCTTTCTCTCAACCTTTCTATCTTTCCCTCTGTATGTTTTCTTCTTTTCTCTCAGTCTTTCTCTCTCTGTATCCTGCTTTCTTTCTCTCCGCTTGTCTTTCTCCCAATATTTTTACCCTGTCTTTTTCTCTCTCGTATACATTTCTGTCTTTTTTCTGTGTCTTACTCTCTCTCTCTCTCTCTCTCTCTCTCTCTCTCTCTCTCTCTTTCTTTCCTCAAAGCCTTTTCCTCCCCACTGTCTCTCCGTTCTTTTCTCTCAATCTATTTTCCATCTGCCTCAATTCCACATTACCCTTCATGTTCGTTTCCCTTCCTCCTCAGCCCACCTCCCCACTCTCAGGAATTTTGCCTCCAAATTCCATCACCGCCTGACATCTCCAAAATTATGCAGGGCCCGCGCCTAACAAACAACCCCGGACCAGGCAATTCGGTATCATCAATTCCCTCACAACCAGCCTGCAATTTCTCCCTGCCCGTAAATTTATTCTTCGAATCTTCTCCCCGACAGTTTCTCCAGTCCGCGCCATTTAACCCCTCTAAATTCTCCCTCCCCTTTGTAAATCTCCTCCCAGCCTCAAAACATGGATAACTTTATCTTCCCTTAAGAACACAACAAACAGACTCCTGATCATTTCTGCCCTCTGAAACTCTATCCTGGATATTTCTGAGCAGCCTCCCTCCCGAAACTGCTCCCTGGATAATGAACACCCCCACCCCCAAATCTGCCCCTGGATAATTCCCCAACTGAAACACCCCGTGGATATCTCCCCTTAGCTGCGAACATACTCCTACCTGATTTGGCAGCTCCCTGAGAAGATCCCTGTCTATTTCACCCTCTTTGGGAGTGGACCCATGGTCTTGATGGCCCCACACCATGAACAGATACCGCCAAGATTCCCCCTCTTTGTAAATAGATTTCTTTCTGATGCCGCCAGCCTGGAAATGAATCCCTGTCTGTTTCATCCCTTTCATGTGAACAGACTACCAGTATTAATTGTTATCTTCCCTTTTACAGGGGTGATTATGCCTCCTTCTATCCTCCCCTCCAAACGCTCCACTGTCAGCACATGTCTGAGCTTCTGAGAGAATTGAAATTCACATGATCAGCCGGTCCTGGATGGAAATTGATCATTTAAAAACTTGAGAAGGGAACCCTCCTCAATTTAAACCACAGCAATAATCACTGTCCACACAGCGATCCCGACCGCCCCCGCCCCACCTCCCACCAATGGCCCAAGCAACCCAGTCTATAAGGGCCGCCAGTTCCGATCCAACAGCCCCCTCACCCCCACAGTATAATTCTCCCAAATTTTAAATTTCTCCCTCCCACTCCCCGCCCCCTCCCGCCCGCAATGTCTGACCTTTCATGCAGAATTCCTTCAGCCAGTCACATTCTTTGCTGCCCATTGTGGAAATCACCTTCCTGGACTCGAAATCATAATCAAAACCTTGTCTTTCTGATCATCCCACTCCGCTAGCCACCCTCCAAACGCCAACCCTACCCGCCACATCCCACTGTCAATATCCTTCAGAAGCGATTGCAAACACACAGACAAATGTTGCATTGGAGCAGGATGTGGCCATTCAGCCCATTTGTTCCTGTCGCTATAATGTTAGATCATAGTTGATCTGCCCCTCGGCACCCCACCCCATTTCCCCTTAAGAGAGTGAGGAAGACATATTCGTTGAGCTGATACATCGAGTGGGAAAGAGGCACTTGGATAGACTTTGACTTGGTGCAATTTTGCGATCAGGTGCTCCTGAATCAGCCGCTCGTCTTCACCTCTCTGCCCCGGTTTCTACAACTCAATGGGAATAAACCTCTGGAGAGATGGATAACAGGAGATTGTGGATATATTTATCAGCTACAAAACACCATGTTACTGCGTCAGGGGGACTGAGAGCAGAGAAATCCAAGGGGAAATGGAGAACTGAGCAAAGAAAAAGCAAAAGGAAAGAAACTGAGAGCAGAGATACCGAGAGAGAGATGGATAGATAGTGAGAAATAGAGAGAGATGAAGAAAAAGAGAGCTGGAGGACTAAAGTAAGATAGAGAGGAGAGGACAGTGAAGGGGTGTGGGATGCTGCTATGATGCGGATATCAAGAATGACCGAGAGGGAGAGACACATGTGCAGAAGCAGAAAGATGGCAAGCAGCCCAGCCAATATTACGGCACTTGAGCTTGTGCTCTAGATGTTGCCGCTCAGCTAATCATGATCCTCTAGTATAACTACAGCACAGGAATGTACCAGGGAATTTGGAATATAGTCCAGGTATGTCCTGTACACAATACACATGAAAAAGCAAAACCTGCCAATTCTTGCTCCATCAGTCTAGTCTCCACCATCACTAAAGTAATGGAAGGGGTCATAAACAGTGCTAACAAACGGCATTTGATTAGAAATAACCTGCATTGATGTTCAGCTCCTGACCTCATTACAGCTTTGGGAAAAACATGGTAAAAAGAGCTGAATTCCCGAGGTGAGGTAAGAGTGACTGACCTTGACATCGAGGCAGCATGTGACCGAGTGTGCCATCAAGGAGCCCTGGCAAAACTGGAGCCAATGGGAATCAGCTGGAAAACTTTTCACTGGTTGGAAACATACCTACCACAAAGGACGATGGTTGAGGTTGTTGCAGGTCTGTCACTCAGCTCCAGGACGTCACTGCAGGAGTTCCTCAGGGTAGTGTCCTCGGCCCACCCAGCTTCAGCTACTCTATCAATAACCCTCCTTCCATCATAACGTCAGAAGTGGCGATGTTCGCTCATTATTACACAATGCTCAGCACCAGTCACGACTCCTCAGATACTGAAGCATTGAATGTGCAAATGCAGCAAGACCTGGACAATATCCAGGCTTGGGGTGACAATTGGCTAGGAACGTTCGCGCTACGTAATCGTCAGGCAATCAGCATTTGCAACAATAGAGAATTTAACCATCACCCATTAACGTTCAAAGGCATTACCAGCACTAAATCTCCCACTAATAACATCCTAGGAGTTACGATTAACCAGAAACTGAACCGGACTAGCCATATAAATACTGTGGCTGCAAGAGCAGGTCAGAGGCAAGGAACCCTGAGGTGAGTAACTCATCTCCTGAATCCCCAAAGCCTGTCCACCATGTACAAGGCACAAGTCTGGAGTGTGATGCAATACTCTCCACTTGCATTGATTTGTAGAGCTCCAACAACACTCAAGATAGAGATCCAAAGTTTCAGAAAGGGAGGGGGGTGGTAAATATACAACTACTTTTGAAAGGAGATTTATATATATTTTGAGAGCGGGAGATATAAGGGATGTAGGGAGAGAGAGAAATTTGAAGATGTGGGGAAAAGCTATGGACATGGTGGGAAGTGCGGTGTTGCACGAAGAGATGGGGGGGGTGGGCATTGAAATCCATTGGATTAAACCTGAGTCCCTCGGCAGCTGCGAGTCTCAACCTTCTTAGCTCTGACTTCACCCCCTCCATGACCCGCCACACAGCAGAACCTGCCCCTTATTTTAACCATCCCACGGACTATCTTGAAAATGTCTTTTATCTGCATATGCAAATTCATGACAACGAGTCGTATACATTTATTTTGATCTCTCCCTCTTGTTACAGCTCTTGACCGGGGATTCCTGGTTTCAAAATTATTCTCTATTTTCATCGTCAAAAGCTGCAGCTTCCAAATAAAATCAGACAGTGAGACAGAGAGAAAATGGAAATCAAAGATTAAGGAAACGAAAAGATACAGCAATTTCCCAGAACTGCTCTCACACACTGACATATACATTCTCGGGGGGCACCATTTTGAAGCACATGCCTTGAACAAAAACTCAGGCAATGGGAACAAATGTCAAGTAAAATGAAGCTTCACGTGCCTCATGACTGCCCCAGAATATAATTTCTTATTTAACTCAAACACCCTGGAAGAGGGTGGCGGTAACGGTGGGGGCTTTAATCCGGATGCTGGACAGTGAACAAACACTAGGTCCCCACCCTGACCCCCACACCAACAAACACTCACAGAGTGTTTATCACTCCCTTTATATTTAACCTGCCGCCTCTGGATGTATTTTCTGCTTTGTTGTAAAACAGGCAAACACTGATGATTCCCCTGTATCCCTCTCCCATTCACTATAGTCCCGCCCCCCGCAACAAGATGTACCCGTTCAATCCAGGCCTGATGTTGTTTGTACATTCAATATTAGACATTGAATTCTCCACTTCTAGCACATTCACCTCTCTTTCTGCTTCTCTCCCGCTCTCTCTGCCCCTATCTCGCCTCCATCTTTGTTCATCTTTCTCTTTCTCCTGCTTTCGTTACATCTATCTATAACTCTGTTCCTTATGTTAACTCGGTATGAAACTTGATTGAAATGCACCCTGTGAACTTCCTGTCTTATCTTTTTAACTGACAATGCAAGACACTGTAACCATGTTTTATATTGAGAATCCACATTTAATTCCCAGTAAACTGAATGTGGGCAGTGTCACCATGGTTGCACTGCAGGGAAGGCTATGGGCAGATGTGCAATGTAAGATCCCACTGCAGAAATGTGATGTTATACAGGTTTACCACCTCTCTCCTGCCCCAAACAACCCCGCAACCCCAATGACACTAGAAAGGAGCAACCTCCCTCTTTGGAACTGGGAAGAAGCCGCTGATCAGTATGGAAGACATTCTTTTCACGCTTTTCAGAAAACAATATGAACTGAATTCAAGTACAACTCTCGCCCACCTAAAAACACATTTTATTGATCAATTCATCCCTCTGACGAAAACACGGGCTTTATTCAGGAAGTGTAACAGGCCTTTACACAGCTTCACATTTAGAAATTTAATCCAGGCCCGGGAGCAGGCAATGAATTTAAAAATTCAATTGAGACAGTGTTGCTCAGCAGGATACAATTGTATCACTGTATGATTCTAAGATGTCACACAGTAATATAAGGCGAGCCGGAAAGCCTCCCACTCAGGCAGCGGAAAGCTCTAACTTATTCCAAATCATTGAATGCACTTTTTACTTAAATGATAGACAAAGGCCCACACAACCGCGACCATACAAGTTATTAATTTCTTGCCATGGCAACCCAACTATCGTTGTATCATAGAATTACCAGGATGATGGGAAGTTATCGAGCTGGAATGTGTTCATTTTCCATCTAGGCTTGCGTATTTTCGTAATCCAGTGTTGACACATCTTTGCAAAAAAATTATTCGAGCATTGCTGAAAAAAAAACTTTTTGTCTACGTTTTCCATCTTGCACTCATCAAGGCAATTCGCAAGAAAAAAAAGCAATGATGGGGGAAGACATATTGATAAAGTATGAGAAGACAGTGCTGGTTGATGGCAAGTGGACCATTTTGTAGAGGCACAGCACAAGTGAATGATCACTGATAGTTAACCACCAAACATTGATTGAAATTTCAACCACGCAGTTTCAATCTGTTTTGACATGGTATTTTCATGGGGAATGAACCTGCCAAAGGCTGTCACTTACTTTGTTTTGTTAAAACTGGCACAAGGTGTGAACATGATCTTTCCGTCTGGAAAGAACAGGGTCCTGTCTGTTGATATATGTAGCTCACCCTATAAGTTAATGCGCCACACTTTCAATCTTAAATCGGTTGTCAGCATAATTCTTAGCACACTAGGAATTAATTGGCAATTGTTGTCCAATCACAGAATCACAGCTAAAGTTGAACACTGTGATTCGAATATTGCAAGCACTGGCTGGTTGTTTGCCGTCCCTACGTTGCCCATTGCGAACAGCAGAAGGGACATGTTGCTTTATACAATCCACCAGTCTTTGGGAAATATGGCTCCCGTACCTGGCATGTCACTTAGTTTGACAAAGCTGATGGGAAAGGCCGAATTGTTTAAATCCCAGAGGGAAACTTGAAGAGACTGTCATAACCATTTTTGCAATTTGTCTGTTTCGAAATGCAGGCTTTGAATTCAGATGTAATAGAACAACCGAATTTCAAGATGTTTTTTTCAGAATAAATTAATTATTTAATAATTAAACAATTTTGAGCACAAACATATGACTACAAATTAATAATATTATAACATATAAAATCCCATACTTAATCTGAATCTCTGTTACACCTCCATTAAGGCAACGGTAAACACCTAGATTTAAACAGACCCACAGTCTGTACAGTCGAATTCATAATGAGTTTCTTTCAGCTCTGGGTCCTTTCATGCTTACAGGCTGGAGGTTTTAGATCTTAGAATCACTGCACTTTTAACAACAGCCTTCTTTTCGTTTATACATAGTTTCCTCTTTCAATGCAAATTCTCATTGTATCACTAGGTTTTTTTCTAAAATTACCTCTTTAAACAATAAAACCCTTTCAAAGCACCAATTTTATTAGTCAGATTTGAAAAAAAAGTAAAAACATTGTTTGGCGTCTTCTGCCGAGGCTCTTTGGAATGGTTTATTTTTTAAAAAAGCAACTTGCCCCTTTACACTTCACCTTGTAACCTCCCGCTGTTTACTCAATTAACATGTCAAATCTCCTTCTCCTCTATAGATCAAGCCCTCTAACCAGCTGGCATTAATCCAATTATGACACACTGAAATTCACACACATTGACACAGATACAAAAAAAGCTCTATTTAAAAATAATTTCCTTCAACTTCAAAGCCATAATTAAATCTTCTTGACATCACCCGCCTTAGCTAAACATGAACCGTCACAATTCTAAAAGACAGCTTGATTTTTATTAACCCATCGTACTCTACCACCTATACCTATCTACAAACTTATTTTACTGCATTACAGATGCATGCCTTAACATAACAATACATATATATATATGCAATTCCTTGGTATGAACAGAAATCATTCAAGTTCAGTGTCCAGGTTTTAAATGTCCAATTTTCCATTTAAGTTTCAAACTCTTCATACAGCATCTGCAATCAGATTTTCTCTACCAGAAAAATGAATAATCTATAGATCAAATGCTTGCTGTAATGGAATCCAGCTAGATAGCCTTGTACTTCTGTCTCGAAATTTGTATAGAAACTTATACCGAATAATGATCGGTGTAAACAAAGTTTCTGATGAATTGTTTGCCACATAGATTTCAAAATGCTCAAATGTTGCACTAAATCCAACATCTCCTTTATAATTGTTGAATATCTTTTCTGTTGTGCATTTAACTTCCGTGAAAAATATGCTATTGGTTATTCAATTCCACTGTCAACTTCTTATAACAGTGCGGCCTCAATGCCTATACATTTATGTCACGGCTAACTTAAATTGCTTGGCGTATTTGGATACTGTCGAAACTGGTGTCGTAGTTAATGCTGGTTTAGAATTGTCTGATACTTCAGTGCCCGTTAAAAAAAAATTTAATAGATCAATCAGTGGAGAAACCACACTGCTAATATTTGGTATAAATTTCCAGCAAAACCCACTTGAGATTCCCAGGAATCTTAAACTTTTCATTTTGTTATAGGCACTGGGAGATCCACAATAGTCTTGACATTCTCATCACCCGGAGCGACCTTACCCTGTCCAACAGCATGACTTAAATATGTAAATTTCTCTTTTCAAATTTCACTTTTAGCCAAGTTCATCATCAAATTAGCTTCCTGTAGTCTGGTAAATAATTCTTCAAGATGTTGCAAAAGCTCATCCCCCCTCTAACTGAAAACTATTAAGTCATCAACATAAAGAACACAATTGTTAAACCTGCAATTAACTTGTTTCTTTGCCTTTGAAATGCCGCCAGTGCGTTCTTCATACCTAATGGCATGACCTTAAACTCATTTGGTTCATTTGGCGTCATAAAAGCTGATATCTCATTTGTTCTCTTCGATAACGGTACTTGCCAATGTCCCTTTAGCAACTCAATGCTTGTGATACGATTTCATTGACCCACTTTCTCAATACAATTGTCCAACCTTGGTACTGGATTTGAATCTACTTTTTTTTTACCGCATTCACCTTTCGCTAATCCACAGCCAGTCTTTCTGTTCCATCCTGTTTCAGTGCTAGTTCAATAGGCGAACTCCTGCTACTGCAACTAGGCTTAATGATATCACTTTGAAGCATGAAGTGAATTTCTTTCTCTACTTGTGATAACTTTGTCGAATTTAATTATCAGGATGTTGGCCTTACTGAAGATTAAACTTTTACAGAGAAGTCATGTATAGCGAAATCTCACCTCCCTAACTTATTTCCACAAATTGCTTCGTGTAATTGCTATATATTTCCTAAATCACTTTGTCAATTGACTGGAAAGTAACTCAATATTACATTTAAACTGTTATGTACCCCATCATTATCCAAATTGATTGGAGGAAAATCGAATTCAGAATCCTGCATTTCTACCTCTTTCTCATTATCTATCAGCACTAACATTTGCTTTTGTTCCTCTTCCCTGTCAAAGCATTTCAAAGGATATTTACATGACACCTGCTCTGCTTCTTTCTTCTAACTGGAGCGTTTATTAAATAATTTACTTCACTCACTTTTTTTAATCCTGTAAGCCCACTAAACCATGTCTTTAATGCGTCAACCAGTACTGGAAACAAAACTAGCACTTTCTCCCCAGCAACAAAATTCTCAGTTGTATGCTTCCTGTCCGCTTTTAATTTCATCATTTGTGCTGATATCGTTAAATGTTCCCTAGCCAATTCACATGCTCAGTCTACACTCTCCCTGAAGTTTAATACGTAAGCCAACAGAGAAGCTCCTGAATTTTGACCCACCAATCTCTCATGAATCTATTTAAGTGGTGCCCTTAGCTCATGACCGTAAATTAATTCAAAAAGACTGAAGCCAGTCGATGCATTAGAAGCGTCTCCAATAGGAGAGAAAGAGAAAGGGATTTGTCCAGCTCAATGCTTTAGATAATCCTGACAATACGCTGCCATCACAGGTTTTACAGTTTGATTTCATTTTTCCTAAGTCTCTTGAGACTCAGGATGGTAAGCTGTTCACTTGAATTGTTGTTTTTCCCCCACAAACTGTTCATTACTTGCTTGAAAATTTATGGCATAACATTTGAACCTGATCACATTGAATTTCCTTAGGTAATCCATATCTTGTAAATATTTAGTTAAATCTTCCAAAATCTTCATTGTTATACTTCTTAAAGGCATCGCTTCAGAAAATCTGGTAGACACATCCAGTATTCTCATTAAATACAGCTTTCCATCTTTAGTCTTAGAGAGGCTCCAAATACAATCAATCATGATCCTGGTAAAAGGTTCTTCAAATGCTGCAATTGCGATTGGGCTTAAACACTGCTTGCGATTTCCAAATCACATGACGCTTGTGACATTTTCTACAGAGTCTGATGACATCCGATGCAAACCAGGTCAATAAAAATGTTTCTGCATTTTCGCCTGTGTTTTCCTAATTTCTAAATATCCCATCATTGGAATGTCAGGAGGAATCCTCGGATTCTAGTTGCCATACCCAACTGGGATAACAACCTGATGCACCTGCCTCCATCTTTCATTTGCTCAGACATGATACGTCTTGTGCAATCTGATTGAAATATCACCCTTAAGGTAATAACATTCTGGAATATATTTTGCCTCTTTTTTAGAGTAAGCTGTCTGATATACCCGTTTAAATTGCAAATCCTTTCGTTGTAACTCAATTAACTGCCTTGAGCTAAAGACTTCAAGTGCCATTTCCTCTGCTGTCTTTTTCTGAACGATGTTACCAAACATAGTGTCAGCTAATTGGATTTCAACACCTGCTTCCTGCCTTTGGATTGCTGTCCTTCTTGATCTTCGTGTTTCAACTCATGAGTCTGTGATGTCGTTATCACACAACATGGAGACCATCCAAGATTCTCCCTCTGTAACACTTCTGTTGAAGCCACCTCTACAGGCTGCTCTCATACCTTACGCATCACCGACATTGTTGACCAAGCTACATCTTTACCCAGAATAACCGGAACCACTGCAGCAGGCAATTTTGACAACAATCCAAAGTTCACTTCACCAGTTTTCCACTTACATTATAAATTTAGCGTCCGCAAAGGAATACTTTTACCATCTCCATGAACCTCATTTATTATCTCCTTTTCCTGCAATACTCCCTTTGTACAACAAATATCACTTTCTCACAACAAGGGTTGACTGTTTCTCTTTGAATGTTTATATGTTTACCTACTCCAGCCTTTAAACATGGAAAGGCTTTCCCTTCAAATGCAAAACCTCTTAATATTTCTGAAACCTTCTCTTCAAGATTCTCTTGGGAAAATTGTGATCACATTTCCACTTCATTACCTATCACTAATTTTTCTTGTTTTACCTTTAAACAAACCAATGCTTCTTCCAATGGCAGAATAGTTGAACTCACAGCACACTGACTTCCAGAAAATTTCTGCAACCCAAAAATTGCAACAGGTTTTCTTTGCAATTTCCAGCACACTGACGTCGTGTGTCCAACTTTATTACAATGAAAATACCTCAATTTTCGAATGTCACTTCTCCCGTTTGCAGCTTCCATTTCATTCTGAGAAAATGAAGGTTCCTGGGAACTTTTCCTTCTCTTCCCTGACTACCCAAGTTCTTTTCACCTTCCTATTTTCTATCCGTTTCTGATTTGAAGGGGTGCCACAAAATGTTTAGCTCTATGAATTAACTGATAATCACCAGCTATCTCAATTGCTTTCTTACTATTGAGACCTTCTGTTCCTCCACATGAATTCTCACTACCAAAGGAATTGAATCTTTAATTTCCTCCAAAAGAATTACTTCTCTAAGAGCTGCATATGTTGCATCCATTTTAATGCTCATATCCAGCAGTCAAAATTGCTTTGTTTTCGTCTTTCAAATTCATTATAAGTTAGCCGAGCCTGTTTTCACATATTCCTGATTTTCTGCCTGTATGCCTCATTCATATGCACGCAAACTAGCCTTTTTTTCACCAGAACATAATTCACCGACATTCCTTTTGACAGCGAAGGATAAATCTCATGTGCTTTACTCACTAACCTGGCTTGTAACGACAATGTCCAGTTTTCCTGTGGCAATTCCATCTGTTGAGCTGTCGTCTCAAATGAAGTAAAGAATGCTTCAACATCTTTTTGCTCAAACTGTGGAAGAGCTGGTACAAATTTAAACCATTCCCCATTGGATTTTAGGATAAATGTTTTTTCAACATCAGAGCTTTCCACAGTGTCAGAGTTCTCTTTTTCAACTTCCAGCCTTTTCAGCTGTTATGTCCTTCATCTTTCCCCTGCCTCCCATTCTTTATTCTTCTCTCTCGCCTGTAATTCCAGTTCAAGCTTCAATTCTTTCCCCTGCCTATCCACTAGCTCCTTTGAAATGCCCTTTCTTTTTCTCCTTCTGCCCTTTCCGCTTCTGCTACCTCGAGCTCATTTTTTAAAAATTCATTTTACTTGTTCAAGTTCAAGCTTCTTCATTTCTAACTGAGTCTCATTACCCCCAGCTGTTACTCATCTGTGTCAGGCATCACTTCCAGCTTCAGATGCTGTGCTATCCCTTCAACTATATCTGTTTTCCTGGCCTCTGCAGGTAACGCAAATGCAAATTAACAACAGAATCTGTTAACCTATTCTTTGATACTTTCTGTAACCCAATCCGAGTTGCATCTTGTACTTTCAAAAACGCTTTAGCCATGGATGCAGCCGTTTTTGCAGTCTGACCACTTCAGAAATAGCTCATAATCTCTCCTGAAGTCAAAGTGCTTCTCGTTCTCGTAATTCTAAGATTCCCCAATTCATTAAAATCAAGGAATTTCAAATGTATCCCGCAAAGAGTCCCCAAATGTTGCGATACATGGTAAGGGCGAATTTTTCATTTCCATGAGGGAAACTTGAAACAACTGTCATAACCAACGATTGCAATTTGCATGTTTCGAGATGCAGACTTTGAAATCATTTATAATAAGGCCATCATGATAAGGTCATGATGTTTTTGTAAAGTAAGTTAAACCTTTATTAAATAGTAATTGCAAGCACATACATAGGTGTACAAATTACTACCATAATAACTTCTAAGTATCCCCTAATTAACCTGACTCTCAGTTACACCTCCGTCAAGTTAACAGTAAAACAAATAGATTTAAATAGACTCCTGGCAAAGCACACCCTGGAAAATCGAATTCAAAACGTGTTTCTTTCAGCTCTGGGTCCTGGCAGACAGCGACTTGAGATTTATAGGTTGGAGGCTTTAGGTCTTAGAAACCGTCCATTTTCACCAATACCCTGCTCTTCCTTTAAGCATATCTTCCTCTTTGAGTGCAAGTTCTCATTGTATATATTTTTTTACCTTTACCTCCTCTAACCCTTTCATAACGCCACTTGTATTAGTACGCTTTGGAATAAGTAAACACATTGCTTTGCTTCTTCTGGCTAGGTATAATATTTCGCCCACTCGTTTGAATGCTTAATTTTAAATTGCAAATTGCCCCTTTTATAATTTATTTCTTACTTCTCTATGTTTAGCCAATTAACATTTCAAACCTACTTCTTTTCTCTGCATCAAAGCCTCTACACTAGCTGTCTTATATCCAATAAAGACAAGCAAGCATACACACACAAATGCACAGACACCACTGGGAATCTATTTTAACTAAGTTCCAGTATCACTACAAACAAAATCATATCTTCCTCACAACACTGGCAATGGAATTCATTAGTCATTAGTGTGATACGACGAGTGTCTTTTTGGCATGACAGCAACATCCTGTCAGTGGTGAATATGATTCTTGTGTGCTACTGCATAGTAGCTGCGTGAAGTTGTTAGCTTCAACTGTTGCTCAAAATTTCTGAGATACCTTGCTTGGAAGTTAGCTGTCAGTCACCTTCAACTAGTGCATCTTCCATGGCAACACGTCTGGCAAACAGAGTCCAGTTGCCAACCAATCAGTACTTCTATCTTGTACAGTATAAATGGGCTGTTTCCCCTAACATTTGTATTTACTTGTGAATTGAACTGATGGGCGCAAAAAGAAAAACTTCAACAAATAGGGATCTTTTTTGAACAATAGTCGCTTTCTGTACTACCATGCAACTATTAACAAGATATTTAGTTAGAGAGATAAATGATTATACCACACCTGGTTAGCCTGTGCTATCAAAGGATTGGATAGGGTAGGTGGAGATAAAAAATTTCCTCCGGTTAGGGCAAGGGGGAGCAGACATAGATCCGAACCAAGGGGATGAACATTCAAATTAGAGAGAGGCCATTCACAGCTGATGTCACGAAGCACTTCTCCGCAGAACACTGATTGGAAATCTCCAAATGTCTTCCCCTAAAAGCAGTTCATGTTGGGGTCAATTCGATTTTTTGGACAAGTGAGGGGATTAAGGTATATGGAATGAAAGCAGTTAGCTGGACCTGTGGAACGGATCATGCATTGAATAGTGAAAAAGTCTCGAGAGGCTAAATGACCTAATCCTACTCCAAATTCCTGTTTCAAGTAGGATTAAGAAATCATAAATTGAGGACTGATGTCACGAGGTCTATCACACACAGAACGACCAGCATTGAGAATGGTTCTCTGGGTCGAGCAAAACGGGGTTGGAAGCATTGGGTCCATGAAAATCCTTGAAATCGTTTAAGAAAGAATTGTTGCCCGAATGGTTGAGTGGGTCAGAAACTTTCTGGGTGGATAAGCGGTGTTTAGCAGAATGAACTTTTCCATCTACATCCTGAAAAAAATACCTCCAAAATTCCATTAAAAAATGCAGCTTTACAGCAGAATAAGCTGATACTAATTTGGGGATGTTTCTATCATTTCAGCACAGGGACCACAATATCTCCATTCGATCTCAGTTTAAAAATCAACCGAGTTATCAAGTGATGATTACACCAACATATTCCAGTCCAGCTTTTTAATCTTTATGACATTAAAGGTACCATGGGAATATATGACATTATTTCATTGAAATAACATCTCAATCTTAGTCGCCGATTTGACAAATCGTCTCATGTGAGACGGGAATTGTGTTGGCATTTGCGAATTATTAGCATCTTCAACACATGGCTTTTAATCACAGCCACTGCGTTGTGCTGTATGCAGTATAAATACCATCATTTACTGGAACTTTGCTACAAGAGGACTAATTCTCAGAATCATGAGGAGACAAATAGGGTGTGGGACTAAAGTACACATTCAAGGAGCCAGTACAGGCGTGACAGGCCGAAGGCCTCCTTATGTTCTGTAATTGTCTATGATTCTATTATTCTAGTCTGTAAAATAACTTGATCTGCAATATCCAAACGGCAGATTCATTGTACTTAATTTACTTTCTAGAGTAAATGTAAGCGTTCACTCCCAGGGCACAAGCAGTGAATGCTTGGGACCCTATTGTTGTAGCCTAAATCTCCAGCCAGTGCCTACGCTGCTCTCTAATCCCGAAGCCCACATCTATCCCCCACACTTTCGTTCTGTAACTGACTTTGTAAGTTGCCGTAAGAGATACCCTCGCCACTTCTGGTTAGAACCAACAAAAACGTTGTAATTATGAAGCTATCATTGGCTTTCACATCTGCTTTATTGTGTTGGTAATTCGGAAGCAGATACATTGTAAAGATTATTTGGATTGCATCTTACTTTATATATTATGATGCAGAATGCCATTTAAAAACCGCAATATTAGTAAGTTGAAGCGTGGAGAGATATGGAACAGAAATTGAGCCGTTAATATGAAGAGGCCATTCAACCTTCGTGCCTCTGCTGGCTCTTCGAAAGGTCTGTCCTATTAGTCCACACTCTCCACCCAACTCTTTCCCCCATATCATTGCATTTTTCCCTCCAAGTATTTATCCAATTCCCCTTTTGAAAGTTCCTCTTCAGTCTGCTTCCACCTTCCTTTCACGCAACGCCGCTTTCTAAAAAAAAAACATTCATCTCCCCTCTGGTTCTTTTGCCGATTACCTTCATTCTCAGTTCCTCTGGTTAATGACCCTCCTTCCAGCTAATACATTTTTCGTTATTTACGCCAGCGGAACCCTGTTCCATTATATCTAAACATGTCAGAATATCTCACCCTGGAAGAGATGGGGCAATGCACAGACACCGAAGGAGCTCATTCTCCGTGACACAGTCGATGAGACTCTAAGCGGCCGTTTCGAATTTCACTAATAACTTGCTCCCCGTTTTCTTGGTGTGAAGGAGGTGTGAAACATTGTACTTACTTTTCTTTCTAGAGAAAATGTAAGCGTTGACTTGCAGAGCACAACCAGTGAAAGCTCCGGGTCCTATTAACATAGCCTAAGTGTCCAGCCAGTGCCTCTGCTGCTTTCTAGGCCCTGAAGCCCACTTCTAACCCCCACATATTCGCTCTATAACTGACTTTGCAAATTAGCGTAAGAAACACCCTCACCTCTTCTGGTCAGATCCCTCAAAAACGCTGTTATTATGAAGCTATCACTTGCTTTCAAATCTGCTTCAATATATGTTAACACATTGCTCTGTGTTTGTTAATAAATACATGGTTGGGGTTGGAAAAAGGTGCCGAGGTAAACAGCTCTCTGTGTTTTTATCCTGTTCATTACGGGTCATAGAACAGGATTTGAAAAATATTGGTCATCTGCATGAGGTTGTTACCAAAAATAATCCAATTGGGAATTCAGCAAAAACTTCGGGCTGAATAACGGCGGGTTCGGCACTCAGAAGTCGACAGCATTCCAACTTCGGGCTCACGGTCGGTGCGCGCCCGATAATATGGTATTTGCCCTGAATTAGTCGGAAGGGCGGTTTACAATCCGTCATCCCTCCCAATGAGTGCTGGAGGGTGAGATGTGAGGCTGCAGAACATTACCCAGAGCAAGGTAACGCCCAACACTTTAAAGGGCCACTGGCGTGGGAGAGCGTCAGGCGACCTCCAGGTGCTCAGTGAAGTACATCTGTTGTATCTCTACTATCAAGTCTGTCCAGGTAAGTTAATTGACATTTAAGCAAATATGAAAGCAAGACACTCTGGATGCTGGAACTTTGAGATATGAACAGAAAATGCTGGGAAATCTCAGCAGGTCTGGGAGCATTTGTGGAGAGAGACGCGGAGTTAACGTTTCGAGCCCATATGACTCTTCAGAGCTGAAGGCAAATGCAACTGTCATAGGTTTTCATACTGTTAAATTCAGGATAAGGAGCAGGTAAATGATACTAGAAGATCAGGGATAGCTGGGAGCACAGAGGAGACTTGACAAATATAACAAGGACACTTGACAAAAAGATTAGCAATGATAGTGTTAAAGACCACGGCAGGTGATAATGGTGCCCTGAAGGCCGGATAGTAGAATGGGTTAATAGGAAAACAAAATTCAACGGTCTCTGAAAACAGAACATAAGGACAATGAGACTGTCCCAGTGGGGTAGGGCTTTGGGAAGACAATAACAGAATGGAGGGCAGAATTCGTGGGCTGAATTTACTGTGCTCAATGTTAAGTGCCAAAGATTTGCAAGTGCCTAATCGGATGAGAAGGTGCTATTCCTCAAATTCCCACAAATAATCTAGAGGAACAAGCCCTCATTTTCTAGTTGGGCGCTTTAAAGCCTTCTACAATTAAAAATGAGTTCAACAAATTCCGACCATGGACTCTGTCTTAGCAACCCCGCCGCCACCTCACCCACAACCACCCTAACAAGGCTAGTCTGTAACTTGTTTTCTAGCTTGTTCTTAGACCCTGCTTGTACAGAGTACTGAACCTTGCTCTACTACTAACATATTCTGCTATCAGATCTTCATGCAACTTTTAGAACCTGCCTTTCCCTTTGACAGTCTCATTAACACTCCCTTTGTCTTGTTTCCATGATAGTTATTGGAAGTCTCACCTGAGCTCCGACCTATCCGTGACCTTACTTTTGCTTCAGCTTCTCCATCCCCTCTCTTCAACTGTATAAGACCCTTGATATTTCTACTCTTCTGATCCCAAAAAGAGTCACATGGACTGAAAACGTTAACGCTGTTTCTCTCTTTGCAGTTGCAACCAGGCCTCCTGAGAATTTACCAGCATTTTCTGTTTTTAATATAAATTTAGTTAATTTCTGCCCACCATGCCAAACTTCATAGGTAGCAGAATATTTTTTTTTTTTTTAAATTCTGCAAGTCTCCCATCTTTTGCCATTCAGGAGTTGTACATTTAATAAATATTACCAAGCATAGATGTCTGTAAAATCGAAGCAAGGGAAGTGGCGTTCAACAAGAGCCATAGCTGTCTCTAGGTGCAGTGAGCCCGCCCTTGGTGCCCTCCTGCGTGCAGTGCATGATAGACATCACCAGCATACGACAATTATTGTGAAGACGAGGAAGTCCAGACCTATGCTGCGTAGGAGGAGGTCGCCAATGAGGTCAACGGCGGTGAGGTGCTGATAATGCAGGTTTTTTTTTGAGAATCAAAGCTGCTGTTTGTTTCGGCAATATTTAGTTTTCTGCTTCTGTCTGCAAGTGGCCACAAATCCATCAAGTGTGAAATTGACAGTGAAACGGACAGAACAATTTATGGCTGAAAACTTCAGAGCATTGAAAATATTACCCCCAGAGGTGAATCTCGGGCAACATCATCGGAAGTGATGATAATTATTTTTGTACAGTATGATCGCAATGATAGCGGAGGGCAAGTTGGTGCAGGTGTGTGTCTGCGTGATTCAGGCAGAATCAAGCAGAGGTCAGGTTAGTCAAAATGTGTGTGTGTGTATGTGTTTGTGTTTGTGTGTGTGTGTGTGCTGATTCCGACATGAACCAGCAGAGATTAGGTTAGTAAAAATGTGCGTGTATGTGTGTGTGTGTAGTGTGTGATACAGACATAGTACAGCTAGGGGAAACTACTAAAGATGCCGGAGCCTGTGTGTGTGTTTCTCTTTTCACTGCATAATACTGCGCTGTGGGTTTGAAATTTGCTTCCTTTCTCCTCTCAGCTTCTTTCAATCCTTTAACTCTGACCTCTGTGCATCCCAATCTCACAATGTTGATTGTAGACCTTCCTACTCCTTTCCTTAAAGGCCATCATTACCCACTGCCAACAGTATGCTGAGTGTGGTCTTATCAAGGTTACATTTCAGTTTGATATTCTCTGCCTTTCAATTCAATTCCTTCCCATCGTAATGGCCTTGCTAACCTGATTGTTGTTAGAAATAGTTTGTTAAAGTGAACCTATGGAATCCACTGCTCCAATGATATACTTTAACAATTATCTACCACTTGATAAATTAAATACCTTTAATAAATTAATGCAATTATTACTGAATGGTTTAGCTTGTATTTTTGACACTTATAATGTCAGTAAAAGACAATCGATTGTTTGTGAGCTTGATTATCTAGCATGTGAATTCACAAGATTCAACATTCCAGATCAAGAAGGCAACTGAACTTGACATTCGCAGGGGCAAGTGAACCAACACCTCGAGTAGACAGATCAGGGAAGCAGTACAACTGTAAGATAGCCTGGAGTAACCTCTAAATATTTTGCAATAGCTTACAGGTTCCAACTTTTAGATTCCATGTCATTGAAGTGAAAGGAAGATGTGCAACAGACTGGAGGGAGGATTTAAAGCAGAATTTCGCCACTAGTACTGAAACCGAGATGTTGTGTAAGTGCTTGTGTGAGAGCCTGTGTGTGTGAGATGGTCTGTGTGGGTGCATGTGTGTCAGAGAGCGCGTGTTTCTTTGTGTGTGTGAGAGAGAAAGAGAGCATGTGTGTGTAAGCATATGTAGGTGAGAGAGAGAGAGTGTGTGTGTGCATTTGCGCATGTGAGCATGTGTGTGACTGTGTTAGTATGTGATCTTGATAGTACTCAGCAGAGGGAATTAGGGATGGGCAATAAGTGGTAACCTAGCCAGCGATGCCCACATCCCATGAAAAAATAAATTAAAAAACGTTGGAGTCCCGCCTCCACTTCTGGTTAGCTAGTTCCTTATATTTAGACTGTGAGTTGAAGTAATTCTGCTTAGCATAGACCCTCCTACCACCGTGCGTGAATTGCACCTGGTAGGGGAAGCCGCATAAGGTTAATTGTGATTCTGAAATCCTTCCGCAGATTGCTCTGCATCCTGAAATGACGTGTCATTTTTGCAGCTCATGTTTAATCAGAAGACAAAGTGAGAACCCAGTGGAGTTCTTTCCCATTCTACCAACCTGTTCCAGTACAGCTACAGGACTGGCATCTACCCGCCGATGTGGGAAATTGCCCAGGCATGGCCTGTAAACTAAAAAACAGGAAACATCCAACCTGGCCAATTACCACCCCATCGGTATACTCTTGATCATCAGTAAAGTGCCTGAAGGGATCATCAAAATTGCTATCAAGCGGCCCTTGCTTAGCAATAACCTGCCCAATGACACTCTGTGTGGGTTCTGGCAGGCACACTCAGCTATTCACCTCATTACAGCCTTGGTTCAAACATGGACATGAACTCCAGATGGGATGTCAGAGTTACTGCCCTTGAAATCACGGCTGCGTTTGACTGTGTGGCATTAAGTAACCCTTGCAAAACTTGAGTCAATGTCAATCAGAGAGAAACTCTCCTTTGTTTGCAGTCGGAACTAGCACAAAGGGAAGTGGCTATGGCTGTGGAGGTTAATCATTTCAGTTCCTGGGCATCACTGCAGGAGTTCCTCAGGATGGTGACCTTGGCCTAACCATCTTCAACTGCTTCATCAATGACCTTCCTGCCATCATAAGGTCAGAATTGGGGATGTTCGCTGATGATTGCACAATTTTCAGCACCATACTTCACTCCTCAGATACTGAAATTGTCCATGTCCAAATGCAACAAGACCTGGACAATATCCAGGCTTGGCAGACAATTGGCAGTTAACAATCGCCCCACAGAAGTGCTCGGCAATAACTATCTCCAACTAGAGAAAATCTAACCATCGCCCCTGATATTTAATGGCATTCCCATAGCTGTATCCCGACCATCAACATTCTGGGTGTTAACCATTGAGCAGAACCTGAAATGGACTAGTCATATTAATTCCTGCCTCTACAAATGCAGGTCAGAAGCTAGGAATCCTGCAGCGACTAATGCACCTCCTGACTCCCCAAATCTTCTCCACCAACTACAAGGCACAAGTGAGGAGTGGTGATGGAGTGCTCTCCAATTGCCTGGAAGAATGCAATTCCAACAACATTCAAGAAGATTGACAGCATCCAGGACAAAGAAACCCGCTTGGTTGGCACCCCATCCCCAAATAATCACTCCTTCTGTCACTGATACACGGTGGCAGCAGTGTGTATCATTTATTAGATGCAGTGCACGAACTCACCTAACTCCTTAGACAGCACCTTCCAAACCCACGACAGCTGCTATCTAAATGGAGAGGGCAGACACATGGGCGCTTCACCACCTGGATGTTCCCCTGAGAAGCACTCAACATCCTGACTTGAAAATATATCGGCTGTTCCCTCACTGTCGCTGGGTCAAAATCCTGGAACTCCCTCCCTAACAGCGCTGTGTGTGTAACTACACCACAGGGACTGCAGCGGCTCAAGAAGGCAGCTCACCACTACCTTGTCAAGGGCAATTAGGGCTGGGCAATAAATGCTAGTTTAGGCAGTGACGTCCACATTCCATGAATTAATTTCCATAAAAGGCAGCGACACAAACTGAGACGTTTAGAGAAAGATTAAGATGTAAAATAAGTTTTGTCGGAGCGAGGAGAGTTAGTCTGATAAAGTCTCAGAATGGGAGAGACAGTGAATAAACCTGTAAATAGCTTTATAAAGAGATTTTTAATGAATTTTGAGACAGCAAGATTTCAAGGATTTGGTGAGAGAGAGGGATGTGGGGAAACAGCTATTAGTATGGACGGAGGTGCAGAGTTGAGGAAGAGATGGACAGATTGAAATATATGGAATTACATTGGGCTCCCTCTGCAGCAGCCAGTCTCAAACTTCATACCTCTGAGTTAACTCCCCAAACCGCAGACCCTGCCGCTTATTGTAAACATCTCACAAACTGCCTTCAAGGTAAGTGTCTGTGTAGAAAAATGAATGAAAACGAGTTATATAAATTTAATATTATTTCCTCCTGCTGTTGCACGTCTTGTCCGATAATTCCTGGTGGCAAAAGTATTCTCTCTTTGCCTAGTCAAAACTACAGCTCCCAAATGATTTCGGCTTGGGAGAGAGGGGAAAATTGAAATTGACTAAAACCAAGCAAACATGTAAGCAAACAAAAGTCAAAGCAAAGTCCCAGGACCCCGCGCCCTCACTGACATACACAATCTCCGGGGACACTATTTTAAAACACAAGCCCGCATATTAAAATCCGAACAAATTTCAAATGCAATGTAGGTGCCAAAACCTCATGATTGCCTCATCATTTCTTAAATGCTTCAACCATCTTGGAAGGGGTGAGGACGGGCGGCTTTCTTTCTGAAGTTGGGCAGTGAATAATCACTGGAATTCTACCTCCAGCCCGAATCCCAATAACAAGTCCTCCCTCTGTGTTTAAACTGCCACCTCCCGATGTTTAATTCCATCCCATTATAAAAATAGACAAAGACTGATGACTCCCCTCTGTCCCTATACCATTCACTACGCCCACAGCCCCTCCCCCGCCCCAAACAACCTACCAGCTGAACCGGCTCAACCAGGCATTGCTACTGTTTGTACATTCATTAGGCATTGAATCTTCCAATTTTAACACAGTTACCTCTCTTGTTCATTCTCATCCCCTCTTTCTGGGCCGGCCTAGTCCTCCATCTCTTTTCATGTTTCTCTTTCCTCTGCTCTCGATAAAATTATCCTTGCCTCTGTTCGTATTATTCTAATTCGGAATTACCCTTGATTAAAATGCACTCTATGAACTTTCTGTCTTCCGTTTTAACCAACGGCACATGACACAATGACCATGCTTTATGTTAACAGTCCTCGATTACAGTCTGAGTAAACTGAATTTTGGCAGCATCATCACGGTTGCACTGTAAGGAAGGCTGTGGGCAATTTGTGTAATGCAATATCCCACAGCAGAAATCGCCTCCGCAACCCCAGTCACCACAGAAAGGCCCAACCTCCCTCTTTCCCACTGGGAATGAGCCGATGATACGTTTGGAAGACATTTTAAATGAGATTTTTTTTCAAAACTATTATGGACTGAATTCAAGTGCCCCAATCCTACTCCTCGAAACGCAATACATTTCAATGTGCAATTCGTCATTCTGCCTGAAACACAGGAATTATTCGGGAATTAGAACACGACTTTAAACAGTTTCACGGTTAAGAATTAATCCCAGACCCTCGGGAGCAGTCAATGAATTACAGGTTGTGTCTATTTCTCCTACCCAACAACCCTCCATCACGCTCCCAATGTGTTTTCGTCTCCTTACCTATTTTTCTCTCTTTCTTTGTCGCTCTCCCCGTGCCCATTCTTTGTCACAAATCCATTCTTTTCAAAGTAATGTCACTTTTTTAGTGAATGGAACAGGGCGCAGGCCGTGTACACATATCACAATCTCACAGAAAATGGGGCCATGGTGGATCAATATATTTTAGGTGAGGATTACTGGAAATCCAAGACAGAGAAATGTATTTCACAGTCACCCCTTGTCGTTGTGTGTCTCTGTATCTCTCTCGGTGTCTCTTTATCTCTCTCTCTCTCTCTTTCTTTGCATCTTCTCTGGGTGCAATTATCACTGAAATGTGCTGTCAAATATCCATTTAATTGCAGCATATTGCTGTATTTGTTATGTCGTTAATGAATAGAGAGAGGATGGGGAGATAGAGACAGCGAGAATTTCACCCGAATTTCACCAACTGAATTCCAATCAGATCCTCAGTAACATGGATTCCAATGATTATTACGTATCTCATTTAAACCTCAAACTCCTACTGCCCTATCTCAAATAACACAAAATCATTTTTTTGAGTATTACATTAAAATCCTTTAAACATGCTGGGAACTAGTTGATGTCCTCCCGACTGTTGTATCGAATGGGTTAATTCACATTTCATCCCCGGAATTGAGAAGCAGGTGTGAATTGAACATTTTCAAGATAAAAATGGAAACTGATAGGGCAGATTGAGAGAAACGATTCCTACTGCTTGAGGAATCTAGGACTAGTGGAGCAGCCTGAAATCTAACATTTGTCCTAAACCCTTACAAAATAAGAAACACTCCTACACATGGTGATGGTAGAGTTTTGGAACTGGCTTCGACAAACAATCTCTCCCAATCCGTAATCTCTTCCAGTTCCATTATCCTCCGATATGAGTGTTCGTCTAAGTCTCTCTTCTCGAGGATACACCATTTTAAGTATCTCATCCGTGAAAAGAGAGAATGTGCAGTTTTACGGGGACAAGGCAGGGGAGTGGGACTCGGCAGGATTACCTTTCAGAGAGCTAGTGCAGACCCGATGGCCGAAATGGCCTTCTTCTGCACTGTAAAGATTCTGTAATCATTGTTACCGTGCTTTGAGCTGCCAAAGCCCTAACATTAGTCTTCGCTCCCTAAAACATTCTGCTTCACTACCTCTCTCTCTCCTTTATCATTGAAGGGACTTCCTAGAACCGACCACTTTGATGAACTTGTACATTGAGCCCAACATCTTGGTCTCACATTTTGCTCCATAAGGCTTGGCTGAAACATCTTATGTCGCTTTACTGCAGTTAAAGGTGCTATATAATTTTAACAAGTTGCCTGTCAGCTCCTCTACGTATCAATTACACTACAGGTAAACTGGAAAGATTCACTCACAACTATTGCAATAAAACCTGTGTCTCTCAGTACAAACACTGAAACTTAGGCCCCACAATCTCAAATTTCATCTGTCAGCCTCTGGCTCCATTTTTGTCTCTGAAATTAGTTTCTCTATTGTGTACGCAGCAGCGGTTCTACATCAAAACTGCTCCATTGCCTGTAAAGTTCTTTGGCCTGCCCAAAAGTCATGAAAAGAGTTTTGTGAAATGTCCATCAGTAAATTGTACTGAGGCCATTCACAGTCAGTGTGTGACTCCAGTTTACTGTAGGCCAGGCCTCTCCATTTAGGACATTGTTCAACAATATCACTTTTTAAAACTTACAGGGAGCTTTCATCAGTCTTACATCGGTTTTACTAAAATTCCCCGACTAATATTAATTAAGTGTTGCTGCATCCTTCCTTAGGTATAGAGAAAAAAAAGTGGTTAAAGGCACACGAGAGCCTAGACATAATAAATAGTGGTGAAGAGCATAAAAGCAGGGAACTTACAATGAAGCTTTATGAACACTGGTTCCGCATTAACTGTGTGCAATTCAGGGCACTACACCTTCAGAAAAATGTGAACACATCAGACAGGTTCCAGAAAAGATTGATAAGAATTGTTCCAGGGACTTCAGTTCCAAGGAAAGTTTGGAGAAGCCGGCAGTGTTCTCCTTGGAGATGAGGAGGTTCAGAGATTTGATAGAGGTGCTCAGAATTTTTGGTTCATCAAGAGGGTTGTGGGATTCTGAGACCCACTGCCTGAAGGTAGAGACAGTAAGCCTCAGCTCAGTTAAAATTGTTTGGATAAATCAGGTGCCTGAACCTGCAGGTCTATGGACCTAATTCTTGCAAGTGCGTTTGGACTGAGTGGCTCGATCTTCAGCAGAAGAAAAGTCGATGGGCCAAGTGGCCGCTGCCTGTGCCGTAAGCTCTCTTTGCTTCCGCATTGTGCAACAGAGAAACAATTCCCACTGGTGGCACGACCGACGACCAGAGCACAGAGTTTTTGTGTTTGCATGTGCACATGTGTCTGTGCGTTTTTCACTCTTTGAGTGTGTCGCTCAGTGTGTCCGCATGTGTCGTGTGTGCGTGTCTGTGCGTACCGGTGTGTGTGAATGCCTCTGTGTGCGTATTTGTGTGTATTTTTGTGTCTGTGTCGTTCTGACTGTGTCTGTGTGCATGTGTGTGTGTGTGTGTGTGTGTGTGTGTGTATGCACTTTTGTGTCTGTGGCGCTCTGTGTGTATCTGTGTTGCTCTATGTGTTTCTGCGTGCACTTGTGTGTGCGTCGCTGTTTAGGTGGTATTGGCACAGCTATTGCTGTGAATATTAACTTCCAAAAGGAAATTAGATAAATACCTGAAGAGATAAATAATTCCAGGGTCAAAAACGTAAATCTCATTTCAGGAGCTTACTTTGCATTGGAACGAAAAGCCTAAAGCCATGTCGGAAGCAGCAGGGGCGTTTGCAATGGGCACTCTTTTGTCCCTGGATGACTAATGAATTTTCAAGGGCCAAATCATCTTCTCTGCAAAACTGTTCTTCTTTCTTGAGATTAAAGTAGGACAATTCCACCCTCGTCTGGACGATCGAGGCTACTGCACAAGCAGAGGGAAATTTATCAGAGATTCACCAAGAGGGAGGAGAGCATCAATGTGAAATGGTGGCAGCATCAATCAGTTCAGCGTGAAGGCAGAAGTGAGCATTGCTTAACGGGACCATCAGAAATAAAATGGAAAAAATTTGATTAGTTTCGGAGGGATAATCTGACCTGTGATTTACCTACCTTTAACGTTAATCTTTAGTATATGTCCAGGTATCAGGGAAGAACTTTCTAGCTCCCTGCTGCATTAGAAAATAGATCAAAAACGAAGGCGGGTGGTAGATAAGAATCCGCATGAATTATCTCTGATGAATTCTGGAGGAGACAGGATTTGCCAACGAAGCCATCGCATTTAATTTGCAATTTTAAAACTTCAGCAGCCAGGTTCCGGCCAAACAACCAGTTTTCCACTAACCGTGCCTTTCAATTGGAGTGAACTTGGCAGATGTTTCCAGCGAGGAGATAGGGAAGTTGGCAATGTTTCATTGAACTCAAAACTGATAAATTAAACGTTGTGTAAAACTTCATATGCTTTTGAAAACTTAGTCAGCCAGGAGATATGAGGCTTTGCCAGGGGCTGAGGGAGTTTTAGACAAGCTTTTTTTCCTAAAATATACGTTATTCGTGAAAAATCATTTACGTGCATTGCATGGCCCTTAGAACCTGACATTGCATCAGTTTCAAATCAAGTTATTTTCTTCCAACACTGTATGTTATCCACCGAATACATATTGGACATGATATTTGCAAGGCAACTCTTTGTCTAAGAATGACTTCACTAACTCCATGTCTTTCCATGAACCTTACTGACTTAACGTTTCAGGTCAGTGAGACTCGATCAGAGCTCGAAAAATTTACACACTTTACACGTATCACAGAAAGAACAGGAAGGGAAGGAAATGAACTATAGGGATCGTCCTGTGAGAAAATGGAAAACAGGGTAGCTTAAATGCCCCAGTGCACCTTTGTGAAGCAACTGTGAAAAAAGAATGCAGTGTGTTCTCTCGAGATTCTCTCCGGTGTTCAAAGTTCTGTGATCTATGGGCTGTCCCATACTGCACACTGAGATAGACATTAACTACCATTGCATAGGGAAGCAAAGGGCAGCAGAATGACCAAAACCTTAATTTTCCAAAACATCAACTTTACTAATAAAATATGCATAACATAGTTGTTCCGCTTTGTGATCAAGTGCAATAAAGTTCAATCTCTTTCAAAGCAGTATGTAGTGCTCTGAGGTACTTCAACACCCTTATAAACTATTCACGTTTTCTGACTTCCACTGTGGTCAGTTAAGTCAGTCCAGGCGGGAGATTAAATCTTCCTGTTTCCCGAATTCATACAGTACCCAGTTAAGATAAGGTTAGTTATCGAAATATTCAGGTGCTTCGATCAGTTTTCTGCAGGAGTAAAGAGGATTATTTGAACATTCAGAGAGTGTAAAATGAGCTCAAATAAATGAATCACCCCTCAGACAGGACACTTATCTGCATTTTCCCGTGGTCAGTTATGTCAATGTTGCTCATTTTCTATCTATCTCTTTGATGTGGGTTTGGTACCCAGGCTGTCCCTGGGCCAACCTGCTTGAGTTGCACCTCATTCAAAGCTTCAAATATTCACCCTCTCCAGCGCCAATGCACAGTCACTGGAGTGTGTAGCATCCACGATGTGAACTGCAGAAACTCGCCAAGGCCACTTCGACAGCACATTCCAAATGTACAATCTCCACCACCTCAAAAGGGGGCACCACGATCTGCAAGTTGCACAACATCCAGACATGGACATATTTCCTCCTTTGTCTCTCGGCCAAAATCCTGGAAATCCTTATGAAATGGATTTGTGGAGCACCTACGCCACAGGGACTGTCGTGGTTCATGAAGGCGGCTCATCACCACCTTCTGAAGTGCATTTACGAATGGGGATCAAATGCTTGTCTTGCCTGCGATATCCAGGCCCTTTGAATTAATGTTTTAAAATTGCGACATTTCAACTTTGGAAGGTGGTCTGTATCGGGGATGAATAGATCATGCCATTGTTCTCGACGCTCTAAATTTTCTTCCTTTCTTCACTTCAATATGGAGCAGGAAATTGATCAGATATTCCCTCGAATTCATTGACACTCAATCTGAACATCACCCTGAAAAATTGATTTCAGGAATATCGAAGTATTAAGGGCTATCACACTACTGAACTTTTAAATCCTGTGCGTCACGTTGCTGACTGGCTTTGACTTAGATGGAAGCATCCTCGCCTCTGAATGAGAAAATTGTGCCTTCATGGCCCACTCTAGAGAATGATGGTCACAGTGTTAGTACTGAGACAGGGCTGCACTTTCGGAGGAGCCTTTTCTCAGGCTCGATTTTATATTGTGGTCTGTCAAACAACTCAGGAGGATGCAATGGATCCCACAGCCACCACTGGAAGACGTGCAGGCGGGAGTGAAGTAAAGCCCTGTGTCCTGGGACCAACATTTACCTCGCAATCAAATCTAGCCATTACCTTATTGATGGTTGAGGGTAAAAGTAAAATACTATGGATGTTGGAAACGTGAAACAAAAACAGAAAATGCTTGAAAAGCTCAGCAGTCCGAACAAAATCTGTGCAGAGAAAAAAAAACAGAGTTAACCGTTCGAGTCCTCATGACACTTCCTCAGAGGTAAGGAGAAGTAAAGATGTGATGAAATTTATATTGATTAAGGGGGTGGAGCAGGTGAAGTGGGATAGAAAGTCTATGACAGATGGAGGCAAAGGAGAAATTGCCAGTGATGTCAAGTACATAAGGGCAAATCGGTGTTAATTATAGTGATAATGGACAAAGGAGGTGCTGATGGTGGAATTGAAGTCAGAAAGCTGAATGTGATAATAGCAGACAAGGGTGAGCACTCTGCAATGGACAACATGAACAAGTGACAGATGGACCTTTTGAGGGTGGGAGGAGGGATGGTGGTAGGCCAACAGATTGATAAGATAAAAGGTGGGGATAAAACAGTGAATAAAAATGGAAATAAATAAAAATAAACTGAAGTGGGTAAAAATAAAAATTAAAAATTAAAAATCTTTACTTTAAAAGTTCAAACTGAATATTGAAAAAGGGAGTTAAAAAGAGAGTGAAGATGGATGATGGAGGTCATGGATGGAATTTGTTGAACTCAGTGTTAAAACCGGAAGACTGTGAAATGCGTAATCGGAAGATGAGGTGCTTTTCCTCCAGTTGGCATTGGGCTTCACTGGAATATTGCAACAGGCCATGGACGGACATGTGGGCATGAGAGCAGGACGGTGTGTTGAAAGAGCAAGCGACTGGATGGCCTTGGTCATGCTTGCAGACAGACGGAAGGTGTTCTGCAAAGTGGTCAACCAGTCTGCATTTGGTCTCACCTATATAGTGGAGACCGCATTGGGGCAACGAATGCAGTAGACCAAATTGAAGCAGGTGAGACGGAAGCGCTGCTTCAAATGAAAGGAATGTTCCCTCCTCAGTGACATTGCAACAGTTAAAGGTGAAGGTGTTGCAGCTTCTGAGATTGCATGAGAAGGTGCCGTAGGAGGGTGATGAGGTACGGAGGGTGACAGACGAGTGGGCCAGGGTGGAACGAATGGTCCGTAAGGAATGCCGACAGGCGGGAAGGCGAAAGGAAGTTGTGTTTGGTGGCGGAATCATGCTGGAGTTGGCCGAAATGTTTGCGGATGATCCTTTGAATGCGAAGGCTGGAGGGGTGAAAAATAAGGGCAAGGGGGGACCTATCATGGTCCTGGGAGAGAGAGGAAGGTGTGAGGGCAGAGGCAGGGGAAATATGTCGGAAACGGCTCAGGGCCCTGGCAACTACAGTGGTTGGAAACCTCGGTTTAGTAAGAAGCAAGATGTGTCAGAAGTGCCGTCTTGGAAAGTGGCATCATTGGAACAGATGAAACGAAGGCGAATGAAGTGGCATAATGGGGTGGAGTTTTTGTAGAAAGCAGGGTGTAATGATCTGTAGTCGAGGCACTTGTGGGAGTTGTAGGGCTTGTAGAGAATGCTGGTTGTTGCCCTATCACCAGAAATTGAGAAACAGAGGCCAAGGACGGTAAGGGAAGTAACTGAGATGGACCAAGTGAATGTAATGGAGGCGTGGAAATTTGACGCAAAATTGATGAATGTTTCCAGTTGCAGACGAGAGCATGAAGTGGCACTGAAACAGTCATCGATGTACCGGAGAAAGAGTTGGTGGAGGGGACTTGAGTAGGACTAAAATAATGAATGTTCCAAACACCCCATAAATAGACAGGCATAACTGGGGCCCAAGCGGGTACCCAAAGCCACACCTTTGATTTGTAGGAAGAATAACATTCCTCCAAATTAAAAGTGTGGCTATGGGTACACGCATGGGCCCCAGTTATGCCTGTTTATGTATGGGGCGTGTGGAACATCTCTCGTTCCAATGCTACCCAGGCCCCGTCCCACAACTCCTTTATCGGTACACCAATGATTGTTTCGGTGCCACTTCATGCTCTCGTCCAGGCCTAGAAAAGAATATCTATTTTCTGCCAACTTCTACCCCTCCATCATCTTCACATGGCCAATGCCTGACAATTTCCTGCCCTTTCTTGAACTCTCTGTAGCAATTTCTGGTGATAGACTGTCCACCACTATTACCTAGAGGCCCAGCGGCTCCCACAGCTACCTGGACTACGGTTCGTTACATGCAACTTTCTTTAAGGACTCCATCCCATTCTCTCAGTTATTTCGCCTCCGTTGCATCTGTTCCAATTATGCCACTTTCAAAGACGGCACTTCTGAGATGTCTTCCTTCTTCCTTAACCGAGGTTTCCCACCCACTGTGGTTAGCAGGACCCTCAACTATGCCTGACCCATCTCCCGTGCCTCTGCCCTCACATGTCTCTCCCCCTCCCAGAACCATAATAGGCCCCCCTTGTCCTCACCTTTCACCCCAGGAGCCTCCACATTCAACAGATCATCCTCCACCAACTCCAGTATGAAGCCACCACCAAACACATCTTACTTCCACCCTGCGCTCCACTTCCCATCGGCATTCCTAAGTGGTCAATCTCTCCAGGGCACCCTGGTCAACTCCTCCTTCACCCCCAACAAGTCATCCCCTTCCCAAAGCACTTTGCCATGCAATCTCAGAAGATACAACACCTGCCCCTTTACCTCCTCCCTCCTCACCGTCCAAGGGCGCAAACAGTGCCCTTTCAGTGGAAGCAGCGCTCCCCTTGCACCTCCTTCAATTTGGTCTACTGCATTCACTGCTCCCAATGTGGTATCCATTACATTGATGTGACAAAACGCAGACTGTGTGACCGGTCTTCAGAACAACTTCTGTCTATCTGCAAGAATGACTCAGACCTTCCTGTTGTTTGCCATTTCAACACAGCATCCTGCTCTGATGTCCACATGTGCATCCTTGGCTTGCTGCAATGTTCCAGTGATGCCCAACACAAACTGAAGGAGCTGCACCTCATCTTCCGATTAGGTACTTTACAGTCTTCTGGACACAATATTGAGTTCAACAGCTTCAGATCATGAATTCTCTCCTCCATCCTCACCCCCTTTTTCTCCTCCTTTTTCAATATTCATTTTAATCTTAAAATTGTTCCTTTCATTTTTTCATGGTTATTGTTTGTCCACTTATGTTTGTTTTTATTTATTTTATTTTTAGTCATAGTTTTGTCCCCACCTTTTATGCTATTTTCAATCTTTTTTCACACCACCGTTCCCTCCACCCTCCCCACCCCAAACTGGGCCATATGTCACTTGTTCATGTCGTTCTTTCTAGAGCCACCCTTGTCCGGTTTTATTACATTCTGCTTTCTGGCCATAATTCAATCATAAACACCTCCTTTATCCAGTATTACTATCATTAACATTCCTTTATCCTTTTGTCCATGAGATCTCTGGCAATCTCTCCTTTGCCTCCACCTATCATTGGCTTTCTATGCAGCTTCACCTGCTCAAACCCCTTAAACAGTAAAAATATCAGCACATCTTCACTTCTCTTTAGCACTGAGGAAGAGTCATAAGTACTCGTAATGTTAATTCTTTTTTGTCTCTCCACAGAAGCTGTTGACACGATGAGTGCTTCTAGGATTTTCTGCTCATTGTTGTGGGAGCTGTTTTGTGCAAATTGGCTTCTATGTTTCCCACATTACAACAGAGGTGACATTTCAAAAAATTAACTTAATTGATTGTCAATCGCAATGGGGATGCCTTGAGGTCCTGGTAGGCGCTATAGAAATGCACGTCTGGCTTCGCTTTTAACAACCGAGTTCTCATACAAATGGCAGCACCGAGCGGCCAAGCCATTTTAATGCGTTTGAAAAGTGTGAATTTAAGATCCCGAGAATGATTTTATGGAGGGCGAGGGGTGTGGAAGAGGTGGGGGGCGGTGATATTTCCATAAAACACAAACGTATGAGCCATGATGACCAGAAAGATAAGGAATGAAGAATTAATGGGATATGAGTGCCTTGGAAGAAGTGTCCAAATGTTAACAGGGCTCCAAAGGGGCGCTCATTTTTTAAAGAGGAGAACAATAGTTCCATCAGACTTTATCGTTTTTCAGCAGGGATCTTTTCACAGAGGCTATGGTTACCATTCTTTCTCCCTCCTGTCCACACGGGGCCGCTCTACCGCACTTCTTGGCCTTGTACACTCTCCGGTCCTCCCGCAATCACCTCCTGCCTTCCACTGAGCCCGGCTGCTGCTATTGGCGTGACGACTTCTGCGTTTATTTTTTAAATATCAAACCGCCAAAGGAAGGAAAACCTCTGCAGATTTTTACACAGGTTCTTTATCTCCTTTTTCTCCTTCCTGAAATGTGCCTCGGCCGCTGCAAAAATGGATCATAAATACACATCTATGCGCAGCAAACCAAAATGGAAAAGCAGGCTCCCTGATTCTTGAAGGATATGGAGAGGATCATTGTATCCTATATATCTGCAAGAGTTAACAATTCACACATAAAGGGTAATGGACCTGTACAAGAGAAGGATATAGAGAGGTTCGCTGTGTCCTATATATCTGTAAGAGTTAGCAGTTCACATACACAGGATAATTTACCTGTACAAGTGAGGGATATGGAGTGGATCAGTGTGTCCTTTTTATCTGTAAGAGCTAGCAATTCACATATACAGGATATTGTATCTATACAAGTGAGTGATATAGAGAGGATCATTGTGCCCTACATATCTGTAAGAGTGAGCAATTCAAACATGCACGATAATGCGCCTGTGCAAGTGAGGGATATAGAGAGGATCACTGTGTCCTATATATCTGTAAGAGTTAGCAATTCACATATACAGGATATTGTATCTATACAAGTGAGTGATATAGAGAGAATCATTGTGTCCTATATATCTGTAAGAGTTAGCAATGCACACATACAGGATATTGTACCTGTACAAGTGAGGGAGATAGGGAAAATCATTGAGTCCTGAATATCTGTAAGAGTTAGGAATTCACACACACAGGATAATTTACCTGTACAAGCGAGGGATTAAGAGAGGATCACTGTGTCCTATATCTTTAAGAGTTAGCAATTCACACAAACAGGATAATGTAGGTGTACAGTTGAGGGAGGCTCCGCATGATGAGTGTGTGTGTGTGAGAGAGAGAGTGATTAGGAAAGCATCCAGTAGTGGGACTTTGCGCAAGTTGAAGGTGTCTGTGGATCCTGTATTTTTTAAAAATATACTCTGTGATAATAAGCTATTACCCTACAATTGCAGAAGTATTCACTTGCCTGAGCCGTCACTGCACACCATGTTTTCAGTAGCACACAGTTACCTAAAGCCCCAGCAACATTTTTCTGGGGGATGGGAGAAGATTAGTTTCGGACATCACCCTAGACGGCCTGCCCTACTTTGAAGCTAATGACCTCTTGCCCTGGACTGTACACCACGCACCTCTCCACCAACCCCCCCCCCCCCCCACACACACACACACACACACACACACACACACCTCGCCACACACAGACCCCACCCTCCCACGATCGGAATCAGTTTCTCTTTTTCCACCCAAATTAACTTAAATTCTCTTAACCATCCTAGTTTATGATAGTTGGATTTTTGGTTGAGAGACTCCGATGCTTTACCCTGACAGTTAAATTATTGGCCCCGTCAACAGTGGATCCATTTTGAAAGCTGCAAAAATCCATTGCCGTTCACCCTCCTTTCCCACCTTCCTCTTGGTGGCGTTTTCAAGACAGCCAAATCCATTCCTGGATAAATAGTCTGTCGAAGGCATTACTCCTTCAGAATTAAATTATGTTTCTTTTGTTAGGTGATAGTAAGTTTCCAGATAGAGCAGAAATGGAGATTCGGGTGCAAATGAAAATGATCATTAGAGACTCTTAAGGCCCTCTGTGAAAGGCTTGAAATAATCCTCACAAACTGAAGCTATATGTAGACAAAAATATCAAACTAGCATTGCTAGTTGTAAATCTAAGAATGAGAAATGAACTTGTTGAAACATATAAGATTCTGAGGCAGCTTCTCAGGGTAGATGCAGAAAGGATGTTTCAACTCGTGTGGGAATGTAGAACTAGGGGCACAGTTTCGGAATACCTGATCTCCCTTTTAAGACTGAGATGTACATGAATTTATTCTCTAAGTTGGTCGTTACTTTTTGAGTTCGCTCCCCCAGAGAGCACTGGAGGCTGGGACCTTGAATATATTCAAGGCTGAGTTGGGCCGATTTCTGATTGACAAGGGGGTCTGGGGTTATGGCCAGGAAAGTGCACTTGAGGTCACAATCATATTAGCCAAGGACCCATTGAATGGCGGAGCAGGATCGAGGGCCTCCTTTTCCTCCTCTTTCTTGTGATCTTTTAATCTTTGGCCACTTGAAATAAACATTGAGATAGGAGTTGTTGATAGGTATCAGAGTCAATCTGAAAAGAACGGGGTAAATAGTAAAACATCTATGCCATGCGAATTGCAGCGTGAGTTGAACTAGTTTAGACTCAGTGTTAAATATTGTTAGTGATTAACTTTAAAACATGATTCAGCTCCTCGCTTTACTTTGGGGGTGAAATTCACTCAGTTATCTGAAACAAGAAACTCCAATTAATATTATAGAAAGATGCATATTAACCACCGCTGAGATGTCGCTGTTAAGCATCAATTCTCACCTGACCAACCGCTTTACTTAATCCAAATCCGAATGAGGATGAGGAGTAGACCCCGGAAATTGGTGGCAGTTATGGCAAAGGATCAAAATGCCCCTTCCCAACTGAGAAAAATTGCTTAGAAACTGCTGCTGGATCAATTCATTCTTTGTTGGGATTCTCTCATGGGAAACTTGAGCCAATTATAAAGTCAAAGCAGCAAATCCGTGCTGCAAATTACCTGCAAGGCTCCGCGGGAACCCATGTCAACGAATCCTCAGGAGAATGCTGAGGAACGGAAGTTGGGAGAGAAGAGCGAGATACATTCATCTCGATGTGACTAACCTGATGGAATGAATTGCTGTCAGAATGTGTTCTGAAATGAGCAGACAGTGTTGCGCCTTACTGAGCACCTGAACTGTTCTGCAGAAATGCTTGAAATCGAATTACAAAGAAGCGAGTCAGTGAACCTTGCAGCAGAGAGCAGGGTTGGGCAGCAAAGAGACGGCTTGGCTGTGACCGCGGCTGTTTGCTGCGAGTATCAGAAAGACGCTTCGCTCACAGCCCATTCGGGGGCTTTGCAAACCACATCGTTTGACGTAAATCGCTGGCCGAGATTATGACCTGTTTTTGGTTCAGATGAAAAATTATTTTCCATCCAGAAGCTCTCTGTGGTCTTCCTGTTTTTACAGTTGAGGCGCTTCATGTACAGAACAGCCTGCATTTGACTCAATGTTAAACCGCAGACAGAAGAGGCTTTGCCGTCCAGGTTAGATGCAACTGAACAGAGAACAGGCTGGTGTACATTCAACTCATTTACAGTGCCCTTATCGACCTGACACCGAGTCACTTTTATCTTGGATGCCTGGTGTTTCAAAATAAAACTGACCCCCAATAGTATTCACAGATGATGCACTCGCTTCATCAGAGATTCAGAGAGATTAAAGTTTGCACTATCTATACAGAGACAGCAGCGCAATCAATCGCCAAGCCTGTCTCCGTCTAGAAGGAAAGGGCAGAGGGGACATGTGGGCACCACCTCTCAAGACAAACATTATCCTGACTTGGAAACATATCGCCGGTCCTTCAAAGTCTCCGGGTCAAAATTCCTGGAACTCGTTCCCTAACAGCACTTTGTGTGCATCTACAGCACATGGCCTTCTGGTGTTGAAGGAAGGGGCTCACCACCTTCCCAAGGGGCAGTAATGGAGGGCAATAAATGCTGGTCTAGTTTGCGACGCTCGAATCCCATGAGCGAATACAAATGAATTAGAAAACTCTGACTTTGAACAAAAGAATGGTGATGGACCCCTTGCTGATTGTGAATATATGAAGGATTTAGACTTGAATGTAGGAGCATTGATCAGTGAGTTCTTCCAGTCTTTTCTGCATTTATTTCAGATTTCCAGTAACCGCAGTATTTCGCCTTTATCTTGGCCTTGGATCTGGTCTGTTTCCGACGGGGATCAAACGGATGATTCATTCACTCTCTGAATAATTGTAAAGCAAGTTCCTTTTGGTGCAAGTGCCTGTGATCGTAACTGGAAAAATGTAAATCAGCACCGGGACATATTTGCAGAGGAATATAAGTGAATAGCTAAGGAGTCATGTTCGGCTATACAACCTTGTTCAGCCAACGCCTGAACAAAGTGCGCATTTCTGGACTGTATTTTATAAAAAGAATATCTACAGACGAGAGAAGGTGCAAACAAGATTTACAAGGCTGATAACAGAGCTGAAAGGTTAAACTAATAGAAATGACTGAGCAGGCTCGGTCTCTTTTCTCTAAAGACCAGACTGAGGAGCGGCCTGAAAGAGGTTTTTAAAATTGACTCACCGAGACATTCTCAATGGCAAGTGGGGATGGTTAATCTTGAATTAACTTTAAATGCAAAATTCAGCATTTATCGATACATTTATTATTCTGCCACCCCTCCTGAACGACAACCCAGTAAATTTCTTTTTAGACATGTTGCCAGTTGACCGCTGTGACGCAACAGACGTTGACCACAGCGTGTCAAACGCATGTGGCATTCAACAGGAAGCCGCTCCTAAAATGGTGTCATCCTTTCAATAACATCACTTGTCATATTTTCCAACGCATCTGAAAGGGCAGCAACTCACTGGGACCGAGCGCAGGTCAGTCTGCGGCCACTCCGCCTGCAGAAACAAACTGGTGAGAGCGAAAACACGGAGAACTCACCGCGTCAAGATGTCCAAGAAATCGTTTTCCCTGATGATTATTTTCCTAGTGTTGCGGGTTTATAGTGAATAAGAGGCGGGTAAGGCTTTTAAACTGGAATCTGCCAGAATCAATATTTACTAAGCTGAAAATATGACCCGATGATCAGTTGAAGGGATTTCACATGATTATGTAAGTTTATTTATTGGTTCCTCCTCTCAAGTAAGTAAAAACACATTGGAGAATTGACCTAGCCAATCATAATTGAGGATAATGATCTGACTGTTTTTATATTACATACGACGTCTTTCAAAGCGGATGCTTCCTACCTCTCATTAGCCAATGGTAATGTAATCTCTCCAGTTACAGAATCCGAGCCCTCTCCGTCTCACAGCCCCTTCATAATGACAATTGAAGTCGGGAAAACTGTGGAATTAACCTGTCAAAGCACTTTCGAATTGACATTTCTGTCCATCTATTTCTAGTGCAAACAACGTGTGGGTGAAGCCCCGATACTAATCGACAGCCAGTCCTGTCAGGGGGCCGAATGTAAATTTATTTCCAAAAAAGGCAACAACAAACTTCAATTGATACTGGAAATTCGCAACGTCCAGGTGAATCACTCGGGTTCTTACTGCTGTGCTCATAGGGCTAGCTATGCAACGCTCCAGAATGGACCCACACTACTGGTTGGAGATAAAAGAGCTAGTGAAATTAATTCAGATCGTGCACAGCATTATCATGTGTTTCAAATTAACCATTAACTGTGCCCCATTCTCTGTCCAGACAGTTCCACCAACAAGACGACTGTGCTGGTGTTTGTCCCGCTTGGTGAGCTGCATTTGAGGGAAACCATCCCGTTAGTGTGCTTGGTCAGTGGACTTTCCTCCTGCCAGGTTCCTATTTTCTGGAATATTTCTGGCCTGGTCACTGAGGGACCGAGTGATGCCGGTAAAAGGGAGACTGACGGGGCCTACAGTATCAGAAGTCATGTCATGGTGTCGAGGGAAACCTGGAAAACTAGCAGTGTCTGTACTTGTGTTGTTCAACTGGGGTCTCCAGGCCAATACTCGACAAAGAGCATACCGTTCCCCAAAGCAGCAGAGATGGGGAGAAGTGAGTTGGTGATCTGTTCAACGGAGTCTTTCATTCTAATTTAGATCAAGTTGGAGAACTTGATTGGCTTCTTAGTAGCTGTAGGCGCTTTACAGTTGCGCCAGATGTAGACTTGTCCTTGTAAACAATTCGTGGACTTGTCTTGTATTTCTCCGTCACATAGTAGAATCCTAGAATGATGGACACGGAAAGAGGAAAGCGTGCCTGTGCTTTCACTTTGCCAGAGTTATCCCACTGGATCAATGCTTTCCCCACAACACTGTCACATTTTTCTCTTCAGGTTAGAATGTCTTTTCTATTCTGAAACTCATTGTCTCCTTCCACCTCCATTCTGAGGCAGTGGATCTTGGAATGGAATTGAAGTCAGTTCCACACTGGATGCGCTTTACAAGCAGGAAATAGCCAAGAATGGCCTGTGGAAGGCATAGAGGACGACTGCCAGAATTTGACCAGGGCTGAGGGACTTCCGTTAATGCGGGGATGATATTGAATCTGGGATTCTTCTCCTTAGATCAGAGAAGGTTAAGGGGGGAGATTTAATCGAGGTGTTCAAAATTTATGATAGGTTTCAACAGAGTAAATAGGAGAAACTGTTTCCACTGGAAGTAGGGTTGGTAACCAAAGGGACACAGATTGAAGATAACCAGCGAAAGAGCCAGTGGGGGAGATGAGGAGAAATAATTTTAATGCAGCGAGTTATGAAATGGATGGCGCTGCCTGAAAGGGTGGTGGAAGCAGATTCAAAAGGAACTTTCAAAGGGGGAATTGGATAAATAACTGATGGAAAGACATTTAAAGGGATATAAGGGAACAGCGGGGAGAATAGGATTAATTAGATGCCTCTTTCAAAGAACATGTGCTGGCAAGATTGCCCAAATGCGCTGCTTCTGGGCTGCCTTTTGGGTCACGTTTCCCATCAGAGATTCCCAGAAAAGAATGATTTGACCAAGCAACAGTTTCTAAGTGTTTTGCCTCTGTAGGAGGGTGCATAACTGTCCTGGTGATACTGGTTCTACTCTTCCTCCTCATTTCCATTTGGATTCACAAAAGTGGCAGATCAGGTGAGGATTAATATTTATGAGGGATATTTTAATAATTGTTTGTCTACCTAATTTCCTTCTCGCAGTTTTAAATTGCTAATTTACTTTCTGCTTTCAGGATAACGAGGCAAGAAATCTCACAATGAAATATGAGGAACTAAACCATCTCAAAAGTTCATCCCGAAATCCCTCTCTATATTTATCACTGGGTCTAACCCAGTTCAGCCGCAACTCTGATTACAATGGTATATGCTAACATTTTCTATGAGCTTTTAAGATTGATGCTAAGTCCACTCGGCAATTCACTTCTCAGCTATTTCTGCAAATCCATCAGGATTTGCAAAACATAATATGTGTTTAATATTTTTGATCTGATCCAGCTTCACCTTGAGAGAGAGAAGGCAAAGAGAGGGGCAGAATGAGCCACAAACGAGTAAGTTGCACTGAAATGCTGGCACAGATGAAATGTCAAGTGGGTGGAATTCGAAAGATGCATAAGAGCATTTGCCGCAATCAGAATGTTCACAATCACTCTGTTGTCTCTGGGTCCCATATAAAATGCTAATTACTGGTCACTAATAGTGGCAATGGTACACCTGATGGACAACAGACGACAGACACGGTGGGTAGATATTGCTTGTCCATCCATTGGCGATTTTCACTCCACTGAAGCATTGAGGGACTCTTCGGGTGCTGGGGGATCTTGAGTGGATTGATGGCCTGGTAACAAATAGGGCCCATCGACGCATTGACGTCATTGATACATGGGCGCATCATTGGCGAACGGTGCATCTATACTAATATGGTACAGCCAGACTCGGATAACATTTCAATTCATATCTCAGCCATTAATAACACAGATGACCAGAATCAAGCAGAGAGAAAGTGGCCACATAGGGATGCAAAACAGGAGAGTTTTTTTAATGTTGCAGTGACATACAAAAACTTGCTTTTTGGAATAAGGTGCAAAGCTTCCAAAGCTTTTATTTCACGTGTTTATCGGAGAGCAGTTGTAGACCATCTTAATTTGCATAAAAAAACACTCCTCCCTCTAACTGGAATCAGAAAATATCTCCCAGTGCCTCTCCCCATCTGATAACAGGAAGTGTAGGGTAATTTTCTGGGTAAAATATCTTCGTCTCCTTTAACGACGGTTTCCAGCAGTTTACATTTTTGAGTTCTGCGATTTTATTTTTATTGCCAAAGCAAGTCTAATCCCCTTCCCTTGTTTCCCACCTTTGTCCCTCTTCCCACCCAACCGTTTTAGTATATACATTAGCGAATGGACTTAGAATGAAGATAAGGCCAAACCCTCGGGAGTTTTCTAGATAAATCAAGATGTGTATCTGTTGTAAGTGGACGAAGAAGGAATCAGTTTGGGCAGAAATATATGTGTTTGTGCGCGTGTGTGTGTTGCCTGTGTCCGGAGACTTGAGCAAAAAGTCAAGGATGAACCTTCAGAGCACGTGCTGCACTGTCTGAGGTGCGGGTTTCATATGAATAGTTAAACAGAGGCACTGTGAGCCCTCTCAGCTCGGCATAAATGTTGGTATCGCCATTAGTGCAAGAAGAGCAGTGGTGGCGTGCAGGGGGGGTGAGGGGTGCGGGGGGTTCTCTCTGCTAACCCGTTTCATATTTTATCTCTCAACCTGCACCTTAAAACTAAATTATCTACGTCATTAATTAATTGCTGTTTATGGAATCTTGCTGTGTGTAACTTCACTACCGTGTTACATTTAGAACAGAGAGTACATTTCAAAGAAGTGGATGTAAATGTTCTGGGGCTTCTTCAGTTCGCGACAGGCGCTTTACAAACGCAAGTCTTTTGGTTGTTTTTGTGTCATTCTTCTGAATGCGATGAGTTCTGTGGACTCTCCTCAATTGTGTAGATGGAACATTGCGAAGCACAATAATAGGATTGGCCAATTAACAACAAAGGAATTCAATCACATTGATAGACACATCATCTCAGTTTTCTGATTAAACTTCGGGCTGTTCCAGTTGCTTTCCTAATTCTGCTGCTCTGTTACAAAACATCAGTTCAAGCAATTCAAATAAAGCAAAAAGTCCCCGCAAATTGATCTAGAGGGCAAAGGAAGCAGATTTAATAGGGACAGTCAAGAAGGACTTAGAAAATAGTGGAAGTGGAAAATAAGGCCAACGATATGAGGACAGAAGAGGGTACAGTGGGGATAATTGCACAGCTCTTTCAAAGAGCTGGCAAAGGAACAGTGGGCGGAATTATTTCTTCCTGTGCTCTATCATTCTATAGTTCTCTGAAACGCGGTTGCAGGAGTGGGTAACCTTATCTACTTCTTGACTACTTTTCGCTGTTAATGTTTAATATGTCTCCCAGGCACAAGGCGGACCTCTCCACCCCTCCCTCGACTTGGCTGCATTGGATAAAAGATCAAAAAAGAAGGCGGGTCGCAGATGAGAACCGGCCTGTTTCTCTCTGATGAGTTATGGAGGCGACAGGATTTGCCAAACAACCCACAGCCTCGTGGAAATAAACATGGAACCAATGAGACTCCCACGAAACAGTTATCTTTCCAAGTGCACCCGCTAGAGTTCAAAAAGACTGACTCATTTTGCTAAATGTATCAATTGTTCTGAGTATTTTTAAGGATATTCCACTATTATCATGTAACTCAAGTATGAAAGAAACATTGAGCAGAGACTAAGGAGTTTCTTTAGTTTCTCTGGACTTTTTCTGCTGATTTTGTAACTCCAGTCACTGACAGGGTGTTAATTTCTTGGCAAATATCTGTATGTAAATAAAATAAATTATTCCTCGATTATGACGATGCACCAGTGTTTTGTATTGATTGGTAATTAAATGATAATTAAATGACATCTGGATAAAGCTGCAAATTCCGCTGAGCTGGCAATATCTGCTCTGGATTGAGATGCTGTTAGTTGTGGATTTCTCTGTCTGAAATATGATGCGTTCTATCAATTACTGAATCCGAACAAACCAGGAGCACACAGGCAGTGATTCAGGGCACTTGTGATGAATTAATTTCACATTTACACATTATCTTTTGGTTTATGTTCAACGTTAAATCTACATGTCAGACATTTACCGTGAGTGTAGTGTTTTTTGGTGCAAGAGATACTGTGGAAGGCGAAGTGGGATTCGGGTCTCTCTCCCTCAGAAAGCTGTTGAAGCTAGTATGAAATGCATTGTGTTTTGAACATGTATTAGGGGATCTGGAAACAAGGTGAATGGGTGGAGTTGTGTACGGGAAGATGTATGTTGCTTTTACATATTTTTGGAAAATGGTTGAATTCTACAAAGAAAGATGTGTGTGCGTGTGTCTGTGTGTCCATCGGTAATTAAACTAGGGAATGTTAGTAAAAAGAGATTGTCTCTGGGAACTTAGAGGTGAAATATAAGGGTGCTGAATGCATGCATTTGCAATTAGAACCTACGGTGAAGTTGGGATTATAAATGAATATGTTTTTTTTCTAATTAGGTGTTAGAAAAGAGATTGTCTTTTCAGCTGCTCATATTTCGTAAGTAAAAAAGGGGAGGTTATTAAATTTTATTTGACCCAGAAGTGGAGGCAATAGGGAGGAATTTTTAGTTTGGAAAATTGGAAATCAAAGGGGTGCTTAAGACATTGGAGCCCAGGATAAAAAGGGAGAAATTGATAATTGAGGGAAATGCTTCGTTGAGTTGAGGTGGCTGTGAGGGGGAGATGTCCTGAGACCAGCTCTGTTCTGAGAGAAATGTCGAATTTGAAGCAGGCGCCCGAATTCAAGATAGGGAAGTCTTGCCTTTCAAGTGGGCGTCTGTCCTGAACTTCCTTCGGGTTTCCGGAGCAGACTGGGAGAGAGCGTGACGTTGTGTCATATACTGTACTAAAGCATCAGCAGCATTTGCCTTGAGTAACAACACTGGAGTTTCATGGTTAAAATTCCAAAAGGGACCTGTTTCCAAATAGTTTAATTGTGTTTTATGACGAGCGAGGTTTTCTTCGGGGGAATACATTGTAAGACTGCTTCAGCCATGTAATTTTAAACATGCGTCATTAAGTTTTTTTTCTTCTTGTTCATAAATCTTTTAATATCAGAATCGTTAAAGTTTTCCCTCTTTTTCAAAACAGAAAAATAAAGGACCAGTGAGACAAATATCCCTCTAGGATTTCGCTTGCTCAGTGAATAACATTTATTCAGGCTGTAACATGTATCTTAAAAAGCAATGGCCCAATTATTAATTTTTACTGATTATAATATTGAAGGCGTGAAGCAAAGATCTAAGATCACCTCGATTAAACGTACTTTCAATTCCGCTTTCACGTTAACCTTTTATTTTAGCACGAAGAAGAATTTCTGCTATTGATGCAAACTCTTCAGAGGAATCAGATTTCAGTCACTTCTCATGTTTTCTGCTTTCTAAAATTCAAAATTATTTTTAGAGCAGAAGCAGGCCATTCAGACGCTCTTCTCTCTGCTGGTGTCTCTGCTCCACACGATCCCCCTCCCACAGCCTCAACAACCCATCAACATATCCTCCTATTGCTTAATTCATGCTTTATTTATCCAACTTCCCACTGGAAAACAGCATCTCAGCTATTTACCTCCACCTTTCGCTGTGGTTGCGAGTTCTGCATTCTTTCATTCTCCTGAGAGAATTCCTGAATTACCGATTAGAATTATTCGTGCATATCTAATGTTCATAGTCTTTTCTTTAGCTCTGCCTGCAAATAGAAAAGTTCTCTCTCAGCCTCAACGCTAGCAGGTCACCCCTCAGTTTTCTCTTTTGTGGAAAAAAGAGGCTCAGCCTGTTCAATCGTCACTGATATTATGAACTCTCAGTTCTGGCGTCATTCTTATAGAATGGTTCCCACATTTAAACTGCACACATCCGGTCTAGAAATATGTCCTGTAACCTGCCATTGCAGATTCACTGAGCACATCTGCACTAAGGGATCAAACAGTATGAACTCCCAAATTCAATGATAAAAGCAAAGAACTGCAGATGCTGGAAATCGAAAACAAAAACAAAAATACCTGAAAAAACTCAGCAGGTCTGGCAGCATCTGTAGAAGGGCGCACAGTTAACGTTTCAAGTCCGCATGACTCTTCAACAGAACTAAGGAAAAATAGAAAAGGGGTGAAATATAAACTGGTTTAAGGGTGGGGGGTTTGGGACAAGAGAACTCGATAGAGGGCCAGTGATAGGTGGAGACAACCAAAAGATGTCACAGACAAAAGGACAAAGAGGTGTTGAAGGTGGTGATATTACTTAAAGGAATGTGCTAATTAAAGATAGAAAGCAGGACAAGCAAGGTACAGATAGCCCTAGTGGGGTTGGGGTGGGATGAAGGAATCGAGAAAGCATAAAAGGCAGAGATAAAACAATTGATGGAAGTACATTTGAAAATAATGGAAATAGATGGGAAAAGAAAAATCTATATATATTATTGGCAAAAACAAAAAGGAGGAGAGAAAAATCAGGAAGAGTGTGGGGATGGAGGAGAGAGTTCAAGATCTAAAATTGTTGAACTCAATATTTAGTCTGAAAGGCTGAAAAGTGCCTAGTCGGAAGATGAAGCGCTGTTACTCCAGTTTGTGTTGAGCTTCACTGGAACAATGCAGGAAGCCAAGGACGGACATGTGGGCATGAGAGCAGGGTGGAGTGTTGAAATGACAAGCGACAGGGAGGTCTGGGTAATGCTTGCAGACGGAATGAAGGTGATCTGCAATGCGGTCACCCAGTCTGCCTTTGGTCTCTCCAATGTAGAGGAAACCGCATTGGGAGCACCGAATGCAGTAGACTAAGTTGAGGGAAGTACAGGTGAAATGCTGCTTCAATTGAAATGATTGTGTGGGCCCTTGGAAGGTGAGGAGAGGGGAAGTAAAGGGACAGGTGTTGCATCTTCTGCGGTTCCATGGAAAGGTGCCGTGGGAGGGGGTTGACGTGTAGAGGGTGATGGAGGAGTGGACCAGGGTGTCATGGAGGGAACGATCCCTACGGAATGGCGCTGGGGTGGGTGAAGGGAAGTTGTGTTTGGTGGTGTCATCATGCTGGAGTTGGCGGAAATGGCGGAGGATGATCCTTTGAATGTGAAGGCTGGTGGGGTGATAGGTGAGACAAGAGGGACACTATCATGTTTCTGGGAGGGAGAAGAAGGTATGAGGGTGGAAGCGCGGGAGATGGGCCGGACAGGGTTGAGGGCCCTGTCAATCACCTTGGGTGGAAAACCTCGGATAAGGAAGAAGGAGGACATGTCAAAGGAAGTGGCATCATTAGAACAGATGCGACAGAGGCGAAGGAACTGAATGAATAGGATGGAGTCCTTACAGGAATTGGGGTGTGAGGAGCTGTAGTCAAGGTAGCTGTGGCAGTCGGTAAGCTTGTAATGGATATTGGTGGACAGTCAATCACAAGAAATTGAGAAAGAGAGGTCAAGGAAGGGAAGGGAAGTGTCACAGATAGACCATGTGAAAATGATGGAGGGGTGGAAATTGGAAGCAAAATTAATAAAGATTTTCCAGTTGCAGACGAGAGCATGAAGCAGCATTGAAATTCAATGCTAGGGTTTCAAACCGTGTTTAATGGATTGCTAATTTGGACACTGATTCGCCCTTTCCTGCTCACGCGGTGCACAAAGATCCACAATGAACTTAAAAACACTACCACAATAAAGCAAAAAAATTTCGAAACTGAACAGAAAGCTAAAATTCCCTAGAGTCAAATAAGACTTGAAATGGAGTCTGCTCTGTCAGACTTGAAGACTCCCCACTAGGTGATGAATCAACGGGCTGCTTTGATCATTATTATTAACAAACATGAATTCAGCCGGAAACAGAATTTGTGATGGCTGTCTCTTGGAAATGGTCACACCTCCAGGCTTTCTTCCAATAAGAACATAACAGAGGAAACTTTGCACTATGCATCATAGCCTGGAAGCAGAACTTAAGCTCTCAATATTGTTTGAAATCAGACTGCGGGATCCGCATTAAACACCAATCAAGCAAAAGGAGTCTGTAAGAGAAAACACAAACAATTATCGTGAGCCATGCCATCATTAGGCGATTCAGTCCTTCAAGCATATTCTGCCTTCCAATAAGGTCGTTTCTGATCTGTATCTTAACCTAAACTCCTCGCCTTCGTTCCCTTACACATAATACCTTTCACCCAACAAAAACTTATCAATCTCAATTTTTACATATTCAGTTGAAATCCTATTTATGTTTTCATCTATTGTGGCAGTGTTAAAGGGCACGTAAACAGTGTTATCTTGCAGTATGCACTATGCAAAATCTCCCAGGCTCAAATGACAGTAACTATCAATTTAAACATTGGATTAAAATTCAGTGAAATGTATCTACGCATGTTAGGAAACAAATTCATCCATAGTTACTGACTTGTCTTGTGACTGTGCCCTGGAATCTGTCAGTTCCGCATCACTGCCTATTCTGCCTAATGGAAAGTGGAGATTAATTGGTGTCTAAATGGCTACATTTCACATTCAAACAGCTGGAAGTGCCAACAACATGGATGCATTGAGAGCGCTGCGGAGTTACAGAGTCTCTCGGCCATCTCTCCTGTGTCTTCCGGCTCCAGGAACTCCTTCACCCGGCCACAATACCCAACCCAGAAGGAGAAGTACCACCGCAGATGAATTCCCAGAAAGAGGGAAACTGCAGGTGGTCGGGAGCAAGAATTGAAATCTCTCATTGTATTTGGGAAGAAATCCCACAACCCAAGCCTTTTGGCGCTTGCACATGGTTCAAGGAGTTCCAGCACCACCTACAGATGGCAGCTTGGGATGGGCACTCAGTGTGAGTCTTGTCACTGTCACCAACAGCACCAAGCACACTTACAAAAAACATTTAAACGTGATTTGGTAAGCGAAGGAGATTTACTAATTTGAAGATATATTGATGGCTAGATAGAGAGAGGCAGACAAATAGACAGTGTATGAGAGATTGATAGGGAGGGAGAGCGGGGGATGAATGGATGGATAGATAAACATATAGACAACTAGATGGATAGATAGATAGATAGACAGACAGATAGATATAAAGAAGATCGGGTGTGGGAGAGAAATACATAGAAAAATTTATAAAACACAATCACACGAATACCTTTTGGAACCCTATACATGTTCTATCTGCAGCATTCAATTTAACTGTCCACTCGGACAATTCTAGAAAGAGCAATCGCTATTAATTGCATTAATCATGATTACACTTGCAAAAATCGCTGCTGGCTTGCTTTAAAGAACCCATCTATTTAGGAGTTCTCACCATATTCATTTATCATATTTGTTGCTAAGTGCTTGCCCGCCACAAGTGAAGGAATTATCTTATAATCATCCAGAGGATTCCTTTATTTTTTTCTCGGATGGAAAGTTATATAGAGGCCCTTTCTCTGTGAAGGATAAGAATTGGGTTTTTGGGTGAGGCTTGGTGATAAGATTTGTGCCACACACTCACTGGAAAATAAGAGTTTTAATCGGATGCAGGAGCAGACTGTTCTGAGGTACAAGTGCAGATATCATTGAAAGTAGTGACAGAGGTTAATAAGGTGATAAAAAAAAACAGGCCAAGCATTGAAAATAAGAAAGCCGGCAATAAACTTATATCAAAATTTCGCTTGATCACACTTAGAGTCCTGTGAAGAATTCTGGTCTCCATCTTATTCAAACAATATAGAGGCATAGGGGAAGGGACAAAAAAGCAAAGGTTTACTGGAATGGTACCAAAATTGAGAGGTTGTAACAGTCAGGAAAGTTTGAACAGGCGGTCTTCCTTTTTCTAGAAAAGAGAAGAGTATGGGGTGACCTGAGCAAGGTTTTTAAGGCTATGAAAGGGATTTTCGGGTAGATGTAGAGTAGGTATTAACACTTTTTGGGGGTGACCAGAACTAGAAGCCATCACTATCGGATAGTCAATAATCAATCCAGTCCACAGTTCTGAAGAAACCTCTTTAACCAGAGTCCAAGGAGAATGTGGAACTCGTTCCCAAAGGGAGTGATTGAGGTGAACTAGAGAGATGGAATGAAGGGTGTCGCTGTATAAACACACGAGGGAGAAGGGCACGGAAGGGTCTGTTGATGGGGTCAGATCAAGAGGGGTAGTAGGAGGTTCTTTTGGAGCAGAAACACCAGCAGCCAGCCGAAGGGTAGAATACACTCTATGGCATACTGATAACGGCATAGAGAAATCGAGGAAGTGGTAAACAGGAAATTGGGATTTTAATTAATCATCCACATGTCAAACTAGATTATCTCTCTACAAACGCTTTCATCCAAACTAGCAAAAATGGACTTAAAATTGAGAAAGCTAAACACTAAAATGTTGAGATACGGGGTAAGGGATCACAAAGTGATACGTGGACATTTAGAAAGGTGGAGTTTTAATATATAAAGAGATATTGCTAACAAATAGGCTGCACATTAAATGCATAGGGTAACTGTTAATAGCTGCTTCTCTGAGATGAGACACTTTCACTTGGAAGGTTTTCACTGGAGCTGACTTAAACGGTGTAATTACAGAGAGCACCACAGCTTCAAGATTCCGCCCAGAGAATTATGCAGCTCTTGATGGGGTAGGTCCCGTCCAGCTCGATTGTCATGGAATCGCTCGGTCCATGGGGATTCCGGCCAGCAATATTCCCGTGAACGGCAAAGGAATCGGGGCCCTAACACTTCAACAACACATCAGCGGGAAACTTTACATCGAGAGAATTTCAGCTGGAGGTGGAGCTAAATGGTCGATTATTGAAGAACATGGTGGGATCTGGTTCTAAGATTCGATCACTATTCGCCATAACTTCCTGGTTATTCCAACTGGATGTTGCAATCTGCAAAATTATCGTAGTTTGTACCTGTGATGAGCAATTTTAGAAACACCTAAAAAAGTAAAGGACACCCCACTGAGCTCCTTAGCTGACACTGCAATACATGCCGAACATTGCAATATTCAGAGCACAGCGAGCCTATTCTGATGCAATGCTTTCGATTATCTCCCAGTTCGATAGTTGTATTCTGTCACGGTGCAAAACAATTGCATATGCATCCAATGGTTCCGTTCATTCCAGTTGACCATCCCCTTCACCCTCCTCCCACACCCCCTCCCCTCCCCACCACCGCCAACCAAGCCGTGTCACATTACATCTTGTAGGTGCTTCCAAGTGAGAGACTCTAAACGTTTGGAGTCTGACACAAAACTGCCTGAGAGACAATATCGAAGAGTTACAAAGCCAACACTATGGAGTATGTTATGGGAGGGAGACATAAAACAGATGGCGGATCAGCTACAACAGTAAAATATATAATAGACCATCCACTCGTTAATAAATACTAATGGTGTCAAATACTGAGGGTCAAATTTGAATCAATAACAGGAACAAGAGGGAAAGAGGCACTTCAGGGATAATGAAGGACTTTTTTTTGCAGTGTCGTCTCTGTTGTCATGTAGGAAACACAGCAGCTGTAACTGCACACAGTAAGACCCACAAATTACAACATGGTTATGATCCAGATCATATCTTTAATGATGTTGTTTGGAGGATAAATATTGGCTCCAGGCGCACCCCAGGGAGCTCTGCAGCCTCTTCCCCTACCCAACTCCCCCCACCCCCCAACAGTTCGTCTGCTGATCGTAGAGGTGGGATCCTTTGCATTCAGAGGTTCTCAGTTTAATATCTGATCCGATAGATTCGAGAATGTTGACATGTGATCGATTTTGATCAGGTGGACATAATTCAGCCCTTCGACATGAAGCTAATGTCATACAATATAGGTAAGGGGATAATTTTCTACTTGGTTGACTACTCATTACCTCAGTGGTCTTAAACCATCCTGAATGAGGAGTGAAGAAGGGTCAAACCTGGAAACAGATGCAGCAATGCACAGGACATTAAGAAGCTCTCGGTCCCCAATCCAGACCTGGTTGGTGTGAGAGTTTCATCGTCTCTTCACTCAGGCGCTGCTGTTTTTGGACCCGGGCACAGAAGACCTGGTGAGAATGCACATTTTGCGGAAATTACGTGCAACGTTTAAAAATAACTCACTGGAAAAATCATTCAGTGTAAGTTTCAGCTCAGGGTTTCCTGTTTGCAGCTTAGGAGACCACACACGGCTCTTTCTGCAAAGGGCAACCCACTATAGATCGTGGTAAACAAGCGTCACAGGCGGTGCACAGTCCAGGCTGGTGCAAAGTGGAGACAAAAGGCTATGGTGCTGAAGGTAACAACATTACTACTTATAACATTCGCGTGGGCAGAGGGGAAATGTCCCTCATTCTTAACTCACCAAGACAATATTAATTTACTCTGGCGTCAACTAAAACACACCAGATTGAAGAAAGTTAATATATGATGCTAATGGTTTAGTAACTGTTTCACCCAGAATCTGCCTTCCCGCCTGTCTCTCTGTGGCAGAATTACTCCTGAGTACCAGTGGAGAATGGGCCATCTGCTCTGTGCTGGTGTTTCTGCTCCAAACGAAACTCCTCTCACCCTTCTTCATCTCACCCCATCGACATATCCTTCTATACCTTTCTCACTGGTGTGCGTAGCCTCATTCCACCGTCAATGATTCTCTGCGATTCACCCGGACTTCTCCCTGTGGGAGCGAGTTGCACATTCTCCAAACTGTATGAATAAAGAGTTTTTTCCTGCATTCCTGATTGGCTTTATTGGTGACTAATTTATATTGATGGCCCCTAGCTCTGTTCTCTCGGCCACAAGTGGGAATATCTAGTTACGTCTACCGTATCAAACATGTTCATAATTTTAAAGGCCTCCATCAGGTCACCCCCTCAGCCTACACTTTTCTATAGCAACAAGCCCTGGCCTGTTTAATTTTTCCTGATAGTTATAACCTCTAAACCGGGGTCAACAATTTTTTGACCCGAGCAAATCATTCAACCTGGTTTCCATTAATATGCATTTTGTAATATCCTGAATTATCCAGATACCCAACATGGGTGGCATATCCATGAATCAGAATCACTCGCAGAAAAATCAACGACTAAAACTTAAGGCATTCTTTTGAGCAATTCATTTATACAATCTTTTATCTGATATATTTTCTAGAATAGGTTATACCGTTTAACAGTGTCAGAGTGTGAAAATCGGCTACAATCCTCAAATCATTAAAGTATTTGAATCCATTATTATATATTTCAAATCAGTTCAACTATGTACCTGAAGTACACATCAACTATTTCCTGTCAAATAGTCTCCCAGCAGATTAATGAGTCACTTTAAGAATACACAAACTTGGAAGTGAATTGGGTCATTCAGTTCATTAACCAACATTTCCGGCTGCAGCAGAGTGGGTGTCCAATTGTGTTTCTCCCTCACTAGCAAAGGAGCGGAGGTTTAGCAGCACCATGAGCAGAACCTTCTTGCAGTGACTCCCCAGGGAGCTTTACTTGCTAAAATGAGTATGTCCACTTATTCAATCAATTCCACCCACCAATCAACCCACACCCCAAACAAGTGATATTGATGCCTCATCAATACCCATCGCCAATACCCCTCTGCCCCCTGCAATTTTCTCCCTTTAAAGTTGAAGCTTGGATTGTTCCTCAGCACCTCACTATTAACTTAAAGTAGCAGGACCTTCTCCACTTTCCTGTTATTCAATTGACAAGAACTTCTTGGGGCGTCCTCCCATTTCTGTCTCACTGCTTGGCCTTGTAAGCTTTCGGCCCTTTTGGGAAATCATCTCTCTGCAGCCCCTTCTCCCTGTCGCCTGTTTACCTGGAGCCTTGGCTTCAACTTTGGGATTTGCTATCTGACTCTCTGCTTTCCAACCTCACTCTGGCAGCTGCTTTCAAGTGAACTCAAAATGTTCTTTTGTGTGTGTGTGTGTGTGTGTGTGTGTGTGTGTGTGTGTGTGTGTATGTGTGTGTGTGTGTTTGTGTCTGTGTGTGTGTGAGTGTGTGTGTGTATTTGTGCTTCTGTGCGTGTATGTGTGTGAGAACCTCCCTCCATAGACACCTATTTCTAGGCAGCAGCACTGTTTTCGTTCCTACTCTTGAGTTTACTTTACCTTCTCTTTAAAGGTCATAAATCCCTTTAGAAATGGAAGTATACAAACAGCTTTAGACCTGCTGCTTCCGCTCAAAAATGAAAATAGGCTTCAGGTTTCAGATTCATTCGAGAAATAGAAAAAAATAAATATTAAACTTAAACTTTAAGATGTACCTTAGACTTAACAAACCCAAATAAACGTATAACGTAGTTAAAATATCTCAATTTGCTAACGTCAGCCATGATCATATGGAATGCTAGATCCAAACAGAGGGACTAAATGGCTATAATGTGCGTGTAGGATCAATACATCAATTTTTAAAAGGACGGCTGTCTGGAGATCGATGAAACACAGACTGATCATCGCTGAGAATCGTTTTCTGGGCGGGGACAATAGGGAAGCGCTGACAAATTCCCCTGACATTTTTATTTTCTTAAAGAAACAGTTGTTTTCCTGTAAGTTGAGGAGGACAGGAACTTGCCAGGTGGATGAGCTGCGTTTACCTGAATGACCTTTTCCATCTGCACCTTACAATAAGTGCCTCGACAAACTCTCCAAAATATCTGACAGGAATGTATGTTTACAGCTAAATAAGCCAATGTTAATTTGGGAACGAACAGGAATCATACGAAGTTTTGCAGATCAGGCTTTAATCACCAAAAAAAAAATCAGTAATCAGCACACCAAGCGTTTCCAGGCCAGCTTTTCACTATTGATGAAATGAAAGGTGTCTTGAAAATATATTACATCATCTCAGTGAAATATCACCTGAAGTTTAATCATGCTTTTGACTGATCTTCTAATGTGAGGAGAAAATTGTGTTCACGTTTGAAAATTATTAACATGGCCAGCAAGCTGCTTTCAGTCACAGCCGATGGGATGTGGTGCATGCAGGAACGATGCTAACATTTAATAGGAAGTGTGCTAAAAGAGGGTTAATTCTTTGGGTCATGAGGAGACGGCTGTGGTGTGGTACTAAAGAGCATATTCAAAGAGCTGGCGCAGGCGTGGAGGGCCAACTAGCCTCTTCCTTAATTTAAATTCTTCGAACCACTGATTTTACTCGGTAAAATCCACTGAACGGCATTATCAAAAGGGCGGATAGATTGTAAATAATCTTCCTTCAAGATTAAATGTAACATTGTTACCACCCAGGAAACAAACATAAAGGCTCAGGGTCCACTAATGCTGCAGCTTTCATATCAATGCAAACTAAATCTCCATCCACTCCCTGTCGGTTCTTAACCCTTCTTCTATCCTGCTTACATTCGCTCTATAAATGTATTTGTAAATTGGCCTCTGAGAGACCTGACCTCATCTTATCTCAATGATCAAGAAAACCCCAATCACAGAGCTGTTATTGGCTTTCAAATCTATTTTAATATGTAGGTAACTCGAGCACAGATGCATTGTAAAGCCTATTTGAATATCATCTTGCTGACATATTAAATAAAGATACAGAATGCAATAATAAACACTAATACCAGGTCACAGAAACCTGGAGAGGTTAGGGTGGAACTGACAGCAATATTTGATCGTTAGTATAGCGGGCATTAAGAGATATATCAGTCTCTGCTTTGGGCAAAATCACAAAACTGCACTGACAATTTGCGTTGGTTGGATTTTCGACTTTCCCGCCCAACAGACAAAACTTTCTACAACACGTCATGTTCAGGAAGCAGATTGTGATCTCTCTCGTTCTTTCTTCTCCAATCAGAGTCTGGGATCCTCCTTAAAGGCCAAGTGGGCGTAAAGTGTCTGTGGAGAAAACGTTGAAGCAGAATCCATCAACACAACGAATACCATCACCCTAGGGATAGGAGGAGGCTATTCAGCTCCTCCAGCCTATTCAATAAGAGTATGGCGGGTCTGTATCATAACTCCCATCTAACCGCCTTGGTTCCATAATCCTTAATTTCCTTAACCAACAAAAAACTATCAATCTCGGTTTTAAAATTTCGAATTATTCCTGCAACCTCAACAGCTTTGCAGGAGAGGGAGTTCCAGATTTCCACTCGCTTCTCTGTGACGAATTGCTCCCAGATATCGCCTCTGAAAGGGTGGCTCTAATTTTACTGTTCTGCCCCTTGTTCTGCACTCCCTGCTCCCAACCTAACAAGGGGAAATAGTTTTGCTCCATTGAAACTTTTTTATCCTATAAAAATCGTCAAGACCTCAGTTAGTTCACCCCTTAATCCTCTACGCTCGAGGGATTGAAGCCTTGTTTATGCTATCCGGTGGTGCTCAGTACGCAAAGTTATCTAGGCTTATATAATAATAACTATGAAATTTAAACCTTGCATTGAAATTAGGTGAAGCATCCACGCGTAGAGGCAACAAGAATTCCATTATTTTACCTCTTTATTTCCACGTTTTCCTCTTGAATCTGTCAGTTTCTCATCGATGTTCATGTCCCCTGCTAGAAAGTAAAATTTGAACAGAGCATAAGTGGATACATTTCACATTGAACCGGCTGAAAATGTCAATATCCCATTTATAACTGGATGGTTTGAGAGAGCCGCGGAGTTACAGCATTTCCCAACAATCACTACCTGTCTGCCGGTTCCTGCAGCGCCTTCTTCCGGCCACAAGGATCACCCCCAAAAGGAGAAGCGCTGCTGCTGACAAACTCCCGGAAAGCGGGAAACTGCAGGTGGTAGGGAGCAGAGAATCTGCAAATAAAAATATGAAACGCCCATTTAAAGAGGTATGTGGAATTAATTAAACAAGAAAAATGTTGCCAATTTGCATGTATAATTTCACCAGAAAACGGAAATAGATTTCATGCAAACATCATCACCCTGAAGTAGAGCGGAAATCTTTCAGAACAATGTTGAAACAGGACAGAAGTAGAAAGAGGGTGAAGAAATAGAGAGAGAGAGAGAGAGAGAGAAAGAGGCAGAGAGATAGATCGATAGATAGAGAGAGGGAGAGAGAGAGGGAGACAGAGAGAGAGACTGAGAGAAGAGGTCTGAGAGAACATCGTTCAAACCGGACAAAAATAGAGGGAGCTGGGATACAGAGAGACGGAGATAGATAGATAGATAGATAGATAGATAGATAGATAGGTGGGTGGATGGATGGATGGATAGATAGATAGATAGACAGATAGATAGTTAGATGGATGGATAGATAGAGATGAAGGGTGTGATAGTTTGCGCTGACAGCTTATACAGAGCTGTTTACAGAGGATAAAAAAGGATAGATGAGAGAAAGAGAGTTAGAGACAGATACAGAGGGAGTGCAAGAGAGAGACAACGAGAAACAGAAAGACAGAGAGAGAGCGAGAGAGAGGTGGAGAGGGCGGGGGAGAGGTGAGTGGATAGGTAAATGGACTGCATGACATATTCTGCATCATTTAACCACAGTAGAAATGGACAAGATAATCAGAGGAAGAGTGAGATACTTAAATACAGGGATCAACAAATAAATCAATAGAGACAGAGAAAGAGGCAGATATAAAGCGACAGACAAACAGAGAGAGTGACAGAGAGAGACACAGACAGAGAGTGGCAGTTGGAGAGAGAGGAACTCAGAGAGAGAGAGAGAGAAAGACAGAGAGAGTCAGGCAGGCAGACAGACAGATGGGTCAGATATATTAAACTGCGTTCGGACAGAAATTGATTTATTGAGAGTGAGAGAGAGAAAAAACATAGATAGATAGATGAACAGATAGACATCTTCAGAAAATATATTTTCCCTCACTGTTTAACTGAGACAGGCAATAATATTGTGAATGTTAAGAAGATAGAGATGAATAGAGAAGGTAGACAGGCATGGTGAGACAAAGTGGTACAGTGGGAATCTAATCGCACATTTCAATTTTGCACACTGGCAAGTCATCCAATAGCATGCAACCATGTCAATATGCCTGACCAGGAACAAGAACGAAGGAAATCGGAGCAGGAGGCCATTCGGTCCCTCAAAGCTGATGTGCCATTCAATAGGGCCATGGCTAATCTTGTACATAAATTTCACATTCCTGCATTGTCGACATCTTTTTTTCCCTTAGTGTACAAACATCTATCTCAGTGTCTGAACACCAATATCTCTCTGGGGTAGGGAGAACAGATAGAGTTGAAAATTCAGAAAGCTAAATTCTGAAATTTTGAGAGACCTGTAATAGGTCAATGACAAAGTGATGATACATGGGCACACGGAAAGATGGATGATTCTAATTTTGAATATTGACAAAGCCTCAAATCAGCAATAAATAGATTGGTAAACGGTCACTGTTAATAGCTACCTCTCTGAGATGAGACACTTGCACTGAGGAGGTTTTCACTGGAGTTGATTTGAATGCTGCAAGTACAGAGAGAGCCACTGCTCCAAGTTTCCGCCAAGAGGTTGGTGTAACTCCTGATGGTGTAGGTCCCGTCCATCTCAATTGTCCCAGAATCAGTCTGTCCCTCTGAATCCCATCCAGAAACATTGCAGCGGGGGAGTGAATCGGTGGACAAGCCTCTGATTAAACAGAAAAACGGAACTCTTTTCATCGAAGGAATCTCATCCTCTGGCGGAGTGAGGAGGAATAAGGTGGGGGAGCCCTCTACATTTGGCAAATGAAACAGAAACCCCATTAAGAGTTCAATCTAGAAACTTTTTATTGCTTAAGGAATGCCCAATTCAATGGACTAATGATTAAATTTACCTGTAATCACTACCTGGGAGCCATTTCCGAATATTTGGGCCAGGTTCTGGTAATTGCGGATTGCACAGTAATACATTCCAGAATCATTTCTCCGGGTATCCGCAATGAGCAGCGCATAATAATCCTCTTTTTCAGAAATCTCGCTGGAAAATCTCCCCACTGCTTGGAGGTACTTGCCCGCTCTGTAAACCAGCTTCATGTCGTTTCGCTCCCGCTGTCTGTACCAGAGGACGTAGTCAGCTACTGAGCTCCCCATGTGGCAGCTCAGTTTAGCGCGGCTCCCCGCAGGGAGTGTCTGAACCGGCGGAGATTGAGACAAGATCGGCTGAGACATAATAACTAAGCAAGAGAGAAATAAACAAGATTTACTCCAGGTTATGGCGCTTCCCGCCACCCCACACCCTCACGTCCTCTCTCCTGAAGCCTGCCTCTGGTAAAGACACCCCGATAGGGAGGAAGCACACTCGTTTAAAAACATAGCCTACATCAAAAAATCATGCAAATCGGTTGCTTGCACCATTTTATTCCTGTCTTTCCAAGGGCACAGTAGGAGTTCATTCAGCAGTAAATCTGATTTAATCACTGGGAATCCGACTTCGGAACTGTGTGAAGTTAATAACTTCAAAGAGCTGCTTCAAAGCTAAATTTTCCGACTGTTTTCTTTTCATCTAATCCACCCTTTGTTCCCTCTTCTCAGCTGACTTTGGGCGCTTTATTTAGGTCAAGAGATTATAACCTACTCTAATGATCCACTTGAAACTCTTTCCTCTCCACAGTTGCCAATAATGTCAATGGAGCCAAATCACGTATTTTATTCCAGGAGTTTACATTTCAGATTAATTGCATTCATTGTTCCTGACGGATGCACATTTTCCACGTCATTGACGATATTCATTCTATTTGTGCACCGAACTTGATACCTGAATTACATCTGAAAGAACCACACAGCGCAGACTGAAGCCATTCAGCCCTTCAGAGAGCTGGAACCTTGAGACATCTATCCAATTAACACCCAATCTACCGCCAGCTCCTTCCCCAATACCCCTGCAATTGTTTCCCTTTCAAATATTCATCCAATTCCGCTTTTGGAAGTTGCTGTTGAATCTGCTTCCAAGGCTCTTTCATATGGAGCCTTCAAGATGACAACAACACGCTTAGTTAAAAAAAAAATCTTCTTGTTTCCCACTCTGGTTTTCAGGCCGATTCTCTTCAATCTGTGTCATTCTGATTTCCAGCTCTCCTGCCAGTGAAAATAAATTTTCCTTATTTACTCTGTCCCAGCACTTCCCCGTTATACCTGAACATGTTAGCATATCTCACCGTGGAAGATCTGAGACAATATACACACACTGAGGAAGCTCATTGTCTGTGATTTCAAACGGTGATCCGAATCTCATTGAGAACTCGTTCTCGTTCTCTCAGTGTGAAGTGCGGGGGTGCCGGTGGGGCTGCAATATGCAGATTGAATGGTGCTTTGTGTTTACTCATAGATACACGGTTGGGGTTGGAAAATGGTGCCGAGTTGGAAAGTTTTCTGTGGTTTCCTGTTTATTGCTGTTCAAAATGCTGTCAAGTGCTCATCATCAGTTTTACAAAATACACCAGCTAGATACTCACATTAGTTAAACCAGAGATAGAGCACAGAACACTGCTCTGCATATTCCAAAAAGGATGCGGAGGCATTGGAAAAGGTACAGTTATTATTTCATAAGGATAATATCAGAACTGAGAGATAATAACTATCAGGAAAGAATGAACTGGCTGGAGCTCTTTAGTCTACCAAGGGGGAATATTGAGGGGTGACTTGACTGATGTTTTTAAAATTATGAAGATGTTTATTCAGGCAGCTGTATGGAAGATGGGTCTAATTCTGCAGGATTTCAAAATATTGGTCATCAATGATCCAACCGGGAATTCCGGAGAGTTCAGGAATTCCCATTGGGGTTTAGAAGAATGAAAGTTGATCTTAATGAAGCATATAAGTTCCTGAGGGGCTTTAATAGTTCAGGTACCCGAAGAATGTTTCCTGTTGTGGACGAAGCGATGGACATGGATCAAAGATAGAGGTCTCCATTACAAACGCAGAGATGAGAACATTATTTTTCACCCAAAGTGTCGTTGGTGTGTGGAATTCTCTTCCCCAGAAGAGAGTCACGGCTGGGCCTTTGATTTTGTTCAAAGCCCCGTGTTAGGCAAATTTTTGGTAGGCAAGGGAGCCAAGGCAGCAGACAGAGAAGTGGAGACGAGACCACAACCAGATCAGCCATGATTGTAATGAACAATGGACCAGGCTGGAATGGCCAAATGGCCAAATCCTGCTCCTATGTTCCCGGGTCAACAGGGGCCATTAATAGGGGATAATTCTAGTCGGGAATTGAGGAGAAACTTTTTTCCCGGGGCAATGGTGAGAATGTTGAACCTGCTTCCACAGGGAATGGTTGAAGCTATTGCAGGGATCCATTTAATTGGGGCGTTGGACAAACACTTGATGGAGAATGGAATAAAAGGATATGTTTTTCGGATGAGATCAAGAAGGGGTGGGAGGAGGCCCTTGAGGAGAATGAAGACGAGCAGGAGCAGTTGGGTCGAATGGTTTGTTTATGTGCTGTAAATTCTATGTAACTCTGTCAACTGTAAAATGAAAGAAGCTTAACAGTTAGTTCAAAGTCACAACTGTGCAATGAATATTCCACTGAACTGCTGTAAATGCACTGAGCCTAAATACAAAGGGAAACATATATTATTGTTTGAAAGTCCCTTCACGCAGTCAATCAAATCAGTCAGAAATAGAATTCTACCAAGAACTCAGGATATTGGATTCAGGTTAATCTCCAGTGGAGTTTTATTTCATAGTATCAGTCAGCTAATCACATAGTCAATGACACATAACAGAAAGGGGGACGGTTCACGGGACGTTAAAGAAGTGGAACTAAATTTGAAAGAGATTCATTCACTTCGATTCGCAAAAAGTGCAGTGAATGGTCGTTTTTGTTCACTAGAATTCGACTGTAGGTCTCTGCGTAACTTCTGTTATAGAAAATAAGATACCAGTAATTCACATTCAATTCATTCCAAAGATATTTCATTCAATATTTCCCAGGCTCTGTGTTAAGCAGATTGTATAAAGAATCTCATACAACTTCTTCACAGGATAAATTATATGGAGTACAATAACACTACTTTCTGATTTCCAGGCGTTCAGCTTCCAAACATGCGACCTCTACAACCTTCATGTACCAGGCAGCAGATACATAGGAACACTACAACTTCCAAGTACCCTCCAAGCCACGTGCCACGTTGGCAAGGGCTGCACAACCTTCATCGTCACTGGGTCAAAATACTGCAACTCCGTTCCTAACTGTGCTGTGGATGTACCTACACCACGTGGACTGCAGCAGTTTAAGAAGGCGGCTCACCATCATCTGCTCAAGAAGCAATTCGGGGGTTGTTAATAAATGCTTGCTTTGCCAGTGAGGCTGTCATCTCTAGAATGAATCAACCCTTAACTGACATTAGAAAACCTCGGCTTCATTAATGGAGGAATCAAATAGGAGGGAAACTTGCAAACTATAAAGCCTAGTCTGGCCCCAACTGGAGTATTGTGTCCAATTCTGGACACCATGCTTAAGGAAAGATGACACGGCCTCGGGGAGGGTGCAGTGTACATTTACCAGAATGGGCCTGTTAATGTGGAGAGACTGGGGAAGCTGGGAATTTTCTCCTTAGAGCAGAGAAGGTTAACGGGAAATCTGTGCACAGATGTTCAAAATCATGAAGGGTTTTGATAGAGTGAAAAAGAAGAAACTATTTTCACTGACAAAAAAGCAAAGGGAAAAATGTGTTGATTTATTTTTACACAAAGGGCTGGTACAGATACGATGGGCCGAACTGTCTCATTCTGTGTTGCTTCGTTCTATGATTTTACAATTGAGTTTCCAGGTGGACATCGGTATGATATTTCCGTACTGAAATATTATAATTATGGACCAACCCTGAAGGTGCTGTCCGCCAATTCATCTCAATTCGAAAACATTGCTTCATTTATTTCATTCTGTGCATCCACCCGCCACGATCTGGCTCTTTCAGGCACCGACTTTTAACAGGGTCATACTTTCCATGAGAAAATCCCAGAAAATAATGATTTGACCGAGCGGCAGTTTCTAATTTTTTTGCCTCTGTAGGCTGGTGCATTACGGTCCTTAATGTTCTCAGAATGGTGGCGGCGATCCCAGTTGTCCTCTTGATTCTCATTTTCATTTGGACACATAAAATCGGCAGGTCAGTCAGGATCAATATTTATCAGGGACATTTTCAAAACTTGTTGCCCAATGTGATTCGCTTCTCGCAGTTTTAAATTGCTAATTACAGATTCTCCTTTCAGAAGAACGAGACAAGTGATGCCACAATGAAAAGTGAGTAACTGAGCCATTGAAAAGTTGAGCCCGAACACCCTCTCTATATTTAACACTGTGTCTCATCCAGTTCAAACCCAACATTGATTCCAATGGTAGACGCTGTTATACTCCATGATCTTTCAAGTTTCAAGCGAAGAGTTGGCACAGACGAGACCTGCAGCAATATCATTCGGCAAGGTACTGTCATAATCACACACACACACACACATACACACACACAATCTCTCTCTCTCTCTATCTCTCTCTCTCAGACACACACACACACACGGCAAATTGGACACAGACACGCACTCACACGCACACTTCCAGTCGCATACACAGAAACACTCACCCACATTCAGATACACAAACAGACACACAGACACAGACTGGCACACGCATTCATTACCACACACATTCATACATACACTCACACAAGCACACATTCTCAAACACACAAGCACAGACACACACTGGCACACAGAAATACATTCATAGATACACATATTCTCACACACACAAACACATACAAACAAACACACAGAGTCATACACACATTCACACAAACACACCCTCACACATACAGACACAAATACGAACACAGACACACACACAGACACAGGCAAATAGAGAGTTGGGAGGGTTAATGTTAATCTCACTCTAGTCAACACACGTAATTTATTAGAAGAATAAAACAAGCAGAGTTGAAACTCTCTACGTTCTTTATTGTGATATGAGACAATACAAATATACCCCCATAGCCCAGGTTGGGATTGTAATTGATGATGTGACTAATGTCTGACCCCAAAACAATTATTAAATGCGAAGCAGGACTAGTTTTGCTGTAAGTATCTCCGGGTATCAAGTATCTGAGAACACAGTTGCTGTGAACAAGGTGGAATACAGGGTGGGAATGGAGGGTGAAGTTGTTCTGCAGAGGGAATGGTTCTTGCTGGTGGTGGATTTAGAAGCTGAAGTTCATATTTGAAGAGGTTCCCAGAGCCTCAAACAACTCAACGAGGGAACTTTGGGACGGGAGGCAGTTTCTGCTGCTGGTTCCCCTCCAGTCCACTAGAGGCCGCTCTCACTCTGCTTAGGACTTCCTGCTCCACCCGCTGCGCATGCCATGGTCCCCTGTTGCCCAACCCCCGGCCCAGCCTCTGCTCTTTGTCCAACAGTCCGTGGGGGAGACAGCCATGTTGGCGTGACGTCACCACCGGCTCCTTCCCGTTTATTTTAATAAACCGAAAAGGAAGAAGCGTCTCTTCAGGATGAGCCTGAAACTGGGATCTGAGCCGGCGGGGTGTTGATTATTATTATTAATAATAGTAAATAAAAAGCAGTTGGTGTGGGTGCATGTGCGCTAGGCTCTCCCTCCCAGAGTGCTGCGCGGCCCGTGTCACTTTCCTAGCAGCGCGGTGTTCTGGGAAAAAGAGCCGCCTTTGCTGCAGCAACAATTGAGACGTTGGATTCTCGCCTGAAGCTGGAGGAAAGTATAGGTTAACATATCATTTTTATTATTAATCAGCTTAACAAGGACCGGGCACAACAGAGGGGGCACTGCTACAAATTTCCCCAGGTATAGATTTAAAATGCAGAGATATATCAACCTGCAGTGCAGCTCTGGTTTACCCCACCCACCTTCACTGTTCCAAACCCCTGTTGGATAATGTCAGAAGCACACACACACACATCTTTACCAATCTACCCTCTTCTGGATGCTCTCAGAATTACACACACATGTTTACAGTTCTAACCCTGTGCTCGAATCTTTCAGATTTGCTGTGAATATACAGCGTTTTGTGGATAAAGTGGCCACCACCAACAAACACAAAATGTCTGAGTGATAAGATTTACAGAGGTTCAGAGAGTGGGGGAGTGAAACATACACACACACCAAGGGACAGAGAGTGACAGAATAAATTTAGTTCAATGTTATATTTAAAAATTAACAATTATCTAAGCATCAATCATCACTTGCAGAAGACAGTTCCAAACTTTTCCGACCCAAACGTGTTGAAGTGCAAGATGAAATCACCCCGATCCTTCTAAATTCCAGGGAATACATTTCGACCTTGTGTAATCCCACTTTGTAATTTACCCCTTTTTTGGTATTATTTGAGTAAAGCTGTCCTGGGCTCAAAAGTATGGACTTTCAACTCTCTTTCGACGTCCACTGTTTGTAGCTTTTTGTTATTTCAGCAAGCATTCTATCATATCGTCTTAAATCATGAATAAATACATTGAACCTCAAAAACACACACACAGACACTTTTTTGCAAAATTATTCTTTATTCATAAGATATTTGAGAGAAGATTACAAAACATTTCAGGAAGTGCAATGATATTCAGTTTTTCTGCTTAAATCATGTAGCTCTCTGAGGTGCTTCAATACAATAAAAGAAACATTATAGACATTTCAAAATGGTTGTTACAGAAAGGGCATTTGCAGCATTTCCAAAATATAACATACATTGCTGTCTGACTTGTGTGAGTCCAGCTGTGAAATATCTGTATATTTTAGTATTGATTTGGTGACAGTCACGTGAATATAAGGTCAACCTTAGATTTAAAAATCAGCCAGTGACTCAGCATCAATTGCTGTCTCGGGAAGACACTTCCAAACGAATACCCCATCAGTTCGGCTTAAAACTTGGACAACTTTGTCCATTGTTCCCTTAACAACTTGGGACTGATCGGGAGGCAGCATTTGGGGAAGCCCCCTCCAAACCTATAGCATCTTTTGTGTTTAGAAATGTTTCAAAATTTCGCTCGTAAAAGTGTAAAGTTCTAAAATCTAATGTCCCTGTGTTTGTGTTCACAAAGGGCAGGGGAGCGATGCAGACATTGAGGATAAGGAGGAGGAGTGAGAAATATTGGGTGGAATAACCAGATTGAGAATCCTAGACGAGCTAGTGACGCCCATATCCAGTGAATGTTTGTTTTTAAATGCAGCGGAATGAAGTGATACGTGGAGAGGAAAGTAGACAGAGAAATAGTGTTCGTGGAGTAGGGGGTGGGGGTGGGAATGGTTGTCAGCGGCTAGATTAAAGCGAAAAAGTTTCAGAAAGAGAGAGAGGATAAATATGCAAACAGTTTAAGAAAGAGATTTGTATACATATTGAGAGGGAGAGAGAGAGAGAGAGAGAGAAGGATGTGGAGAGAGGGAGAAATTTGAAGATGTGAGGAAACAGCTATGAAAGTGAAGAGAGATGCAGAGTTGCAGGAAGAGATGGAGGGATTGAAATCTATGGAGTTACTTTAGGCTCCCTCTGCAGCAGCGAGTTTCAAAATTCTTACCTCTGAATTCACACCCACCCCGCAGATCTTGCCCATTATTGTAAACATCCCACAAACTGCCTTCAAGATAAGACTTTTATCTGTGTAGGGAAATGAATGATAACGAAATATATTCGTTTATTATTACTCCCTCCTCCTGCTACAGCTCCTGCCCGGGGATTTCTGGTCACAAATGTATTTGCTCTTTTCCTCATCAAAAACTGCAACTTCCAAATAAATTCGGCTCGGGGAGAGAGAAAGTAGAATTTGATCAAAACAAAGCAAATATTATAGAAACGAAAATGTAGAGCAAGATCCCACGTTTCCTCTCACTCAGTGACATACACAATCTCCGGAGATACCATTATAAAACGCAAACCCTGATATTGGAAGCAAACAATGGGAACAGTTTTCTAATGCAACGGAGGTGCCAATGCCTCATGACTCTCCCAGCATTTATTTATTTTATTTAAATACCTCATACATCCTGGAAGGTGTGAGGAGGAGGTGGGGGGCTTACTGCAGAAACTTGACAATGAATAAACACTGGAACCTAACCCCAGACCCATTGCCACCTACATTCCCAGAGACTGTACCTCTCACTCTCTGTGTGTTTAACCTGTCACCTCCAGATGTATTTTCTGCCTCATAGTGAACGGGGCAAACATTGAGGATTCCCCCCTCTCTCTCCCCACTCATTACACCCACACCCCTCCTCCACTCCACTCTACCCGCTCAATCCAGGAATGGTGCTGTTGTATATTCAATGTTAGACATTGAATCTTCCACATCGAGCACAGTCTCCTGTCTTGTTGTTTTTCTCCCCTGCTCTCTGTGCCTGTCTAGCGCTACATCTCTACTCATCTTTCCCTTTCTCCTACTCTCGATAAATCTACCCATGTCTACATTCTTTTTCGCCAACTCGGGATGAATTTTGATTGAAATGCATTATGTGAAGTTTCTGTCTCATCATTTTAACTGATGATACATAACACTGTAGCCATGTTTTACACTGAGATTCCACAATTGCATTCCCGTGAATTTGGGCAGTGTCAGCACCGTTTTACTCTAGGTAAGATGTGGGAATCTTGTGCACAGCAAGATCCCACTGCAGCAATTTGATACCATACAGGTAATCCCCCCTTCCCCTCCCCCCAACACCAGTCACCCTAGATAAGACGAACTTCTTGCTTTCCAACTGGGAAGAAGAGGCTCTTCCCTTTGGAAGACTTTTGATGAGGTTTCTCAGAAAACATTATGAACTGAATTCAAATTACTGAAACTTCTCAAAGCACCTTACTTTTCAATGACCAATTCGTCGCTCTGTCTGTAACACGGATGCTATTCAGGAATTAGAACAAGTGTTTACACAGCTTCACTTTTAGAAATTAATTCCAGGCCCTCGGGAGCAGGCAATCAAATTAAAGTTGTTTCAATGTCCCCTACCATCCCAGCCTCCAACACGTCACCTAAAGTGTTTTGCTCTCCTTGCCTCTGTTTATCTCTCCCTTTGCCGCCCTTCCCCCCCACTCCCCGCCCCTTCTTTCTCTCAAGTATGCTATTTCCAAAGTGAGGTCACTCTTGTAGTGAACGGAACAGGGCGCAGGCCATGTACACACAGCACGATCTCTCAGAGAGTGGGGTCACGTTGGGATAAATGCATTTTAGGTTCGGATTGATGAAAATTCAAGGCAGGGAAACATTTTTCACATTCACCCCTTGTTTTGTGCCGCAGTACCTCTCACGGTGTCACTTCTCCTTCTCTCTGCATTTTACCTGGGTGTAATCTTCATTGAAATTTATTTATCCATTTATTAATATCATATTGCTGTTTTTCCTTGTCTGTAATTAACAGAGAGAAATAGATTGAGAGCTCGAGGGACATGGACAGATAGATAGAGAGAGAGACAGAGAGAGAGAGAACGAGAATGTCACACCCAGCTCCCAACTGCTCTCGGATCCTCAGTAAAATGAATTTAAATGACCACTGAATATTTCATTTAAACCTAAAACTCATATCGCCCTGCCAGAACAAATTATTTGAAAATTACAGAAAATGACTTTACAGAAGCTCAGGACTATTTGAAGCCCTCCCATATATTTTACTCGCAATTAATTAATTCACACTTTATTCCAGGAATTTAGAAGCCGTTGTGGTTTGATTTCAAGTTTTCAAGATCATACTGGAAACCGATAGGGCGGATAGAGACACATCATTTCCTCTGCTGGGGGAATCGAGGGCTAGCAGGAAAGATTAAAATCTAACATTTGTCCCAAAGGTTTATGAGTGAAAATGAGAAACACTTCGAAACACGACGGATGGTAAAAGTTTGTAACTGGGTTCCCCTAAGGACTCTCCCCAACCTGTGATCTTTTCCAGTTCCACAATCCCCCGATATAAGTGTCCTTTTGATTCTGTCTTCTTAAGGATCGCCAAGTTGATAATCCCTTACCAGAAAATAAAGAAAGTGCAGGGTTACTGAGATAAGGCATGAGAGTGGGACCAGGCAAAATGCTCTCTCCCGATGGGCCCAATGGCTTACTGCTGCTCTGAAATGATTCTGTGACTCTGTGATCATTGGTGGCGCTGACCTGAGCTGCAAAAGCCTGAACTGCGAAATTACTTGCCTCAAAATCACTGACTCATTACCTCTATCTCTTGCCTCATTGAAGACGCTCCCTAAAACTGATCGCTTTGACGAATCTAATAACTGAGTCTAATCTCTTGGTCTCAAATTTTGCTCCATAAGGCTCTGGTGAAAACCCCTATCACGTTTTATTGCGGTTAAAGGTGCCATATAATATAAAATATTCTCTGTCAGCTCCTGTACGTATCCATTACACCACAGGTAAATGGGAAATATTCACTTGCATCTGCGGCTGTGCAGCCTGTGTATCTCACTGTCAACTCTGAAACATGTACAGCATAATCTCATCCTTTATATGTGGGTCCCTGTCTCCGTATCTGTCTCTGAAATTTGCTTCTCCATTGTCTAATCAGCAACGACTATACTGCAGGTATTGCCTGTAAAGTGCTTTGGGATACCCTAAACAGATGAAAAGTGATTTATTAGTGCCCATCACTAAGTTGCTCTGAGGACATTCACAGTGAGGGTGTGACTCGAATCAAATATAGGCCAGGCCTCTCCTTTTAGGTCATTATTCGTCCATCTCAAACTTTAACACGTACAGGGAGATTTCATCAGTCTTACATCAAATTTTACTCGAATTATTTGACTGATGTTAATTAGTTGTTACGATATACATCTTTAGGTATAGAGACAAAACGCTATTAAAGACATACGAGTTCCTGGACTTTATAAATAGTAGTGAAGAGTATGAAAGCAAGGAAGTTACAATGAACCTTTAGGAAACACTGGTTCAGCGTCAACTGTGTGCAATTCAGGGCACCACATCTTAGAAAAATGTGAAGGCATCAGGGACGTTCCAGAGAAGATTGAAAGAGTTGTTCCAAGGATTTTAGTTCCATTGATAGGTTGAAGAAGCACGCAATGTTCTCCTTGGAGAAGAGAAGGTTGAGAGATTTGATTGAGGTGCTCAGAATCATGGGAGATGAGAATTTGTTATTCACCCAGAGGGTTGTGGTGGTCTGGAGCTCACTGCCTGAGGAAGTGCCTCAACTCATTTAAAATGTGTTTGGATATCTCTAGTGCTAGAACCTGCACGACTATGAATCAAATACTGTGAAGTGGGACTGGGACGAGTGGCCGCTTTCTGTGCCACAAACGTTTTATTACTCAAAACAATGTGGATTGGAGAACCAATTCCATTAGCTGGGGAGGAGGGATTGAGAACCTAAACACACAGTTTCCCTGTGTGCAAGCGAATATGTGTCGCTGGGTGTGAGCCTTCGTGTGTGTGTGTGTGTGTGTGTGTGTGTTTGTGTATCTGTGACTCTGTGCGTGTTACCTGTGTGTGTGTGTCACTCTGTGTGTGTTAATTTGTGTGTATGTGTCCCCGTGTGTGTCTCGGTTTGTGTCTATGTGTGCCGCTATGTATGTGCATGTGTCTTTGTGCGTGTGCCCTTGTGTGTTTGTTTGTGTGTGTGTGTGTGTGTTTCGCTCTGTGTGTGCGCTCGCGTCGGTGCGTGTCCTTGATGCACCTTCCGCTGACAATATCAACTTTCAAAAGGAATTCAGTTAAATACCTAAAAAGAAAAATAATTCCAGTGACAAAAGAAAATAACAATTCTGGAACAGGCTCGATGGGCCGAATGGCCTTATTTCTGCTCCTATGTCTTATGGTCTTATGATTTAGCATTGGGTGTGGAAATCCTAAAATGTTGTCAGAAGCGGCAGGGGTGGTTACAATGGGTCATGTTTTCTCTCTGCGTTACTGAACGAATTAAAATGGGCCAAGTTCTCTTCTCCGCAAACATGTTTCTCTATCTTTTAATTCAAGTGATACGGTCCCGCCCTCTGCTGGCGAACTGGAGCTGCTGCACAGGCAGAGGGGTAATCATCAGGGATTCACCAAGAGGGAGGATTATATCAATGTAAAATTATGGGAACATCAACGCAGCCACGAGTTCAGCGTGGAGGCAGAGCTGAGAATTGTTTAACAGAACGCACAGAAAAACCTGGAAAGACTTTGATAAATTTTGGAGGGATTGTCTGACATGTCTTTTACTTACCGTTAATGTTAATGTTTAATAAATTTCCCAGCCGTTGCCTGCCTGGACTTTGCTGCATTGAAAAGGAGACCAAAAAAGAATCCGGATGGAGTCTCTCTGATGAATTGTGGAGGAGACAGGAGTGGCCAAAGAATCCACCGCATTTGCGCTGCAATTTCCAAACTGCAGCAGCCAGTTTACGGCCAAACAGCCAGCTTTCCGCTCGCAACTCATTTTAACTGGACTAAACCTGATGTATTTTTCCAAGGAGGAAATAAAGAAGTGAGCAATGTTTCACTGAACTCAAAACCGATAAATAAACTCTTGCAAACGCATGTGCAAAACTTCAAATGATTTTTGAAAACGTGTTCAGGCGGGAGACATGGGTCTTTGCAAGGGAGTGATGGAGTTTCACAGAAGTCTTCTTTTTTCCTTAAGAGACACTTTATTCTTGAGTATTTATTACCGTGCATTACACGACCCTTAATACCTGACATTCTATAAGATGTAAACCAAGTTACTTTCTTCCAATACAGTATGTTGTTCATCACATTTGCAAATAGAGTTGACATTTGCAGGACAGGTCTGTGTCTTCTAAAGGCCTGACGAATTCCTTGTCTTTCTATGAATCTCACTGATTTAATTCTTCAGGTCGAAAGGTTTATACAATTTACAAGTTTCTCACAAAGAACGGCGAGGGGAGGGAATGAAGGTAAACAATCGATCCGTGATAAAATGGAGAGGGGGGGAGATTAAATGCTGCAATGTACCTTTGTGAAGCAACTGTGGAAAGAGAGGCAGTGGCCCTTCTCGAGATTGATCCCGGGCTTCATCTGTGAAGCAGGACACTGCATCACTTGCTCTTCCCAGGATTCACACTGAGATAAACGCCCAATACCGTACCATAGGACAGCAAACGGTTGCAGATTCTGTAATACCTTAGTTTTCCAAAAATACATTCTATTGTACGATATGATAAGGCACATAACGTGGCTGTTGCACTTTTTGATCAAGTGCAAAATAGTTCAATCGCATTCAAAACAGAATAAGGCGCACTGAGGTACTGCAACACCATTCCAAACTACTTAGATTCTCTGATCTCCACTAAGGTCAGTTAACTCAGCCTAGACGGGAGGGTAAATTCCCTATTTCCCCCTTTCATACGGTACCCAGTTAATGGTGGGGTGGGGGGCGGGGTATATGTATTGAACAATTCAAGTGTTTCGATCAGTTCTCTGCAGGAGCAAAGGGATAATTGAAACAATCAGAGAAAGTGCAAAATAAGCTCCATTTAATTAAACACCCATCAGACAAGAAATTTATGTCTGTTTTCTCATGGTCAATTATGTCTCTGTTGCTCATTTGAATCTTTCTCGAAGATGTGGATTTGATACCTAGGCTGTCCCAGGGCCCGTCTGCTTGAGCAACACCCCATACAAAACCTCATATACTCTCCAGCTTCACGACCGATGCACAGTGACTGCAGTGTGTACCAGTTACAAGTCACACTACAGCAACTCGCCGAGGCCCCTTCGACAGCAACCACCCCAAAGGACAGGGACAAAAGGGAGCACCATGATCTGCAAATTGCACAACAGCCAGACATGGACATATTTCCACCTTCATCGCTGGGTCAAAATTCTGGAACTCCTTATCTAATGGATTTGTGGAGCATTTCGCCACTGAGAGCGCATTGGTTCAAGGATGGGGTTCACCACCATCTTCTTAGCGACAATTTACAATGGGAATCACATGCTTGTCTTGCCAGTGATGTCCATATCCTCAGATTAAATAGCAAAAAAGTAATAAATATTAACTTTGAAAGGTAATCTGTATCAGGGAAGAATGGATCATTGCTGTTATACACTTTCTCAATTTTCTTCCTTTCTTACCTTCGATATAGAGCAGGAAATTGATCTTTCCCAGAAATCACTATTAATCAAACACAACATCGCCCCTGCAAATTGATTTTCAGAACATCAAAGTGTTAAGTGCTATCACACATTTAAACTGATAAATCCTGTGCCATAGGTGTATGACCGGCTTTGACTTATGATCCAGTTCATAACCGTTCACTTCTGAATATGAAAGTTGTGGGTTCATGTCCCACTCCAGAGAGCGATGCTTCCAGTACAAATGCTGAGGGAGGGCTGTAGAATGGAAGGAGCTGTTTCTCAGGTGCAATTTAAAATCGTGTGCCTGTCAGCCATTTCAGGTGGATGCAATCGTCCCAACTGACACCATTCTAGGAGGAGATGAAGTAGTCCCCTGTGTTCTGGGACCAATATTTACCTGTCAGTCAATTCTGTCCATTATCACACTGATGGTTGTGGGGGCTGCTTGGCGCAAATTGGCATCTGTGTTTCCCACATTACAACAGAGATGGCATTTCAAAAAGAACGAAATTAATTGTCAATCGCTAGTGGATGCCCTGAGGTTGTGGAAGGCGCTATAAAAATTCACGTCAGCCTTTATTATTAAAAGCAAAGATGTCATGCTATATGAGGGCACCGAGTGGCCAGGTCCTTTTAATGAGACTGAAAACTGCAAAATTATGTTCCAGAGAATGATTTTATGGAGAGAGGGGGGAAGGTGAAATTTGCATAAAAACAAACTTGAGGGGCCGGATAACAAGGAAGATAAAGAATGAAGAAAGATGGGATATGAAAGCCTTGGAAGGTGTGCCCAAATGGTAGCAAAGCTCCAAAGGGATGCTCATTATTTCTAGAGGAGAACAATAATTTCATCAGAGTTCAACGTTTTACAGCAGGGATCCTTTGACCGTGAATTTAGTTGGTCCTGTTTCCCCCTCCTGTCCACACAGGGTCGCTCCAAAGCCCTTTATAACCTTCTATAAATCCAGGCGCTCGCCCACACCCACCACCACCAACACCAACCCCTCCCCCCCCACCACCTCCACCCACCCCAAGCCCGGCCACTACTCATTGTCGTCTTCTGTTTATTTATTTTTAAATCAAACCATGAAAGGAAGGAAAGCCTCTGCAGATTGTTTACAGTTTGCTGTATCTCCTTTCTCTCCTTCCTGAAATTAGTCTGGACCCCTGCATAATTAGACCATAAATACCCGTCTTTGTGCTGCAAACCAAAATGGAGGAGCAGCACCCTGATTCCTGAAGGGTATAGAGAGGATCGCTGTGTCCTGTATATCTGTAAGAGTTAGCAATTCATACACACAGGATAATGTACCTGCATAAGTGAGGGTTTTAGAGAGGATCATTGTGCCCTATATATCTGTAATAGATAACAATTCACACACACAGGATAATGTACCTGTACAAGTGAGGGAGGCTCCGCATAATGAGAGTGATTATGACAGTATCCAGTTTCCACAAGGTGAAGTTGTCTGTGGAGTGTGTGTGCGTCTTTTTTTTAACATACTCTATGTTAGTCAACTTTTACCCAACAATTGGAGAGGTCTTCACGTGCCTGAGCCGTCACCACACATACATCATGTTTTCACTAGAACACAGTAACGTAATGTCCCAGCAGCCACTTTTTGAGGGACGGGGTGGATTGCTTCTGGATATCACCCTTGGACGGCCTGCCCTAATTTACAGTTAATGATCCCTTGTTCTGGACTCAATGCCCCACCGCCCCACCGCACCATCTCCCCCAACACGCCATCCCCCACCAGTCCCCATCTACCAAGCTCGCCACACACAAACATTAGAAAATAGTTTATCTCCCTCCACTCAAAATAACAACTTCTCTTAACCACCCCTAGTTTACGATAGTTACATTGTTGGTTGAGAGTCTCTGACGTTTTATGCTGACAGGTAAATTAGAGACCTGGCCAACTTCCATTTCAGAACCTAAGAGAATCCCTTTGAGTTTTCCCTCTTTTCCTATTGGCGGCGTTTTCAATACAGCCAAATCCATTCCTGCACAAAGAGTTCTCCAAAAGCATTACCCCATAAGCCTTAAATTATTTTTCCATTCTTCAGTGACAGTGAGTTTCCAATAGAGCGATAATAGGGATTGTGGTGCAAATGAAGATAATCATTACAGACTCCTAATAACTTCTGTTAACGGGGTGATATATTGTTTGAAAACTAAAGCTATATGCAGACAAAAAATATCAAACAAACATTACTGGTTGCAAATCTAAGGTTGAGAGGTGAACTTGTTGAAACATGTAACATTCTGAGAGGGCTTCATAGGGTAGATGTTGTGAAGCTGTTCAGAGTCGTGTAGGGAATGTAGAACTAGGGGCACAGTTTCAGAATAAATGATCTCCCTTTAAATACGTAGAAGCAGAGGAATTTGTGCTCTCAGTTAATTATTTTTTTTAGAATTCGCTTCCCCAGAGAGCACTGGGGTCTGGGCCACTGAATGTATTCAAGGCTGATTTGGGCGGATATCTGGTTGACAAGTGGTCCCAGGGTTATGGGCAGGGAAGGGCACTTGTGGCCACAACCAGATCAGCCAAAAACCTATTGAATGGCAGAGCAGGATCGAGGGCCAACTCGTACTCCGATTTTTCTTATAATCTTTGGTCACTTGGAATAAATATTGAGATGGGAATTGCTGATTGGTCTGAGAATTAATCTGAAAATAACATGGGGAATATTAAAAGATCTTTACCTTGCGAATGGGTGTTTGGACTGAACTGGTTTGACTCAGCGTTAAATACAGCGATATTGTTAGTGAAGAACTTTACTAGTTCTTTAATAGTTCAGTTACTCGCTTTTCTTTGTGGGAGGCATTCGCTCAGGCTTCTGAATCAATAAACTGCAATTAATACTCAAAAACGATGCATATTAAACAAACGCTTGTGAAAATGTCCCTGTTAAACATCAATACTCACCCGATCAGCTGCTTTATTGAACACAAACCCGAATGAGGATAAAGAATAGAACCCGGATAATGATGAGAGTTAAGGAAAAGGATCAAAATGCACCATCCCAACCGACACGAATTACTTGGAAATTGTTGCTGGGTAAAATTTTTATTTTATGGGACTACCTCATGGTAATCTTGAACCAATCATAAAGTAAAAGCAGGAAATCCATGCTGCAAATTCTCTGCAAGGCTCCACAGGAACGCATGCCAAGGAACCTTAAGAATTCTGAGGAACGGAAGCTGGGAGAGAAGAGCGAGAAACATTTATCTTAATGTTACTAACCTGGTAGAATGAAATACTGGCAGAATGGGTTCGAAAATGAGCAGGGAGTGTTGCGCCTTACTGAATGTCTGAACTGCTCTGCAGAAATTCTTGACCTTGAATAACAAAGAAGCGAGTCAGTGGACTTTGCTGCCATCAGGACTTTGCTGCTGTGTGGACACGTCTATCAAAATCCATCTGGTTTAAATATTGCAATGGGCTGGGCAACAAAGAGGCGCATTGGCTGTGACCGCGGCTGTTTATTGTAGGGCTCAGAAAGACACCTGGCTCACAGCCCTTTCGGGGGCTGTGCAAATCACACTGATTGGCGTAAATCGCTGGCCGAGATTCTGAACGGTTTTCGCTTGAGATGGAAAATTATATTCGGTCCAGGGGCCCTTGGTGGATTTCCTGTTTTTACAGTTGAGGCGCTTCATGTACAGAATCGCCTGCATTTGACTCAATGTTAAACCGCAGACAGAAGAGGCTTTGCCGCCCACTCGAGATTCAGCTGAACAGAGAACAGGCTGGAGTACATTGGCCTCATTTACAGTATCCTCATCGACCTGACGCCTGGTCGCTCTTTGTCTGCGATGCCCGGTATTTGAAAAAAAAATCTGATCCCCAATATTATTCACAATTGATGCACTATCTTCATCATAGGCTCTGAGAGATTGCAGCTTGTACTACCTATACACAGGCAGCACTGCAACCAATCGCCAAGCCTGCCTCCGCCTAGAGGGACAGGTACAGATGTGGGCGCCAGCGCCTCCAAATACCCCTCAAGACAAACACTAACCTGACTTGGAGCTAGATCGCAGTTCCTTCACTACCTCCGGGTCAAAATCCTGGAACACCTTCCCTGACGGCACTGCGGATGTAACTACACCACATGGACTGAAGTTGTTCAAGAAAGCGGCTCACCAACACCTTCTCAAGGAGCAATTAGGGAAGGCAATAAATGCTGGCCTAGTTTGCGACATTCATATCCCATGAACTAATAAAAATTAATTAGCAGACTCTTGCTTTCAACAAAATACAAAGGGAAGTGTGTGTTTATATCAGATTGTTATAAACTGTCCCTCAGCTTCACTCCTGTAGAGGATTTTGTTTTTACAGATTCCGGAGACTTTCTGTCCGGCTTGTGCTGAATTCCCTCTGAGAATTAGGCTCCATTAAACCCTAAAGCGGATATTTAGGAAAACCTGCAAAATTCCGCTGGGAATGGCGCCCGACGGAAATCTTTATTCCCGAGGTTACTAACAGATTACAAACAGGGAAAAATCTCCATTATGTATTCGGGGTTCAAAATCGTTTCCTTATTGTGGCGCTTCATTTAAAATCTTGTTTACTGTTCTTCCACGGTGAAGAAACGTTCCCAAGTGAACGATTTAGGAAGATTAATGCAAAATAAATATGGTCCGATACCGTTTAAAAGAAAAGTTCCCAAAGACCCCACAACCGCCGCTGAGTTATGTGAGTCGGTTGTGCCCCGGTAATTTACAGTGAAGCCGCTCACTCAACAGTAGGATGCGGGAGCGTGATCTTCTTTCGGGAGCTAAATACAAATCGGTAAACAGAGGCCTCAGGTTCCGAAATAAAAAAATAGAACATGCTGGAAAATGGCAGCAGGAATGCTCGACACATTTTCTCTGTTTCTCTCTCTGCACAGATGCTGCCAGGCCTGCTGAGTTTTCCCAACATTTTCCGCTTTTATTTCAGATTTGCAGCACCCAAAATGTTGCTTTTATCTTGGCCTCAGATCCTGGTCTGTTTATAAAGCAGATCAAACGGTTGGTTCATTCGCTCTGTGAATAATTATAGAGAAGCTCCCTTTGATGCAATTACCTGTGATCATAATTGGGAAAAAAATGCGTGTCAGCACTGGAACTTATCTGGGGAGAAATATAAGAGAGAGGCAAAGAAGTTATGTTCGTTTACAGAACCTTGTTAGAAGCACACTCGGGCTAAGAGTGCACATTTCTGGATTTAATTTAATAAAAGGAATATCGAGACACAATGGACGGTGCAAATAAGATTGATAAGGCTGATGCCAGGGCTGAGAGGTTATAACTGACAGGAATGACTGAACGGGTTAGGTCTCATTTCTCGGAAGACAAGACTGAGGAGCGGCCCGACAGAGGTTTTTAAAACTGGCTCACCGCCACATTCTCAATGACAATTGGGGATGGTTAAACTAGAATTAAACTTTAATTACAAAATTGAGCATTCATCCATACAATTATTATTCTGTCACACCCTCTGAACGACAACCCAGTAAAGTTCTTTATAGACATGCTGTCACTTGACCGCTGTGACGCACAGACGGTGACCACAGTAAGTCAAACGCATGTGACATTCATCAGGGCGCCGCACCCAAAATAGTATCACACATTCCATAGCATAGCTCGTCATATCTTCCACCACATCTGAAAGGAGAGAAATTCACTGGGACTGAGCTCAGATCAGTGTGCGTCCACTCCGTCTGCAGAAACAAACTGGTGAGAGCGAAAACAGGGAGAAATCGCAGCGGCAAGATGTCCAATGGATCTTTATCCCTGATGCTTCTTTTCCAAGTGCTGCGGATTTATGGTGAGTAAGAGGCAGGTGAGAATATTTAAACTGAAATCAGCCAGAATCAGTGTTCACTAATCTGAAAATGTGACCCAGTGGCCAGGTGAAAGGATTTGACCTCATCATTGGAGATCATTTACTGTTTTCTCCTGTAAGACGAATAAAAACATATTGGTGAATTAATCTAACTGCGAATAATTATAGGCTATTATGTGGCTGCTGTAAAATTACAAGCGAATACTTTCAAAGCGGCTGCTTTCAATCTCCCATTAACCAAACTAAAATAAAAATATTCTCTCTAGTTACAGAATCCGAGTCCTCTCTTGCTCAAGGCCTCTTCATAATGACAACTGAAGTCGGAGAGACGGTGGAGTTATCCTGTCACTGCATTTACGAAGTGGAATTGGTATCCAGCTATTTCTGGTACAAACAATATGTGGGTGAAGCCCCGAAACTAATCGATACCCAGTCCTGTCAGGAAGCCGGTTGTAAGTTTATTTCCAAAAAAGGCAACAGCGGATATGTGTTGATTCTGGAAATTCGCAATGTCCTTGTGAATGACTCGGGTTCCTACTACTGTGCTCGTAGGGGTAGCGATGTACCGCTTCAGAATGGACCCGCATTACTGGTTGGAGGTAAGTGAGTAAGTGAAAGGAATGCAAATCATGCAGAGCATTAACATTTGGTGCAAATTAATCGTTAACTGCGTCCCAATCTTTGTCCAGACAGTTCCACCAACAATACGACTGTGCTGGTGTTTGTCCCGCCGGGTGACCTGCATTTGAGTGAAACGTTCCCCTTAGTGTGTTTGGTCAGTGGAGTTTCTTCCAACCAGATTATTGTCTTCTGGAAAATTTCTGGCCTGGTCACAGAGGGACCGAGTGATCCCGGAACAAGGGAGGCTGACGGGACTTACAGTATCAGCAGTCACGTCATGGTGTCGAGGGAAACCTGGAAAACCGGCTGTGTCTGCACCTGTATTGTTCAACTGGGGTCTCCAAACAAATATTTGACAAAAGGCGTGTCGTTCCCCAAAGCAGCAGAGACAGGGAGAGGTGAGTTGGTGATCAGTTCAATGGACGCTTCAATGCGGCTTTAGAGTCAATTGGTGAAATTCATTAGCTGCTGAGAACCTGCAGGCTGTAAATTAAACTATAAATATACACCTTATGAATATGTTAAAATAAGTTAGGGTTACCTTAGCCCCAGGTGTAGACCTGGGCTGTTTCGCAATTTATGGGCTTGGCTTATGTTTCTCAGTCACATCGCAGAATCCTAGAACGATGGATTTGAAAGAGGGATCTCGGCCCATCGTGCCTGTGCTATCTCTTTGTAAGAGTTATCCAATTGAATCCACCCTTTCCCCACAACACTATCAAATTTTCCTCTTCAAGACAGAATGTGATTTCTCTTCTGAAATTTATTGTTGAACCTATTTCAACCGCCCGTTTCAGGCATTGAATGTTGGAACGAAATTGAGGCAAGTTCCACACTTGATGCATTTTCCAAGCAGGAAATAGCCAAGAATGCTTTGTGGAGGGTGTACAGGAGATTTACTAGAATGGGATCAGGGATGAAGAACTTCAGTTAATGTGGAGAGACTGTAGAATCTGGGAATGTTCTCCTTAGAGCAGAGAAGGTTGAGGGGGAGATTTTATCGTGGCATTCAAAATCATGAAGGGTTTCGATAGAGTAAATGAGGAGAAACTGTTTCCACTGGCAGGAGAGTCGGTAGCCAGAGGGACACAGATTGAAGGTAATCAGCAAAAGGACCAGAGGGGCAGATGAGGAGAATTTTGTTTAGCTAAGCGAGTTGTTGTGATGTGGAAGGCACTGCCAGAAAGGGTGGTAGATGCAGATTCAATAACAACTTTAAAAAGGGGAACCAGTTAAGTACCTGATGGAAGAACATTGTCAGGGATATTGGGGAAAGACCAAAGAGAATAGGACTAATTAAATACCTCTTTCAAAGAGCCAGCACTGGCACGACCATCCCAATGGGCTGCTTCAAGAATTCTATTTGGGTCAAGTTTCCCATCAGGGAGTCCCAAAAAAGGATGATTTTACCAAGCAGGAGTTTCTAAGTGTTTTGTTCCTGTAGGATGGTGCAATCCAGCGCTTCCTGTTGTTATAACTGTCCTTGTGATGCTGGTTCTACTCTTGGTCCTTATTTCCATTTGGATTCATAAAAGAGGCAGATCAGGTGAGGATTATTCTTTATCAGGGATAATTTAATAATCGTTTGTCTCATCTGATTCCCTTCTCGTGGTTTTAAATTGCTAATTTAATTTCTCCTTTCAGGAGAACGAGACAAGAGATCCCACAGTGAAAAGTGAGTAACTGAGCCATTTGAAAAGTTCATCCTAAGCACCCTCCCTCTATTTAACACTGTGTCTAACCCACTTCAACCCCAACCCTGATTTCAATGGCATACGCTGACATGTTCCATGAGTTTTTAAGATTGATGTTGAGACCGTTCAACAATACCCTTCGCAGCTTTTTCTGGCACCTGAGCCAGGATTTATGACACATAACAACTGTTTGATATTTTTCTTCATATCCAGTATTAGTTTGAGAGAGAGAAGACAAAGAGAGGGGCAGAATGAGCATGAAACGGGTAAGTTGCATTGGAATGTTACCAAAGACTAAATGTCAAGTGGGTGACACTGGAAAGATGCATAAGAGAATTTCCGGCCATCAAAATGTTCACAATCACTCTGCTGTCTCCGGTTCCCATATACAATGCCAATTGCTCATTCCACATAGTGATAGTAATATACCGGATGGACAATGGACCCCAGGCAAGGTAGGCAGATAGTGCTTGTCCATGCATTAGCGATTTTCACTCCACTGAAGTATTGAGGAACCTTTCACATATGGGGGACCTTCCGTGGAATGGGGGCCCGGTGAGGTATGGGGCACATGGACGAATTGGGGACATTGGTGCATTGGCAGATCTTTGGTGAATGCTGTATCTGTAAAATTATGTATTCGCCAGACTGGGATAACATTTTAATTCATATCTTAACCATTAATAACACAGGTGACCACGGTCAAACAGAGGCAAAGTGGACACATCGGGATGCAATACAGGTGAGTTTTTTGAAAGTAAGATAATAATGTGCAAAAACATTTGTTTTGGGATAAGGTGCAAGGCTTCCCTTGCTGGATAATTCGCGCATTTACCAGATAGCGGGTCACTGTCTAGAGCATCTGAATTTGCTTAAAATCCCTCGAGCTGGAATCAAAATCTAACTGCAGCTTGGCAAGGTTAGATGATATTTATTTCACTGCAAAGTGTCTGATGAATAAGGCAGAAGAGTTCAGGGCACAAATTAACACGTCGAAGTATGATGTCATTGTTGTCACAGAGACATGGTTGAGAGGGAAACATGATTGGCAGCTCAATATTCCAGGATATAGGGTCCTCAGGTGAGACAGGGAAGGAGGTAAAAGAGGAGGGGGTATCGCAATATTGTTCAAGAAATCAATTCCTGCAGTAACTCTTTCGAGTACAAACCTGTTTCCATCTGTTTCAGATGAAGTTACATTATTTCTTAGTTTGCCATTGTGAGATTTGAACTCTTGATCTTGGGGTTACAAACCCAGTACCATAACCACTTGGCTATTTAGGCCAAGCTTAAAGTACATTGGCCTGTAACTCTTTCCAGTACAAACCTGTTTCAGATGAAGTTACATTGTTTCATAGTTTGCCATTGTGAGATTTGAACTCTTGAGCTTGGGGTTACAAACACAGTACCATAACCACTTGGCTGCAGTAAGGAGGGACAGTTTATAAGGCTCCTCAAATGAAGCCATATGGGTAGAACATAAAAACAAAAAATGAGGAATCACAATGCTGGGAGTATAATATAGGCCCCCAAATTGTCAGAGGAATGTAGAAGAGCAGATATGCCGGCCCATTTCAGAGAAGTGTAAACAAAATAGGATAGTATTAGTGGGGATTTCAACTTCCCCAACATGAAGTGGATTAGCCATAGTGTGCTAGGTTTAGAGTGAATGGGATTCTTAAAATGCATCCAGGAGAGCTTTATAAACCAATAATTAGAAGGCCCTACAAGAGAGGCGACGATCCTGGACCTAATTTTAGGGAATGACGCCAGGGAAGTGGTAGAGGTTTCAGTGGCGGGGGTGGGGGGTGCATTTTTCAGATAGTGATCGTAATTCCGTTAGATTTACGATTGTTATGGAAAAGCACAAGGATGGGCCAGAAATCAGAGCTATATATTGGGGGAAGGTTCATTTTAATAAGATCAGATATGATTTGACCAGAGTTGACTGTGAGCAGCTTCTTTTAGGTAAATCTGCGTCAGAGTAGTGGGACTCATTCTAGAAGGAAATAGGGAGAGTACAGGGCCAACATATTCCAGTAAGAACAAGGGGTGGAACAAATAAATATAGGGAACCCTGGAAGTCGAGGGATACACAGGATTCAATAAAAGGAAAATGAGAGGCATATGGCAGACACTGAGGGCTCAAAACAGCGGAAGCCCTAGACGTTTATGGTGTAGGGGGGAAATTAAAAAGGACATTAGAAGAGCAAAAAGGGGCATGGACAAACATTGGCAGTTAAAAAAATGGAAAATCCAAAGTGATTTTACAAGTACATTAAAAGTAACAGGATAACAGGGGAAAGGGTAAGGCCCATTATGGACCATAGTGGTAACTTGCATGTGCACTGAAGACGAAGTTAGGTTTCTAAATGAATACTTTGTATCGGTGTCCACAAATGAGAGGAACAACGGAGGAAATCAGGCAGATGTACTGAGATATATTTAAATAAATTTGCATAGAAAGGGAGGAGGTTCTAAGTGATCTAGCAGGCTTAAACGTAGATAGATCTCCAGGCCCGGATGAAATGTATCCCATTCTGTTGAGTGAGGCAAGGGAGGAGTTAGCAGGGGGGGGCTGCCAATAATTTTCACCTGCCAGTAGAGGTGCCAGAGGGCTGGAGGACAGCCAATTTGGTACCGTTATTTAAGAAGGGGGAAAGGCATAAGCCAGGGAACTACAGGCCAATCAGTCTAACCTCAATGCTGAGGAAACTATTAGAAGCAATCCTGAGGTACAGAATTAATGTAGGTTTGGAGAAGCACGGAATAATCAAGGGCATTCAGCATGGTTTTGTTAAGGGAGGTCAAGTCTGACCAATTTGATTAAATTGTTCGAAGAGGTTACCAGGTTTGTAGATGAGGGCAACGCATTTGACGTAGTCTACTTGGACTGCAGCAAGGTTTTTGATAAGGTCCCACATGAGAGACTGACAACGAAGGTAAGAGCCCATGGGTTCCAAGGACATTTGGCAAATTGGATTCAGTATTGCCTGAGTGGCAGGAAGCAGGGGTTGATGGCCGAGAGACATGTTTGTGACTGGATGCTTGTGTCCAGTGGGGTTCCACAGGGATCAGGGTTGCGTCCCTTGCTCCTTGTGGTATTTTTGAACGATTTAGACTTTAACGTAGGAGGGTTCATCAGTAATTTTGCAGAAGATACGAAAGTTGGTGCGGTGGTAAATCATGCGGAGGATAGCCTTAGATTACAGGAGAATATAGATGGGCTGGTCAGATGGGCTGATCAGTGAAAAATGGAATTTAATCTGGAAAAGTGTGAGGTGATTCACTTGGGCAGGACAATGAAGAAACGGGAATACACAGTGAATGGGAGGACCCTGGGAAGTATCAAGGATAAGAGGAAGCTTGTGTGCATGTCCACTGATCCCTTAATTTAGCAGGACAGGTAGATAAGGTGGTTAAGAATGCACTTGAGATTCTTGCCTTTTTTAGCCGAGGCATAGAATATAAAAGTAGGGATTTTATGCTGGAAGTGTATAAAACGCTGGTGAAGCCACAACGAAAGTATTGCGTAGAGTTCTGGAATCTGCATTAAAGGAAGGATGTGATTGAACTAGAGAGAGTGCAGACGAGATTTACCAGGGTGTTCCCTGGGCTGGAGAGTTTTATTTGTGAGGAGAGATTGGATAGGCTGAGATTATTTTCTTTGGAGAAGAGGAGATTAAGGGGGGACATCATTGAGGTATATCGTATCGTGAGGGGCATACATAGGGTAGAAAGGAAGCGACTTATCCCCATGTTGGAGGGCTGAATAACCAGGGGGCATAGATTTAAGGTTGGTGGCAGGAGATTTAGAGGGGATGTAAGGAAGATTTTTTTCACCCAGAGAGTGATGGGAATCTGGAACTCACTGTCTGAAAGTGTGGTAGAGGCATATACCCTCATAACATTTAAGAAGTATTTGTATGTGCACTTGCAATGCCATGACATGCAAGGCTTTGGGTCTGGTTCTGGAAAATGGAATTTAAATAGTTAGTCACTTGTTTGGCAGGCATTATCTCGGAGTGCCGAAGGGTCATTTTTCTAAGCCAGAGGCCTCTATGACTCTATGAAGCACTGAGTCTATATCTCCCAGCCCCTCTCCCCATCTGATTGTAGAAAGGATTGGGTAATTTTCAGGTTGGAATGTCTCCATCAGGCTTAACAGCTGGCCTCCAGTCGTTGGTATTTTAGGTTTCTGCTGTTTTCTTTTTTTCTCTACAGTGAGTCTAATCCCTTCCCTCGTTCCCCACTTTTGTTCATCCCCCAACTCAACCGATTTAGTAGATGCATTCGCCAATGGAATTACAATGAAGATAAGACCAAACCCATCAGATTTTTATGGATACATCAAAACGTGTTTCTGTTGTCAGTGGGCTGAGAGATAAGTTTGGTCAGAAGATAAGTGTGTGTGTATTTGTGTCTGTATGTGTGTGTGTGTTTACGTGTGTGTGTGATTGTGTCTGTGTGTCTTTGTGTGTGTGTCCAGAGACTTGAAAAGAAAGTCTGTACTGAACCTCCAGACCGAATGCTGCACTGTCTGAGGTGCCAGTTTCACATAAAACATTAAACGGAGGCCCTATCTCCCGTCAGGTCGGCATAAAAATGGCACAGCCACTATTGCAAGAAGAACAGTGGTGGGGTGTTGGGTGGAAGTTGGTTGCGGGGGTGGGGGGTGGTGGGGGCTGTGGGTGGGGTTCTCTCTGGTGTCCGGTCTCTTATTTTATCTCAACTGGCATCTTTAAACATAGATTATCCAGGTCATTAATTCATTGCTGCTTACTGTACTTAAATTCGCTGCCGTGTTGCATTAAGAACAGAGACTTCATTTCAACAAAGTGGATGTAAATGTCCTGTGGCTTGTTCAGCTCCGAACAGGTGCTATATAAATAAAAGTCTTTTGATTGCGTTTTTGTGATTCTTCTGAATGTGATGAATTCTGTGGACTTCACGCAATTGTGTAGATGGCACATGGAATCGGATTGGCCAATTAACAGCACAGGAATCCAATCAGATTGATAGATTCATCATCTCGGATCATTCACATATAATTGAAGAAAACATTCTTCAAATTGTGTAGATGGCAACCAATTCAATCGCATCTTTCTAGATGATCCACTGGAAGTGGAAAACCATGTCAGCACTATCGGGCGGAGAAGGGTAAAATAGCGCCAATTGCATAGATCTTTCAAAGAACTGGCACAGACACAATGGGCTCAATAGCCTCCTTCTGTGTTGTATCATTCTATAATCCTTTGAAACGCGGGTGCAGGAGTGGGTAGTCTTACTTATCTTTTAACTACTTTACGCTGTAAATGTTTCTTATGTCTCCCAGACTCAAGGCGGACCTCTCTACGTCTCCCTTGACATGGCTGCATTGGATAAAAGATCAAAAAAGAGGGCGGGTCGCAGATGAGGACAAGGACTGTTTCTCTCTGATGAATTATGGAGGTGACAGGATTTACCGAATAACCCACAGTCTTGTGGAAACAACGTGGAGCCAGACTACCATCAAAGAATCATCTTTCCCCGTGGACTCGCCAGAGGCTACAAAGACTGGCTCATTTTGCGAAGGGATCCTGAGTATGATTAAGGATTTTCCACAGTTATCGTGTAATTCAAGTGTGGAAGAAACATGAAACAAAGACTAAGGACTTTCCTTAGTTTTTCTGGGTTTTTTTCTGCTAATTCTGTAATTCCAGGCATTGACTGGATGTTCATTTGTTGACAAATATCTGTATGTAAATAAAATAAATTATTCTTCGATTATAACGATGCACCAGAGATTTGTATTGATTAGTAATTAAATTATAATTAAATGTCATATTGATAAAACTGTAATTTCTGCTGAGCTGGTAATAACAGTGCTGGATTGAGATGCTGTTCGGAGTGGGTTTCTTTCTCTAAGATATGATGTGCTCTATCCTTTACAGAAGTAGAATATGGCAGAGGAGGGGCACGGGCAGTGATTCAGGAAACTTGTGATGGTCACATTTCACTTTCACATTGTGTCTTTTGGTTTATGTTGAACTTTAAACCAACTTGTCGGAGATTATCCATGATTGTAGTGTATTTTGGAGCAGGAGGTGCTGTGGAGGTTGGAGCGGAAATCTGGATCCATATCTCTCAGAAAGCTGTTGAAGCTGGTATCCATTATATTATGTTGTGCGCGCTTCTTAATGGATCTGAAAACAAGGTGAATGGTATCTATAAATAGATGTTTTTATCTATTTTTTGGGAACATGGTGGTATTCTATAAAGAAATCTCAGTGTGTGTGTGTCTGTGTGTCCATGGGTAATTAAACAGGGGGAAGTTAGTAAAGACAGATTGTCTGTGGAAAATTAGAGATGAAAAATAAAGGAGCTCCACGCATGCATTTGTAATGAGAGGCTATGGTGATGTTGGGATTATAAATTAATACGTAGTTTTTTTAAAATTTGAATTCGGTGTTAGGAAGGACTTGTCTTTTCAACTGCCAATATTTCATAAGTAAACAAGGGAAGGTTATTAAACTTTATTTGACTTGGATGTGAAGTCAACATGGAAGCATGAAGGAGTTTTTAGTTTTTAGTTTTGGAAATTTGAGTTCAAAGGAATGCTTAGGACATTGGAACCAAGGATGAAAGAGGTGTGGAAAAAAGATAATTAAGTTAAATGCTTAGTTGGGTTGAGGTGGCCATGTGGATAAAATGTCCTGAGACCAGTTCTGTGCCGAAAAGAATATTGAATCTGAAGCAGCCGTCTGATTTCAACACAGAGAAGTCTTTCCTTTCAAGACAGAGCCTGTTTTTGAACTCCATTTGGATTTCCACAGCAGACTGGAAGAGAATGAGAAGTCGTGTGGCATACTGTACTAAAGTAGCAGAAGTATTTGCCTTGGGTAATATTACGGTATTTTTACGGCTAAAACTGCATAAGAGCATGGCTTCCAAACAGTGTACTTGTGTGTTCTGAAAAACGAGTGTATTTTTCGGAAAAATACTTTGTGAGACTCCTTCAACCCTGTAATTTTAGTCTTGTATTATTGAGGGTTTTTTTCCTCCTTGTTAATAAATCTTTTAATATAGGAATCGTAAAAGGGTTCCCATCTTTTTCAAAATAGAAAAAATATATACATGTCCAGTGAGCCAAATTGCCCTCTGGGATTTTTCTTGCTCAACAAATAACATTGGTTGAAGTCGTAAGATGTTTCTTAAAAAGCAGTGGTCTCAAACTTTATTTTTTAATGTTTATAATATTGAAGGTGTACGCAAAGTTATTAGATCATGTAGGTGAAACTTCTTTTGAATTCCAATTTTACATTTCACTATTTATTTTAGTGTGAAGAAGAAATGCTTTTATGGATGGAAACTCCTCAGAGCAAACAGCTTTCAGTCACTTCTCATGTTTTCTACTTTACAAAATTCAAAATAATTTTCAGAGCAAAAACAGGCCATTCAGCCCCTCTGCTCTCTGCTGGTGCTTATGCTCCACACAAGCCCCCTTCCACACCCTCTACATCCCATCAACATATCCTCCTGTCCCGTTATTCATGATGTATTTATCCAACTTCCCCCTTAAATGCATCTCAGCTATTTTCCACAAACAGTCGCTGTGGTTGCGAGTTCCGCATTCTCTCCTTTCCCCTGGGAATGTAATTATTCCTGAATTCCCGATTGGAATTATTAGCGAATATCTAATGTTCACGGCCTTTACTTCTGCTCTTCCTGCAAAGGGAAACATTCTCTTTCCGTCTCCAGGTATGAAATCGTTTCATAATTTTAATCATCGCCATCAGGTCACCCCTCAGTCTTCTCTTTTGTGCCGAATTGATCAGTGATATCATAAACTCTCAGTTCTGGTATGATTCTTGTCACATTGTTCCCATTTTTAAACTGCACACATCTGGACCATGAAGATGTCCTGTAACGTGCCATTGCAGATCCAATGAGCACACCTGCACTGAGGAATCAAACAGCCTGAACTCCCAAATACAATGCTTGCGTTTCAAAATGTGTTTAATAGATTGCGAACGTGGACACTGATGCGCTCTTTCCTGCTCAAGCGCTACACAAAGATACACAATGTATTTAAAAACACTACCATAAGAAAGTTGAAACATATCTAGACTCAACAGAAACCTAAACTTTCTGACAGTCAAATTGAGCCTCAAATAGAGCCTCTTCTGTCAGACTTGAAGACTGTCCAGTAGGTAAAGAATCGGCCAGCCGCATTGCTCATTATTATTGATAAATATGAATTCAGCCGGGAACAGTATTTACGATGGTTGTTTCCTGGAAATGGTCACACCTCCAGGCTTTCCTCCAATAAGGACTCAACAGAGGAAACTTTCCACCACGCATCATAGCCCGGAAGCAGAATTTGAGCTCTCAATATTGTTTGCAATCTGACTGTGGGATCTGCATTAAACGCCAGCCGAGCAAAAGGAATCTGGAAGAGAAAACACAAACAACTATCGGAGCCACACCATCATCAGGAGGCCCCTCGAGCATCTTCTGCCATTCAATAAGCCTCGTCCTTATCTTTATTTTAATCCCATCTCCCCTCCTTCGTTCCCTAACACTAAATCCCCTTTACCCATCAAAAACTTATCAGTCTCAATTTTGACACACTGAATTGAATTCCTACCTATATTTTCATCTATTGCCGCATTCTTATAGGACAGTTAAACAGTGTTATCTTGCGCTATGCACTATGCAAAATCACCTAGAAACATATGACGGTAACCAGTAATTTTAAACCTTAGATTGAAATTCAGTGAAATGTACTTACAGATGTTAGGAAACAATTCCATCCATAGTTACCGGCTTTCCTTGTGTCCTTGCTCTGGAATGTGACACTTCCGCATCACTGTTCATGTTACCTGTTAGATAGTGAAATTTAAACTTATTCGAAATGGCCTAATTTGACATTCAAGCAGCTGAAAGTGCCAAAACCCAGCGATTAATTGATGCATTGAGAGCGCCGCTGAGTTACAGGGTCTCTCTCTAATCTCTCCCTGACTGCCTTTTCTTGCAACCCCTTCACAAGGCCGCAAGGATCATTCCCAGAAGGAGAACTTCTGCCGAGGACAAATTCCCAGAAATTGGGAAACTGCAGGCGGTCGGGGGAAAAATTGAAAAATGCCATTGTTTTTTAGAACAAATCCGGCAACCCAGGCCTTTTGGCTCTTGCACAAGGTTCAAGGAGATCCAGCACCACCTACAGAGGGCAGCTTGGGATGGGCAGTCAAGTTAGTCTTGTCACTGTCACCAACATCACCAAGCGCATTAAAATAAAGTTTTGAAAATGATTAGGTAAGCGAAGCAGATTTAAAAATTTGAAGGTAGATGGATGGCTAGATGGAGAGACAGTCACATAGACAGCATGTGAGAGAATTATAGAGGGAGAGAGAGAGGCATAGATAGATAGGTAGATAGATCGATTGATTATCAATAGATCGATAGAGAGAGAGATAGATATATAGAAAGATAGATAGACAGACAGACAGTTAGATAGATAGATAGATAGATAGATAGATAGATAGATAGATTGATTGATAGATGTAAAGAAGATCGGGTGCAGGCGAGGAAGACATTTATAAAACACAAACACATGAAGGTCTTGTGAACTCCATACAGGTTCTTTCTACTGAAGTCTTTTCAACTGTCCACGTGGACCATTCTTGAAAGAGCAAGCACTATTAAATCTGCTAAGCGTGACTACACGTTCACAAATCGGTGTTCGGTGCTCTTAACGAACCCATCTATTTAGAAATGCTCACCAATTTCATGTATAATAATTGATACTAAGCGTTTGTCCGCCATGCATGAAAGGCTAAGTAGCTTAGGTTCATCCAGCGGATTCCTTTCTTTTGCCTTGGATGACAAGTTAGAGAGAGACTGTTTTGCTGGGAAGGATAAGGATTGGGGTTTGGGTTTGACATAGTAACAGGGTTTGGTCCACACACTCACTTGAAAATAAGAGTTTAAATCGGATAGAGGAGCAGAGGATTCTGAGGTATAGACACAAAAATCATTCAAAGTGATGACAGAAGTTAATACGGCCATAAAAAAACAGGCCCAGAATTGAAAAGGAGAAAGGCGACACTAAACATGTATCAAAACTTAGCATGACCACATTTAGCGTCCTGTGAATATGTCTGGTCTCCATATCATAGAAAAGAATATAGAAGCACAGGGGAAGGTGCAAAAAAAATGATTACTGTAATGTCAGCAAAGTGAGAGGTTATAACAGTCAGGAAAGTTTGAACAGGCTGTCTTCTATTTTTAGAGAAAGGACAAGATTGTGGGGTGACCTGATGAAGGACTTTAAGAATATGAAAGGAATTTTCAGGCAGGCATAGGTGAGGTATTGGCACATTTTAGGGGAGGCCAGAACTAGAAGACGTCAATACCAGATAGTCACCAATAAATCCATTCGAGAATTCAAGAGAAATCTCTTTAACCAGCCAGCGGGCAGAATGTGAAGCTCGTTCCCACAGGGAGAGGTTGAGGTGAATTACAAAACATAACAACTAAGAGCAGGAGTACGCAATTCAGCCCCTCGAGCCTGCCCCACTATTCAAAACAATCACGGTGTCAACTCCAATTTCCCGCCCTCTTCCCATAATCTATCAACCGGTGGCTAATTAAAAGCTTGTCTATCTCCTCCTTATAATTATTCAGCGTCCTGGGACCAAGGGAAATCTGAGGTAGCGAATCCCATAGATTCATGACCCTTTGAGAAAAGGAATTCCTCCTCATCTCTGATTTAAATCTGCCACCGCATAGCCTAAAACTATGGTCTCTCGTTCTAGCATGCCCCACAAGGGGAAACACCCGCTCCACCTCTACTTTGTCTATTCCATTTAGCATCTTATATGCCTCAATTTGGTCTCCTCTCATCCATCTAAACTCTAGCAAGTATAGACCTAAACTGTTCAATCTCTCCTCATAAGGCTAGCCCCGCATCTCTGGAAATAATCTAATGAACATCCTCTGAAGTGCCTCCAATAATATTACTTCCTTCCTCAAGTAAGTGGACCAGAACTGTGCACAATACTCCAATTTCGGTCTCACCAATGCCTTGTACAGGTGCAACAACACTTCCCTATTTTTATACTCTATTCTTTTAGCAATCAATGCGAAAATCCCAAATGTCTTCCTTATTATCTGCTGTACATGCAAAGAAGCTTTCAGTGAATCATGCACGAGGACATCCGGATCCCTCCACACTGAAGCATTGCAAAGTTTCTCTCCATTTAAAGAATACGTCGCCTTTGCATTGTTCTGACCAAAATGGACAACCTCACACTTATCCACGTTAAACTCCATTTGCCAAATTTTGGCTCATTCACCAATATACATTTGCAAATTTCTTATTTCTTTATTGCAACTTACTTTCCAACCTATTTTGGTGTCATCTGCAAATTTAGCTATCGTACCTTCTATCCATGAATCCCAATCAGTAGTTTGTAAATAGTTGGGGCCCAAGGACCAAAACCTCTGGCATCCCACTAGTTATAGCTTGCCATCCAGAAAAAGACACATTTGTCCCGGCTCTCTGCTTTCTGTTGGTTAGGCAATCCTCCAACCAAGATAATATATTATCCCTACCTCAGTGTGATCTTATCTTGTGTACTAGTCTTTTGTGCGGCACCTTATCAAAGGCCTTCGGGAATCCCAGACGTATAACATTTACAGGATACCCATTATCCACTTTGCTTGTCACACCTTCAAAGAACTCTGCAAATTCGTCAAACACGATTTACTCTTCATAACACCATGCTGACTCTAATGGATTGCATTTTGACTTCCCAAATGCCCCTTTACTACATCCTTAATAATGGATTCCAGCAATTTTCCAACAACAGACGTTAAACAAACTGGTCTATAGTTCCGTACTTTATGCTTCTCCCCTCCATCCACCACCCGCCCACACACCACCTCCTCCGCTACCCACCGCCCCCCCCCCACCCCTAGCTTTTTACAATAAGGGTGTTATAGTGGCATTTCTTTCAATCCACTGGAACCTTTACAGAATCTGGAGAATTTTGGAATAATATACCCAATGCATCCATTATCTCCGTTGCCACTTCCTTTAAGACACTGGGACGCAGGCCGTCAGGTCCAGGCGACTTGTCACCTTTTGGTCCCAATAATTTGCTCAGTACTTTTTCTCTAGTGATGTTGATTGTTCTAAGTTCTTGCTTCTCTATACCCTCTGCACTACCTGTTCCCATTGGGGTGGTACGAGTGTCCTCCACTGTGAAAACAGAGGCAAAATGTTGATTAAGCGTCTCTGCCATTTCTGTGTTCCCCACTATTAGCTCCTGAGTCTCATCATCAGAGGGGCCAACATTCACTTTACCTAATGCCTTTCCTTTTATATAGTTGTCGAAGCCTTTGCTATCAGTTTATATATTTTGCACTAGTTTTATTTCATAATTTACCTTTGCTCTTTTTATTTTTTTTAGTAACTCTTTGTTGATGTTTAAATGTTTCACAATCTTCCAGACTACCACTGACCTTTGCAAATTGGTATGCCTTAGTTTTTGCCTTTATGTTATCTTTAACTTCCTTGCTTAGCCATGGATGCTTTTTCCCCCTCTTAACATCTTTCTTCCTTTTTGGAATATATTTTACTTGGAAGGAATTGAATATCTCGTTATATATTTGCCACGGTTCATCAACTGTCCTACCTTGTAGTTTCTTGCTCAGTCCAATAGGGACATATTTGTCCTCATGCCTATGCAGTTACCTTTGTCGAACTCCAGGACACTAGTGCGGGACTCACGTTTTTTGCTCTCAAACTGAACTTGAAATTCTAGCGTGCTATGATCACTCTTTACTATGAGATCATTAATTAATCCCTTCTCATTACACAAAACCAAACCCAGAATAGCCCGCTCCCTGTTTGTTTCCACAACATATTGCTCCAAGAAACAATCTCTAATACACTCTATGAAATCTCCCTCGAGGCTACCTTGCCCATTTGCTTAGGCCAGTCTATATGCATATTAATATCAACCATGATTATTGTCTTGCCTTTCTTACATACTCCCAGTATTTCCTGGTTTGCACTTTACCCTACTGCAGGAATACTTTTTGGGGACCTATAGATTACTCCCAACAGGGGCTTCTTACCCTTGCTATTTCTTATTTCTACCCAGTCTGATTCTAGATCTTGCCCTTCAGTGCCTACATCATTCCTCACTATAGCACTGATCTCTTCCTTTACTAACAGAGATACACCAGCTCATTTTCCTTCCTGCCTATCCTGCCAAAACACTGAGTGTCCTTGGATATTCAACTCCCAAACCTGCTTTCCCTATCACCACGTCTCAGTAATCACCACCAGATTGTATCTATTTATCTGCATTTGCGATGTTAGCTCATTAGTTTTATTCTGAATGCTCCACACATTCAGATACAAAGCCTTTAAGTTTGACTTATTGTCAATTTTCCCTATACTTATATGATTCTTTGGTGCAATTTGTCATTCACACTCTCTGTCCCTTCGTTTGACTTTTTGGTAACAATCAACCTCGTCACTAACCTGCACTCTTACCCTCTCCTTAAACTTTCATTTTTTTCTATTTCCACGTAACTGAACCCTCCCCCTATCTACAACCCGAGCTATGCGATTCGCCAAGACACTGGTAACAGCATAATTCAAGTGGAGACTGTCCGAACAGAATAGGTCCTTCTTTCCCCAGTACTGATGCCAATGACACATGAATGCGAACCAACTTCTCCCACACCAAACTTTGAGCCACGCATTTACGTCTTTAACCTTATTGACCCTGCGCCTATTAGCTCGTGGCTCAGGTAGTAGTCCGGAGATTATTACCTTTTTGATCCTGCTTTTTGATTTAGCCCTTTGCTGCTCATATTCTCTCAGCAGAACAGCTTTCCTCTTTCGACCTATATCGTTGGTACCTAGCTGGTACACGACAACTGGATCTTTCCACCCCACTCCAAATTCGGCTGCAGCCCAGATTAGATGAGATGAGACACCCTTAGCCCTGGCACCAGGTAGGCAACACAGCCTCGATCCTGGCTACTGGGAACAATATCTATTCCCCTAATTATACTGTCCCGGATTACAGCTGGATTTCTAATTTATCCCCCCATCCTCCCCCCCCTCCCCCCCCCCCCCCCCCAGCCCCACTTGAATGGCACCCTCTACCATGGTGTTATGTTCCCCTTGTTCATCCATGCTGCGATGTGTTGATGGGTTTCGCTGTATAAGGACATGAGAGAGAAATGAGCAGAAGGATATGTAGGTGGGCTGAGATGAAGATGGGGTTGGAGGATGTTCGTATGGAGCAGAAACACCAGCGCCGATTCAAAGGGCTGAAGGCACTGTTTCTGTGCTGGAAGCTCGATGGAAAACAGGTCATGACTTAGAGCAATCGAGAGAGAAAATAGTAAATAGGAAATTGGGATGTATTTAGTCATTGACATGTCAAAATATTTTACTCCCTCCGTACCCTTTTATGTCAACTACACAGTTGGACTTAAAAAATCAGAAAACGATGAGATTTATATGAAGAGGGTAAGTGCTCAGAAAATGATACATGGACACATAGAAAGGGGGAGTTCTGATATACGAATAACTGTTGGTAACAAATCGGCCGCAAATAAAATGTACAAAGTAACTGTTAATACCTACCTCACTGAGCTGAGACACTTTCACTTGAATGATTTTCACTGGAGTTGATTGGAACAGCGCAAGTACAGAGAGCGCTGCTGCTTCAAGTTTCCGCGCAGGGAATTATGAAACTCCTCATGGTGCAAGTGCCGTCTGGCTCGATTTTCCTGGAATTGCGCTGTCCCTCGGTTCCCCACCCGGACATATTCCAGCGGATGGAAAAGGAATCGAGGCCCACACTCTTCACCAAACACATCGAAGGGATACTTTACAACGAGAGAATTTCAGCTGGAGGCGGAGTTAAATGATCGATTATTGAAGAACTTTGTAGGGCCAGGCCTTAAGATTCCATCACCATCGACCATAAATTCCTGGTTATTGATGTTGTAATGTGTTAAGCTATGCGAATTAATGCCTGTGATAAGCAACTTTGAAGCATTTCCAAACGTAAAGGACATCCCACTGAGCTCCTTAGCTGCACTGTAATACATGACCGAATCAGAGACCTGGACACGTGCAATGTTGAGAGAATAACGTGTGGATCCTGGTTAGCTTCTCTCCAATATATCCTGGTTCGAGAGATGCATTCTGTCATGACGTAGATGTGGAACCAGTTGCTGATGTCTGTGATGGTTCTGCTAATACCAGTAGACCGCCCCCCGCACCACACCAACAGCAAAACCACAGCTCCCACCCCACCACCACCAACTAAGCCGTGTCACAATGCACCTTGTAGGCACTTCCAAGCAACAGACTCTGACCTTCCAGAGCCTGGCACAAAACTGCCTGAGATGTACTAACTGAGAGGTATAAAACCAACACTATGGGTTATGTTATGGCAGGGAGATAGTAAACACTTCCCATGGCTAATCGGCTATAACAGTAAAATATATAATAGACCATCCACTCGTTAATAAATGCTAACGGAGTCAAATGTTGAGGGTTAAATTTGAAACAATAACAAGAGCAAGAGGGAAAAAGTGGCGCATCAGTGGCACTGGAGGAGTTTCTTTGAAGTTAGTCTCTGTTGCTATGTAGGAAATGCGGCAGCTTTAACTGCACACATCAGGACCCACAAATAACAAAGTGATTATGAACCTGTTCGTGTTTTTAATGATGTTGGTTGGAGGATAAGTGTTGGCCCCAGGGACACGGGGCGAACTCCGCCGCCCCCTCCCCCTCCGTTCCTCTGCTAATAGTGGCCCTCGGACCTTTTGCATCCGAAAGAGGCAAACAAAGGATCTCGTTTGAACATCTCATCCGATAGATTGGAGAATGTTGATATGTGATCAATTTGCATCAGGAGGACATAACTCGGTTTTTCAACATGAAGCTAATATTATAGAATATAGCCATGGGGATAATTTCCTATTTGGCTGACTATATCAGTCCTAAACCATCCTGAATGAGGAGTGAAGAAGGCACAAACCTGGGAACAGACCAGCAATTCTCAGGGCATTAAGAAGCTCTCGGTCTCTGATCCCGGGCCGGCTGCTGTGAGATTTTCACCATCTCTTCGCTCGGATGCCTCTGTTCTCGGCCCCGGGTTCGGAAGACCTGGTGAAAATGCACATTTTGCAAAAATTACGTGCAACATTTAAAAATAGCGCACTGGAAAAATCAGCGTGTGTACGTTTTAGCTCAGGGTTTCCTGTTTACAGGTTAGGAGACCACACACGGCTCTGCCTGCAAAGGGCAACACGCTGCAGACCGTGGTAAACACGCGTCACAGGCGGTGCACAGTCCAGGCTGGTGCAAACTGGAGACAAAAGGCAATGGTGCGGATTTCAACAACATTACTGCTTATGACATTTGCGTGGGCAGAGTGGAAATGTCCCTCATTCCGAGTGTTCTGGTTAATTCACCGAAACAACATTAATTTATTTCTATTGCAGCAAAAACACACCAGATTTAAAAAAAGAAACTAGCATGTGTCGCTATTATTTTAGTAACTTCTTCACCCTCAATCTGCCTTCCCGCCTGCCTCTTTGTGTCAAACTTGCTCCTGTGGATCAGCGGAGAATCGGCCTTCTGCTCTGTGCCAGTGTTTCTGCTGCACAGGATCATCCACCAAGCGCACCTTCATCCCACAATATCAACATGTCCCCTATCCCTCACACCTCGTGTGTTATTGTTGATTCCTCCTTAAATGCATCCCGGTGATTCACTTCGACCACGCCCTGTGCGAGCCAGTTTCACATTCTCCATACTGAATGAGTTAAGATGGTTCTCCTGCATTCCTGATTGGATTTATTGGTCATTTTCTTATATTGGTGGTCCCTAGTTCTGGTCTCTCTCCCACAATTGGGAATACCTTCCTTACATCTATCGTATCGAACATGTTTTTAATTTTGAAGACCTCTATGAAGTCACCCCCTCAGCCTCCACTTTCCTAGAGAAAGAAGCACCCGGCCTGTTCAATCTTTCCTGATAGTTATAACCTCGAAACCGGAGCCAACAATTCCGTGACCCGATGCAAACCATTAAACCTGCTGTCCATTAACCTCCATCTTGTGATAACCTGAATCATCCAGGTATCCAACATCGGTGCAATATGGGTAAATCACATTCACTCGCCGAATAATCCACGTCTAAAATTTAAGACAATATTTTGGGCAACACATTTATAACACCATCTATCTGATTTATTTTGAAGAATAAATTATACCAGTGAACAGTGTCAGAGTGTGATAAACGGCTAAAGTTCACAAATCCGTCATTAAAATGTTTGAATCCGTTATTATACATTTCAAACCAGTTTAATTTTGTTTTGGAAGGACTCATTAACTATTTCCTGTCAAATACTCTCCGAGCAGAGTAATGATTCATTTTAAGAATACTCAAACTTGGATCTGAATTGGATCATTCAGTTCATGAACCACCTTCTCTGGTGGTAGCAGATAGAGTGCCGGATGGTGTTTCTCCCTCACTGGCATCTGCCTTTTTTTACACCTGAGGAGATGAGGCTTAGGTGCAGCTTGAGCAGAGCTTCTTTCAGTGAATCGCCAGGTAGCTTTGCATGGTAAAATGTGAATGTCCGCATATCCAATCAATTTTATACCCGGCCTCTGTCTTTCATTTAACTGGAACGTATCCTTGTGAATTTGCCCCGTTTTTGTCTCACTCCTTGGGCTTGGAACCTGTCGGTTCTTTTGGGAAACCTGTTCTCTTCAGTCCTGTCTCCCAGTAGACTGCTTATCTGGAGTCTTGGTTTCAACTTCAGTTTGCAACTTGCTATCTCTGATCTCCATCCTCTCGTTGGCAGCTGCTTTCAAGTGAACTGAAACTGCTGCACTCTCTCTCTGTCTCTCTCTGTGTTCTTTGTATATGTGTGTGTGCGTGTGTGTTTGTATGTGTGTGCTCGTCTGTGTGAGCCTCCCTCCCTGCGCCCCTATTGTTCAGCAACAACACCGTTTTTCTACTCTTGTGATTGTTTTACGCTCGCTTCAAGAGTCATAAAAGTCATAAGAAGCGCCAGAAAACAAATACAGCTTTTGTCTTGCTGCCTCCATTCAAAAATTAAACTAGATCCCAGGTTTCACATTTTAATCGAAAAATAGAAAAAATATATCGATAAATCTTAAACTTAAAGATGTACCCTATAATTAAAAAACACAATCACTCAGAGAACGTACTTAAACTATCTCAATTTCCTAAATTCAGCCATGACCAAGATCGAATGCCAAATCCAAGCAGAGGGACTGAATGGCTCCAATGCGCCCCTGGGATTAATAGTTCAAAATATTACGAGGACTGATCCCTGGAGGTCGATGACACGCAGAATGATCAACACCAGGAATGGCTCTGTGGGTTGGTAGTATACGGAAGCTCTTGCAAAGCTCTCTGATATTTTTTAAGAAAGCAGTTGTTTTCCTGCAGGTTGCGGATGACAGAAGCTTGAAGGATGGTTGAACTGTGTTTAGCAGAATGACTTTTTCCACATGCACCTTGCAATAAGTGTCTAGAAATACTCTCGAAATATCTGTGCACAATGAGTCTTTACAGCAGGATAAGTCAGTATTAATTTGGGAATGTTTCTATCTGCTATGAAGAGAATTCAGAAGACACTCTGCAAACCAGATATCCATTGATCAGTACTGCACCGGATTCCAGGCCAGCTTTTTAACGTTGATGAAATAAAAGATGTCATGGAAATAGAATATATCACCTCAGTGAAACATTACCTCAAATTTACTCAAGCATTAGACTGATATTTGAAAGTGAGGAGCGAATTGTATTCATGTTTGCGAATTATTAGACTAAAGTGCATATCCAAAAAGCAGGCACAGGCGTGACGGGCCGAATTACCTCCTCCTGTGCTATAAGTATCTTCGAACCAGTGATTTTAGTCGGTAAAATGGGCTCAACTGCATTATCAAAAGGGCCACAGAATTGTAAATATTTTTTTTTCAAGAGTAAAAGTAACATTGTTCCCTACCAGGACACAACCAGTGAGGACTCAGGGTTCACTAACACTGCAGCTTTCATAACAATGTAGCCTAATTCCCCACCCAATACCTGTCGGCCCTTAGCCCTGCTTCTGTCCTTCTAACATTCCCTCTATAAATGTATTTGTATATTGGCCTCAGAGATACCCTGAGCATATCTGGCCTGAATGATTAAAAAAACAAGCATGGAGCTGTCATTGTTATTTAATGGTTTTATGTACGTAACTCGAGCACAGATACATTGTTAAACCTGTTTGAATGATATCTTGTTGACATACTGAATAAAGATGCAGAATGCAATTTAATCACTAATACCAGATTAGAGAAACTTGGAGAGGTTGGCTGAAACTGCAAGTGATATTTCATTGTTTGGAAAGCGAACATTAGGAGGTAATTAGGTTCCTGCTTTGGGCGACATCACAAACTTGCGCCGATAATGTGCCTTAGTTAGCGTCGGTTGGACTTTCGGACCTTCCCGCTCAACAGAGGAAGCTTACTGCAACAGATCATTTTCGGGAAACAGACTGTGAGCTCTCCCCCTCTTTCCTCTCCAATCAGAGTCTGGGATCATCCTTAAACGCCAGGCGGGCATAATGTGTCTGTGGAGGAAAAGTCAAAACAGAATCGATTAATATAATGAATACCATCATTATAGAGTTAGGAGAAGGCCATTCAACCCCCCCAGGCATATTCGCTTAGATCATGGCGGATCTGTATCATAACTTCCATCTATCCAACCTGGTTCCATAATCCTTAATCATGTTACCCAACAAAAGTCTATCAATCTCGGTTTTGATATTTCCAATTGATCCCACAGCCGCAGCAACTTTTGAGGGGAGAGATTTCCAGATTTCCACTTGCTTTTGAGTGACGATGTGCTTCCTGCTATCACATCTGAACGAGCTGATCTAATGTTAACGTTCTTCCTCTTGTTCTGGACTCCCTGCTTCCCAACCCCACCATGGAAAAGCTTCTCTCCATTGATCCTATCGTATCCTTTAACTACCATAAAACCCTCGGTGAGATTACCCCTTAACCTTCTGCACTCGAGGGATTGAATCCTAGTTTCACCAATTCTGTAGTGCCCACTACGCAAAGTTGTCCAGGCTCATATGAAAATAGTTGTGAAATGTAATGCTTGGATTAGAATTCAGTGAAATGTATCCACGCGTTGTGGTGACAGTAATCCATTCTTTTACCTCTGTATTCTCTCGTTGTTCTCTGGAAACTGTCAGTTGCTCATCAATGTTCAATTTTCTTGTTAGAAAGTAAAATTTGAACTGAGCGTAAATGGCTACATTTCGCACTGAACCAGCTAAAACTGTCAATAACCCATTGGTTAATGGATGGAGTGAGGGCACCGCGGAGTTACAGCGTCTCCCAACAATCGCTACCTTTTTGCCGGTTCCTGCAGCTCCTTCTCCCGGCCACAACGATCATCCCCAGAAGGAGAAGCACCGCCACCAACAAACTCCTGGAAAGCAGGACACTGCAGGTGGTAGGGGGCGGAGAATCTGCAAAATAAATCCTTTCATTTGAAATAAGTTTATGAAATTAATTAAACAAGAGAAATTGTGTCAATTAAAATGTTTGATTTCACCCAAAAACGGGAAAATGATTTTTTGCAACTTCATCATCCTGAAATAGAGCAGGGATATTACATAACAATGTTGAAACAGGACAGAAGCAGATTGAGATCGAAACAGAGAGGACAAATACAGAGAGAGGTGGAGAGATGGATAGCCAATAGAGCAAGGTCTTATACAGCACTGTTTAAAAACGACATAAATAGTAACATAGAGAGTGATGGAGAGGGGCTGATCGAAAAAGCATATATATGATACAAAACAGATTAACTAGGATAGAAATGCACCGATAAATCATTAGATAGAGACATCCATAATGAAAGAGAGATAGAGGCAGACAGAGGGAGGGGGAGAGAGAGCGAGAGAGAGAGAAAGATTTCTAGTGACAGGGAGAAACAGGTGGCAAGAGAAAAGCAGCGAGGAAGAGAGAGACAGAGTGAGAGAGACAAACCAAAATAAGAACATAAAAACTAGGAACAGGAGTATGCAATCCAGCCTCTCGAACCTGCCCCACCATTCAATATGATCATCATTGATCTCATTTCGGCCTCAACTCCAATTTCCCGCCCTCTTCCCATAACCTTTAAATCAGTTACTAATTAAAGACCTGATAATTTCCTCCTTAAATTTATTCTGCGTCCCGGAAGCCACTGTACTCTGTGGTAGTCAATTCCACAGATTCAGGACCCTTTGAGAAAAGTAATTCCTCCTCATTTCTGATTTAAATCTACCACCCCTGAGACTTAAGCAATGGCCTCTCATTCTAGAATGTCCCACAAGGGGAAATATCCCTTCCACGTCTACTTTCTCTGTCCCTTTTAGCATCTTATGTACCTCAATTAGATCTCCTCTCATCCTTCTAAGCTCCAACGAGTGTAGGTCTAAACTTCTCAATGTCTACTCATAAGACAAGCCCCGCATTTCTGCAATCAATCTAGTGAGCCTTCTCTCATTCGCCTCCAATGCAACTGCACCCTTCCTCAAGTAACTGGACCAAAACTGTGCACAGTACTCCAGATTCGGTCTCAGCAATGCCTTTCACAGCTGCAACAACACTTCCCTGTTTTACAGTCTATTGCTTTATCAATAACTGCCAAAGTTCCATTTGCCTTCCTTATTTCCTGCTGTACCTGCATACAAGCTTTCAGTGAATCGTGCACGAGGACAGAGAGGTAAAGACAGAGAGAGAGAGAAAGAGAGAGAGAGGATAGAAAGAGAGAGATAAGCAGATTGGTAAATGGGCTCGATGTCTCATACCGCAGCATTTAACAATGGCAGAAATGAACAAGATAATCCCATGAGAGTGAGTTAGACAAATGGAGAGATCAATAAATAAAACAAGAGAGACCGTGAATGAGACAGATATAAAGTGAAAAACTGAGAGATGCAGAAGCAGAGAAAGGCAGAAAAAGGAGATCAGAGAGAGAGAAACAGAGAGAGAGTTGGAGAGGCAGACAGAAGGGGTAGACATATTAAACGGCACCAGGAAAGAAATATAATGAATGACAGAGAGAGAGAGAGAGAGAGTTAGAGAGGGAGAGAGGGAGAGAAATGGATAGACAGATAAACAGGTAGCCAAAGAGATAAATATGGTATCTTTTAACTGACCGTTTAAGTGAGACAGCCAGAAATATTGCGCATATAAATTAGGTAGAGGTGAATAGATAATTGTACAATGGCATTATGAGACAATTTGGTGCACTGAGAATGTAATCACACCTTTCAATTTTACACACTGACAAGTCATCCAGTGGCATGGAACAGTGTCAATATGCCTAACCAGACACAACAACAGAAGAAATGGGCGCAAGAGACCATTCGGTCCCTCAAAGTTGGTGTACTATTAAATAAGACAAAGGCTAATCTTGTACTGCAGCTTCATATTTCCGACGTGTCCACATCCTGTATTCCCTTGATGTGAAAAAATCTACCTTAGTGACTGAACATCCATAGATCCCTGGGGTAGAGAGGACAGATAGAGTAAAACGTTCTGAAAGCTAAAGTCTGAAAGGTTGAGACATATGTGAAAAGTCAATAATAAAATGATGATACATGGACACACACGGAAAGATGGACAATTCTAATCTACAAAGTTGACAATGTCTCCCATCAGCATTAAACAGATTGGTAAACGGTCACTGTTAACAACTACCTCTCTGAGATGAGACACTTGCACTGAGGAGACTTTCACTGGAGTTGATTTGAACGGTGCAAGTACAGACAGCGCCGGATCTCCAGGTTTCCACCGAGAGGGTGGCGTAACTTCTGATGGTGTAAGTCCCGTCCGTCTCAATTGTCCCGGAATCTGCCTGTCCTTCGATATCCCACCCGGAAACATTCCAGCGGACGGGAAAGGGGCCGGGGGATAAACCTCTGATCAAACACAACAACGGGACCCTTTCCATCGAAGCAATCTCATCCTCCGGCGGGGTCAGGAGGAATATGGTCGGGGAGCCCTCTAAATTTAGCAAATGAAACAGAAACCCCATTAACAGCTGAAACCAGACAATTTTAATTGCTGTAGAAATACGCAATGCAAAGGAATATTGATGAAATTTACCTGTGATCACTAACTGGGAGCCATTACCGAATATTAAGGCCCTGTTCTGGTAATTGCGGATAGCACAGTAATACATTCCAGAATCATTTCTCCGGGTATCCGCAATGAGCAGTGAATAGTTACCCGCTTTGTCAGAAATCTCGCTGGAAAACCTCCCCTCTGCTGGGAGGTACTTGCCCGCTGTGTAAATCAGCTTCATGTCGTTTCGCCCCAACTCTTTGTACCAGAAGGCGTAATCAGCTAATGAGCTCTCCGTGTGGCAGCTCAGTTCTGCACGACTGCCCGCTGGGAGTATCTGAACCGGCGGAGATTGGGACAAGACATGCTGAGACAGAATAACTGAGAAAAAGAGGAAAAAACAGGAGTTACCACAGATTAGGGAGCAGCCCGTCACCCCCCACCCACACACCATCGCTCCTGAAGCCGGACTCTGGCGACGGCACCACGATATGGAGGAAGCAAAATCCTTTTCTAAAAAGACTCCAGATCGAAAAGTCGCACGGAATCGGTTGTTTGCGACAGCTTACCCCTGTCTTTCCAAGGGCACAGTATGAGTCCATTCACCCGTAAATCTAATTTAATCACTGGGGTACACAAATGAGAACTGTGTGAAGTTATTAACTTAAAAGGGCTGATTGAAAGCGAAATGTTCCGACTGTTTTATTTTTCTCTCGTCCCTCTTCTTCTCGGCTGACTTTGAGCATTTTATTTTGTTGCAGAGATTATAACTCACTCTAATAATCTGCTCGAAACTCTGTGCTCTTCTCAATTGCCAATAATTTCAAAGGAACCGACTCACATCTTTCATTCCAAAAGAGGATCCATTTCGGATTAATTCCATTTATTGTTCCTGATGAATAAACATTTCCCACGTTGTTGACTATATTCGCTCTATTTTGACATCGGACTTGAAAACGGAATTACATCTTATAAAACCGCACAGCGCAGGCAAAGGTCATTCGGCCCTATCTATCCAGTTAGTCCCCGCTCTCAACCCTCTCCTTCCCGCATACCTGTGCACCTGTTTCCCTTTCAAGTATTTATCCAACTTCCCTCTTGAAAGTTCCGATTGAATCTGCTTCTACCGCTTTCTCAGGCAGCGCCTTCCAGATCACAACAACTCGCTTAGTTAACATAGAATCTCATCTCCCCCTCTGGTTCTATTGCCGATTCGCTTCAATCTGTGTCCCTCTGGTTACCGACCCTCCTGCCAGTGGAAACTGTTTCTCCTAATTTACTCTATCCAATCCCATCTCCACTCTATCTGAACATGTTAGGATATCTCACCCTGCAAGAGATGGGACAATGCACATAAACCGAGGAAGTTCATTGCCCGGGACTTCATACAGTCAGACTCTGAGCCCCCAATCCGAATCTCATTGCGAACTCGCTCCAGATCTCTCGGCGTGAAGGAGGTGTGAAATGTACAGACTGAATGGCGTTCTGTGTATATTCATAGATACAAGACAGGGGTTGGAAAATGATGCCGAGGTAGACAGCTCTCTGCGGTTTTCCTGTTTATTGCAGGTTCAAATGCTGTCACACACTCATTTGTTTTACAAAATACAGCAGGTATGTATTCACATTAGTAAGACCACACTTGGAATACAGAACACAGCTCTGCATATCCTATTACAGACACAGTTCAAAAGGTACATTTAATATTTTACAAGGATGACTCTAATACGGCGAGCTTATAACTATCAGGGAAAATAAACAGGCAGGGACTCTTTACTCGTATGAAAGGGGGAGATTGAGGGGTGACTCGATCGAAGCCTTTAAAAATATGAAATGCTTCATTTAGGCAGGCGTAGGGAAGATGGCTCTACTTCGGCAGGATTTCCAAAATATTGGTCATCAATAAGTCCAACCGGGAATTCCACGGAATTCAGGAATTCCCATTGGGGTTTAGAGGAATGAAAGGTGATCCTATTGAAAGGTATATCATCCTTATGGGCTTGACAGCGCGGATTGTCGGAGGATGTTTCCTGTTGTGCACAAAGCTAGGGGACATGTTTCAAATATGAAGGCCTCCATTATAAGAGAGAGATGAGGAGATTTTTTTGTCACCCAAATGGTCATTGGTTTGTGGAATTATCTTCCCCACAAAGTAATGTCGCCTGTGCGTTTGAACTTATTCAAGACCGTGATAGACAGAATTTTCTTCGGCAAGGGACTCAAGGCCTATATGTGGCAGATGGGGAACTGGACTTGAGACCACAACCAGATCGACCATGATGGTACTGAATGGTGGAGCAGGCTCGAAACGCAAAATGACCTAATCCTGCTCCTGTGTTCCAACGGTCCTCTGTAACTAAAGGTCATCAATATCAGATAAATCTAGTCCAGAATTCAGAAGAAATTCCTTCACCCAGAAAGGAGGGAGAATGTGGAACCTACTCCCAAAGGAAGTGGTTGAGGCTTTGTAGAGGTGTGTTTAAGCGTGAAGCTGGATAAACATATGCGTGAGAAAGGAAGAAATAAATAAACTGTTGGGCTGAGATGAAGAGGGACTGGGAGGAGGCCTGTGTGGTGCATAAACTCAAGCGTGGAGATTCGGTGTGTGCTGTACATTCTTTGTAACATTGTAAACTTTTACATCAAATAAGCTTAACAGTTATTTCAAAGGTATAACTGTGCAGTGAATTTTCCATTGACCTGCTGTAGTCGCACTTAGATTAAGATTTAAAGTGAAACATGCATTATTGTTTGAAACTCTTCACGAGGTCAATCAATCAAAACATTTATCAATTCCATTCTACATTGAGCTTAGAACACTGAATTGAGGCTAATCTCCATTGCCATTTTATATCATAGATGAGGATTAACTGAAAGGACGACAGTGCACGGCAATGTTAAGGAGTAGAACTGAAGTGGAAAGAAAATCTTGCAATTGATTCTCGATAAGTGCAAAGCAAGAACTTATTGTTCCATTCGAATTCCACTCCATGTCTGTGTGCAACTTGTATTTTGCAGAACGAATAACTTGTACTTAAAATTCAAATCAATGTACAGAAGTCGGATTCAATATTTTCCAGTCTCTGTGTTTATCGAGCTTGTGTCAAGAACCTTTACAACCGGTTTGCAGAATAAATTATGTTGAACACTGTGACATAATTTTCTAATTTCCTGGCGTTCACATTCTTAAGCTGCGACCTCTACAACCTAGAAGTACAAGGGCAAGCAGATACATGGATCACCAACAAGTGCAAGCTCCCCTCCAAGTCACACGCCATCCAGACCTGGAATGAACCATAGTTCATTAACTGGCACTTGGTCAAAATCCTGGAACTCTCTCGCTAACAGCACTTTGGTGTTCCTACACCACATGGACGGCAGTACTTTAAGAAGTTAGCTCAACACCACCTTCTCATTAGGCAATTCTAGATGGTTAATAGATGCTGGCCTTCCAAGTGAGGCTTACCCCGAGAATGAATCAATCTTTAACTGCAATATTGAACATCTCCCCATACAGGTAGTTTTCTGTTACTACCTCTCTGAATGACAATGCAATGAAGCTCTTTATAAGCATTCTGCTATTTGACCGCTGTGGCTCACAGTAAGTCAAATGCACGTGGCATTCACAAGGAGCGGCACCTAATATGCTGTCATACTTTCAATAACAAAGCTCATCGCAGTTTCCACAACATCAGAAAGTGAAGTAGCTCATTGGGTCTGAGCTCAGATCAGTCAGTGATCACTGCGCCTGCAGTAACGAATTGAAAGCTCACCTCGTCAGGATGCTGAGGAATCGTTATCTCTGATGCTCATTTTCCAAGTCCTGTGGGTTTATGATGAGTAAGAGGCTGATGAGAATTTTAAACAGGAATAAGTCAGAAAAAGTGTTTACCCAGCTCAAAATTTGACCCAGCGATTAGGTAAAGGAACTTAATCTGATAATGTGAGTTTATTTACTGGTTCCTTCTGTAAAGTGAAGAAAACGCAAATTGGAAAATTAATCTAACCATGAATAATTAAAGGCAATGACGTGACTTTCTTAAATTACAGGCCACGTGCTTCAAAGCGGCTGCTTCCTGTCTCTCAATGGCAATGTAACAATAATCAGTCTGGTTGCAGAATCCGAGCACTCTCTGCCTCAGAGCCCCTTCAATTTTGCAGCTGAAGTCGGCTAGACGGTTCCAATAACCTGTCACTGCATTTATGAAGAAGGATTAGTGTCTTGCAATTTCTGGTCAAAATACCTGTGGGTGAAGGCCAGATACTAATCGACATTCGTCCCTGTTAGTGCGCCGATTGTAAGTTTATATCCAAAAAAGGCAACAGCAAACATCAATTGATAATGGAAATTCGCAAAGTCCAGGTGCATGACTCGGGTTCCTAATACTGTGCTGATCAGGTTGGCTATGTACCGCTCCAGAATGGACCCACACTATTGTTTGAGGCAGTAGAGCAAGTGACATGAATTCAGATCGAGCACATCATTATCATTTGGTGCAAATTAATCGGTATCTCTGTTCTGACAGTTTCACCAACAAGATGGTTATGCTGGCTTTTGCCCTGTTGGGTGAGCTGCATTTGATTGAGTGTGTTTGGTTAGTGGAACTTATCCGATCAGATTGCTGTTTGTGTTCAAGGATTCAAAGAATCGGTTGAGAGTAATTCAATAGTTCCGAAGAAACTGCCGTCTCCGAATAAAACACCCCCAGGACAAAAAAGAAAATTATGGGTATATATATATATATATATATATATATACACACATATATATATGGTGAGATTGTGTGCGTGTGATTCTAACACTGTTCAGCAGAGGGCATAATCGTAAAAATATATATGTGTGTGTGCGCGTTCATGTGTGTATGTGCGTGTGTTTGTGTGTGTGTGATTCTGTCACTATCCAGCAGAGGGCATATTCGAAAAAAATGCGTGAGCGTGTTAGTGTGCAAAATTCTGGCAGTAACCATCTGATGGTTTATTGGTCGCGATTAGCGGGTGTGTGATTCTGACAGTATCCAACGGAGGCCAAATTGAGACCGAAAAGATGTGGGTGCGTTGGGAAATCCGTTTGAGTATGTTTGCGTTTGTGTGTGTGTGTGTGTGGATGTGTATTTATGGGTGTGTGTGTGTGTGTGTTGTGTATGTGTGATACAGAGAGAGCCCAGCTACGGGGAATCTAATAAAGATGAAGCAGTCTATGTGTGTGTGTCTATCTCTTTTCAGTCCATGATACTGCGCCGTGAGTTTGAAATTTGCGTCCTTTCTGCTCTCAGCTTCTTTCAATCCTTTAACTCTGAATCTCAGCCTCCTAATCTCCCAGCGTTGATTGTAGACCTTCCTATTCCTTTCCTTAAAAGCCATTATTACACACTGCCAAGAGTATGGTGAGTGTGATCTGAGCAAGGTTATATTTAAGTTTAAAAGCAAAATACTGCGGATGCTGGAAATCTGAAAGGAAAACAAAAAATACTGGAAAAGCTCGGCAGTCCTGACAGCATCTGTGGAGAGAAAGATAGAGTTAACGTTTCGAGTCTGTATGACCCTTCTTATGAGATAGAGTAGTAGAAATTAAGTTTGATTTTCTGTGCCTTTCAATTCACTTCCTCTGGAAATTAACATCTGTTCTTCCCTCGCATTGTAACGGTCTTCGTGACCTGATTGTTGTTAAAAATGGTTTATTAACCTGAGCCTATAGAATCAATTGTTCTTATTATACATTTTAATAATTATCTCTCACTTTGTAACTTAATGGCCCTTAGAGAACTTATTCAATTATTGCTGAACGGTTTAGTCTGTGTTACTGCACTTAATAAAGTCAGTAAAAGACCATCTATTGTTTGGGAGCGTGATTATCTGCGAAGGGAGTTCACAGGATTCAACATTTCTCATCAAGAAGGAAACACAACTGATATTCTCGGGGGCAATTCTGTGAAACAACACCTCAAGGGGACAGATTAGATAAAGGTTCCAAATTAAAGATAACCTGGAGCCATCCGTAAATATCTTCCAAATGCTTACAGGTTCCAACTGTTAGTTTCCAGTAGATTGAAGTGAATGGAAGATGAGCAAGAGACTGGAGAGGAGTGTTTAAAGTAGAATTAGCTCTTCTAGTACTGAGACCCGAGATGTCGCCTAAGAGTTATCTCTACCTTTTAGCCTATTTCGATCCCTTCCCTCCACCCCACCCCAATAGGGCTATCTGTACCTTGCTTGTCCTGCTTTCTACCCTTAATGTCACCATTAGCACATTTCAAAGATAATATCACCACCGTCAACACCTCTTTGTCCTCGTGTCGATGACATCTCTTGGCAATCTCCACCTATCACTGGCCCTCTATCTGGCTCTACCTGTCCCAGCGCCACCGGCACCCCCCCACCCCCACCCCTCCACCCCCAACCCCCTCCACCACACACGCTCTCAAACAGACACTTAGGCAACACAAAAACAAAAATAGCTGGAAAAACTCAGCAGGTCTGACAGCATCGGCGGAGAGGAACACAGTTAACGTTTCGGGTCCATATGACTCTTCAACAGAACTAAGGAAAAATAGAAATGAGGTGAAATATAAGCTGGTTTGAGATCTGATGTGTGTGAGGCCATGTGGGTGAGAGAGACAGAGTGTTTTTGTGAGCGTGTGTATGACTGGGTGAGTGTGTGATTTTGACAGCACCCAGCAGGGACATTTAGAGATCGGCAATGGGATTTCTTTTTGATTCATGAGATGTGGGATTCGCTGGCTGGGCCAACCATCCCTGGTTGCCCTTGAGAAGGTGGTGGTGAGCTGCCATCTTGAACTGCTGCAGTCCCTGTGGTGTAGGTGTACCCAAAGTGCTGTTAGGAAAAGAGTCCCAGGACTTTGACCCAGCGATAGTAATGGAACGGTGATATATTTCCAAGTTAGTATGGTGAGTGATTTGGAGGGGAAATTCCAGTTGGTGTTGTTCCGATCAACCTGCTACCCCTGCCCTTCTAGATGGTAGTGCCGGGGAATTTTGGAGGTGCTTTATAAGGAGACTTGGTGAATTCCTGCAGTGCATCTTCTATATTTTACACGTTGCTGTTACTGTGCGTTGGTGCTGGAGGGAGTGAATATTTCCGAATGGATTGCCAATCAAAATGGGCTGCTTTGCCCTGGATAGTGTCAAGCTTCTTGATTGTTGTTGGAGCTGCACTCATCCAGGTGTGTGGAGGGTATTCCATCACACTCCTGACTTGTGCCTTGTAGATGGCAGACAGGCTTTGGGGAGTCATGAGGTGAGTTACTCGTCGCAGGATCCCCAGCCTCCGATCTCATCTTGTAGCCACAGTATTTATCTGGCTATCCCAGTTATGTTCCTGGTCAATGGTAACCGCCAGGATGTTGAGAGTGAGGGATTCAGTTATATTATTGCCATTGAACGTCAAGGGACGATGGTTAGATTCTCCAATGTTGGAGATCACCATTACATGCCACTTGTGCGGAGCGAATGTTACTTTCCACTTCTCCGCCCAGGCCTGGATATTGCCGAGGACTCATTACATTTCAGCATGGACTGCTTCAGTATCTGAGGAGTACCAATTTGTTTTATTCGTTCATAGGATGTGGGGAACACGGACTAGACCAGAATTTATTGCCTATCCCTAATTGTCCTTGTTCTGAGAACATTCAAGAGTCAACCACATTGCATTGGGTCTAGAGTCACACGTTGGCCAGACCAAGCAATGACTGCAGGTTTCCTTACCTAAAGGACATAAGTGAACCAGATGGGTTTTTAGCACAATTGGCAATGGTTTCATGGTCATCATCAGACTTTTAATTCCAGATTTTTATTGAGCTCAAATTTCACCATCTGCCGTGGTGGGCTTCGAATCCGGGTCCCGCTTCAGGTCACCCTCAGCTCACCTCGGGAGTTCAGATGTTTCGTCCATTACAGTCGTGGGTCAAACATTGGAAGAAAGAGTTGAACTCCCGAGATGAGGTGAGAGTGACTGCCCTTGGCATCAAGGCCGCATTTGACGACTGTGGCTCGAGAAAATTGAAGCCATTGGTAATCAGGGGACAACTTTCCACTGGGACCTCGCTTTGTCTTCTGATTTAACATTAGCTGAAAAAAGAACAGCCAATTTCAGAGCGCAGAACAAACCTCACAACCGCATTTAACCTTGTGCTGTGTCCAGGTGCACTTCACACTCCCCAAAGCCTGTTCACCTTCTGCAAGGCACAGGTCAGGAGTTTGATGGAATACTCCACACTTGCCTGGATTAGTGCAGCTCCAACAACATTCAAGGAGCTCGACACCATCGAGGACAAAGCAGCCCCGCTTGATTGACACCACATCCACAAGCATTCACTCCCTCCACCACCGACGCACAGTAGCAGCAGTGTGTGCCATCTGCAGGAGGCGCTGCAGGAGTTCACGAAGGGATTTTTTAAAAAGAGCAATATTAGTAAGGTGAGTTAGTGTGATGCAGAGAGAGTCCTTAAATATCTGAGCTGTTAGCACAAATTATAGTTTGAGTGGGCGTTAGGCAAGTGAAAATATAAAAGCAAAAATAAAAGTCGAAAGCCATTTTTTTCAAAGTTGCAAGCTGAGTAGCGCTAACACTTGCTTAATGCAGGCAAATTACCTGGGAGTGCTTCTGCTCATGTTCCGCACTGCTGTCTAACTGACCTCTGTAACACAAGGCAGCAGAGGATGTTTGATATCAAACGAGAACTGCAAATCTGATGATGCTGTGTGTTTATTGAAGTATGACAGAGTGCCACACACTGTACTGGAAGAGACTGAAGACAGCACAGAACTTGAGTATCGCTGAAAAAAGACATTTTCTTGAAGCTTTTCGTCTTGCACTCATCAGGACAATCGCAAGAACACCAATATCAGGTGAAGCAAGAAGAAGGAGAGAGTGCTGACTGTTTAGCAAGTGAAATTACCCTGGATGACTCTGCTCCCTGTGAACAGTCACCTGCCTGCTTTTCCACTGCCCTATGAACAGATACCCATGTGAAATCCCCCTCCCTGTGAACTGAACAACTGTCTTGATCTCTGCCCCTGTGAACAGACTGCCTGATTTGCTACCACCATATGAACAAGTATCTGCCTGATGCCCTCATGTGAATAGGTCCCTGTATGATTACCCTTCCGTGTGATCATATCTGTCTGATCCCCCTCCACGTGAACAGGTCCCGGTCTGATTCCACCACCCGATGAATTGATCCCTTCTTGATACCCCCTCCATGTGAACAGATCTATGTCTGATCCCAGCACCCTGTGAACCGATCCTTGTCTGATTCCCCCACTCTCCAAATACAACCCTGTCTGATTCACCATTTCCATGTGAACAGACCCCGGTTTGATCCGCCTCCTCCCCATTTAGATTCACAATTACTATTCCTTATGTCTTCCCCTACAACCCCACCGCTGTCAGTCCATCTCTGAGCTTAGTGTAAAAAGACATTCACATTCACATCATGAGTTAGTCCCTGTTCGAAATGCATCATTTCAAATCTTAAGGACAAAATCGTCCTTATTTTAAACATTA